>NC_090941.1:1101980526-1102605526 GCF_040938575.1 Ambystoma mexicanum
CACCTTGCCCGAGTTTTCGTCTCTTGAACACAAGCAAAATCAGTCAGCAGGGCATGGCCATCTTGTGATAATCTTATCACTTTTTGCATCGCCCTGGGTGACCTGCGTTTGCGGCACTAAATCATATCCCCCGCCCCTGATCCTGACATCACTAGACGCGTACCGCCCATTTCACAAAGCCAAAGCACGTCTCGTGTCAACATTCTCTGCGCCTCAGCTAATGATGTGTCGCCATGGAAACGGCAGGAAGCCTCTTTCCTCGACAAGTATAAACAGAGCGTTTCACAACACACAACAGTAGAATTTCTTTTGCATTCCTCTCGCTGTATTTCTTTGAGTATTCTGTGACTTGTTTCTGTGCTCTGGTCAGCTACCTTTGTTGCTTGTAGCCCGTGTGAACAGATACCAGTACGACCGCTATAAATTATTTTAGTTTCTTTACCACACAATGGCAACAATAATGCTCTACCTGTACGAGCCAGAGTATTCCAAGGAGGAATTACTGCAAAGAGCAAGCTCTGTAGACGATGGGGATTTGGACAACAGTTGGGCGGACGTTTCAACAGATGAAGAGCCTGGGCCTAGTCGCATTGGAGGGCGTTTCCACCTGGTGTACCCACAATCGGTGCGGGCTAATGCCAACCAAGGTGGAGAACTGCTGCTGCCGAGAAAACTCTGGATGCTTGTCCTACATATCGCAAGGCGATCCAGAGCCGCAATGCGTTACTGTTACTGAGGATTTTGATGGTGCTTATGCACAAACTTCGTACAACAGTTCGCCCTTGTAATCCAAGTAACGAGTAAGTGTAGTCTGGTTGTCATGTCAGTTAGGCCAATACTATTTCACGGTTGTCCCCTATATTCTCGTAACTTCAAGATATCATTGTCATATCCGTTTAGTCTTGCAATTCTCTAGTAATAGTCACATAAAAGTCGTTCAATATTGTGCAGAGTCTACTTAGCATTTGTCCTGGCAAAAATGCCATTGCATACAAGAATTGTCATTGACAACCAAGGTTTAATACACTTATCCTGGTCATTTAAAAACAGATTGTATCTTTCTCTTTCATAGGTGGTACCAGCTGGTGGCCTATCGTTCGTATACATGGTGGCTTCATGGGAGGCTTGGACACCACGTTCGACGAGTAATACCCACCTTTGTCGTTGGCGCCATTAGATAAACTTTCCCCAGCGACAGTGGTCAGTACAGGGAATTTTCCCTCGCCGAGCTGCAACCTGACCTTTACAATGTGTAGTATTTTTGTGCCATCAAAATAAGAAACCAAATAAAACACAACATATTTTTTATCAATGGTTGTTTCAGTTTTTAAGTGAATCAAGTGTGTTTCCATTCAGCAGTGTTCCGGTGCCTTGTCTGCACACCTCCCGGCCCATCCATCCCACCCCCCACTATCAAAGGCAGTTCGCACCAGTGGATGTGCGCTGCCATGGGGGGCTGTCAGGGGCGCAAACGGCCAAGGTGCCAAACAACATGTACATTTCAAAAGGTATCCCACGCCCAGGGGCTATTGCTCACATGGCCTCCTCAGACCCCGTGTCTCCAGGCAGGCTTCTCCTGAAGCAGACCGCGCCCCTGCAATCCACATAAGTGTGTCTCCATTCAGCAGTGTTCCGGTGCCTGGTCTGCACGCCTCTCGGCCCATCCATCCCACCCCCCACTATCAAAGGCAGTTTGCACCAGTGGATGTGCGCTGCCATGGGGGGGCTGTCAGGGGCGCAAACGACCAAGGTGCCAAACAACATGTACACTTCAAAAGGTATCCCACGCCTAGGGGCCATTGCTCACATGGCCTCCTCATACCCCGTGTCTCCAGGCAGGCCTCCCCTGAAGCAGACCGCGCGCCTGCAATGTACATAATGCCATGACATATACACGTCATTCATTCACAAACACACCCCTTTTTGTTATTCTTTATGAAGCACTGGATATTTACCATGAGAACATCCTTGAGCACTGCAAGTCAACTCGTGAACGTGCTACTCTGTGACCGCTTCGAGTGAACTCGTCAGTGTGCTACCTGTGAACATCTCCCTGTTCTCCTGCCACTAATTACTCTGCTTGCTGAATCCAACTGTTTGTTGGTCAAGGTAAGGACATGTATCCTAATCATATCTCCTTCATTTGTAAATTTATATCTATTCCGAATTATCTAACTCCATAGTGCTATGTTAATTTGTATCATTGCTATTGACTTGAGTTTCTTTTGTTATGTTATCGGTATATCAATTTTTATCATTGTCAATTGGCATCGTATTGCATCCTTCGCGGACCGTGCCTATAGTATAAGCATGTTTCATTTTCGTGCATGATAGAACATTCAAGGGACGAGTAACATGTTCTGATTTTCAACACATCAACAAATCGTTTGTGAAATTTATCCTATAATACAGCCGCACACGCTGCACTGGTTTTGCTGTGGTGCCCAAAAGAAAGCGTGCATCGAACAATGTATGGTCCAATTCATTCTTTCTCACATGCTTATGCAACATCATTTTCTAATGATGTTGGCCTTTATTTTGCAGAATTTACAACAATGCCTGCATGTTCTATTTTCGGTTGCCCTTCGAAGACCCATGACAAATCCGAAGGCATTGCAATGCATGTATTCCCTAAGACTGTTGATCGAATAAGAGAATGGGTCAGACGTTGCGGATATCCACTGGAAGACCTTGAAAGTAGAATCACCAAGTCTTGGAGGACAAGAGGGGTCATTAATACTGTATCTGCAGCCTGCACTTCTCACCGGATATGTATGATACATCCTTGTACACAAAGAGGAATCAACCTAGAACAACTCGGAAATTGCTCCCAAACGCTATTCCGACTTTACTCGTGAAAATGCCGCCACAGGTGAGTCACGCTTCCGGATTTAGCTTTACGCCTGTATTTTCGGTGTAAATGCCACTTATAGTACTTTCCATATTTATGTGATTGAATAGCTGTTGAAATAATGACTTTTTTGCTAAACATCAGTCCTTGTTTTGTGGAACCCACTAAGAAAAATGATTTATTGGGACGGATAACTATGCTATATTATGCGTTTCAATAAGTGGCGGAGTCGTACGCAGAGTCAGTCTGCGTCAGTCCACTTGTGTTTTGGTTGCCAGAGGAGCTGCAGCGATGACCTGCTTTTTCCCCAGAATAATTTGCTGGTGACTTTTACTTCCTTGCGCTTCCATTGCGCTGTTGCTTTAAGGCTGTGGGCCAGAGGCTGTGGGCTGAGCCTACTTAGAGCACAGTTACGCGCGGAGCTTACGCGCGGAGCGCACGCGCGGAGTCGTGCGCAGAGTCAGTCTGCGTCAGTCCGCGACTGCCCGTGAGGCTGTTTGCCGACCCTCGACCTACGCTGGCAATGACTGCTCAATCGAACCATGGAGGCCCAGTTTTAAGGGGCAAAATGATTGAGCAGCACTGTATGCAAAATCCCTGGACCGCCCTCAAGTCTGACTTCTCGCCAGTAAAACAAAAGAAATCAAAGGTAAGCGGTCTGAGCAATGCGCCATTGTTAAATTTTGCCCGCGAACCTCAAATTTCCATGTTAACAGCCACGGCTGATTCAATAAACAATAACACTGCTTACATAACAACTGCAGTTATCGAGGTAACTCAAACAGCAGTAGCCGCAGTAAGACTAACAGCCGACTCTACGGCTATGAGCGATAAAGAGGACAAGAACCGCTCGCTGCCCAGCAATCACGAAACACTGTCTGATCAATATACTATTGAAGCGCAATTTCTGGACGTCACAGAGGTGCCTTGCGCTGAGTCTGTGTTGGCTGGACAAAGAGTTGACACAGTGGATGTCTTGACAAATCCAGCCCGAACACAGACTACTAATACTCCTGAGGCCTCTTTTCACAAGCGTCTACTAACCTTAAAAGACCCACCTTTGATTCCTTTATCTCCATCGAATTCCTCTCCACCATTAATTAAAACATTTACAGAGATGTCGCTTCTAACTGCCAAAACTGTTGATGAGTTCTTTTCTCCTTTCGAATTCCCGGATGCAGAGCTAATGGAAGCCTCACAATGTGACGACGAAAATGAGCTCCACCACAAATCTGCAAACTTCAAAGAGGGGATCGAAAACAAACCGGAATCCGACGATGACCAGCGTCGGCTGACCGAGATAGTTGATCCCCTTCCCTTAACGTCGTCCAGTGGCGCAGAAACCTTGCTGCCCTCGCAGCCCTTAAATAAATCAGATGAGGAGAATCCAACATCCCAGACGACTGCTGATGCAGAGCGGTCATTAAATCCCTTAAGTGGTGACACAGACCGCACAATCCAGCAGCGAATTCTAGAAAAACACCACACTAACATCACAGAGAATGCCACACCGCGACGGGCGTCGCGGGCAGATGACATTCTCTATTGTTCGTCAGGAAAGAGAACAAGTCTGAGAGTGCTGCCTCATGTAGAAAGCAACACGAGTGGTGCTGCAGACCCCTTGCCACAATTTATCAGCATGAAGTTGCAACGGTCTCAAAACAGAAAGGAACAAGCTAGCACTCCTAAAACCGCGGACCCACATGTGAAAACAGCACAATTATTAAAAGAAAACAACTTTGCATGAATGGAAAACTTATCCACCTGCAGCGATTCACATTCGGAGACTCCAAACAACACATATTCATGCCTGGAAGAAAATTTGGGGCCTAAATCTAAACCCAGTCTCTCCTCTGCAGCAGCCATGCAAATTTACAATAACGTTCTAGCGGCGTCATCGACAGCTCTTCTTCCGTTCCTAAAGATGTATGAAACGCTGCATGAGACCTTTAAAGACCAGACCGCACTCATAATAAGCATAAATGAAAAGTAGGAAAAATTTGAGGCAGTAAATGTGTCCTTACAGACACAATTGAACCAAGAAGCCGAACAAACAATAAGATGGCAAGAGCGGTTGAGTGATCTAGCCGCGTGTCATCATTGTTAAAATGACTCCTTAATGGAGGGGCTACTGTACGCAGTAAAATGGATGCGGCACTCAACGGCTCATGGAAAAGAACTGATAACTACCATCCCGTGCTGTTGTCCTTTGAGCCAACTGACTAATTCTGGCTCCATGCCAGTGGCCGTCCATTTGAACAAAGAGCTGCAATCAAAAATGAATGAAATAAACAACAAAAAGCCTAAAAAATTGCAACCAGCAAACACACAATCAGCTGTGGCTGATAGTCCGACAGTGTCAGCACCACAAACCATAACAACTGGATCTCAATTAAAACCTCCAGAAGTAGAGATCTTAGATAATTGCCAAAAACTGGATGTTGAACAAGTAAAGGGATCGACATCGCAGAGACCTCAAAATGAACCAGGAGTGGTAGCGATTCAAAATGTCTCGTTTGGCATCTTTTCAGGTCCTGCCAAAAAAATACAAGTTGCAAATAATAAGTCGTCTGTTTTAAAAGGAAACTAAAACGATAAAACAAGAGCGAAAACATGCATGAATGCCCCCCTCCTAAAAAGGCAACACTCAAATGGCGCAAAGAAATTTATAAGAAATCTGACAACCCCTCCACGCTTTGTCGATGCCATAAAGAGTGCTACGAAAGTCAAACTGGAAAAGTTGAAAGAGATATACGTCTCGAATAAGGAGTCCGAACGCTTACCGCATCCATCTGCCAAGCACCGACGAGAAGAGTCAATTGAGTTTGAAGATACCTCCTTAAGCCCCTCAAATGAGTTGTGTGACCTTTCTACATATTCAATTGAGGATGATGACATCTCAGTGACTTCCGACAGCCTAGGTGACAAACGTCCTCTGACCCGGCTGGAGATCCATGCCGATGTCGCTGTTCGGAAGGCAACAGAATATCGTTCCAGACTGCACGAACCCACAACGTCCAAGGAAAAACAAAAAGAAAAAGTGTCGGCAGTGGTCTCTAACGAGCAGCGTCCAACAACAACAAAAAAAAATCCAACAAAATCAGAAGGAACTCCTGCATCAAAGCTTAATCCGAAACAAACTTCAGCTCACTTGCAGAAACATGCCCAGTCGAAGACTAAATCAAAAGATAGGCCAGCTGGGCGTCCAAAGTTGAGCTGGTATAAATTAGAAGTGGAAAACATCCTGGAGGAATAAAACGGTGTAAATTTGAATCGAGCCAACATAATGAAGCTGTTACATTATGTTCCAGCGTTACGAAACATAACTTCTGACGACATAGCGATTGTTGAGTATAAATCAGAACGCAGAACTTACTGGGCCATCCTACATATGAAATCAAAACACGTAGCAAAACCGTTGCTTGATGCCAGAGAAGATTTGTTGTTCTTTGGGTTCGATCTAACCACGTGTGAAGACCAGTTGTCATCTCAAGTGGCAATATCAAAGGTTCACCAAAATATCGTCACCATCAAGAACAAAAGAGAAGATCTGTGGAATCAGCTTAGAGAGCAGCCATCGCTTTCATACAATACACACAACCCGAGCAGGAAAGTCTAGGACAACGTGGGGTCAAGACGTTTGACCCAGTTGTTAACCTCATGGAACACACGAGGATTCACACACCTGTTTCAAACAGGATCCACGGCGGAGATAAGTAGCCCAATAATTTGCCTGCAAGAAACCTGGCTTTGTGAACTACCTACCTGTGATGGGTATTCTGCCTTTTTAAACGCTGCAGGAAAAAATCTATTTGGCCGACCGTTTTTTGGTCTACTTACGCTGATAAAAAAACACCTTCGAATGGGACGTGATAAACATCTCAAACTCCAATTTGTTCGTGCAAGCCCTAACTTTAGAATCCACACACGAAGTGGAATCTAAAATGAAAAAACACTTTCTGATAATAAACACATACTGGAATCCTGCAATGATCACCGAATCGGAGTATCAAATATCAATCACCACACAAATTTATGCCAGCTTTGAGCAGTTTGACGATCCTTTTGTTCTGATATGTGGCGACCTGAATTATTTATGGTTCAACCAAGAAAAAATGCGTAACACATCGAATCTGCTCAAAATTCCAACTGAATCAGCAGATCGTGGTCTCAAATGGGAATATGAATTAAGTCTACGTCATTGTGCGATGTTGAATGGTTGTACTAAAGGTGACATCCCTGCCGCTGATACCTGGCACAGAGGAGACCTAAGAAAAACCTTAGACTATATATGGGTGTCTGAAAGTCTACACTGTCACATCTCGAAGTTGACTACAATAACATCATTAAAGAGTGATCACGACGCCCTGTTGGTATCCTGGGTGAGGGATAACAAAATCATCCAGGCAAATGATAAAACACCTTTAACTATAAATAGCGCTCACAATCGATTAAAGATAAACAGCCATCAGATCGACATGCTGACAGCAGACTTTATTCGTGAAAACAAGCGGGTGGTGAGAGTAATTACATGCCCCTCTTGTCGCAATTTTCCTCATGTCCCAATAGGTATAACATGAAAGAGACCAAAAAAAAACATCCTTTTAGCGCGGAACTATTTGAAGTAAAGAAGATGCTATAAATGGACATTCGGAGATCAAAAAAATCAGATGATGTAAACACAAGCATTTTGATTGTGAAGAGACGGATATGCTACCGAAACTGGTTAAAATCATTGCATTCGAGACCAAGAACAAGCGGAACTAATGTTACGATTAATAATGCAAAAAGATAGTAGAAACATTTGGCAAATAATCAACACTGGTCACTTAAAGCAAGTATTTGCTTTATCAAATGGTGTGACGGTGGCAAAATGGGTGAAACATTACAGGTCTGTTTTCACAAGCCAGGATGCTGACAACACCGATAAAACACTGCTGAAAAGCTGCAAATGGGACATTATCGAAACTGCTGAAGATATCGAAAACGCCATCCGAAACCTAAAGAACTCGAGGGCTGCGGGCCCAGATAGCATATCAAATGCTACCGGCTTCGTGGACAGCAGCAGTGATAGTACCAGTGTTTAAAAATGGAAACCGTGAAGAGCCGGGGAACTACCGTCCTATTGCGTTGCTCGATACAACGGGCAAAAGATTTGCCACTTTTTTGCAAAAAAAGCTTGCAAGATGGGCCGAAGGGGCAAAATTGGTCGACGAAAGGCAAACCGGCTTCACAAAAGGAGTGGGAATGGAACTAAATCTGCTGCTCCTAAACCTGGCAAAGCTAGATGCCTTGAAACGCAAGGAAAGGCTGTTTCTTGCGTTTGTTGACCTAAAGCAGGCCTTTGACACTGTCAACCGACAACTGCTATGGAAAAACGTAAGGTCTGGGGCTGTCCTCTCCAACTATTGACGCCACTGATGGCACTCTATTCGAACACCACCATTCGTGTGCGCTTGAACGCCGAAGGAGACCTAACAGATGAATAACCGAATATGAAGGAACAAGATTCAACATCCCTGTCTTGCCTGGAGTCATCAACCACTTTGAGCGCGTATCTGGTAATCTTACCTAGCTATTCTGTTCCAGACTGGCTTTATGTACGGAATTCTAGATAATGTGATCATATTTTTGCAACGTATCATTGTATTACACAATGTTTCTTTACCACTTTACTGTTGATAAGTACCTTTGTCGTCTTTCCAAATTGTGTGTCCCGTTTCCAATCTTTTTGACCTTACTAATGCAAGTACTATGTTTCAGGGAGATGTTGAAGCGTCCACTACAATCCGAACACCCCTTGTAGTAGATCCGGTGTCAGGTGTATGGGTCATCATAGCTCAATAGGTCGAGATAATCTGATCATATTTTCGCAACATATCATTGCATTGCACAATGTTTCTTTGCCGCTTTACTATTGATATGTACCTTTGTCGTCTTTGGCCCGTTTCCAATCTTTTCAACCTTACTAATGCAAGTACTGTGTTTCAGGGAAATGCTGCAGCATCCTCTACAATTACATTATCCATTGTGGTTGTTCCGGAACCAGACCATGCAGTTGCTCCGGAGCCAGAGGTATGGGCACTGACAGAAAGTCGGTCTAATTAGATGTGCAATACCAATGACTTATTTTAAATGGATACTATTTTTTGTAGGGATGTATACAAGATCCGTATATTGAACCGGAGGAACGTGTATCAGAGTCGGTCTGCCAGTTTGCTGATGTTAGAGTAAAGAAGGTTTCAAAGAAAAGAAATAAAAATAAGGTTAGTTATAAACACTTTCTATTGTTGGCAAAGGTTTTGTGCCAAGGCCTTCATTATATGCTTTTTTTAATGTCAATTGTACAACACTGTATGTTGGATTTACACTGAACATCCCTTTTCCTATCTGTCCTGTAGTTGCCCAATCGAGTACGGACTATGCAGACACAGACAGCAATACAAATGACAGATGCTGCTTGCCAAACTGTTTTCACCATGGAGGAACTATTCATTGAGGCTCGTCGTGTTCACACTCGAGATGCCTATGTCCAATGGCCAGAAAATGAATTTAATAAGACCGGCGATTCCAGCAAAGTGTTCTTGGACCATTGCTACAATGCGCCCGCTCCGCCAAAGGAAGGTGCAATTGAATTTATAGAAGATAGTTTTACATTACTCGATGAGCACTTGACATAATCGACACCCGCCAAAAAAATGCCCCCCAAAAAACAGTCTACATTGATGTTTTCTCCTATCCGTCGTCAAGTAACAGATGTTGAGATGACAGAAACTGAAGCATCAACACTATTGACCAACGAAACAGACAAAGATATCAACTATAGTATGTCCTGCTTTGCTGATATGTCCACCACGGGTCAGTCCGAAACAACAATGTTGCCTGATGACAGTATTATAAAAGAGGCCAAATACATAGTATTCGACAGCAGCTTGATGGATATTATAAAGATGCTGAAATGTGTGCATTCAGTGGCAGGGGAAGTATGTAGAAAGCCATTGGTGAGCGTGACTCGTCTAACACAAGGCAGTAACCTGAAAATACATGCCACCTGTGAAAGTCACATAAAGCATTTTCATGGTCCGCTCAACCGATGCTGGGGAAACTGCCAGCTGGCAATCTACTGTGTGCAGCAGCTTTACTTTTCAATGGCTCTAGTTTCACGAAGTTATCCAGTTTCTTTCTTTCAGTTTGTGGGACTCCATTTCATTTCCAAAACGCAATACTACAAATACCAACATGATTATCTATTCCCTGCCATCAGTGATGCTTGGAAAATTGAACAATTGGCTATTGAAAGTACATTCCCCGACAAACGGTTCAGGCTAGCTGGCGATGAACAGTGTGACAGCCCCGGATTTTCTTCTACGTACTGCACCTACCATCTTCAGGACATGGAAAGTAAGAAAATTGTGAGTTCGGTGGTCGTGCAGGTGTCCCAATGTAAATCCTCGTTGGCCATGGAGAAACTTGGTTTTATAAAATCACTGGAAGATCTACAATCGAGGGGAATGCAAATCGACCTCATAGCCACGGGCAGACACGTTTCAATAGCCAAGACAATGAGAGAGCAGTTTCCAAATATTAAACATCAGTTTGATGTATGGCATGTTGCCAAATCAATTAATAAAAAAATCTCGGCTGCAGGGAACAAAAAGGTTTTGAAAGTATTTCGCAATGGTCCCAGTCTTTCAGCAACCATCTTTGGTGGAGCTCCAAAACATGTGATGGGTCTGTGGAAATTCTACTGGAAAAATGGCGCTCACTGTTGCACCACTGTTCCAACGTTCACCACTGGACAGAAAACCAACATTTCCACCAATGTGAACATGGCCCTTTATCCCCAGAGCAGGCACGGAAGAAGAAGTGGTTGATACCATCTTCACCTCCACACAAAGCCCTTGAGAAGATTGTGTTTGATAAAACTCTATCAAGAGATCTGAAGGGATTCACAGAATTCTGTCACACAGGAGATTTGGAGGTGTTTCACAATATGCGCCTAAAGTACAGGCCAAAGAGATTGCATTTTGGCATCCAGGGGATGAAATGTAGGACTTTACTAGCGGTATTAGCGCATAAAGAGAATGTGGGCCGTGAACAATCTAGGACAGCTGGAAACTTAGGGATGCTTCGCTACAAAATGGCCTTTACAAAAAGAAGCAAAAAATGGGTGGTCAAGCCAGTATATGATAAAATGGAATTCGATTTTGTGAAAGATCTCATTGTTAATGTCGTCAAGATGCATAGTCATGGAATCGCGCACAAATCTGTTCAGAGCACACATACATTGCCACAAAACATTGCCAGCATGCCATGTTCACCCAAAGCAGAGCTTGTTAAATCGTTCAAATCCCGGTTGAAATCTTGACTGTCTGTTTTTATTTTTGCACATTTTTTTCTATAACCTGTATAAATAAAGTATGCATTTTGTCTTTTGAAATCTATCCTCTCAGTCCTTTTCTTAAAAATATATTACAATTATTACGATTGTTTTCACATTTCACAGTTTAGTTGAGATACTGTGGGACCTTCTTTTTTCGTGTTAATGAACAATGGGTAACAGTGTGTAAGAATATTTGGGTTTTGGCAGTTGACTTGCATTAAAGTTACGCAAAAAGCTGAATAACTGCTGGACCTACAAAAGGGATTAAACCTAGGCCACAAAACATTCTAGGCACGCAAGAAGTACTGACTGTGAAAACATGCTATGGGGTAGGAGGCCATGAGATAAGCAGAGGTGGCCCTATTGGCAAATTTCACCTACAGCTGAGCAGCGCCACAAACAACGAGCGGCCCACTATTTCCTGAGCCCATGTTTCAAAATTAATTTTCTCATGGATGCGTTGACATGGGATGTTGCAAAGTAAGCATGTACGTTCATTTTGAGTGAAGGTCACCAGCTTTGAATTTCGGCTGGGGAGCTGTGAGGCCCCACGCGTCCCTCGCACAGTATAAGGTTCGATTGTTTTTTGACCTTGAGAGGCAGGAACCATTCCGAAAGGGATTCAATTGAAGGGGGGTGTAATAACGTATGAAACTGCACCTAGTTACATATAAGTTCTGTTTTTGAGAAAAAGTTGACACGAACGGAGGATACTGCATCACGGTCTGCATTACGCGTAGAGAATGGAAATTGCGAATATAATGTAAGTTTCTCTTTAGACGATTTCATACCAGAACTAATCGAAATACGAATAGCTGACCGTTACTGATGGGTGACATTGTACTTGTTCGTTCGGCATATTGCAATGAAGTGCTCGTACTTCTGTCTACCGGGCAACAGGCAGAGGCGTAGACAGGGTAGGGCCTGAGAGGCAAGGCCCACCCAAAATTTGTAGACGTTCACTCAGCAGCACTGTGTAGGAATTTACAGATGTTAATGTCACTGTGGTGGGCCCAACTACATTAGCTTCAGGCCCCACTTGTTAGACAATCCTGGCCACGCCTCTGGCAACAGGGGCAGGCAAGCATCGAGACGCATTTAGACCACCACTCGTTTCTCCCTGGCTCTAGGCTAATAAATCATTACATTGTTTTTGCACCTCGAATTCTTGCCCCAGTTTACGCATTACGTTTAGAGCCCAACATTCTCATTCGCACTATCCGCGGAAGCAAATAGCAGAGTACTTTGATATTGCACATTGTATTCTCTCGGTTCACATTGTGTCACCTCTGCGCTAATAAAGCAAATGAATAATTGCAATAAAGATCGGCTACTAAGACACTTTTCGATTTTTATCTTTTGCAAAAAGGTACATCGTGCCGTTCTGCGATTGTCATCTATTCCAGACCCCGACCGATGGCTTCATCAACCACCAGGTGCAGCTACATGTCAATCGCTGGATCTACTTGACCGTATTTTGGGACGACAGACAAGGTCCAATCTGTCCGTACGTGGTACCGGCGGTTAGGAGCAACATAACAACCTTTACGGTGCTATAGTGCCAAATTGAAGCACCAGCCTTGCAATTCACTGTGAGACCGAAATGCTTCGATTACCCAAAACAATCACCCTGTGTACCCAAAAGGAACAGCACGTGACTCACGATAAACATTTGCAGATTTATTAAACGAGAGCAAAGAAAAAAAGTTCTATTTTAATTGATTAGGTCACACGCCGATTGTTATCGAAACATTTAATGTGAAATAAATGTACTTTACCAATTGTACAGTCTTGTTGTTTCCTCTTAAAGTACAGTTTCATATTCCTAATTGTGACGCGCCGCGCTGTGAGGTGACGTGTGTTGTTTTACGGGTTCCACGTCTAGTCGCGTAGGTGACAACTGGGTGCGTTTGGCCACGCTGCACAGCAACGTCACGGAGAGAGGCGGAGAATATAAATGATTTGGTGATGTCAGGCTCAGGGGCGGGGGATATGATTTAGTGCCGCAAACACAGGTCACCCAGGGCGATGCGGCAAGTGATAAGATTATCTGATTATCTTATTAGCTGAGCCCTGCTGCCTGATTTTGCTTGTGTTCATGAGATGAAAACTCGGGTAAGGTGTGTATGAAATGTTTGTACGATCGATCGAATTATGGTTAAAACCACATGGCCGAACCATAGGGACAATAATATTTCTGACCGAACCATTCCTTTAAGGGAGAACAGGAGAAATAACATTAAATAGATAAGAGATTTGAAGAAGACCTGAGGGAAGTCGTGTTATACAAGGGTAGTACGCATGAATAGAAAAAAAGGACAATTACTGCACGATATTTAAACGAAATAAGAGACAAAGTCTGATGCCGGAAATGCATTGGAGGGACAGGGTCTCCCTGTCCTTGTCCTGTAGTCCTTTTTCATTTTTTCATTTGTGTTCTGTATTGTTTTCTGCCCAGGAGTCCATGTGGGACTCCTGGAAGTGCAGCTCTTCCTGTTTTTGGTTTGGTGTACAGACCCATGGGATACCCTTATGGCACCCATGGGTGGGGGTGCAACCCTGCGACCCTAGTTTATGTTTTTGGACACCTGTGTGTGGCCCACAGAGCAGGGTATGGGCTGGTGGCAGCTCCATGCTGAATGTGCTATGAGTATCCTCCATTTCGGGATACCCAGGCCCTGCCATTGGAATCAGTTGATTCCTGATAGGAAACAAGATGGCCCCTGTGGCCTCTTGCTTTCTGTTGCCTGTTACCTTGTTTTCCCAAAGTTCTGGGAAGCTCTGACTCTGTCCCTTCCTCCTGACCGGCTGTTGGGTGGAAGTTCCATATATGGTGTTGTGGGTGAGACCTGGGTGAATGGAGTGTGTGACCAATATGCACTTCTTGTTGTGGATGTCTGGTTTCTGGTGTTTGACACAATGACTGAGACAGCCTGCCCGAAACTGGTATGAATGCAGTGTGTATTGTTGAATGGCTGGGTACTTGTCCCAATACACATTCCTTGTTGTGTGTTTCTGAGAGGGAGGAGAATGGCCTGAATGCACTGTATGCCTGATTGGCGGCTGACTGACTGCGGAATGCCCTTCTGAGTGACTGGTTGCCTGAGTGTGACCCAGCATTATGAATGAGAGATCAACTAGTATATCCGGGGGCCTCTCACTGCTAGAAATCATTTAAAAGCTGGAGTTAAAACCAACCTTGAAATTTGAAGCTTATCTTTGAAGCCCAGCTGGAAGAAGAAGATTTGCTGCTGCATTTGCTTCGACCCGATCCAAAAGCTGTCGAGTTCATTGAGGACTGATCCAAGAGAGGACCTGGTTAGGCGCCCTCTTCCCGAGTTCTGAGTGACCATCGAGCACATCTAACCTTTGCCGAAGCTCCCTGTAAGTCAAACCCTCGAAAGGCTGCCGACCAGAGATTGGGCCCGCCGAGGAGAACGAAGTGAAGCGCCCGGACATCAACGCTGTCGAAGTCCATTGCTGTCGATCAGGGTTTGGAGTATCGCCGTAACTGCTGGAGGCCCGTCGAAGCTGTGCTACCCAGAAGCAGGGACCCATTGACGTTGTGCCATCGACGACCGGAGCCGCACAATCCTTTGCCTAAGACTTTTGATTCACGGACGCGCTTGTCCGCACCGCTGCCCACCTTATCCCACGGAAAAGGCCAGGCTGTTGACACGCCGAGGAGCATCCGCTGGTGGGTTTCCCGCCACCCAGAAACCGTAGAGACATCAGACGACTCGATGCCCTTGCTGGGCCACAGTTCTTCACAAACTCTTTGCGGTCCTGAACTATCGACATCGAGGTGCCCCGCACGCCTCATCCTTGCAGGACGTCTTCGACTCGTCGTCGACGAGCACCATCAGGATCGAAGCCGATGCCTCGACACCGCCGAGCTTCCATCGAGGATTCTCAACACCAAGTTAATTTTCTTCAAGGCCCATCGACGATCCGTGGCTCCTGCTTTAAAGGGAGTCACTCAAGAAGGATCCCTCGACACCTCCTCGAGGAACTCTGCTATTCCAGGTACTTTGGGGTGGTAGAAACGTTATAAAAGGAAATAAGACTTGTAGAACATTATATGGACTGGGCTTGTGATATATCTTTAATTTACAGGTTGCCCAGGTGGGGGGATCTCCACACAGAACTGTGTCTAGTTGGTAGGGGCCAGTTTGCTGCCAATTGTTCTAACCAACTGCTTTCCTCCTATGTCTATTGTTGGTTACCTTTAGTTAATTGATTTGTGTGACATTTAACCGGAGTACAGTTGATGCACTTTAATGAAATCTGATAATAATTGTGGTACCACTTAGAACTGTACATATTTGCCATTGTAGATTTACTGAGCACAAAGTGAGTTATTGTGATTGTGTACATAAACTTGAACTTAATTATAAAAACGACTGTGTTTTAACTAATACAGTATGCGGACATTCCTTTGTGGGGGCTTGGGGGCTACACTGTACTTAAGAACCAGCCTGCATCAGCTCCTGAGAAGCTAGGCTCTTGATTGCTCGACCAGCGCTATCCTATAGAGAATCTTGGCTGGGGTCCTCTGTGCCTCTCCTCTGCCATATAGAGAGCAGAAGTACAGACCCCCCCCCCTCCAGTCTTTACACAAAGGCAGTCCCAACCCATGACAAAAAAAATTAAATCCACAAGCAGTCCCCTTCCACAGGATACTCGGACTTCCCATGCAGATATAAGGATGCTCGAGGACCAGGCATTATTGCGCCTGTATTCAAATTGGACACATCCAATCTTCATTGCCAGCTAGAATACAGGGGTGGCACTCAAACCTGAAATTGGACACAGGAGCATCAAAAAGTACCCTTAAAGCACTCAACTTTCCCCAGCACATTCATAGAAAGCTGTAGTTACCATGGGAGTGGAGGGTGTCACGACATACCTACCTTTAAACACCCAATCGCATTAACCCTGGGGCCCCTCACCATTACACAGGTATTGCTGCTCAGCCCAACTACCTCCAAAGATCTCTTGGGTAAGGATCGCCTCAGCGACATGGGTGGGTGCAACAATTTACTGCAGACCACACAGCCAATAGATTCATCTACCACAAGATCCCGCCTTGGCAGTAGATCTCCCCACAGCAGTATTTATTTATTTTGATATTTGTAAAGCGCACCAAACCCAACGGCATCTAGGCGCTGGTAACAGTAAACATAGCGTGGTGATAAGAATACAGACGGCGTGGTTAAATTGTTAAGTAAAAGTGGATAGTAATGCGGTCCGTAGGTCAACGAGCATACACTGATGTAGGTCAATACGGGTTTAAGCAGAGGTAATGGCTTTGTGAGGAGAGCCTCATTCTTAGGCTTTTACGGAAGTTCCAGAATGAGGGTTTAGACCTTAGCGGTAAGGGATGTGCATTCCAGTGTTTGGCAGCCACAGTAGGGAAGCTGAGGGCCCCTGCTTTTTGTAGTCTGAACCTGGGTATAGATAGGCGGTAGAAGTAGGTGGACCGAGTGGGACTGGTAGATTGTGGTTTGGTGAATTGCTGTGTTAGTTACTAGATGCAGTATTTCAGATGCATGTGAGTTATAGTAAGTGTTTTGAATAGAATGTGTTCTCAAACACGCAGCCAGTGTATGTTTCTCTTAGCTGAGGAAATATGGTCTCTCTCCTGGATGTTTAGAGCTGTTCATAGTGCATTATTCTGTATGACTTGAGGATTTTTTATGTTACGGGAGGTAGATCCAGCGAAGAGGGTGTGATTCCATCAATGATGAAAGACTTGTATGCTCCATCCAGTTTATTTAGTAGTGGCTGTGAGGCTATCAGAAGCAGCTATGTCTTGTCATCATTGAGGCATAGTGAGTGTAGGGCCATCCATGTATGAATAGATTGCTATATTGAATTCAGCATGTTGGTGTCATTATCATAAGTGCCTGCTGAAAACATTATAAAGCATGGGTGATACGCATGAGCCTTGAGGGACTCTACAAGTGTCTGGGGCTGAGGGGGCCGAAGTAGAGGTTGAAAGCACTCTCATAGTTCTATTTGAGAGAAAGGATGAGATTCAGGCAGTAGCTTTGGGCGAGAAGTGGCCTGCCGCTGAGAGGTGCTGGCTGAGAATTTTATGATCTACCAAATCAAAGGCGGCTGAGAGGTCTAGTAGGAGCAGGAGAGATAGTTTGCCATTGTCTTTAAACTCATCTATTTTGTTCTTTAGGTCTAGGAGTGCTGATTCAGTTCCGTGACTCGGCCGGAATCCAGGTTTGTGCAGTCCAAGGAGGTTATTGGATTCCAGGTGTTTTTGTATATGGAGGTAGGCAGCTCTGTCCAGTATTTTAAGTAGAAATGTGACAGTAGTAATAGGGCGATAGTTAATGGGGATGTTTGGGTCTAATGTAGGTTTCTTGAGGAGGGGTAGGACCCAGGCCTCTGTTACATTGGGTGGCAATGTGCCGGTGGAGAAGGAGATGTTGATGAGTGAGGTTATGAAAGACGCCAGTTCATATGCACAGTCTTTGATGACTGAAGCAGGACAGGTGTCCCCTTGGCCTCTGGAGGGTTTCAGACCTCTGATAATTTTAGTTACCTCTACTTCTGCAAAGAGGTTAAATTCAAACTGGTGAGTGACGTGGGCGGGAGGTGGAACTGTAGCGACTGCTGCGACTTCTGAGGTGATGACTTTGTTTTCTTTTTCTAAGATTTTACGTTGGAGTGTTGAGATATTGTTTAACAGGGCATTTTGTATATTGATGCACCAGGTATGATCCTTGGTGCAGTTGCCAGGAGGGGGAGCTGGAGATTCTCATTCTCACAGGATACCAAAGAGTTCTCTGGTACCCGAGTTGGCTGTAGCAATTTGGTCATTGTAAGCCAAGCTTTTTGCTTGAGAATGGATTCTTTGTAGGTTTTGGATAGAGAGAGTAGTAAAGAGATCTTTGTTTGATGTGAAGGGGGCCTTTTTCCAGGCAGATTCGGCTGCTCGTTTAGAAGAGTGGAGATATTTGTGGCTAGGGGTAAATCAAGTGTTGAGGTGGGTCGTTGGCTTAGGTTTACGTTCGCTCAGAGGTGCAACCTCCTCAATGGTGAGCAGAAGGCATTGGTTATAAAGGTCCACCATCTACGTGGGGTCTTTTGTCCTTGCTTGGAAGGACGTCAGAGGCCTCAGCAATGGAGGGATACAGGCTGCAGAGATATTTCATACATTTCTAGTGAGGTTGGCCGTGAAGGTAGAATCGGGGTTGTAGGTTGTTTATAGGAAGGGATGATGGAGAATATAACATTATGGTCTGACCAAGGGCAAGGCACATTGGACAAAATAGAGATGTTACAGTTGAAATCAGCAAGCCAGTCAAGGATACAACCTTTGTCGTGGGTAGGGCTAGTAATGCGTTGGGTAAAACCCAGAGCATTAATGGAGGTTAGCTAGGGCTGTGGTGTTATGATCTAGCGGATCATTGAAGTCTAAATTTACATGTCCTAATAGAATGATTCTGGAGTAGCAGCAGATACTCTGCCACACATACTGAAGTGCTCACATTCACAAATACTTTTGCTCGATTCGCTTCAGGATGTTCCAAAACAATTATGGGCCACTGGTTCAAATGATGCAGGACTCATTACTTCTTGTGGACCAGTAGCAATACCTGTAAAAGAAAATGTCACCTTCCGTAAAGTGATACAATACCCACTTACGTTTCTGGCAAGGAGTTGAACCCATTATCCATGACCGCTTGACACGAGGTATACTTGTTTATACTGTATCTCTGTGTAATGCTCTGATTTTCCCAGTGCAGAAGGGCGGGGCAACTACAAAGATAAGATGCTGAAAGCCGAAACAAAAGGCTTTCCACTGCTCTCTGAAGCTCTCCGCTGCTTGCTGCAATTCCCCAAACATAATGGGAAGTCTGCCGCTATCATTTCACCCAAGACGGAAGGTAAGCCCATTGTACCCTTGTGTACCTCTGGCGCCTATATAGCTGTGTGTAATGGCCTCATGCGCTTATACTACCTGTGACACTTCCCCTCCCCCCTGTCAGGCCCCGTTCCTCCCAACCTTCAGATCCTCAAGGATACTGATACTCCTACAGAGCGGCATCATGTCCAGAAATCATTACCGCAACCCAGGGCTATCGTGACGCAGCTCTGCACCAGCTGCGCTTCTTCCCATGAAGCATCAGGCTCCGCCCTCTCGCTAGCCTTGCTGGACGGTTTCACCATTCTGAGGTGCGACAGACCAGATGCCTGAGGTGGCGGAGTCTTACAGATTTTGTAAACACTCAGGATAAGTCCACCACAGAACATGATACCAGAATAAGGGCACCCTCCTACGTGCTGCCCCCCCCCATATTTCTGGGACCCCTCTGTTGCCTACCCCCTCTTATAGCCCCCTAGACCACCAACCTCCCTCAATGCTACAGGGAGCCCTCATTAAGGCTAGATCTCTTTCCGCACATGCGCTGGACATCACTAGACTTATTGGCCATCACTGTATCTTGGCTCCACGAAGCATCAGGCGCCATCCTCTCACTAGCCTTGCTAGACCGTTTCACCATTCTGAGGTGCGGCAGACCAGACGCCCTAGGTGGCACACTCATACATAGGGACTCCCTTCAAATCAGACCATGCAGCTTTTCAGAGGGCCACTGTGAGCGCCTCTCCACAAAACTTACCACTGCCCCCACAAACTCCATCACCATACATATCCTATACCACCAACCAGGCCCCATAGCCACCTTTGAGGAAGACCTTCCTCACACTTTAGGCAATAACATCAAGCCTAAATCCAGAGTCTTACTACTAGGGGACTTCAACCTAGGCCTTTGCGACCCTTTAGACACTGCAGGCACTGCAGTAGCAAATGCTCTCTCAGACCTCGGATTCAAACATTCTGTTGCCACGCCTACCCATAACAAAGGTAGAATCCTGGGCTGGATAGTCAAATCATAGTAACCTCCAACATCCCCTGCCCTTGGTCAGACCATCATATCCTTGGCTTTTCCCTCCCGGCGTTCAAACAACCGCCACCCTCTCCACCCACGCTTCCACCTACAATGGCCTGTAGCTCCCGAAGAAGATATCCAAAGAGTCGATCTCCCCTTCCCTCCTGCCTTTCAGCCTGGAACTTCTAAACATAACTGACCCAGAAAGCCTAGCAGACATCTATGCAAACACATTGACCAAAGCAGTTAACCTAGTGGCACCCCTTCTCCCTGGGAAATCCAAACCTACAAGCCACGTCAACCCTTGGTTCACCTCTGACCTCCAAGCCCTGCGCTTTAAGAAAAGACAGACGGAAGCTATCTGGAAAAAAGACCCCTCAGATCTCCCAAAAATGGCTTTCAATAAGATAGCTAAGGAATATAGACAAGCCATCTCAGCCAAAGTGGAAGTCTAGAATCGAGAAGGCTAGTTCCAACTCAAAAGAACTATTCAGAATTCTCAGAGAAGTAGAGATGCCCGTATCAACCCCCAACACCATCTGCACAGATGAAACTTGGTGCACCGATATTCAGAATGCCATGCGTGCTAAAATATGAATGCTACAGCAGAAAATAGCAAATAAACAAATCCTAATTAACCCACCTATATTTCCCCCCATCGCTAAAACACACACCACACCAGTGTTCCACTTTAGAGAAATCTCGGATCTAGAAACAGCTAACATCCTCAAAAACCTTGAACCATCTAGATGCAAAGGAGACATATGCCCAGCAATCATCATCAAAGACGGCTCTGATGCCCTAGTACCTTTCATCACTAAATGAATTAATTCCACGTTATGTTATGTTACGTTAGCTGTATTTATTGAGCATGCGTTCACCTGAGGGCATCATGGCGCTTGGGAGGTGAGTTCCAAGTTGCCGTTACTAGAAAAGCAAGGTCTTCAGTTTCCGCCGGAAGGCAAAGTGGTCAGTAGTCTCCGCAGGAGCAAAGACAGGTTGTTCCATGCTTTTGCGGCTGCAACCTAAAAGGCGCGTCTTCTTTGCAGGCCAGCCTAAAGCAGGGCACCACCACCCGTAAGGCTACTTGCGATCGAATGGAACGAGTAGGCAGGTAGTGGGAGAACTTAGCTTGCAGAAATTCAGCTCCCCCACCACAAAAGGCTCTGTGCACTATGCACATAGACTTAAACATAATCCGATGAACAACGGGGAGCCAGTGCAATTGCCTCTGCAAATGGGACATATGGGCACCAAATGGAGGGCAGATGATGGATCTGGCCGCAGCATTTTGGAGCAGTTGCAGCCGCCCAATTAGATAGCCAGGTTGAGCCAGATAGAGTGAATGACAATAGTCCAAAACACTCAGGACCAAGGCAGCAACCACCGGGGCCTGGTTTGCTGTGGGGAATAAAGGGTAGAACCTTCCGAAGAACCCGAAGTTTAAAGTGGCCGGATTTGCACACAGCATTGACCTGTTGACCATGGTCAATGTGGCAGAAATCCGCACTCCAAGATTCCAAACTGACAAAAATGGCATGGGAAGAGGGCCGAGGGAAGTGGGCCAAAACAGTTGAGCAGCAGAGGTACCCACAACTAGGACCTCGGTTCTCAGCCAATCTAGTCCCGGCTAGACTAAAAGAATCATGGGTCCTGCCCTTATTGAAAAAAACGTCACTTGACCCAGCCATGCCAAACAATTACCGTCCGATCACAACAGTACCCTTCCTGCTCAAGATCCCGGACAGAGCTGCCTATAATCAGATCCAACAATTATTGGAATCTAATCACATCTTAGGGATACGACAGTCAGGTTTCCGCTCAGGCCACAGCACTGAAACAGCACTACTAGACCTAAAATTCCAACTGGATTCCTTCAGAGATGAGAGCAAACCTGCCATCCTCCTACTACTGGATCTCTCAGCTGCATTTGACCTAGTAGACCACAAGACCATATGTCACCACCTCACGTCAGCAAACTTTTCTTACAAAGCCACCTCCTGGGTTGCCTCTTTCCTATAAGGGCGATCCATTAGAGTTTTCTCAGATACCGCAAATTCCATGTCCATCCCCATTCCGCGTGGCGCCCCCCAAGGCTCCTGTTTATCCCACCCCCACAACAACATTTTCACCAAACCCCCATTAGACCTCTTGGATGACATTGGTATATCATGTACCAACTATGTCTCAGAAGTCGCAGGAGAATCGACCTGTTCAATGCCCTTATAAACCACCTTCCCCTCCTCCTCACCTGTATTGGGGTCTTCTGACAAGTCTTCAGATGGTATTGCCCTCCTTTCTCTCCACTCACTGTCTGGATTTTTTGTTCTGACCTTAGGGTGGGCTCTACTAGGCCACCTTACCAGTAAGCTACCTGCTCGGCAGTGGGACCCCCAGGGAGCTCGCCCCACTACCAGGGAAAAGCATAGCTGAAAAACCCTGGTGCTGTGATGGATTGAAGGTTCAGGTTGAGTGTTGATAACTTGCATGAAGAGCGGACAGTGAATAACAGGAAGCCCCGGGGAACTCCAATGCCTGTCACAGTGCTTAGTATCTGTGAGGGACAATAGCTCTGTGACGCTATATCGGAACCAGCCTGCCACTGGTAGCGGATCCGACAGCCAGTAGAGGGAGGCTGAAAGTATCCGAAGAGAACTCGGATGACAGGAACAGAACATTGAGGAAACGGGGCCGTGCAGGACTGGCGGATAAAACAGCAGAGCCACACACACGAGCGGGAAAGGACCGGAAGGAAAGCCGAGGGAAGAACAAGGACAGAGAAGGAAAGGCAAGTGAAGAGGAAGCCACTTACTAACGTAAGAGCAGAAGAAAACACAGCGAGTAAACCCGTAGAGAATAAAGGGTTGCAACGCACCGTTGCGCTGGAGTGGGCATGTACTTGTACACGTTCCAATGCGACGGAAAACACTAGACCGCTGCTTTTGCTTCTTCCGACGGCCAGTTAGCCCCTCTTCCATTTCTTCCACAGCTTCCATGGCATGCGCGCCATGACACTATGCCAATGACACCCAAATCCTACTCCCTTGTCAAGCTCCTACGGGGAAGACTCACTCATGCTAAAGAAAATTTACACCACAATCCAGAAGTGGATGGCTACAAACCTTCTATAGCTGAATGATGATAAGACGCAGATATTGCTGGAAGGCTCTCCCTCCTTGCTACAGAAACCCAGCCCTCAATACACCTCTTTCACAATAGACGGAATCCAGATCCATGTCTCACAGATGGTCAAAACAATGGGTGTCCACTTGGATGCTTCACTATCGCTCTCCAAACAAGTTAGTGTGGTAGCATCTTCAGCAGTCTACACTGCAAAGCTCATTAACGCAGCCAGACAGTTCCTGACACCAGCAAGCTGCCTGACTAATGCCAGAGCAATCACAGGTGCACGACTGGATTATTGCAATGTCCTCTTTGCTGGATCATCTAAACGGAACATTAAGCAACTACATATTATCCAAAACAATGCCCTACGAGCAGCCTTAAACGTTCCTGAAAGAGACCACATTTCAGCTACCAGACGAAAGGCCTACTGGCTCCCTATTTGGGAAAGGATTATTTTTAAAACGTTATCGATCGCACACAAATGTCTAAGCAACATTACCCCACAATACCTTGCCCAGAAAATTGTGAGATCGAAGTCTAACAGACCTGTAAGATCTTACCACGCTCATAGGCTGGTCCTTCCAAAGTGAAAACAGCTAAAGGAGGGGGGATCAGCCTCCCTCTGGTAGCAGTGAACCACTGGAACACCTTCCCCTGCTCTAAGAGCCGAAGACTCCTATTGGTCCTTCTGTAAGGCCTTGAAAACCTGGCTATTTGCCTAACTGGTCAACCCCCCAAACTCTCTGTGAACAATTATACGTTGCTATAACATCCAGCATTACCTTGTTCTCTGTATGTCCTGGATGGATTACTAGTTTATGTATCATGTAACTGGTTTGCAACAACCCCCCGATGCCTCAGGATTTAGGCACTTTACAAATGAAAAAATAAATACAAAACGCGGGGTAGTTCAGGACTTGAGGGCATTTAATGAAATTGTGGTCCCTATGGCCCCAGTGGTGCCCGGTATTATACAAAATTACCTACTCCCAAAAGTTTGATTCCCAAATGTTCTACCCCCAATTTTCCGCATATATATATATGTGGGGGGGTAAAGTGAATAAAAGATGTATAGGGGTAAGCTGGGGGAGTTGTGGGGGTCTCCCCCCACATATATATTTTCAGAAAATTGGAGAAAAAAAACGGAAAAAACAGACTTTTGGGAGTCGAACTTTTCGGTTCATAAAATCACATAGAACCGTGGTGCCCAACCCACATACGGTCCTCTCAGCAATTCCATCACACAACACTGTTTATAGTGTAGTTGACTTATGTTATGTAGTTGGCTTATGTTCAAAATTGTTCTCAGTGCCTGTTGCACCCCAGTTTCTATTTGCCTTCGACTTCAGGGGGGGTGTGGTCGGAGTAGAAATACCAGAATTGTCAAATGGCTTGGCTCCAAAGGGATTTATACACACCCCTATCATCTGTTTTAGGATATTGAATGCTGATCCAGCATCCCCTTGTTTCCCGGGAGATTCCACATTCATTCAGTATGTTGATAATTTATTACTTGGCTCACCTGATCACACAGCAACATAAAAGGATGTTCATTATTTGTCAACTAGTTTGGCCAACTCAGGCCATTAGTTGGCTCCATCTAAGATGCAGTTGTGTCAGTCTAAAGTAAAATACTGTAAGGAAGGCATGGTATCAAACAATGAAGACAGATACAAGTGATCACAGTTCAACTGTGTTTATTGAACTTCAATTGGGTTTGAAAAACAAAATGCCTATCTAATCCTAAATCTACAGATGGGAGCAAGCTAAAACTATCAAATAATAATAATGGAGTCCTAGTCGAGGCTGTCGAAATAAAAAAAGTTTATACTAATAAACCTATTGCCAATCCTTACTTTTAAATACAAATAGTGTGGTAAACAATGTTATGCAAAAGAAAAGTGTTCAAGAAATGATATATCAGGATATTCAAGCCGGTGGCTTCCTTTCCCCACGTTTTCAGCAGGGGACAAGGTGGCACACTCGAGCTTAGAACACTTTCTGGCTTCTCTAGCATGAGGGTGCAGTTAAAAACTTCAACATCAGGGCCTCTGCGGCAAAGTCTCTCTGTCATTCAAGGTTTCCTATTTCGGAGGGCCTGATGCAACACAACATACATTAAAGTTCCTTTCTTCTCAGGATTTCACATATACAACTTCTCGGGTAATTTTCTACTCACCCCGAGTCCCCCTCTGCCGGGCTCAGACCCACTTTAACACAAAACCTTAAATTGGTCTCCCTCTGCCGGGCTAGGACCAAATTTATTTACTTCATCAAAATCGAAGACTTTTGACTGTGCACAAAGTTTTGTTGACCCGTCGCAGGACCACTTTGATTCACAATTATTTGGTATCTTCTGATATAACTTCACCCCGCCTTGATTATTGACGCTGGAGGGCCCCGGGTATCTCTGACACACAATGCAGGATTCTTCAGATTGGTTTCCTGGTCTTACACTTTCTATTCCTGAGGTTTCTGGAAAGTAACATTCCTTGTCGAAAAGGTCAAGAGAATTCCCCTCTTGTGATCCCCTTCAGTTTTTCAGTCTTTCGTCTCTCGTTCAGCTGCCGTTTCGAAACTACTGTTTCCTCGTCTGCTTTGCCTCGCTCAGAGTGTGCTCCGGTGCTACGCCTTTTATCCATGTGGGGAAGCTTAATGGAAGTCATGTGTTTGTGATGGTCAGTAATTGCCTGACCTCGCCTGACCATTGTATTGGGACACGTCAGGTATACTGCTCGGGTATTAGTCTGTTTTCTCCCATAGTGGGCTGTCTGTGTGAAATTGTTTGTATTGTAAAAGTGGAGTACGGGGTACAGTTCTTAAATATCCTACCTGGGAGGATGGGGTAAATGTGTTATAGGGAAGGGGATAACACGTCCCACCATCCGGTGTCCCACTCCCACTCCCCGAATACCCCTCACCCAGGTGATCCTCCCACACTGGTCCACCGCCAGGAACTGGATCCAAACGATGGTCTTGTCCTGGCCACCTGGATGACAGATCCCCAAAGAATAGTGAGTGAGACACCTTCTGGTTTCTCACAATACCTAGGGCACATCTTAATGCTCGGTCATTGGACCTTAGATCCATCCAGAATAAAGGTCATAATGAATATGTCTCTGCCACACACAAAAGCTGAGTTAGGATCATTCTTAGGTTTAGTAGGGTGTTTGTTGGGAAGGAGAGAAGGTCTTCCCACATCCCTAGGCGATACTGAATGAGAAATAAACGGTAAGAGAGCATATCCAGGGAGCAGGGCGAGGGGGTGTACATAAAGGAGGGTGTGCAGTCACCTTTCGTTAGAAAGGTATATGGTAGATGCGGGTGTGAACTCCATCTTGGGGAAAGGCAGCAATCTTAGAATTTAGGTCCAAGCGCGACGAACAGCATTATGTGTGCTAGTATTAGATCCCTTGGATGAGCGCGGACATTACCCCCACCCTGGCCAGGTTTCAGAGATTAAACCTAAATTCGGTATTCTCCCTCTTTTTTTATTTTCGGGGGACCAATTCTCAAACGGGAGATTCCAATCAAGCAATATATAAAACAGAAAGAATTGATTACCCCTCTGTATGCTGACAGAAAGTTATAGATTGGTGGTGTTTTTACACAATATTTATATTTGCATAAGGGCGATTGACAAATCCAAATCAAACCTTGAACATCTCATCATGAAACTACATGTTGTCATTAAAAAGAAAGAAATGTATTTATTTATCACAAAATATATTTTTAATGATCACAAAAACATTTTTTTAAAAAGGTGCGCATGTTGTCAAATATACTTAATACAAACAGAACCTTTAGCGTTTAAAAAACAATTCAGAATACTATAAATGACACAGAATGTGCCGGGGTAGAGAATACTGTGTATATGTCCATATATACACACTCAAATCTTACAGAAAAAAAAGTAAAGAAGAAAGAGAAAAGAGACTTCTTATTTCTAGTCTCATTCAGATCGTCAACATGTTTAGGCCTTTGATTACATTACACACTATCTCTAGTGTACTTTCCTTCTAGATATGCAGCCCTTCTTCAGGACAAAACATTTCTTCAATATAGTGGTTTACTCCTGTATACCCCTTTGATTGCTGGTCAAAGATAATGGGCCTCGTTACAAGTTTGGAGAGAGCCATGCCCTTAATAAGGGGAATTACCGGGCCATTCCGACCTTTGCGAGCCTGGTAATTCCCCTTGCGTGGGACCCGGAGCTGGTACGTCCCCATTCCCATTTGAGCCCACATAGGGCTCAATGGGAATGGGGAGGATGGTAGCAGCGGTACCGTTCATAACGGTACCGTTGCTACCATCCTGTTCTGCTCACAGGTGCCGCTCTGCATGCCTGGTCTGACCAGGCGTGCAGAGCAGCCCCCGTGAGCAGAACTCGCAATGTGGCGGCATGGCAACAACGGCGCCGGTAGCACTACCGGTGCCGTTGTTGCCTTACCGTCACTGTTGTAATGAGGCCCAATGTTTCTATAAAAACAACATAGAAAACACAAATAAAAATGTGGCCTAACAATGTTCAAGGCATCTGCTTTCATAGTCCTCCAGAAGACAGTAACTTAATTACATCAATCAATTCAATGTAAACATCACCAATCTCTTATTTTTATCTACTGTCAGCATGGAGATAAAAGCTCTCTGCGTTGTTTGAACCGAGATAATAATTTCTGATGGAAGGGTATATTTTTCAAATGGCAGATAGATATTCGGTCCCTTTTTCCAAAGTAGACAATGATGTAGTATTCTCCCTTTTTCCTATAATGATAAATTATTTATCGTTAGTTCAATTTTAACTTCCTGCTCCTCTTGGACACTGTAGTTTAACTTCCGCTATTTGTGCCCTGCAATGACTGCAATGTTATGTTGTTGTCATTTAGTGCATTCTGGTGCACCCGAGATAGCATCCAGTGGGGCCACTTAGCACCAATCGGTAGGGCTGCAAAATATTGGACGTAGAAGGACCTTTTCTAAAAACAAAATTTTGGGGAAAACAACAGAAGTATCTTCCCATAATACTCAGAGGTAAAATCTAGATACCCATTGGAAAGCTGACTAATAACAGCCGTTGAAAGATGGACATGCTTGTTTAATCCTTGGCCCCTTTGGCTTTAATTGTTTAAAAATCTTTTTATAAAAATCTACCGAATAAGGCCTAGGTTCATAGAAAAGAAACATCTGTATGTGTGGCGAGAGGCCTGTATGAATAGATAATGAATACAGGACATTGCACTTAACTATCATTAAAGATATAAACATTTGGAGAGACAGAAAATTTTGAGTGTTTGCAGGGCACAAATAGCAGAAGTTAAACATATACGACAAGAAGTAAGGCTTGGAGATTGAGAATTAACTGTAAAACAGGAAGAAGGCAAGATAATTTGCCATTTGCAGATACCATTACAGGACTAAATAAGGATGATGATATGCAGGTTGTTTTATGTGTATGTATGATAGACATAGATCATGTTGTGTCTGCATCAAGTAGTAGGGAATTTTCCAAATGTCCACTGCAGACATGGACACTGCTCTACTCTGGGTATTAAGGGCGTTATAAATAACCTATCATATCATATCATTCCTTGTTGTTGCAAAGCAAAACACAACACTGAACACAACATTTGCTGCGCTATGAGGAAACCCTTTTCAATGAACCTTCCATCACATTAGAAGGTGTGGGCCCTCTCAATATTGCCTCATTGTTAGCAGCGGCTGCGCTGCCTCAGGATTTGCATGGCTGTAATACTGTGGTTTCTCAATGTACTACCGTCAGGCCTGAGATACGGGAGGTACCATGGAAGGAGGGCGCACTATTTTTGTGGATGGATGCTCCCTGTGCCTTCCCTACTCTGGTGTACTCTTGTCTGCATATGCTGCTATTGAATGATGAATGTGTTGTCTTAAAAGTTCAAATGACACACGTTCACACTTCAGCCCAAGTTGCAGAGTTTATTGCATTAACATACACGTCATCTTGCATCCGCTGACTACGTCAACTTATTCACAGACAGAAGATTTGCATGGGGCGTAGCTCATCATTTTTGCCTAATTCTGTTTTTTTAACCTCAGCAGGGACACCAATCCTCAATGGTATATTGCGGCCCCACCTGAGTGAACCCTTACATGACATACAGCCTGGGTACGTGGTGTAGATTTGAGTGCAACCCGAAAATGGGCATTTGGAGCCCACGTGAAAGGGACCTTTCGTGGTCTTCCTGACATCATAAGCTGTGGTCCGCTGCGAGGAGTTACCAACATGGATCCACACATCACATGTCAAGAAGCAGAAGGAGCTCCCCAATCTCACATCACCACCTTTACAGACCATCCCTGAACTTTGGAGAATTAAAGATTCAGCAGTAACTTATCATTATAAGTTGAGAAAACAAAGCTAAAGGGGCATTGGAGAGCAGAGGTCCCCAGTAGACTTATTAAAACAAGTGTTAGAATGATAAAAGATTTGTTAACAGCACATTGGTGGGAAAGGAGGACATGCAACTGTCCCCACCAGCCCATAGAAGTAGAAAGAAGTAGCAAGAGTGATGAGGTTACTTTAAATCAGAGGCATTGCTAGTGGTGGGGGGCTGAGGGGGCTATTGCCCTGGGTCTTTTTGTTGTAGCCCCGGATAGAAGCTGAGGGGTTACAACCAAAAAGGCTAGCTAGCCCAGAGTCCCAAAATTAGCATAGACCCAGATCGTTTCCAGACCCAACAACACCCCTGCTTTAAATTGTCTTTCATCGCAAGCCTTAGATTTACCATGTTCTCACAGAAAATTGTACATGCGCAGCGCTAGGTGCTGTAGATGAGCAGTTACATGCCTCTGCAGGAAATACCGCCCCCCTACCTCCTGTATGTTGGAAGCCTGAGATTGTGACATCTTTGATACCAGCAGTTGTGAGCATACCCCGGAGGATATTCGAAAGAAGGTACCCTCTGAGAAAGCCCTATCAGATGTATTCCCGAAGAGACGACAATCTGAGGGAGGAACTCCCCGAAGGAATATGAAAAGAGTGAAAGAGGAGCTGTTGATGTCAGGAAAGACAAGCGTGACGCACTGAGAACACTGGCTGAAGAGAATGCATGGACCTTATAGAAACTGATGACGAGGTTAAGAATCGAGTAAACTTTCATATGCAAAAAGAAGATTGCCCTTGTGTGACGCACTGCAGAAAATGCAAGCCGTTCAATAACTGTACAGATGTTGTAACGCAAGTAGATTAAGTAACCTTAGAATCTTAGAAGCTGGCTATAAGTAGTGAATAGACTGCAGGCAAAACCACCCCCGTATAGAAGCTGGACATCAGTGTCATGAATTTAGTAAGCCCAGACCCATTGAGAGGAAAGGCTGAGAGCTGTGTCAAAGCAAGAATTAGCTGAGATCGTGGACACAAATGGTGAGGCCGTTTGGCCTGGTATCAAAGCTGTAGCAGCCAAGACTGGTTATCTATTCTTGAAGGCGGTGAACGTGAGAAGCTGAATCGTCCCTTGTTAAGGAGCAAAGAAAGAACACCAAGTGTGTCAAGTTGTATTCATTTAATACATTTAAATGCTGCAAAATGGATCAAATCATGGTCTCCTGTCACGTGAGCCAAGGATGGAAATAGAGTTGAGCTTCGAGTTCGAGAACAACGATAGTGCGTGCTCGCACTCCCTTATATTCCCAGAGACAAGAATACACTGCAAAGCCAAATACAAAGACAATCTTAATGGCAGAAGGCATGGGCGATTAGAGACATTGGGCTAATTGGGTGTGGAGGTGAAGTCAAGTCCACCTCCTGGCACCTGGACTTGAGCTTACATGCTGCTAAGTGAACCGAATGTTCCAGAAATGGGACGAGTGTGCCAACCAATTATATAGGGCCATATATAACGAAGGGCCTTATAGTTTGAGAGCTGATGATATACTTAATACTGTTGTACTTAATAGTGTTGAAGAGGTCATTTTTAGAGGTCGGCATAGGTTGTCCACCTGACAGTAGATATCCAACCACAATCCCACCCCTTATAGAAAGTATACTTCGATGTTACGCTTGAGTTTATCACAAACCCTCGTAGGTTTTCTCATTTGCCACATAGTATGACGTCACGTATGACATTCTTTTAGTATATAAATGTGATTTTTAGTGAAATGTACTGAGAACTCGAGCAAATGTCCATTGATGTCCGTTGTAACTCCCTGTTTTAGACAATTGATATTAAAACAGAAAACGTTGCTATTGTAAAGTATTCTAATCGGGAGTCACACACCAGACCAGGAATCTTGCCACCGGCCTAGGATGCAGTGCACAATTACAACACTTTTACTTTATTTCCTAAGAATTGAGATTGGGCTGGCACCCAACCCGTCTCACACCCCCTTTTACAAATACCCTGGGCCACAATGGACCATGAAACAGGCCGATATCACTTTTCGGGTAGATAGCACCCAGTTAAGATTTCCCCCTGCAACGCTCCCGCAAACCCTGATTAAACTGAATTTCTGGTGTATCAAAAGGAGTAGCAAGGAGTCAGGTATACTAGGCAGCAAGCAGAACTAAAATCTGACCTTCCCAAATGAAACAGGAGGCAAAATCAGACGTAAAAGCCTTTGCAATTGAATAAAATCGCACTCGGAATTAGTAAATATTGAATTTAAATGTGCGGTTGACTGAATGAGGCAAATACGAGTTGTAGCAGTATCGAGGATGTAGAACACTAGCAAATTACAAGGCAAGGTACTAACAACGGGCATACCGTTCAAGAAATCGACTTGGAAATAAAAACACAGTGCAGCCTAATCACACATGGAGAAATTGCATTTTCTTACTTTCACAGGTTTAAATGTAAAAACGGTTTGAAAAACTGGTGGAATAGACAAAATCGGAATGCGGTTTTTATGCTAAGGGACAGATCATAGGGATAATAAGAAAGTGAAAGGGTAACTCTAAATTAATGACAGGATGGGATTATCAGTGGAAAGGAAATTTGGTTTTAAAGACAAAAGCAGTGACAGAGAAAATCAGTTTGGAAAGGACAAGTTTCACTTAAACTAGATTTTAGTGGCTAGAAAAGAGAAACGCCACCCGTGAATAGAAAGGTTAAGCTGCAGTTGTAACCCCTTCACGCAGTGTGCCTCTTTTAGGGAGAATTAATTTATTTAACCAAAATAGTACTAAGGACTTACACAAGGACAGAAATGAGTGGAAGAATGGCGCTAACAATTGGAGATCAACACAGGATACACAGATGATTCTGACAGTTTTAAGGATTTCTGCAAGGGCAGTTATGGGCTTTCTATGGGATGGGACCTAATACAAGGTAACAGAGAAGGGGATGCAGTTTGTGTTTGTTGGGGTAGGGAAATACTCACAACAAGCACTTAAATGGGGTATTTTGGACACCGGACCAGGTTTCTGGATAGCAAGGCAATATCTGGTCACAGCGGCAGGCTCTCCTAGAAAAAAACAGCTGTACAAAGGTCTGGTGACGACACAGCGGCACCTCAGCTGGATAGAGCGGGTGACAGAGAAGCAGGTAGCACTGGATAATCCCAATAAGGATTCAGCCACCTTTCCCCTTTCTCCCTGAGTTATTGGTATTTTTTGTGGGGTTTATCTGGATCAATGGTCCTGTCTGGATAGGGTCAGCTATGCTCTGGCCTGGCAGTGGAATCTGGAATCTTGCAGAGTGAATATGGAAGATCTGGATACACAGGAGCTGGAAATTCAGAAGAGAGTGTCCTTTGTCTCTGTGAGATTCCACCTTATATAAGGAAGATGACGTCACAGGATTATACTATGGGGGCAGGCTTGGGTTGGAGATGCCTCTAACAACTGGATTGGTCAGGGATTACTGTTACCGCCTTCCTGTCAGCCGGTTGGACTTCAGGGACATGACATCCGTTTTTATGGTGTGTGCTTACAATGATCATGGCCCTCCCACAGTCTTTTTAGCCAAAATTAGATATGACATACATTGCACATTTTTACAGTTGTGGCACTTTTGAAAATCACATAGGCATATTCCAGATTTTACACTGAACCTGTCATTCCAATTCCCACATTTATACAATATTTCGCTGTTCTAATAATCTTTCGCCATTTCCAGTGGGAACCACTTGACCTAAAATTCTACCATTTTAGATATGTGTACCTATTATCACAAAGCATGTTTGCATTAATTTTCAAAGTTGCACCAAGTATACTTTTCCCATGATTTCTGCCGTTATGTCCCCCACATGCTAGGTAAATCTACAATGTCTTGTTTTAATCCCATCAAAATTACATTCAAACTGTTAAACTGTCGCCTTCCTGTGTTTTCCGGTTGCAGAAATAAAAGTCTTAAAGTTTATTAATTCAGAACAGTCTTTTGCCCCAGCTGGGCTAGCTATTGTCTTCCGAATAAGGGCATACTTCCCAACCCCCAGCAAAATTTCAGGCTTTAGCCAGCCTGAATCCAATGTGCTCTGGAGTTGCCTTTGAAGCGCCCCAGTTTGAGTGGAGGGGAGGTGCTGCTAAAAAGTCACACCTATGTGTCTCGGAAATCCATTGTACCAGGCTGGAGCACTGCCACAGGAGTCTGACGAGGGTGCGAGATACACCACTCTTTCCTATTCAGATGACCCAGTGGCTGTCCACTTGAAGGGATGCAGATCCTGTTCCTAGGAAGCAAAGTCCTCTGAAACCAGGACAGGAAGAAACCTGTTCTGTGGCTTCAGCAAATTCTTGTTTCTTTTTTTTTCCTGAACCAGAAAGCAAAACTGCTGGAATTAAATATCCTACATATGTTTTAAAACAAACCCCCCTCACATTTCTATGCACGGACAAGGCCTTAATTCAACAATTTACTTTTAAACAGACCCTTTCTTGTTTGTAAAAAGCACAATTTTACGCGTGGTTAATTTTCACTTTACAATGCGGTTTTCTCTTACATCTAGATTCTAAACATAATTTGTAGCCCTAGTCAATTTCTCCTACACAGAAATCTGTTCAAGGTAAGGGTCCGCTGAAACTGACATAAGCACAGAGAGATAGGGCTTCTTTTGAAGAGTTTAGCTGTGATATTTTGTTTCAAGAGCCAAGCATTCTTGGCTGGGAATGAAGTTCTTTGTTATTTCACAGATCTTGCAGGACACAGCCTGTCATTCAGTGAGAAATGCCCCCTTTTGCTGGAGCACAACCAGAATATTGATGGACATGGCTTGGTCTCACTGGAATAAACTCTGTACTGTTGAAATTATTTTCTTGGTGCACATAAGGAAAACACTGGCAGCCATTCTCGGGGTGTCCCATGTTCCATCTCACCCCATATACGCTTGGCAAAGACAGCAAAGCCATTATTTCGGTGACTGCAAAACGCAGTTTTGGTGCAATGCAATGGTGCTCAACAGAGCCAGCGCAGCCATTCTACTGGTACTGCTGAAAATGCAGTTTGCTGATGTAGGGGAGTTCTGCTGGGCGGATACATGTACCCCACACCATCTTCCTGAGTTGGTTTGATTATTTGGTGTCGGAGTTAGTCTGCATCCCCATCCATTGCAAGCACGCTATCCAAAGGGCTCTAAGCTCAGTGTGATAACATATTGCATCTTCTCCACGTGAAACATTTCCCAAGGGGTATCAACAAAGGCATGTATTAGCTAAATGGTCATTGCATGAATGTTCTTAGGATCCTGAAAGGTGCCTCAGTGAACGTTCAGGAAAAGTATTTAGCAATCCCCTACAACCATCCCTTTTGGGAATTTCTGCCAGCTTGGTAAAGGGAAGGGTGGAAAGGAGAACTATAGGTACTGTGAAGGCATCATGAAGTAAGACACAGACAACAGATTCATTTTTCCAAAATAAAATGGCTTAGTTTTTCAATTGTCAGGATGGAGTAATGCTTAACTTGCCCAATGCTAATGTGGGATTTCCCTACCTAAAGATACTAAGGGTAGTCTGTGTCGCTAAATTCAACTCAAAGGTCGGTCTGTGTCCAAAATCTATAATTGCCCTCACAACTAAAGATATACAATGTGTAGGGATGTCAGCAACCAAAGAAACAGTGTTCGAAAATAAAGCTCTGAGCTTCTCCCAGCTCCTAGCTTGCATTTCAGCTTTGCCAAGTTCAACACAGTTCCACAAAAAGACCTCAGGGTTCCCTTCCCCAAGATCAACACAATTCACAAAGGCCTTGGGGTTCCCTTCACAAGTTCAACTCGGTTCACCAAGTCTCGGGGTCCCTTCACCAAGAAGGCAGCTCTTCTAGCTTCAGAATCTCATTCAATTCTTTTAACTTTCCATAAGTATTCCAAACCAACTTTAAGCCCTTCAGGCTTTTCAGCAGTTCATATAACTTGATCCCACTAATCACTTTAACACTTGTTAAGCACAACAGCTTCAGTGTCTTGACTTCCTTCGGTTCGCTCCAAGTAAGGGTTACTCAGTCTGGGCGCAGTTATCGGACCACACGGTCCACCCATTACAGCCCAGGCAACCGAAAACTCATGGTACTTTTTTTCTCCTTGGCAGTTTCTTGACTCTGCTACAACTTGACCTTCACAGTTCACTTCGTGTTGTTTATTCCTTGTCACCACCTTGCTTTCACACTGGCTCAATAGTGCTTCTCATTTGCTTTCCAAGCTCTCATTAATGGCTTTAACTTGGCTCACTTTCACATTGTCCATCAATGATTATTACTTTCTTTTCACTGTGTTAAAAAATGCACATCACAACATTGTCACTCATGCGGTATTTTGCATATACTTTGCATATCTTTTCCTTATTTTAGCATTCAATACCTTAAAGCACTTTGCAGCTTGTTCGGTATTCAATAATCTTCTATTTGGTCTCCAGGCCCATTCATTCCAAGTTTTCATTCTAGCAGCATCTTCCTCTGCCCTCCTCCAGCCCCTGGAGCACCACCCAGCATTTGTGTTCCCTCCCTGTCACTCACTGGTCTGCGGCCACTCCCCCGGGTGCCTTCGGTTCCTTCTCCAGTTTTCTCTCACTCCCCCTCCACAGGTCGGGAGCGCCGGCAAGAAGCGCTCCCTTCTTCTGAAACCTGCTGCTGCCGTTTGTGACATCCTGGAGTCTTCTGTGTCCCACAGCTCTGGCAGTGGACACACGGCGCAGGGTTCTATCGAGCTCTCAACCCTCTCGTGGCCCGTTCTGCCCTCTACATCCTTTTTGCTCTTCTGCAGTGTTCGGCATCCTTTTCACCAGCCCCTCTCCAGCCTGCACCACGTCGGGTTGCTGCATCCTTGTTCCCAGACAGGAGTGCAAGTCCTTAGCCTGAACACAATTAGCCTCATCAGTGGGACTTGCCTGACCATTGTAGTAGTGCTTCACAGTCCTCTTCCTCGTCTCAGTACCATAGTGGTGCACACCAACGGAAGTGTGCATCATTCCCAGTTGCCTCTTCCTCGTCACTCTTAAACGAATATAAGGGTTAAGTTACTTACCTTTAACTATTGTTCTCCACATGGGTCTGGCATGGATTCACAAGCTCATGAATATTCCCTGTCATCAGGCTGGGAATCCTCGGTAAAAGAAAATCAGTTTCACTTTCACTTAAAAACTGTATTTCTCCTCAAAACCAATCTCTGTCCTCTGGGTCATACTGCCCCCAACCAATGACAGTCCCCTCCCTAAGGCCCTCCTCCGGAAGCCATCTTCAGATTTGTTAAACACGTAAAGTGGCAGTATGACCAAGAAGAGCCCCAGAGGGGACGGAGGGAGGGTTCGCATGTGAATCCATGCCAGACGCATGCTGGAGAACAACTTAAAACTTTTCCAGCATGGGGTCTGGCATGGATTCACATGCTCATGAATAACAAATACGTAGCAGCACAACATTACACAACTATGGGAGGTGTCAAGGCTCAACAGAATGAATTAAATCTTACCTCCGGAACAGTCTCACCTCAAGCGAACAGGTTGCATAGCACTGCATGGCCGACTCTGGACTCCACCCTGGATTCCCTGTCGATGCAGTAAATCTTTGTAAAGGTGTTCGTGGACCTCCACGTAGCAGCCCTGCAGATGTCAAGCAGGGGTACACCAGACAGGAAACCAGTTGTTGCAGCGATCGCCCTGGTGGAGTGGGCTCTCGAACGGCCGGGCAGCGATCGGTTCGCCAACCGGTGACACTGCGTGATGCAGCCGGAGAGCCACCTTGAAATGCAAGCCTTGAACAAGGCCTTCCCATGGTGTGAGGTGTTCCAAAAACTATTTGTGCGTGTCACTTAGAACTTTAGAACACGAGCAACATCCAGTGAATGCAAGGCCCTTTACGCTGGCGACAAAGGTGTCAGGGGAAAAAACAGGTAACACCAAAGGCTCATTGAGTTGGAATTCCGATGGAACCTTCGGCATGAAAGAGGGGTTCAACGCAGCACCACCCTCAAATCGTGGAAAGTCAGGTATTGCAGGATAGGGCCTGGATCTCACCTACCCTACTGGTAGTGGTGATGGCCACAAGGAACGTCATTTTCCACGAGAGGAACTGGAGAGAGGCCTGATGCATAGGCTCAAAGGGGGGCCCCCATGAGCCTTGTCAGTTAAGTTCCCACGCCGGGGCTGGAGCCTTCACCGGCAGGAAAGATCGAAAAAGTCCTTTGAGAAATTCCTTGACAAGTCGGTGGGACCAAAGTGAAGATCTTCCTGGAGACCTTGTGTAGCAGGCGATAGCCGCCAGATTTACCTTGATAGAAGCATGCGCCACCCCAGGATTTGCCAAGGATACCAAGTATGGAAGGATCGGCCAGGCCGTGACCCTCAAAGGGGTAATTTTTTTAGACCGGCACCACGTAGCGAAACACTTGCACTGGTGTGCGTAGCACTTCAAAGTCGACGATGGCCTGGTTTTGTCCAAGACCTCCCTGCCATCCGCAGGCAACTCATAGCCTCCAAACTCTAGTGCTGCAGGAGCAAAGATCTCAGGTTTAGCGATCCTCGATCGTGAAAAAGGATTGCACCTCCTTCTCTGGTGAGAAGATCCAGAACCACTGGCTGCTTGACTGGAGGAGATGCTGACGGGCTGAGAAGGTCCGGATACCAAATCTGCCATGGCCACATCGGGGCGATGAGTATCATTTTGCATGGACATTGTCTGAGTGTGTTGATGACTCGTAGCAGGAGAGGGAGCGTGTACAGGAACATCCCTTCCCACAGGAAGGGAACAGGTTCCTCAGTTGGTGGAATCTGCTGGCAAACATCTGGCACTTGAATTTTACAGCCGTCACAAATAGATCGATCTGGGGTCTGCCCCATTTGATGAAAAGGCAGTCCACCTGATCCTGACAAAGCCCCCACTCGCGGCAGGAGCGCAGTTCCCTGCTGAGGGAGTCTCCCATGTGGTTCTTGACTCCCGCCAGGTGGAGTTGGACGAGGAATATCCCCTGTCCGACGGCCCAGCGCCACAAGTCCTGCTCTTCTTTGCAGAGCGCCAGGGATCAAGTGCCTCCCTGCTTCCTGATGTAGAACATGGTGGTTGTGTTGTCTGAGAAGATCCTCGTCACCTTAACTTTCAGAGGCGGTAGGAACGACTTGAGGGCCCCAAACACTGCCCGTAGCTCGAGGATGTCGCTATGAAGATCCTTCTCCTCCGGGAGCCACAGGCCTCTGGCGTGTAGACATCAGGTGTGCGCTCCCCAGCCTTCCAGGGAGGCATCCGTGGTGACTGTATCCTGGTATGGGGGGGCTTTAAAATCCTGTGCCTTGGGCTATGTTGGAGCGGATGCCCCACCATCCTATCGCCCTACGGGACTCGTTGTTGAGAGAGATCTTGTCCGCGAAGCTCCCGGAAACCTGTATCCAGCGAGCATCCAGGAATTCCTGCAGGGGTCGCATTTGCAACCTGCCGAGCCGGACGAGGTAGATGCAGGACAACATCATGCCCAGTAACGACTTGATGGGCTGCACCATGGCCGTCTTGGCCGACAGCTGTTGCACCTTTCATTGAATGGCTGCTATCCTCTCCTCCGAGAGCGACACCAGGCAAGACACCGTTTTGAGTCTGACACCTAGGAACAGCGTGTTCTGTGATGGCGTTAAGCAGGATATTTGACGGAGAATTTCAGATCTGTCAGTAGCCAGACGTTGTCTCTGTGTGTACGTTGGCCAGATCCCACGAGCAGGCGCAAATCAGCCAGTCGACCAGGTACGGGTATACGTGTATGCCCTGTACAAATAGATGAGCCACCACTGGTGCCAGGCATTTTGTGAACACTCTGGGGCCGACTTCAAGCCGAAAGGTACAGCCTTGAACTGGTAGTGCTGTCCCTGCACCACGAAATGTAGAAATTTTTGCTGTTTCTTGTGAATTGGGACGTGGAAGAAGGTTATCCTCCAGGTCCAACAACGTCAAGAAGTCTCCTTTTTCCAGTTGGGCAAGCACGTGTTGCAACGTGACCGTCTTGAACATTTGGGACTTTATTCGTATTTGTTCAGACGTCAGAGGTCTAGGATGGGCCTCCAGCCCCCTTGTCTTCTTTCTGACCAGAAAGTATCTGGCATAGACTCCAGAGCCCAGAGCCATTGGAGAACTAGCTCTATCGCCCCTTTTCGCAGCATGGTCTGTACCTCTTCCTGGAGCTGAGGGATGTGCTGCTTCTGCCAGGTAACCGGAGGGATCCGCAGACACCTGCGTTGACACTCAAGGGTGTGTCCTTGGGCGAGAGCATCCAGCAGATATCGGTCAATGGTGATCTTTCTCCACTCGCTGACGAATCCCGTCAGCCAGCCTCCCACCAGGTTGCACAAGTGGGGGCCCGATGTCCCAGTCGGTTCATGCTTGCTTCAGTGCCAGCGCTTAATGCCCTGCTTCCGTAGACCTGGGAACGGCCGCTGTAGGCTTCCTGCGTTGAGGATCTGGAACGCTGTCAGTACAACATGGAGAAACCTTTTGAAGACCTGCTCAACTTTCCCCTGGAGGAGCAAAAAGACTATCGATGCTGCTGGAGAGAGCCAACAGGCTGTTCCCGTATCTGTTCTGATGGCCTGGAGGGACACGTCGACTACCTTCCCAAACAGATTCTCTCTGTTGAAGAGCATGTCCAGCACCTTCACTTGGACCTCCAGACGGAAATGTGTGGCCTTCATCCAACCTTGGCAACGAAGGCAGACACTGTTCCCCATTTGCCAGAACCCGGTGTCAGTGACGTCGAATGCCACTGTGATGGCGTGATCCGACGCCACTTCCCCTTCCTGGAAGAGAGCGATTGCCTCCATTTTCTTATCGTCAGGGAGGAACTCCAGAATCGGCCCCAGCTTGTACCTCAACTCCCTGTTGTACCTGGCCAGGATCACCAGTGCGTTGGCCGCCTTACTAGTGGCCGCCGTGCTGTAAATCACTTTCTTTCCCATGGCGTCCATCCTTTTGCCCTCGCTGTCCGGAGGGACTGAAGACGAGGCCGAGTTGGCTGACTGTTTCATCATGACCACTGAATCCGGAGATTGGTTCCACACTTGGGTACGGAGTCCGGCACCCTATATTTCTTCTCCAGCCTATCCTGTTTGGCTACAGCCGTGCAAGTGTTCTTCATTAGGACCAGGCCCTCCTCCAAAACATTATCCAGAAAGAGAACTGTCATGATCATCTTCCTCTTGGCCTTGCGCCTTTGATACAAGAAGCCGTCCTTCTTGGTTTCCTCAGGTACCAGCTGGAAAAGCTCAGAGGCCCTGGCGATCATGGAGTGGAACGATCCCACCTCATCCGGTGGGGACACCCTGTGTGGGCATCCAAATGTGGCGATTCACCGTCCGCTGCGACGATGTCTTCGTCATCATCCGCCGGTGTGGTTGTATCCGTTCCCGTGTCTGCTGGGGGAGAAGGGACCCGACGTGGAGGAGGAGGTTGAAATGGGGGTGCCGAATGACGATTTCTTTTCTTCGCTGGAGGCTGATCAGGAACCTGGGGGACCACAGGTACCGGAGCCGAAGGACAAAGGCATCCTCATCTGGATATCTGTAACCAAGGTGTGTGGAGTCGACAGAATATCCAAGGAAATGTCCCTTAGCTGAGAAGGCAGGACAGGAAAACTAGGCCCTGCACCATTGTCATCCTCCTCTTCAACATCCTTGTGGACCGTATTTGAGGACTCCTGATCTTCCTTGTATGTGGATGAGGCCTCCATGGTTTGGGCAACGGCCTGTGAGGGCTGTTTCAGGGCCTCCTCACCCCCCCTTTTACTCCCTGAGGATCTTGAACGGGGCCCTGAGCCAGTTTCACCCCTTCTGGCGTGCCTGCAGACTTTGCCAAAGTCATTGCGGCGGTGTGGCACCTTTGGGGTAGGTACTTTCTGAGCTGCGGGAGGCACCCTCGCAGGATCAGAGCTCTTAGATGTCGTGGCAGTAGCAGCCATCGAGAGAGTCGCCGACGAGGCCTTAGCCTGTGCCGGTTGAACCTGCTTGGGCTGTTCGGCCTTGTTCTCCTCCGTCCACAGCTTCTCAGATTTCTAACGTTGTTTAGCCGGGGTAGATGACTTCCTCTTTGAAGAGGAGCTTGATGGTAGGTTGGCAATGGAGGCGGAAGGTGATGCTGATTGCGCCCTATCCACTTTGGGTGTACTCAGACTTGCGGCTCTTGGCCTTATCTTGTGCCCCTGCAGATGAGGTGCCCTCAAAGGACTTAGCAGACCGGTCTGCGGACCAGTCAGTCCTGGTTGAGGCATGATCCTGCTTGGAGCACGGGTCAGAGGCCATGCTGCCAGCCTACTATGCCTGTCCGTTCTTTTCTTGGAAAAACTGAGGCATATCTCCCACCTCCTTCTGGTCCGGGTGCAGGCAGTATAGGCCTTGCCGGTGCTTGTCCTCCACAAACACATTCTCTAGCCTGCATTTGGTGCAGGGCCTGACGAGAAACCTTCCCTCCTTCTCCTCTGTCATGGTCGGAGGCAGTCCTGGACTGGCCTACCGGGACTTTCCCCGGTGGGCCTTGGGGTCATAGGGCCTCTTTTGGGGGAAGGATACATAAATAAATGTCTGGGAACGAACATCCAGGCCATCCTGAATAGTTTGCTATCCACTGGCTGCAGCATTTCTTTTCTGCCCTTGCCGACCCGCTGAGTCGACCCCGTGGCTCACGCCTGTCCCTTTGTGAGGGGAATCGACTGCACGTGCCCTCTGCTGCGCTCGTATCACATGAGCAGGTGCAGCGCAGTCCGGGCCGACCTGACCACAGTGCTGACTCAGTGCCTCTGCTGCTGGTGAGTGTAGCATGCTCCGCCCGCCAGACCACGAGGGAGGGGAGCAGCAAGCCACATTAGGCGCTGCCATTTCAGGTGCGATTACTATTAGAAAATGTAAATGTTTTTTATTTTGGGCTAATCTTCAGAACGGTCGATCACTGGAACTCACACACATTACCAATCTTTCCAGAAGTCCATAACGCCGAACGTGCAGCACTTGGTCTTCGCTTGCGCAATTAGGGCCCTCTTTATGTTGCTCAGCCATGTTAATAAAGTTTAGCTGTGCGCAAGAGTAGGGGGATGTACCGTGTAGGGGTAACTGTCAAACGGTGCGCAAAATGTGTTGGCCTGAAATGGATCACAGTGGCTGTGACACTCTGCGTGCTCTCCAGTTCCCCCTTTTCAAAATGACTTGTACAAAGTGGGAGCCACAAGTAACACATGCAGCAGGGCGTGCTGCATTCAGGGGCACAGGGAAATGAAGCGTGTTCCTCAATCTGGCATTTCTATCTTCAGAACTATTATTACTTTAGGAGCTGTGCATGTCTGCATACTCTCAGTGGGTGTTCAATTCTGTCTGCTTAAGTGACTTTCTCATGACTTGTTGGCGATCCATCATGGAATGGGTCATTTTGTGCCATAAAACGGTATTTTTGCAGGATTTTGGTTGGACATCATTCATGGAGTCGATGATGCGATAGTGAGCCAGGGTGCAAGAGAGAGGGGGCCAGTGTGCGAGAAAAAGAGGGTGGAAGGGAGCCAGGGTGCAACAAAGCGGGTGTGTGTGTAATGGTGCAAGAGAGCCATGGTGCAAGAGAGAAAGACAGGGCACAAGGAAAAGAGGGTGTGCACGAAGGTGGAAGAGAGCCAGGGTGCAACAAAGAGGGTGTGTGTGTGCAAAGGTGCAAGAGAGAAAGACAGGGCGCAAGGAAAAGAGGGTGTGCACGAAGGTGGAAGAGAGCCAGGGTGCAACAAAGAGGGTGTGTGTGCAAAAGAGCCAGGGAGCAAGAGAGAGAAAGACAGTGCCCAAGGAAAAGAGGGTGTGCACGAAGGTGGAAGAGAGCCAGGGTGCAACAAAGAGGGTGTGTGTGCAAAGGTGCAAGAGAGAAAGACAGGGCGCAAGGAAAAGAGGGTGTGCACGAAGGTGCAAGAGAGCCAGGGTGCAACAAAGAGGGTGGGTGTGCAAAGGTGCAAGAGAGACAAGGTGCAAGAGAAAAAGACAGGGCGTGAGAAAAAGAGTGTGTGCATGAAGGTGGAAGAGAGCCAGTGTGCAACAAAGGGGGTGTGTGTGCAAAGGTGCAAGAGAGACAAGGTGCAAGAGAAAAAGACAGGGCGTGAGAAAAAGAGGGTGTGCACGAAGGTGGAAGAGAGCCAGGGTGCAACAAAGAGGGTGTGTGTGCAAAGGTGCAAAAGAGCCAGGGAGCAAGAGAGAGAAAGACAGTGCCCAAGGAAAAGAGGGTGTGCACGAAGGTGGAAGAGAGCCAGGGTGCAACAAAGAGGGTGTGTGTGCAAAGGTGCAAGAGAGAAAGACAGGGCGCAAGGAAAAGAGGGTGTGCACGAAGGTGCAAGAGAGCCAGGGTGCAACAAAGAGGGTGGGTGTGCAAAGGTGCAAGAGAGACAAGGTGCAAGAGAAAAAGACAGGGCGTGAGAAAAAGAGTGTGTGCATGAAGGTGGAAGAGAGCCAGTGTGCAACAAAGGGGGTGTGTGTGCAAAGGTGCAAGAGAGACAAGGTGCAAGAGAAAAAGACAGGGCGTGAGAAAAAGAGGGTGTGCACGAAGGTGCAAGAGAGCCAGGGTGCAACAAAGGGGGTGTGTGTGCAAAGGTGCAAGAGAGCCAGGGTGCAAGAGAGAGAAAGACAGGGCGCAAGGAAAAGAGGGTGTGCACGAAGGTGGAAGAGAGCCAGGGTGCAACAAAGAGGGTATGTGTGCAAAGGTGCAAGAGAGCCAAGGTGCAAGAGAGAGAAAGACAGTGCGCAAGGAAAAGAGGGTGTGCACGAAGGTGGAAGAGAGCCAGGGTGCAACAAAGAGGGTGTGTGTGCAAAGGTGCAAGAGAGCCAGGGTGCAAGAGAGAAAGACAGGGCGCAAGGAAAAGAGGGTGTGCACAAAGTGGAAGAGAGCCAGGGTGCAACAAAGAGGGTGTGTGTGCAAAGGTGCAAGAGAGCCAGGGTGCAAGAGAGAGAAAGACAGGGCGCAAGAGAGAGAAAGACAGGGCGCAAGGAAAAAAGGGTGTGCACGAAGGTGGAAGAGAGCCAGGGTGCAACAAAGAGGGTGTGTGCGCAAAGGTGCAAGAGAGCCAGGGTGCAAGAGAGAAAGACAGGGCGTGAGACAAATAGTGCGTCCATGAAGATGCAAAGGAGCCCTTGTGCAAGAAAGAGTGAGAGTGTGCAAGGGTACGACAGAGCCAGGGTGCTATCAAGTGAGAGGGTGTGCCCAAGCAAAGGCACAAACAGGAGTGCAAGGGTGCTGGACGGGGATGGTGCACAAGATGGAGAGGGGGCTGTAGGTGATGAAGATAGGGCTGTCTTGAGAGGGACAGGGACTGTGACAAGGGAATACGTGAGGAAGAGGGGGCTGGACGCAAAGGGAAGGTAGTGCATGAGAAGGAGAGTATGTGCATTAAAGGGGGAGTGCGCAGATGGAAATCAAATACGTTGACCCAGGGCCCTGAGCTGCCATCCCCCCATGTTCTATTTCGCTCACATTGTGCTCCCTCTCCCCCGAGCCTGTGATCTGTTAGCCTTTGTGGGTTAACTCCCCTTTTTGCTATGCCCTTCAGAGACACTCTGCAATCTGCCACCCATTTTCACATTCATAAAAAAGAGGGGCTTTTTGGTGCTTTTTTAAAAGAAAACATTCGGTTTAACACTTTATTTGAGAAAGAATAATGATAATCATAATCTGTCAGTGTCCCTTTATCACAAAATGTGCTCAGCATTTACCTTTGTGTTGTTTAATGTTCACTTTTCATACAGTGTGTTGGGTTGATGGAGCTTTTCAAGAATGCTTGCTGCTAACCATTGTTCTTGCTCTGGCTTGAATTCCAGCAAGGCCGACTCAAACTCCCATCCTTCTAATATTGATAAATGTAGTACTATTATGTTGGAAAACAGTAAGATCGGATTTTACAGTGCTAAGAAGCAGTAGCAAGCACTAGCTACAAAACAAGTGAATGAATCAGTCTCCTTTCGACCAACAGTTTTTCCTAATGTTTTATGTTGTCGGGTTCATTTAGCATGTGATTTTGTGCTCTGCAAATCAGCTTTATTAAACACACAGCCATGGTTCTAGTCTTGACAGATAGCAATTAAGACATTAATATAATGTTGATGGACGGATGGGAGGTAATGTGCATAGCTGGATAACATTGAAGACTGGGAAACCCACACACCGTGTATACAATTCCAGGTTCCAGACTTGGCTAAATTGTGTGATTAATTTTACCCAAATGGACAAATTTTCCTAACAGCTAAAGATAGATCACTGAGAAGTGATTAATTTCAGACAGACCATTGTACTTCGGAAGTAAGTCGCACAAGGTTACCATGGCCCGTACCAAGCAGACCTCCCGCAAGTCCACCGGAGGCAAGGCACCTCGCAAGCAGTTGGCCACCAAAGCTGCCCGCAAGAGCGCCCCAGCCACTGGTGGTGTCAAGAAACCTCACCGCTACCGGCCGGGCACTGTGGCCCTCGGGGAGATACGGCGCTACCAGAAATCTACCGAGCTGCTCATCCGTAAACTGCCCTTCCAGCGCCTTGTGCGGGAGATCGCACTGGATTTCAAGACCGACCTGCGTTTCCAGAGCTCTGCCGTCATGGCCCTGCAGGAGGCCAGCGAGTCCTACTTGGTGGGGCTCTTTGAGGACACCAACAAACTCTGACCTATGGAGCGGAGGCTATGCCATATTTGCCGAAGACGTTGTGGGCTAAATTGGAAGGCACATTTTGGCGCAGAGTGCTACGACTGCCGAACTCCACGCCCATAGCAATCATTCAACGCAAATTGAGTCTGCAATCACTGGAATCTGTGGTTATGAGAAATAGCCTATTATTTTTAGGTCAAATCATAAGGCAACCTCGACCAAAAATTTTGGATATCATTCTCCAAGAGACGAAGAGTGAAAAAAATCCAATGATAACAACTTGGTACATCAGACTACTGGAACAAGCTGATAAAATTGGATGCTCAGAATGGGACATAGAACGGATCCTGGGAAAAATAAAGAAAAAACTTAAAATACAAGATTGGATCGAGACCTTAGACAAAGCGGAAGACCTCACAGTCTCCACACATCACACAACGAACACCCAAAAAATAGATGAAGTAAGAAATTATTTTAAAAAGTTTCCAGATAAACGACTGAGAACCTTTCTAAGAGCACGGCTAAACATACTGAAAACCAATGAAATCCTCTTCAGTAGAAAGCAGTCGACCAACAAAAATTGTCGTTACTGTAAGAATTTGGAAACTGAAACATTACGTCATCTACTCCTTCACTGTTCAGGAACGGAAAACCTTCGAAAAACATACCTCAATTCACACAGACTCTTGCACTTGACCGCAAATGAAGAAACTTGGTGGAATAAGCTAATGTGTGGCGATTCAACAACCCTGACGGTAGCCACAGCGAAACTACTGGAAAGTCTGAAGTTGGAGGAAACCAACTCTTGAGAAAAAAGAAATAGAAAACCGCACGACTGCAAAGGGAAAAAGGAAATATGCCTGAAGATATGGACAGATTTTATAAAAATTGTAAATACAATTAAACACAAATAAAACAAATTTAAAAAATGTCAGTTTGCAATATAAAAAACCCTTTATTGCTAAATTCACCATTGTCACGCCCCAGATCACTGAAATTCAGCACGCCCTAAACACACTCCTATCAACTCCACCAACTCCACACCCTTTACGCCCAGGCCATTTTTACAATGTTTGCCTATGGTGCCCTTTATCTTGCTTATGCTAGTGATGTTGAACCATGGTAGACCCACTAGCACAGCTGCATGGGCAAATATGGCTACACTTGCCATATGATGGCAGCATCAAGGAACAAGAGGGTACCCTGTAAAAGATGACGATAAGCTGGCACTCCCTGAGGCTACATTTAGCATATAATGGAAGCAGCTGGGCAAGTGAAGCTGTATTTAGCATTTTATGACTATAACTAGCATCTGAGGTTTTAACAAATGTAAGGGAGGATTGGTCCAAGAGACCCCCCTCCCCTGCATCCTCTCCCCTGGTGAGGTCCATGGCTCGTCAGGGGTCCCCCCTGCCACCAGGGCCCAGGTGGTGGATGGGCCACTGGCTGAAGACATTGACCAAACCTGCTGAATTTAGCTAGGCCCTGGAAAGCATTTTGTCTAATAAAGATGGTTTGAGCCCTGTGCACCGCAGCGCGGCCCCCACCCTTGTAGAGTTTCAATTATCCCTGTGGCCACAGCTCTCTGGCAGATCCGCTGAGAGCCCGTTCCCACGAACAGACGGACATGAGCTAGTGTTAGATACCAACACTGTAACATTTCACCTTCTGCAGTGTATCGCTGTTTCCAGCATGACCCGGCCAGCAGGGCCTGGGTGGAAAAGAACTGTAAAATGGTCCCCTGACAAAAGCAGAGTCCCCAAATACTAATGAGCAAACCACCTGTGATGAAAGCGTTCTCTCCACAACCTCTCTGACTAAAAAACCTGTAAAATGTATAGAAATGGCATAATGTGTGCTCATATGACATTAGGGATGGAGCACCCACATCCCTGTAGCTATGCGCAAATAGTAAAAGCGTCCCGGGGGTTTTTCATGTTATGTGTTTCATCGAGAAGACTGCACCCCACGGTCCCGCGCCAAAACTGAACTAATGCTGCTAGAGTGCAGAGGAAGACAAATGCAACCATATTGAGAGCTCATGTAAGGGGTGCATGAAAATGCACCATATGTATGTCCAAGCTCGCCATGTGCCACTGCCGTCAGTGTTATTGGCGGGTTGTTCCTGCGCGCTCCACCAACCTTACTACTACCTCACTTACCGCACATGTATAGACATGTAACAAAATGTTGTAGTTGTTAAAAACGTAGCGTATAAGTAATATGTTTGATGGCACTAGCAATGCCAAAAACGTGAGCTTTGAAGAGACTCAATGAGTATTGTATATTATGTAAATGTTTATGTCTCTTCCACCTAAATCTGCAACACACGAGGAAAATACCTTTGTGAGCACATGCAAGGCCATTCCCCCTTCCCCCCAGTGAAGCCTGCCAGACGAAAAAGCAGAGGCCTGTGCTGCCTTGCTCCACCTCCCCCAATTCGGCTGGAGCCGCTTCAAACATTCACATTCCCCCGCAGCACCCAAGGCCACGGCCTGCCACCTGAATTATTTACAACCCAGCAGTAAACCCCGGCCTTAAAACACAGATCCAAAGGCGCCCTTTCTTAGGCTCCACGACCCACCGGCTCACCGTAGGTTAATGGCCCCTGTAAAATTAGGACACCCAATATTATGGCAACAATACAGGAACACATCCATAATGACTTCTAACAAGACGTGATAACGCGGACCGCCTATCCCATGCCCCGAGACCCAAACCCGCGACCTATGATACCCGGTCAACAGGACTATGGTAACCATGTATTGATGAATCGCTAACATACCCCACTCTAGGTGCATTCCTCCTGTGTTGCATTAACCAATAACCTATTGGAAGATTTACCAGGGAAGATAATATTGCAAAGTTAAATGACTGTGGTGTGCATGGCCCTAGGGCAGAAAGTCAGGAAAGACATTCATCTCTGACACTGGTCACGGTTGGCATAACAACACCGTCCGGATGAGCCCAGCTGACCTGCCAGGCCCAGCCCAACCCAAGAGGGTAACCAGTGACGTCCTCCAGCCGCGGCAAACCACATCGCAGCAGCACCTATAGCTAGTCGTCGCCACCCAATCTCCACGAACTTGTGCCCCCTATAGCATGTAGGTTCTTATGACATTGTTTGTAAATATATACGCCTGTCTTTGCTATTGTCAGGCAGAGCGCTTTCGGAGTTTGCAGAGTTCTTTGCATGCCCTATTCCGATTGATAAACTCCCATTTAAGCTCACCCGCACTTTGTCCTGGCCTTATTCCCATCCGGGGAGAGTCCATTATTGTCTCTCATTGTGGGGAGGATCGTGCTATCTGGGGACGCTCGCCTTCACTAACATAACCTGATAGTAACCGGGCACAGCGGCAGGACTAGCGTATGGTATGATTGCTCGCCTACTTGTGCCCTATGTGTGCCCTTGGCATATCTTGACAGCACTCATGGGATATCGCTATAGCAGCTTATTTAACATCTAGCTGCCAACTAAAATACCCTTTTTTCGGCTTTAGATATATTTGCTGTTAATTGTGCACACATATTTTAGGCGCTTTTACTTTTGTCACATCACTTCCTGTAGGGTCATCAGGAGTGGGTGGGGTGGTCAAGAGGCACCAGATGCCCCATCCAGTGAAGTCATCAGGTGTAAGATGTAATTTTCACTCCCCCTTGTATTTTGGTAAATTGACATCCTTAATGCCACAAACCCGGTGTTCACTTTTTATTTTGCATTTTTAAAGCGCTCACACAGCCCGGGGGCATCGAGGTGCAGTTACAGGAGTTGTTTATCTTAGTTGCGTAGTTGTTTGTCTTAGTTGCGTATTTATAATGCGCCCAAATACCCAGAGGTTTCCAAGCGCGGTCCCGGGGATCGAACCTGTGTTGCTCCGTGTTGTCTTGCTTCCAAGGCGAGCACGTTGCCGCTGAGATATTCCCCCAGTACGACGGTTCCTGTTATAATGGTGAAACTGGTGGTAGTGACAGGAGGGCAGTGGAGGGGGTGTTTTGGTATGCTGTGCTTCAGTACCTCGTATCCGCTATGTGCACCATGGCAGTTACATTTTCAGCTGAAAGCTGTACTTTTTAATCAACAGTGATGCCCAAAATGCCACATAAATGTAACTCTGTTCCATAAAAGTTTGCTCTTTGTGATCCATGGCGCAATGCCCTGGATGTCTGGTATAAATGAGAACCGACTGAATCATCAGTCTCTTTCTTTTCCAGCCTAACTTCTTCCATCGCTGACATGCTAATTTCAGCAATTACACAACAGGGTCTGTCAAGCATAATAAATAATGAAGTTAAACAGGAAATTAACATTGTCTAGAGGTTTAGGTGGTGGAATTAGAAAAACAAAATCTTAGAATAAAAAAAAGTCTTGTCCTTGCTGTAGGTTGAAATGGCCATTAAGCCCTGTATACGAGGGGAGGTGTTTTTATTGTGGGTTAATGCCCAACACCAAGTTATTGCCGCAGGCATAGCAGAGGGCAATAATTTGGGCAAGAGCATTATCCTAGGTGATAAGGCTATTAGCACTTTGTGGTAAACTAAAACAAAACAGTGTATTTAATTTTGGTTGTTAGGCTTCTGCTGAAGTCAACATATGTGCAAGGAGGTCAATAATTAAGCAATATGCCCCGAGCGGCAGGGGCATTACCGAGTCAGGTAATGCCTCGGGGCCCATAGTTATAGGCCTGAGCAAAGCAAGGGCCTTAACAAAGGCCCTGGGGCATTATTGGACTCGGTAATGTCCCTGCCGTGAGGGGCCTATTGCTATTAGTAACCCGGCCCACAAGACTGGGGTACTAAAAGCATTTTTTATGTCCTGAAACGCTGCAGCGTTTCAGAACGGAAAAGATAAAGAAATGACGAAAATGGCCGCCGGGAAAGGGAACGTGCTGGGAACAGAAGTGTTCCCAGCGCGTTCACTCCTGAAAAAGGATAAATCAGAAGTTAAGTGGGGTTGGTATGGGTGGGGAGGGGTGAGGAAAGTGAAAACAAAAACATACCAGAGTCCCCGGCGGGGGGCGATGGCAGCTTCTCAGCCGTGTGGAGGACTGGTGTGGGGATAGTCCCGCTTCGAGCCTCCTCATTGGCTGAGGGGCTGCACACCCCCCTTCGGGAACAATGGCCCGTGGAATCCCAGCTGAGGGATTCCCACCCGGGTAATGACCCGGCAAGAGCCAACCAGAATGTGTTTTACCTTCTGGTTGACTCTCGCCGGGTACTAATAGAGATTATTGACAGTCAATAATGTCTTACGGATGCTGACAGGTTCCAAACCTCCAATGGGTGTTATCAGCCAGCTCCCAAATGAAGCACCTGAGGCAAATCATAGGGTGCTTGACGAGGGAGAAAGAGCTGAGAACTGTCCATCCAGTCTAGCCATAGTGGGCTAGAATGTCACTGTGATATTGGGAAATACTGGCCACATGGCCAAAAAATGGGGAGGATAAAAAGAAATGTAAGTAAGAGCCATTAAATGTGTCCAAAGTAAAGCAGCACAAATCTGTGCGCTGGCTGCATGACAATGATTGCAATGGTGGGAGGCTGGATAGCGTAGAATGAGTCGGACAGGAGACCGGTGGACTACGGAGTTGGGTGAAATAGAAGGCCGTGTCTGGGAGATAGAGAAAAGGTAAGGAGTTCCAGAACACAGAGCAGGCACTGGAGTAAGTGTTAAAAGCCACGAGGAAAGCACAGGAAAAGAAGAAACAAGGTTATGGTGCGGGCGAGGATGAGGCAGGGAGATGAATTGACACAAAGACGAAATGGCACAGTGCGAGAGTGGGGAGCAGAGATTTGATCAGGCAGCCATGATAAGTGAGAATAATTGCAGAGGAGAATGCACAGGGATTGAGTATACCAACAGGGGCCTAGCGACCGCAGACAGGCACATGAGGGGAGCGATAAGCAAGGAAACAGGAGGCAGCAAAGGGCACCGGTGTTGTCTTACAGGGGGAGAGGAACTTTCACTGTGGTGGAGAAGTGAGCCCTATATAAGACGTTAATCGCTTCTCCTGCCCCATTGTTGCCAGGAATGGACTGGACTATAGGGAACTCTGGAGATTTCCCTGTAGGACTCTGCACTCTGGGCCTCTTTTGTGTGGTAACCTATTTTATTTCCGAATGTTCGCATTGGAAACGGGTTGCAGTTGCTGAAAATGTGCAATATGGGTCCACTTTGAAAATTATTTCCAGGGCCTCTTTTGGTTCCCAGTCCACCCCTTGTCGGAGGGCGCGAAGTAGGGCCTAAGGCCCTGTAGAATCTTCGACGATCTTCGCCCTTGAGGGGTGTGGTACTTCACAGACAACAGATCCCCGCTGTCGGCAAAAGAAAAGAGCACACGGGCTCCATTGAAACAAAAATAAAACTTTTTCCGTCAAAAACAAACAAATAGCTTGGAGAGTAAACTTGCGGACTGAAGCGTGCCGTAAAAATCTGAAGATGGCTACCTGGGGAGAGGACTGTCAACGGATGGGGGCAGCATGACCCAGAGGACAGTGATTGGTTTAGAGGAGAAATACAGGTTTTTTCTTTTACAGAGGATTCCCAGCCGGACGACAGGGAGTATTCATGAGCATGTGAATCCATGCCAGACCCCATGCTGGAGAAATGTGTGACAGTTTGAGTATGTGAAAGATGAGTAGACTGATAGCCTACAAATGCTGGGGTAGGGTAGGGTGCATTCTGACAAGGTAACCTAGGATACCAAGCCTCACCTAAAGGCATCCTCTCCCCAAGGTCCCTCCTCCCAGGTAATCCTGCCTCGCATATCCACCCCCAGTGTTAGGATACAAAAGCGATGGTCTTTCCCTGGCCACCTGAGAAGAGCACCGAAGGGGAGTAGATAGGAGGATGAACTCAGGTTCCTCACAGTACAAAAACTCCCTGGGAAGACACAACATAGTTTGCAATATACAATTTTCACCACGATAACTAAATACACTAGCGGGAATGTGCACTTCCAAACAGTTTTAAACTCTATTGCAGTGAGATTATTACATACCACTGCCATATCTGTGAAGTTCTCACCCGACACAACTGCACCATACGAGATTGGACAGTGTTGGGGAGAAGCTGGACCCCCACCAGGGCTGTGGGGGGGCCAGCAGCCATACCCTCACCAGCTATGGGAGAGCCCAACACCTCCCATATGGCCCACAGAAATGCAACAGAGACCCCAGCAGGCAGCCACATGTTCCAAACTGCGTTTATTTCTGGGCAGCAAAAAAAGAAATAAACACGCAGAGCATCGTGCACATCGAGAGTTCAGGCACCGTCTCCCCCGGGGCTGGCTTGCAAGCCAGCTTTGTAATCACACTGCAGGCTGACCTCACAGAATTGGATCAGCTCCTAGAAACCTATCTCCTCCTGCTATTGGCTGCTAAGTGATAGGTTACCTATGTAGCCCTTATAGAGTGCCTGACAATTGGATGTTAGCCTTTTGCGTCAGTGGGTTGGTTTAGCTGTGCCAGCCCCCCATTACCTAATTCTAACTTGTTGCATTATGACTTTGTTCCCATAACTTTTTAGCTGAAGCAAGCAGTTCGCACCTGAGCTCTGAGCGCTGATTGGCTGGGCTGAGCCATTCTTGTTACAATTATGTTTCAAATGTGCGAAAATGTCTTTCTTTCCCAGAAAGAAAAGAAAAAAACACACTGGGTTGCCGTGGTTTATTCGCATTTGTAGAGAATTAAAAATGTTTGTCTGCAGAGAGCAATATTATCTTGAATGCGCGACCTTGGCTGCTCGTGGGTTTTGCGAGGAGCATTGCTGAAGGCTTCTGCAGCCAGTGTTCAGTGAGAGAAATGAACTTGGCTGTAATTTTCCTGAAACATGGCTTTACACTGTGCAATTAGACCATGTTAATTCATATAGGCATTTGCAAGCCTTTAAACAGGGATTTTTGCGTTTGTAGATTCTGATATTGCAGCATTGATTCTAATGTAGCATGGAAGTTGCACTGTTGGTGAAGTGGGTGTGTTTCAGCATATTTGTCACCCATGGGTGCGCTGGGGCCTGGTTCAAATAAGTGCGCTCCTTGTTCTTCCTGCTGTTCTTCTGTATATGTGCCTGGGGTGAGGGGGCATGGGTTTGATCTTGATTTTCCCTCTTCAGTCCCCCCTCTGGTCGACTTTGTTGACCACACCACCAAGCAACATTCACCTCCTTCCGGTCTGCGTATCTTTGTCAATCCCTTGAAGTGTCCATAATTTTTTGCATTGTTGTTGATGAACAGTACCTATAGGAGTGTTCTCCTTCTGTGTTGCTCACTTCCCTTCGTACTTCCTCTGATCACAGGGAGTGGCCACCTTTATTACTGCTGGAACCATGTTGCACACCGCTATCTTCTCCCTTAGTCCGGCTCTTCCTTTCACCATGTCTCTTATTTGCATTCCGATGTTTTCTTCTGTTGTTCTCTTACATCTTGCAATGTATCTCTATCTTGCACAATGATGCTGTGCTCGGTACTAGTCCTTCCGTTATCACCTTCAATCAACCAGGCAGTCATGATGTCATCCATTACCATGCAAGCACTAGCTAGTTATTTGCTTTCTCTTTTCAGATGCATTTTTTGCTGATCATTCTTTAGTATGCTGGTACTTCACCCAATCATTCTTCCGTCTCGCTCGAGAAGTAATTCCCCCCTCTTTTTACTCCTCTGTCTGTTTCTCTTCTTCCGTTGTTTTCCATCTTGGTGAATGTGTCACTCTTCACATCTTCCTTGGTCATCACCAACAAGGGCATGCTGATGCGCACCAATGAACACTCTCCTCCCCAATTCAGTGGTAGTTTCTCTTGATCTTTAGATGCATGTGCTCAATAGTAGTCCATAAGCAGTGATGTTCCTGCTCTCATCTCGCAACTTCTCTCAACCTTCTTGCATCCAGAATGATTGTCCACTTCTTGTCACGGTTGTGCTGGTAACATAACGCTGGTACCTTAACAGTATACGTTCTTCTTCATTCTCCACCCAAGTGACCATCTTCGCTCTTTTGTCTCACTCCGTTAGGCACTTATCATATTTTTCTCTCTTATTTAATTTTTTCTTCTCTCCTTTTGTTTTTCTTTCTTTTATTATTTATTTATTTTTTCTTTTGTTTTTTTTGTCTCTTGCAGCTTGCTCACTTGTGCATTTGCTCGTTGTTTCTTCTCTCTCTGGTCACTTTCCACATACAGTTGTTCTCCAATTAGCTGCTTTATGTAATCATCTTCCACAGGGGATTACCCCCCTTTTTCTTTTTTAAATGTATTATTTTTTTTTATTTTTTTTAATCAATTTTAATGTTGCTGTCTTCCCTTGCAATCTTCTTCGCACCTTGGGATACATGGGCGTCGTGCTCTGCTGTAGTAATTTCTGTTGTAATCAATTCTCTTACGGCATATGTTAAAGAACAGTCAGGACAGCTCTCTCCAGTGGTGTCCCTACCAATTTTGTACATGTGTGCATGTTGTTGGTCACTTCTGCTATGTGTGTTATGTGTATGTTTTACTCCCTTTGTGTCTGCCCTTAACTCTCCTTACTTTAGCAGCAGCTTTTCCTCACCCACTGACGCCATAACTCTTCCTGCTTAGGTTAGGGAATGTTAGCAGGGGATACAGCGGTAATGCTCACTATTACAAATAATTTTCAAATTACCACCCCCATTAGTCCCATCGTGAAGGTAAAAGTCCTTATTTGCTTGCCCATAACCACTTACGCTGCTGGGTCCTTGCAGCTGATGAGATGATAAAGTTGCCCGCCTGAAAATCGCAAGAAAGGCGTTAATACGTTAGTACTTGTTAGTAACCTCAAGCTCCGCGAACTAAACAATCACTAAGGGCAAAAATCAAACCTCCCCCTGGACATTTCGTGTTTTCAAAATTTCTCAATATGGGTAGGGAAAATCTTGGGCTGTTTATTCAATGGAAGCAAGGAAATATACTTCAGGGAAACATGCTCTAAGGGGTCTGAGGTTCCTGATAGGGTGGGCAATTGAGTGGGGAATGCTTCACGATCCTTTAATTAGTAGTCCTCAGTGTTACTAATGGAAGATAACAATAAGGAAATTTCCTACACATTTCTAACAGCATACATACGCAACAACCTGCATGTGCGGGGAAAAGAGAAGGAACAAAACAGTGTTACAGCTGTAGGTTCACAAAATGTAATATGAAACTCAATTAAACTTTGGACATGGGTGTGTCGGTCCCTATTCTAGTTGCTAGTGTGCATTGGACCATAGGATGGCCACGTTTCCCTAACTCGGGAGTGTTTGTGCTATTTTGCAGTTCATGAAAATCTCTTGCGTTAGCACTGTTGATCGTTCCTCCCTCGTTGCCAGGGTGGCCACCGCTTTGTAGGGCTTGACGCCTCACACATCTAACAAAGTCTGTCAGGAGGGGAAAATGTCTCACTGTAGTCCATAGCCATTGGGTGTTGGTTGTCCGTTGTCTTCAGGCCTGCCCTGGGTCCTTTATATCTGGCAAGAAATTAAATGGAAGCGCTTGAGACCTGAGCATTTACAAATTCTTCATTTTCTTGACCTAACCTCTCTGCACTACTCTTACACTATTCAGTGTCCTAGTGGAAGGAGCCAATGGTACATTTATGCACCATCCTGTCACCACCTGGTGGCGTTCAATGACGGTCTGACCGTAACTTGTTGCACTATTTGAAATGTACCCGGAAAATGGGCAGGCACTTAATGTATGTGAAGATACTCATTACACACTTGGATCATATATACGCAATTTAGGTGCTAGTGTACAAATGGGCCTTTGGATCTTTATATTTACTGTGCTTTTGTTGTAAGCTATTTATAGTGTGTGCCTTTGTCCCGTGGGGCATCAGGCACTAACAAGCTAAACAGGGAAACATCAGGGTGGTAAATTTGTCATATAGGGTGGCTGTGTTTCTAAATTAAGTGGACCATGTTACTTAGTTAAGATAATCGCAAGGGTTTTAAAATCTTTTTTTTCTATGGCTCCTCTCTCAACTTCTCAGGGCGTGTCTCACAGTGAACTGCAAGCACTTTCAGCCGGTGCTAATGAAATTCACTACCAATTATTCGCTACCTGTCCCTCCCCCTCTTTGTATTTTATTTATTTATTTACTTCCTCTTTTCTTTCAAACCCAACCGTCACAATTTACTCCCATTCTCTCTATCCCACCCCATGTCCACTTTTTAAACTCTACCTACTCTGTTAATTACTCATTTAGTCTAGTATTTTATTACTCCACTACTGTAATTACTGTTACATTTAAACAATATATTTATCCCCCCATTATCTGCTCTCAAATTTTGATACAACCATCATTCTCCAGTTCGTGCAGAAATGACCTCTTTCCCTATGTGTGTTGGCTAATGCATTTGTGCCAGTGCTATTTTCAAAAGCGCTAGTGGCATTACCACTTGCACTGTTATTTTGTCGCCAAATTCATTCTGTTGGGAACATGGATCATCCACCCTTTACCCCTATTTCTCTCCTCCCGTGGTGAACTGTCAATGAAATGTAGGCCTCCCCCCTCAAGTGCACCTTCTTCCAACTTGTGTGTCTCATTTAATTGTTCTGTGTTATTCGTGTATTCATGAGCCCAGTCTCCTCGCTGAAAGATGTGTGCTCAAAATGTAGCTAAATGTACTCTCTTGTGATGCGCTATCATTATGCACCCCCCTCTGTACCGTGCACCCCCATTATGCTTAAACAATCTTCTTTACTTTCAACATGTGTATGCCTGGTGTTTAACAAGTTATGGATTTCTCTGTTAATAAGGTGGTCATATCCACATCGCTCATGATGTCACAAATGTCTCTTCCCTAATGCATGGCCTGGTCGCCCCACTGTCACCCAGAAAAGAAAATGTTTTGATACCTATCACCACCCCTATGCAATTGTCCTCTGCATTATTGAGTGTGCGTGAGTGTGTGTGTCGGCGTGCGTCTCGCCCGTTCTGTCGGGGAGGTGGAGCATGAGTGTGTGTGGCAGAGTGAGTCAAATAAGTTTGTCTTGGGCTGTCCTATTAGCGGTATAATGTCAATCTATGTCCTTTGAAAGGTTTGTTCCCCATCAGGAAGACCCCTCCCAGTCATGTAACCGGTACCATTGCTATTGTGTCAGTGTTCTGTATGGGTGCTGGCTGCTGTGCAGTGCCCCTGTGTTGTGATTCTTATCAGTCCTGGGGTAGTGGTGCCGTCATTTGTTGTGTCTGTACATGTAGTGGTGACAGTGCCTGCGTTGGTGCTTGTGGTGTCTGCTGAAATGATCCCGTCCTGCCCCATGTATCCTCCCCACAAGGGCGGTGCATATTGTGGTGGTTGTTGACACTGCTATTGTGATTCCTGTGCGTGTGTGTTGAGGCTGTTTTTAACTGCCCCTCCCATTGCATACTTTAATAATTTATTTTGTGCCTACTTGTCCTCATCTGCCTTTCTCTGCCCCTGCCGTTTTATTTATTTATTAACCGTCTTCTCTTGCCACAATCTACAATGCACACAGTCAATGTCTAGCGCGTTACCCTTCCTTCCTCCTTCCATAACCCTATGCATGCTGCACCACCCATTACTGATCCTCTATCATGTTTGGCTGTGCTGTCTCGTTCAGTCCTCTCCTCCTCCAATCCCTTTCCAGTTCCCCCTCTCTGTTGCTATTGTTACTCCTTGCACCTCCCCTGTTATCTTCCCTTTAAATTTAATTCCTCTGTACCTGTGCCTTCAAATCTGCTTCCATGCACTGCAGCCCTCCCTTGCTCACTCCTGTGCTGCTAGTGGGTTGTTCTGCACCTTCCCGTTTGTTCGCTTTAGAGAGTGTGAGAGTGTGAGAGTGGTGTTTAAATGTCCTTCTGCTGTTTTCAGTTCCCTCATGCAATGCATTCCTTGCTTACCATCTGTGTCATCAAATATTACACTCCCGGAGGTTCAGAAGGGCGAGTCCCCTCTTCCCTCTGCTCGTGCTGGTTCAGCATCAGCTGACCCCTCGCATCTTCCCTTTCCTTTGTGCACACAGTTCAACTGTAGCCATGTGCTTTTAAAGCTATTCCCGTGTAAGTGCTGTGTATGTGTGTCCTTAGCGATTGCTGCACGCTTCTGGAGAAGCCGCCTATGAGCAGCCATGGTCTTTTTTAATTTACCTTCAGTACTTTTGAATCTTTGCACACTATGTTTTACTGACTTATTTCGGCATGGAAGCTGTGTGCTACACAACAGGTGAAGGGGAGTCATTTCTGTATTGTGTGATACATTTTACCTCTATTCAATTTGAAAATTTCGATAGTCCGCTGTTCAGGGAGCAAAAGTTAAAAGATAATTGAACATTTTTCAACTTCTGTGAGCCTTCTTGGCTCCGCACCTTAGCCAGTGCACTCCACGTGCAGCCCATCTTCAACAAACCATTGCCTTCTCCGGCACACCCCCACAATCTTGCGCATGTGTCTTCCACTCACCGCCTCTGGGTCACCTATTCTCCAGATCCAAAACCCCACCAGTATCTCCTCACCATCAAAACTCTGTGTCCTATGCATCAATCTGAAGGTGACGTCACCAAACTAAAAACACAGTGCAAATGAACAGACAAATGTGCATACACAGAACAATAACCCATTTCTCCCAACCCCACAAAAATCCCAAAATTAAACCCCACAATCCCCACAGCTGTCTTCCTGTCTCAACTGGAACAAGGTAAACCACAATAAAAACTCTTATAATTGGAATGCGCACGCTGCGTCGCCTCGCGTGTGATACGCTCCTCACCAGGGGACCTTAACCAGCCAACTATCTTCTGCACTCGGGAACAATCTAGCTACCTCCTGCGGGGAAACATCATCCACTCACTGAACTAAAACGCTCAATGAGCAGGTAACGTCATCTACTCATTGATCTACAACGTCAATTCATAGGAAATCCAGACCCCCGTACATGAAAGCGCCATCCAGACCAACCAGCGCGACACTCCTGTCCTATATGTGGGGAGTCACTACCCCACCCAATATCCTCATAAACACAAGAAGGGGCAACTGCCACCGCTCCAGTCCCAACAATTCACGTGCCGATCACCACCAATGCGCCGAATTTTGCGACAATGTACAATCACCCACCACCCAATTTACAATGCCTCCCCCAGTTTCTACCCAAACAAAAGAACTTAACATTTCTGCAACATACTGATCAACAATGCATCATAATACTTTAAACATTTCCCCCCCTCAAAGCCCATGTTGCTGGTTGACTTACATTTCCTATGCTGCACTGGCACTTGCTCTGCTGCTGGACACCCCCTCAAGGCGCTTCACCGGACCCCTTCTCCTGCAGGGCTCTCACCTGCCCTCAAGCGGGGTATTTCCAAGTGGCCCCCGATGCCTTTAGCCGGTTACGCGTTTTCCGGTGGTCTTCAGGTGCAGGCGAGGGTCCCACAGCTTCCTTGAGTCGGTGGCAGGGAGTGCAGTTCAACGCAGGGCTTGCGCGGGCAGTGCTCATTCACCCATGTTACAATGAGCAATGAGCCTCACAGAGGGTACCAACTTGTTGGGGAGAAGCTGGACCCCCACCAGGGCTGTGGGGGGGCCAGCAGCCATACCCTCACCAGCTATGGGAGACCCCAACACCTCCCATATGGCCCACAGAAATGCAACAGAGACCCCAGCAGGCAGCCACATGTTCCAAACTGCATTTATTTCTGGGCAGCAAAAAAAGAAAAAAACACGCAGAGCATTGTGCACATCGAGAGTTCAGGCGCCGTCTCCCCCGGGGCTGGCTTGCAAGCCAGCTTTGTAATCACACTGCAGGCTGACCTCACAGAATTGGATCAGCTCCCAGAAACCTATCTCTTCCTGCTATTGGCTGCTAAGTGATAGGTTACCTATGTAGCCCTTATAGAGAGCCTGACAATTGGACGTTAGCCTTTTGCGTCAGTGGGTTGGTTTAGCTGTGCCAGCCCCCCATTACCTAATTCTAACTAGTTGCATTATGACTTTGTTCCCATAACTTTTTAGCTGAAGCAAGCAGTTCGCACCTGAGCTCTGAGCGCTGATTGGCTGGGCTGAGCCATTCTTGTTACAATTATGTTTCAAATGTTGTGCGAGTCTTTGCGAAAATGTCTTTCTTTCCCAGAAAGAAAAGAAAAAAAACACACTGGGTTGCCGTGGTTTATTCGCATTTGTGGAGAATTAAAAATGTTTGTCTGCAGAAAGCAATCTTATCTTGAATGCGCGACCTTGGCTGCTCGTGGGTTTTGCGAGGAGCATTGCTGAAGGCTTTCTGCAGCCAGTGTTCAGTGAGAGAAATGGACTTGGCTGTAATTTTCCTGAAACATGGCTTTACACTGTGCAATTAGACCATGTTAATTCATATAGGCATTTGCAAGCCTTTAAACAGGGATTTTTGTGTTTGTAGATTCTGATATTGCAGCATTGATTCTAATGTAGCATGGAAGTTGCACTGTTGGTGAAGTGGGTGTGTTTCAGCATATTTGTCACCCATGGGTGCGCTGGGGCCTGGTTCAAATGATAAGTGCGCTCCCTGTTCTTATTGCTGTTCTTCTGTATAGGCGCCTGGGGTGAGGGGGCATGGGTTTGATCTCGATTTTCCCTCTTCAACAGCCTGCCCCTCGAGGTGGGCGGGCTCTGCATGGGGACAACAATGGGTTTATCGCAAGATACCTTACACACAGTTTGTGGCAAACAATCCCACCACACATTGGCCATATTGCCCATATACCTCAGAGGACAATAACCCTTTGCCTTTACAGGCACTGGGACAAGTGCACCTGAGGGGCCTGCAGTCTGTATGCACCACTGGTAAACCTGAGTCAAGAACAGGTAAGGATTTGTGCCATCCTTGGGTCGGTGAACCTGAAAGGGGAGGGGAGAGCAAGAGACAAGGAGAATGAGGGCCACTCAGGGCGTACTAATTATTGTACTGACTAGGATCATAACTTTCCTTGTCCATCATGCCCATGCTAAGCTATCACTTTCCCTAGAGCGGACATCATACCTGAAATTGCCATATATAACTTTCTAAATTAAATATTAGTGACTGCTGGGTATGCAGCCACCTGCCATACCATTTGGAGGACATTTATCCTCTTGTTGCCATCCTCAACCTCACACTATGGAATGAAACTGATTAAGTGCTAGCACCCACAAATATATCTAACTCAAAGGGCCACAGTAGATTATCCAGAACACTTAGAGTAAACCTTGCATACCGCTTCCCTCTTTCTGTAGAGATACAAGAAGGAGAAAAGAAAATGTTGGATAATACAACAGGGTATAACTTCACAGTGAAATTACTTGTGAATGCCACCTCTCTTCTGACCAGGGACGATTGTGGAATAGATCATCTTAAAGACAGATGGACCAATACCTCAGGCACTGTCCTACTTTTGCTGAAAAGCCACTGCTGGTTTAAGAACGTGAAGGCCTCCTAATGTCATTTAACAGTATTCTTCTCATGGGAATAATAATACTGTAGACATAGTGAAGGGAAATGTTCCGCTCACCAAGCTGGTGTAGCAATATTAGTGCAACAACAGTAACTGCTTCAGTTAGTGGTCAATGCTGGACTCTAGCTCGAGAACAAGGGGAAATTAGGACTATGTCCTGCCAATAGAATAGCACTTGACATAACTCTGGCATTTGTGCACTTAATAAAGAGCAATGTTGCGTATTCAGATCAAATAATGAGCAGCAAATACATAATCGTGCCACACAAATCAGGGAAATTGCGCACATACCGACAGACCACTATCTGGATTGGTGGACAATGTTCAAATGTATTTTTGGTGGATTGGGGTCAAAGATTGTCATGTTTCTACTGGCAGGCTTACTCATATTGGTGACAGGTTGCTTCTTTTACAAGCTAATTACGACTTGGTGCGCCAGAAGTAGGAACAATATTACCACTATGGCTTTGCATAAATTCCCTGGCACAGGCGCAGAGAACATATCACAACATTAACCAGGAAGAATATCTTAGATGGACTAGGATTGAAGCATAATGATTTATAGTAAGAAACTGAGGGTGCCATTTTGATAATATTCTGCCATTTTATGTAACCACTTGCTTCTAAACTGAGAAATATGCTTGCATTAGGGAAAAGGTGTTTATGTTGAAAACATATGAGGACATTGCACGTAACAAACATTGGGGAATGGAATCATGGATGGTCGCTTCTGAACCACTGCCAAGCCTTCTTTGCCAGCACACAAGATAAGGCAGGGAAGCTTCCCTGTGTAAATAGTTATGATTTGTTCTGCATGCTGGGAACCACAGCTATCCAGGGGTCTCTCAGATAATGAGCTGTAAGCAATGACTTATTCATCTCCAACTTTGAAGCTACCTTCAGGCACACACGTTAAAAATGTACCTTTGTCTTTGCTTGCATATTTAGAAAGGGACACTGATAAAAGGTAAATGTAGTTTTGCCTGCCCTTGCACATTTTTGTTTGCAGTCTGCACAGAGAAATGCAGATAGGGCAATAATCTCGAGGCTCATTCTTGAGAGCTGACAGTGTGTGTGTGGTCAGTTTACGTAACAGAATAATCGCTGCTTCTCCCAAATCCCCTCCAGAAGCGAGAGCAAGTATTCAGATTGGACCTAAGAATACGTCCATGGATTGAGCTGCCGACAGAACAGCTCAACACCCTAGTAGGGGGACTTACCCAAAAGGCAAGCCTCATATCACCAGGGAATCCACCCAAGTTGTGAAGGAGAATAAGGAAATGGATAAGCCAGTGCTTAATGGCTCAATTGTGTACACTTCTTCTGTCCCCTATATGCCCCCAGCATACCCTACAAAGAAAAAACAAGAGGCACCCTTAGATGTGCAAAAAGGCAAACAGGTTTGGGCTGGGAAATGGAGAGAACACTGTGTCCCAGAATCCAGAGACCAGGAGACTGCCCAGAATAGCACAAGGGCACAAAACGAAACAGTCCGGAATGGGTCTACCTAGGCAGAAAGGGAGGGTGCAAGCTAATTACAGGCTACAGGGGCATATGTGTTGGGGAAATCCTTTGTGACACTAGGAAGTAACTAAAGGAAAAGGAGGCTACAGATTACAACCCTTGGTTACAGATGAAGGACATGTAGTGGGAAACGTCAAGTCCAAATATGCAGAGCCCCAAAATCAGGGCAATCCAACGTAGTTAAGGGATGCACTTTCAGGTTCGGAAAACAGCAGGGCCAACAAGACAGTACAGATGGGAAGAGCAAGCAGCAAACAGTTCAGGTCCACAACAGAGTGGAGAAGTCCAGCAGAAACACCTAAAGGGCCAACTAGAGAACAACATGGGTTAGCAGCGGGTCAGGGGCACAGGTAATCAAATAAGATTTGCAGAAACCGCTAGACAGGTGCCGACTCACTAATATTGTTGTGCAAACCCGGTTGTTCACAGAGCCTTTTCTTAAAGCGTTCCTTCTGCTGCAGTCCACCGCCAGACTTGGAAGGAGATACTGTGCACTCATTCGTCCCACATGTAGATGTATGTGCAAGAAGGCACCTGGGAGGTACAGTCCTGTCCCAGAGATGTCACGGTAGGTGCCAATCAGTGGAAAGGACCAGCAAACCTTGAATTTGTGTCCAGCCCAGTTACAAACGTAAAAGGCTAGCAGAGAAGGGTAGTGGGAATTTTCTAGGGGTTCCCAGGGCCGCACCCCTTCCATTCCACCAATGTGCCCCTTCTCACCTTAATAAACAGCCCTAATATAGCCTGTACATCATATTTTACATTCGTATCTACCATTAATAGGGCAGGGCCAACAGGGAAGCGAGTATGGGGGGTTTCAGGTCTCTCTAGTGGGACATAAGAAATTGGATGGATCTTGCACCTAGATGGTGTTACAAGTCTCAAGGCAACAGGCTTGTGATCCTGGTGATACCTATAGCCCCATAACCTTGAGAGTGGTGTGTGTGGACAGCCAGATGTGGGACCTCAACTTATAAACCAGAGCAAACTTGCAAACCTTGTCCGACTGTACTTTGGTCGATTTCTAGGCGACTGCATAGTTCACAGGTAGGCTATTGCGAATGCGGATCATTCAGGGCACACAATCATGGTCTGCAATGACCGGGGTGACTATAGGAATGTAATCCAGCAACATACATGGGTAAAACCATAACAGACCAGAAGGGGTGAAATTCTCACTGATGAACGATAGTTGTTGAAGGCAAATTCTGCAGTAATGAGGAGCAAGTGCTAGTCTCTGGTTTCGGAGGCAGAAACAAGGCAAGCATTGTTCCAATGCCTGATTGAGGCACTTGGTCTGTCCGTTTGTCTGAGGTTGGTATGAAGAGGACAGCCTAAGATCTATACTCATATGACTCAAAGCATGCAAAAGGTGGGTGGTAAATTGGGAGCCATGACCATGATCAGTAACCAGGGCGGACAAAGAAAAACATACAAACAAAAGACCAGCTGGACAACAATGCTAGGACCGGCACAGAGGAAACACCTCGGCATGCCAAAGTGATCCATTTTAGCATAGAACGTGTAAAACGTTTTTCATTTTTTCCACAAAGGCCTGTACTTGACCATTTCCATCAAACCTTTAGAATGTCGCTTTATCTCACTTTTCCTCATCCCTGCTCTCTACTACTTTCTTTCTCGCCACTACTATTCCTCCTTCGCCCACTCCTGTCCCTCCCCCCCTAATTCTCTACCCAAAATCTTGGCGTACTTATTGATTCTTCTCTTACTTTCACCTCAGATTTCGGCACTTTCCCGCTCCCGTCGCTTCCATCTTTTTAATTTTCTAACAAAAAGCTGGACCCTTTCTTTCATTTCAAGCAACTAAGCTTCTTGTCTTCGTCCTTTCTCACCCCTTCCATTACTCAAGTCTTCTTCTTGGCCTTCCAGCTACTCATCTAGCCCCTTTAGTTGTTTACAACTCGTCTTCTCATTATCTGCTCGTAACTATCTCTCCAGCTCCGACTACTCTGCGCTGGCTTCCTTTTCACTCCCGCCTACTGTTCAATTTTCTTTGCCTTGTATTCAAATCTCTCCATGATCTTGCGCTTCCATCTTTACTCGCTTATATCGTTCTATTCCCTTATACGTTCTTAATCTTTGTTTCTTCTTACTGTTCCTCGCCTCCCTGTGGCTCCTCTCACTTCCAATTTTTCTTCGGATCGCTCCCATTTAATGAAACGCCCTTCCTCTTTCTATTCACTCTCTTCCTATGCTAGGTTTAGTTCACGTCTCAAAGACCATCTTTTTTCCTAAACTTGTACAGAATTTGTTTCATTCCTTTTTCACTTTTGTAGTTTTATTATAGCCTAAAGCGCTCTAGAAATATAAATGAAATACTCTTTTCAAAGGTTGTTCCTCACTCAGCAGACCCAGTCCCATTTTGGGGGCGTGGGAACCATCAATCACACAAGTGGTCTTTCTGAGGAAGATACAATGCACATCTCCATTGGACCCTTTATGTTTTTGCATCTATGCTTAATACATGTAGATTCGTGGGGGTTGGCACAAACAGCTGATCCACCAATGGTCAATCAAGACCCACAATGTACTTCTTGTGGTCCCATTGGTGAGAGTTAAGCTGTACATTTTCTTTCTCACTTTGCCCTATTGGAATTTGGTGAGAAAGTAATTTTTTGGCTTACGAGTTGCCATTTTCTAGCCAGCTTCTCTGTAAATCTCACGGAAGGAAGGCCAGATCCTTCTCTTGTACATGTGACTCATTAAATGGCTGCAGAAGCCTCACCTGCCTCTCTCCACAAGTTATGCTTTTGTCACACCTGGAAGTGGTCTTCTCCCAATTATTGCACAGGTCTCCCTTTAGCTTCATCCAGCTGCCTTACACAAACAGTGCAGATGCCACAACTCCCATAAGTTCTCAGGTGTGGCCGCTGCAGATCACCCGATTGTTGAGCAATGCACCCCCTTTCATCCATCTGAATCTAATGCAGACTAATGGTCCTACGGTTGCTTGCTATGCCAACAGTGTTGCAACTAATCCCCGTTTATCAGGGCTTTTCTCCATTCACCGGCTCAGTTTAATGCCTCTGAAACCTTCAGTTATTCTCTTCCAAACTGGACATGCTGCAACAGTACGGGTCATCCCTCGGCCCATGGAACTAAGCTTCGGAGATGTGGTTTATGTTACGGTCTTTATGGTGCAGGGAACGGGGATGCCCAGTCACTACTGCCCCACTTACTTTGGAACCCGTCTTGTTATCTCCTTTGTGCTTGACTGGCATCTCCTATACAGGTATAGTGCAGGGTCTCGTACGCTACAGCATTACTGGCTTCACCTGCTCCAAGAGCAGTACAGGATTCCCCGGCAGGTGGCAAGGACCCTCTGCAATCACTGCTGCTTCAGCCCTTTTCTTGCTTCATGTACTTCCGGAAGCCCAACCGTTGCTGCTTCTCCTTCCTTAATCTCTCAAGAGGGCTACAGATCGAATGTGAACTTTTATATTGCGCTTCATGTCAGAGACCCGCCTCTGTGGCCCTTTGACACTGTGTTGTCTTGTGTCCAAGACAAACGTGTTGCCACTGAGCTATCCTCCCTGGACAATTCTTACTGCCCTAGCAGCTACCACTGTCCTGCACCATCCTGGGATTACCATAGGCTCCTTCCCCATGAGATCTCTTATGCTGCTTTACTGTTAGTTAAGCCTCAAGAGCTTCCTTCTTGATCAGATTTGCTTTTATGCTTACTCCCACTTCACATCCTTCTATTCCAGAAGGTTGCACCCTTTTATGCAGTTTTATATGTATTCAAAAAGGGGCAGAGTTTAGATGCAATGCATTTCAAGAAAAACTAATTCAGTTAAGCTGTTGGCATAGCAAGCAACTGTGGGACCATTGGTCTGCATTAGATACAGGTGGATGAATGTTCAGGTATGCACCTCAGTCTCGGGAGGATAGCTCAGCAGCAACATGCTCGCCTTGGAAGCAAGACGACATGGAGCACACAGGTTCGATCCCTGGGTCCGGGCTTAGAAACCTCTGGGTACTAAGCGCGTTATAAATAATCTATCATATCATCTGATCTGCAGCAGCTGCGCCCGAGTCCTTACAGCACTTTTTTTACATTGCCTTTTCGTTTTAAAGGAGATTATGGTAAAACGATACAGTGATGGGTTGGACTAGGCTTGGCGACTTGGAAATTCATAAAAAAAAATGCATCACTGATCCATCCCAGGATATGCCAGAACTCTACTAAACCTCTATCACTGCTAGGGGGGGGGGCATGTATGCAGAGAAGAGGGGAATCATTGGCAGACTCATGCATTTAAGTCTGGGCTCTCCCCCCTCCAAATCAAAAGGTAAAAGTGGAATTAGGTTGGCCTAACAGACCAATAGCAAGAGGATGACCTTAGCTTCTTCATACTGATGTTTTATGTAAGAAAATGAACACAATTTGATTTACAAAAGTGGGATATGTGCTTACGCTGTCTTGGGCTCATTCATCAATCCAAGCTTATAAATGCAAGGGTTTTGTGTGGGGAAATCTCCTCTGATGAGCATTAAAGGCGAGGCCAAACTCCTAAGAATTGCTGCTACAGACGTATGAAATGTATAGCAGCCCTTCTGTGAAGTGCTTGTAACGTTTCAGTAAAACAGGACGAACGAGATGTGCCAGTATTATGGCAGTGGGTTTCTAAAATACTGCACACAAGGAGTACTAGCCCTTAACCATACTGCCAGCCTTGGCCTGCCAATCGAGAATTTCTATTTGCAGCACTGTGCCGACACTGACCTGAAAGGTAGAAGATTTCAGTACACACCTGTAATAATTAGTTTATAGTTTCCATTAAATGGGCACAGTAGGGAAAAGGATTTGGCAGCCAGGTTATTTGATGTTACTCCGTGAATGTGTGCCTTCTAGTGTTCAACCATCACGCCACCCAGGTTTAGCTGCTCATTGGTTTTAGGATTCATTGGTGGTTGTGATTAGGGCAAGAAACGAAGTGGTTGATTCAAATGTAGCAGACACATTTGCCGAGCATTTAAAGTGTTAATTGAAAAACGTATTTTTTTTTTTTTTTAAACTCTTTATTTCTCATTTTCAACAATATTCAACAAGCCGTATCATCATCATAAGTCATTGAACTGCAAAATATACAATAGCAGGAAGCAATACAGCAGAATTTCATACCATGACCCCATATCCCACCATATCAAAATGTAAAATTAACTTAAAACCAAACCAGATATATCAAACAAATAACAACAGACAAACAAGACTACACAAAACAACCACATAAACAACACAATTCCCCCCCCCTATATGTAAAGTACCTGAAAGTAAACCATTTCACTCCACTCTATAATTCAACCTAGCATTATCCATAAAGGTCATTAAAACTCTCCCACATTTCATCATAAAGTTCTGCCTTGTTTTGTTTACTAAACATAGTTTTTTCAAATCTTGATAAAGCTCTAACATCCAAACATTAAGAACTCTTGATCGAGAAAAACTGAACATTAAACTGTTGGGTGCCATAATCCAGGCTGCGATGAAAGCCACTTGACATGAAGCCATCATAATCATGAACCAGCCTGCTGCATTACCTGTGCGATACTGGCAACCTAAGCGTGATACACATATTATAGACTGGAGGATGACTGTTCTATTCTAGCTCACAGACGCAGGAGCAGTCCACATCTAGTGACGTAACTCCTCAGTGATTTTTATTTTAGCCAAGGTGGTCCAGTAGTTTTGGCTACTAGCCAATAGCTCAAGTGTCCAATACAGCAACCAGCGCAGGCTTAAACCTACAGATGGGATTGCCATGTGTAAACCAATAATCAATCTATGGCCTCACTCACAGTACTACTGTCATGCACATGCATTCGGTAATGGTAAACTCAACACCCAATGCAAACACGGAGGTTAAACCTGCCTATTGCAGCAGAGCCCAACTAGTTTAGTTGATGAGCATGCATTACTTGGAGTTACTGGACAGTACAGCGCGAGTTGAATGACAGAGGCCTTCTTAGAGCAGACTCCCACCCATTCATGGGTTTTGTGGTGCCAGACAGACACGACTGCAGCCCGATAATGCAGAGGCAGCAAGCATGCTGAATCTTCTAAACTGGACTCTGCCCAATCGGGTTTTAGACCTGGTCAGGGCACCAAAAGTGTACTGGTCTTGCTTCTTGATGTTCTTTTCAACAACTACATCTGGCCCTTGATGTGCCTCATTCGCTCCATTGGCGTTCGGTGCTATTCTTATGCAGATAACACCCAGATCCTGATACGGTTAGACCTTGATCAGACCGAGTGTTATTGTCCCTCCTTCAGTGCCCGACTGCTGTAGGTGAGTGGATGAGACGCAATTGGTTGAAGTTGAATGGTGACAAGACGGAGGTGATGGTGGTAGGAGCCCCTCCTGATCCCACTCTTTGGGTGTCCTCTTTTTGGCCTTCGTCCCTTGGTGCTCTCCCAGTTCCCATGACCAAGGTGAAGAATCTGGGAGTCATTCTCTCCTCTCTTTCTATGAAAGACAAAGTGTCTGCAGTATGCAAAGCTGGCCATTATCACCTGAAAATCTTAGAGGTGCTTCCTATGCTACCGGCTACTCCTTATGCCCTGCTGGTTGCAGCCCTGGTGTTGAGCAGACTTTATTGCAATTCCTTATATCTTGCACAGGCCAAGGGCATTATCCAGCCTCTACAGAACCTAGGCGCCCAGGTGGCTACATGGTATCCTTATGGGGCACATATTTCTCCTGTGCTACGTACTCTTTATTGGCTCCCGGTCATGCAGCGGGTCCAGTTTAAGGCACTTTGCACTGTACACCGGGTGCTGCATGGGCAGGGGCCCGAGTACCTCAAGTCTAAATGTATCCGGTATCTCCCCACACGTCCATTGGGCTCTGCCTCCGCTAATGGTTCCTACATTTCGTAGGTCCCGCATTGGAGGACGCGCTTTTTCTGTCGTGGCACAAATGTGGAATGATCTTCCTATGCCTGTCAAGAACTTGTGTAACCATCTGTCGTTCAGAAAAGCACTCAAAACAAAACATGTTTGTTTTAGTTCTCCCACCTAGTAGGATTACGATTGACCTCACTCTCTAGCGCCAAGATACCTTCGGGTGAATGTTGCGCTGTATAAAATGATATTAACAGAACATAAAGACCAAGTGCTTAACCTGCATCTCACCTAAAAGGAGCCATCAACACTCCCAAACTTTGCACTGCCATGGCCCATCCTCGCTACAAAACACAAGCTGCATGATTCCTTCGAACATTTGACAAGCTCAGAGTGCAAATAGAGCAATTCATGTTTTAATAAACAGTGCCCCAGGACCTTGCTGGTGGTCCCTTCAATGTCGTGCAACACTCCTGGAAGAAGACCCACTGCTCTCCTCCTTCTCTGGGAGACTCAATGGCTCACTATAACATCCACTCCCATGGTATGGAAGGATGGGAATAGTCATCGGTAGTCCTCCAGGAAAAAGCCACAATCCACTGATGAAAACAGAAGCTCTGGAAAAGAAAGCAAAGAATTCGCGGGGCATTGGAAAAATCGGAGCACGGGTAAAACTCGCAGGCAGTGTGTCGTCCCCAACACTGACCTGTATCCAGTGAGGGCAAAATGTTGCTTTGGCAAGCATTGGCAATGCCAATAGTTTGGGTGTTTACTGTCCTTTGCATTTATAGGCAGCAGGGTGCAAGGAGGAGAGTGCAAAGTTTTAAAGGAGGATGTGATAAAGTGTGCAACGGATGCAACGGAATGAGAAGGGGAAGAGAGCAACGGAGGAAACCATTAATGGAGGGTGTCGATTAGCAAGAGGAAATAGGAGCGAGAAAGATGAGAGCAAGACAGAAAGTGAGTGTGAGAGGAAGGAGAGAAAAAGGGGCGAGAGTTGGAGAAAACGGAATAAGGTGATGTCCAAGAGGGCGACCGTGCACACAGGGAGAGCGCGGGCGACCTGCGTAGGGAGAGAGAGCAACAGCGCAAGCGAACTAGGACAATCACGGACTGCTTTTTGGCACCCCTTTCTTGTAACAATTGTGGTTTATGTCACCAAAAAGGCCCAAAACCAAAAAGGAGGCAAAATGTAACACCAGAAGGTTATTTTGGGTAATGGGCTATTTTATACTTTGTCCAACCGAATGGTGACAAGTGCAGCAGATAAATGACACTACTATATTAATTCACGTCTGATAGGTTGTGGCAAAAAAAACTATATGCGGTTGAACACCCAGGTAACACAAAAATCGAAAACATCTGCTTCTTGCTGAAAAATGTGCTCCACACCTACTGCAAACTACCCACACATAAAGCAGGAAAAACAGGCGATGGAAGTATGACTTATGCCACACAAGATGCTAGGTTTGGCTTACTAAATTTAACGTAATCCGTATGCACACAATGCCCCATTTTAAAGGGAGGTTACACGCTGCATTGCAAATAGTTTTATTAGCTGAGGCGACTAAATGCAGGAAACGTAAGCCATTGCAAGGTTCAAACAAGTAGTTTAGAACATACCCTTTCAGTATTAACTTTACCCTGCGATTGTGGTTTTACAATGCATTTTTACTGCTACCAAACAAAAACCATGGCCGTCAAGCATTTAATAGTGTGTGCTGTGACTTGTATGCCCATGTTTTCAACGGGAACCAAAACTAGCAGAAGATGTCACGTATTACATGGAGACACTAGCAGCTATGCAATGTGTGTTAGGAGACTGCAGCCTCCATTTAAAGTGCCTTAGAGTCACTACAAGCCACAAGTCATGTTCTACACAGGTATGTAAACATCTGTCTCCCACAAATGGGGCAGTAGGAAAAACCAAACTCAATGGACTAGGGAAATGCAGATAAACAGTCACATGAACCCATAAACAAGAATCACGAACAATATCAAAAGGACAGGCTCCAAAATGGCACTTTTCTAGACTGGCCCTTTCAGCTGTAGTTTTCCTCGTAAGCAGTCCTTCAATGCAATGCATATGTTAAGAATGCAAGGTGTCCCAGTGGCTGTCCACGTGCAACATCGGGAAGCATGAAAGGATCATCATTTCACTGCTGTACTCAACTCTTACGTCCGTGCTTCGGTCCTGCTAGAAGTACATTTTACCAAATCTCTTGGGGCTTTTCTTAGCAGAATTGCGACAGTAATTGCATCAATTATGAAACAGGTGATTACAATGCAGCAGGACGCCAACGTTTAACTAACACCGAATGTGAATTATGAAACAGATAGTGAACCAAGTATTAGAAGTGAACTGTAGTATGTAGAAAGCGACTTTCAGAGCATACGAGGGCATTTTGCCACCCCAAAATATGCCAAATTTATTTTGCACGGGAATAAAAGCGCATTTTAACAGGGGGGAAGGGAGTCTGGCACTTCAATGTGGAGGGTTGCCATGCTTGTTTTGGGGACTCCATGCTCTCGACACTGGTAGTGTAGGCTGCAGCAAAGCAAGCCTTAAGTAAACTTAAGGGGGCTCCTTGAAACTGAAGTCGGTGTGCATCGAGAAAAGGCAAACTTCGCAGCAGGGTGGCACACTGATCTGCCATCTTCTCACCAGAAGGACTGGTATTCTTGCAGTTGCTCGTCGTATTCTGACAGTTGCTCGTCGTAGATCATTCTTTCTGCGTCCTCCAGGGACACGTATCTCCCCTTGGGGTGCCTCAAGATCCGAGTGCTGGTCCCTCCAAAGCTCTGTATGGCGTCACAGGCCTCCACGTTCTGCAGGAGCCAGCGCCTGCCCATCCAGAGGGCGCCGCCCCCAGGCAGGTGGAAGGCGAACACCGGGTTGTTCCAGACCCAGGCGTCATAGGTCTGGGCGAAGGGTTTCCTCTGCAGGGCCGAGCTGGTGTGGTTAACCTCCCAGGTGAACTGGTCAGTCAGGGACTCGGGGGCCCACATGAGGTTGCCGTCCCTGGAGAAGGGCCCCGGGGGGTCCACCGTGGGCAGGTGGTCGAAGTCCCTGCAGCGCGGGCTGTGGATGAGGATCCAGTGCACGATCTCCAGGGTGTAGGCCTCGGTGCCCAGCACCCGGAGCACGGGCTTCCCGCCCCCGCAGTGCTGCTCACTGTAGGCGGCCAGAAGCTCCTTGGTGCGGAAGGTAAACCCGAAGTTCCCGTAGCGGGAGTCGGGCCTCACGGCCGGCGAGTTGGCCAGCATGTCCTGCACCTCGTCCACCTCCTCTTGGCCGAGGTGCTCCAAGGTGAAGCCGAACTCCCGCTCCGCCGCCTGCGCCAGCTCCCAGAAGCGCCGCCTCTTGGCGCTCTCGACGTCCTCGTAGGGGATGGCCGCCCCCCAGCAGGAGACGCGCAGGGCGCGGGGCTGGCCCTGGAGCGGGAAGGCGCGCTCGCAGCCGCGCAGGCCCTCCTCCTCCAGGATGCCCTGGAAGTGCTCCCAGGTGGTGACATGGCTCAGGTGGCTCACCGGGAAGCGCTTGGCCTCCAGGCTCTGGTAGAGGTGCAGCATGTCGGGGTAGCGCCAGCGCGCGTCGCGCAGCACCTGCAGCATGGCCGGGACCCTCTGCTCCGCCGCAGAGACTTTCTCCAGGGCCTCTTCCACTTGCGCAATGGATAAGAAGGCCCCCTCGCGGAAATAGGACTCGCATTTGCCCCGCTGGGGGTAGAGGGTGTCCAGGCGCTCCAGGCGCAACATTGGGCTAAGCTGAGGGGTTCAGGGGGTTCTCGGTTCCGCCCTCGCGCAGCACCCTCGCTTAGGAGGCCTAGCTTCTTCCGCTCGTCTCCCTTACCAACAGGAAGGGCAAGCCCCTGCGCGCTGCGCTGCACTGACTGGCGGGAGGACGAGCCCGCGCGCCGCTTTACGTTCAAGCAGACGGCGAATCAGTGGGCCCGCGGTGGGAGGAGCGGGGCTGCGCAGGGGCGTGTCTATGGGATGAGCCAATGGGGAGGGACGTCGCCGCCGCCGCCGCACACGCAGCCATGCGATGCGAGCCCAGCGAGCGCGCGTAACCATGCGCAGTGGCAGAGTTGCCGCGCGTTGGAAGTACTTCATTCTTGTTTTTGCGCGGGTCGGGTGTGTTTATTTAGTGAGCAACGCTCATGAGTGGAGTCAGCCTTAACATCTGTGGGGAAGAGGGCTGAAGCAGGCCTCTAGTGCTCATCTGATCCATTGCGAATTCCAGTGCCTGCATGCTCACTAACAGTTGTGCCTTTGTTTTGGGCACACGCGCATCTGTAACCCACATACATGAGCTTTCTCTGTGCTCCTATTGTAACCTAAGCCCGTGCCACAGGGCTCGTGCAGTGTCACATGGTGCACGACCATATGACACACTTAATAAATACCAGCGGGTGTTTCCCTCCCGCTGAGACATGCGCCATGAACAGGTCATGCCGCTAGGGCTCTCCGAGCACCTCACACCAATGGACCCGGCATCCCCCAGAGCCCATAATTGGCAACAAGGATGGGATCCGGCCCCCTGCAATCCCTCACATCAAGGGACACAGCCTGCCCCGCCACACTACCGGCATTGTAAAGCTCACTCCTCCCAGAACTGGAGTATGGCACCCAAGGCCAGTGAGCCCTCCCCACCATTGGCATCCCTGATGTGTTTGGTGCCGCGGCCTCTCTGGCGTGCAAAAGTTCTGTCGGCCGCCCCAGCGTTCACCTATTTCGCTGGCATACCCGGCATGGAGCAAGGTGGTGCTCCCAACCCAATGACACTGCGAGACAGAGGAGCATCACAGCCCTGCCTGCTATCGCAGTGGTACACTGCATCCAGCAGACTACCTCCCGCTTGGGGGGTGATAAGGTAGCATGGTCTCTGCTGCTGCCCCATGGATGGATCCCCGTGGCTGTGGAGAGGGCGAGGACAGAGCACAAGTCCTGCTGCTGCTGTGGTGCGAGCAACGCCACAGCCGTGGCCCTCAGTCAAGAGGGTGCTCATGTGGACGGGCATGGAACGGAGGCCTGCAGTCCCTCCTACAAAATAATGCAGGGTTTGCTACTTGCTGAGACGCCTGCGTGGAGGAGCCGGATTGTGGCGCACTCTGGTCGCTGCCTGCCACTGCCCCCTCCAAACAACGGACACTCACCGCCATCAACAACGGACACTTATCGCCAGCCCTCCGAGAAGCAGATGTTGCCCCTGGTGTGGATTTGCCTGCTAGCAGAGGGGGCGCCTTCCCCCATGGACTAAGGCACTCCAGTTGATGAGGGCCCAGGTGCGGCTTTGCAAGCTTGTCAAATGTGCTCTCATTCTGGGACTAATAAAGTTGATGGCCCAGTGATTGACCCCTGCTCCCCCCCAGTCAATGGTGTGTGCTATATTAAACTGTCGTCCTGCATTTCCCTAAATGCTTAAAGTGGACTCAGTAAGGATGAACATTGATACGCATTCAAAGCTGTAACCCGCCTATCCAGATGCCTCAAAATGGATGCATATAAGTGCGTGCTGGTGTTTTCCGACCATCATCCGCGATCTAAAGTAAAGTGATGTCCATTAGTGGTCTGTGTATGCCTTAATGTTTCAACGTAGGGGGTTATTGCTTTGTCCCACAGTTCCCAAATGGACTATGTCCTATTGTCCGGGACTGTTGATTCATTTAATGTCTATTGATGGTGTCTTTGTTTTGTTTTATACCCTTGGCATGGGATGTTGTAACCTAAGCCCTGTGCCACAGGGCTCTTGCAGTGTCACACGGTGCATGACCATGTGACACACTCAATAAATCCTGGCGGATGGTGTCCCGCCCGCCAGTTGCCTCCCAACTCCATGACTCTGTCTATCCTTGCGGCCGTGCTGGTTGCAGCGCACAGCAGGGGCATATCAAGAGGCTGACAGGCCCCCGCAGGGGGCGCTGGAGGGACAGCCTACATAGCAGGCTGTCCCCTCTGGCCACCCCCTTCCGGTTGCTGGTCATGCCTTTCCTCTTCCCCCCCCCCTCGGCGAGGCGGAAGAGGCGTCCCCGGGGACCTGGCTTCCGGTCTGGTCTCCCCGGGGACGCGTATAAGGGCGGGAGCTGCTGGCCATCAGTCTCTTTGCCCCAGCAGCTCCCGCCACCTTTGACAGGGCATGTCTCCCCGGGCGATCATGAAGGTGGGGAGGTGGGAGTCGGGCCGTTATCAACTGTATGTCCGCCCCCAGCACAGTGCATGCCCAGAAGAGTACTAGAGACCAAGAGCACTCAAGGGACAGGGCTGGGTAGTTGGGTGGTTTGGATCCTGGGGGATCAAAAAACGTATGGTATGGCATGTTTTTCCCCACAGATGATGCAGTGTGGCTGATCGGCCACTCATTTGTGACACGTGCTGAGAAAAGGGCTAGGCAATGGACGATCGGCCACAACCTGGGATTCAAGGGTACCAAGTGTGTGTGGCTGGGCACTCCTGGAATGAGATGGCATTCCTTGCTGCCTGCCATTCAATGGCGACTTCAGTGGAGGCGGGCACCAAGGCGGTTATTGATTCATTTGGGGGGCAACAATCTGGCCAAGTTAGGTCGCGGACGCTTGCTCGCCCAAATACAGGTGACTTTGCGCATAGTGGCGCACGAGTTGCCAGGCACAGAAATATTCTGGTCAGAAGTCGTGCAAAGGCAAGTTTGGAGAGACGCCATTTCTGTGGCCGGCATGGAAAAATCCAGGAAGCACCTCAACAGAAGTGTTGCAAAATTCACCAAGGCAGAGGGCCTGGGGTATGTAGGGCATTGCTGTTTGAGCTCCTTGCCTTCCCATTTTGATGCAGACGGGGTCCACCTATCTGACAAAGACAACAATGTTTTCCTGACGGCTATACTGGGCGAGCTAAGGAGGGCTGGTTGCAGATAAACCAATGGTGAGTATGGTAATAATGTGGATGTTTAGTAGAGTTTTAAAGAGAAGCAAGGTCCTAAGGTTTGGGGGCATTGATGGCAGCGTGAGCCACCATCAAAGCGTGGCGGAGTATCGGGGTGGTCCTAGCCAATGAGGGACTTCACGTTGCAGCTGCAGCGGCTCGGGATTGGCCGGGCTCGAGCCGATCCCTCGACGGGCACTGACTCCCTTCCTTAGGGCTTTAGGCCAACAATCTCCTGGTCAGTGCCCCTGAGTGTCCCGCTGGTAGTACCAGTGTAGCTGGAGTAACCAGCAGTTTTTTGTCAGTTTGGCCAGTGGCTAAAGAGGTGACATGGTTCACCCGTGGCTGACTGTTTGTGATGTGGCTGGGACCGTCCCAAGTTGTCTTGCTCCTAATAAACTGTGACCTTGTGTTTTTCCAAAGAACTTTAAAAAATTTGTCTGTGTACTAATTTCAGTGTGTTATTGTGCTGACCAAAGGAGGTGGGGGTGTCCAATAGGGATCTCCCCGCTATGTCGCTCGACCTCCCCGAGCACCTCACACCAGTGGGCCTCCCTGGAGCCCATAACAGCTGCCACCGTCCACATAACATTGAGGGGGGAAAAAGTAAAGGCTAGAGGTCGTTATTACGTTACTTGTGTTGGGAATCAAAAAGGGCAAGTTTTCGAGGTGTTATGAGGGTACACGCAAAATGAAACTATCTGACAGGAACTGGATGTGTTTGCTGTAATTTACACATACATACTAGCGGCTCTCCAGGTGCAACACTTGTAACATGAGTTGCGCCTTTTATTTGAGCACCCTTTCGGTTTAGTCAGCAGAGTCCTCACATGGCCTCTTTCATCTCAGGCCATTCAACCTCCCCGCCTTCAGAGCTTTCATATGGACATGCAGAAGGACCCTGTGCAGCACCTGGATAAAGGCCTGTCAATTACCCAGTTAAGACGCATCTGTTATCAGCACAGCCTTTTCTAACATTTAACTATTACGTGAGGGAAACGGTGAACTGGCATTTCCATTTGAAAGGCTGCAGGATCCAAATACAAGCCTTCTTTTAAGACAAAGTGAGTCAAAACGAAATTTGCCTTTTGTAAAAGGTAGTGTATATAAATGACCACTGCTATTTTTACACAGAAAAAAGGTTAGCTCTCAATTTTCCTGTGAGCATGCATGAGAAGGCAATTCAGTCCTGTTTTTGTTTGAAATTCTAGGACTTGTAGTTTTCATAAATATGAAATGGGAGAGGCGGCCATGCGGTGAGGAGCACGAAAGGGAAGCTCCCGTACGATCCTGATTTAATCCGCTTTAAAACTAACTTACTCGGCTGGAAAGTTTACCGACGGGTGTAGGAAGATCCACCGACCACCCGATCCAAGCCCTGAGGAGAACCGGACTGGGGAACGAGGCGAAAAAACGGCAGCAAACACGCGGAGCATCGAAAGCAAGATGGCGGCCCCCTAACACACGGCCAACGGCCCAGAGACCCAGAGCGGGAGGCTACGAAAGGCTGTAGTTCGGCGCTGCGAGCCCGGGAAGGAAGGGAGAGAGGCCACGGCAGAGCAGGATACGCTCCCCAGGCAGCGGAACAACAATAGCGAGCGCCTGGCGAAAGGAGAACAGCGGCGACAGGGCACGGTCGCAGCCGCGAGAAGGCGGCGCCGCGGGAACGCAGCAAGCTCCGCAAGCCGAGGGAGATCCGTGCCGAGGACAGTGTCACCTCCGGCCCCTGCCGGCCTCGCTAGCACGAGAACAGGGGACCCGAGGGAGAGCAGAGGGGCGAGACGGCTCTCCGCCGGACCAACTCAGGGCACCGGAGAGATCCAACGGCTAGCAGGTGAGGAGAGCGCACGGCACCCGGGGAGGCGTGTGGAAACACCCGACGACACAGGGAACCCCTGGCGGGAGGAGAATAGCACAACGGGCAGTCCCCATCCAACTAGAACCGGACCCCACACGGACTCGGTGTACAAGCCACAGATAGCGGACAAGAAGCATTGCAGTGCAGTACCCGAGGCCCGCACGGCGAGTATGCCCAACAAGAAGGTAGAGGGGAAAACGAAACAAGTTAGCATGGATCACTTTGCCAAAGCACCAGACAATAGGCAGCCGAATTCATCGGAGACAGCATTGGCGGAGGCCAACACCCCACACCCACCAGGTAAAGAGGGGCAAATCCTAGAGGCAATCGCCACCCTACAGGCGACGCTCGAGAAGAAAATGGACACGGCCATAGGGGCCCTGAAGGCATCTCTGGAACAAAAATTGGACACAGTCATGGTGGACGTAGGCCTCCTTCGCCAGGACGCGAGAAACCTGGCGGACAGAGTGACAACAGCGGAGCAGCAGGTACAGCAGAACACAGCGGACTCCGCCACCACGAGGACCCAGTTGACGGAGGTGCTCCAGAGAGTCAAGATCTTGGAAAGGAGAGCAGAAGACGCAGAAGGGAGGGCAAGGAGAAATAATATCCGCATAATCGGGGTTCCGGAAGGGGAGGAAGGGAACGACCCCACGGAATATATCGAAAATATGCTCCTACAGGAGGTCGGAGCTGGAACCCTGTCCCAAGGCTTTGTGGTGGAACGGGCACACAGAGCACTGATGCGAAGACCCCAGCCGGGGGCCCCCCCCCAGAGCCATGATCGCTAAAATCATGAACTTTAAGGATAGAGAAAAGATACTGGAGTTCTCGAGGGGGGGAGGAGAGATTATCAGAAATTCATCCAAGATTGCCATATACCCGGACTACACAAGGACAGTCCAAAAACAAAGGGCACAGTTCGGCCCCACAAAGGAACGCCTCAGAAAAGCAGAGATACGATACATGCTCCTGTTTCCGGCCAAATTAAAGGCGATACACAAGGGGAAGACACACTTCTTCGAGTCCACGGAGGAGGCAAATGCGTGGATGGATACCCAAAGAATCCCCCAACTGGAGCAGCGAAACGCTAACAGAGGCAGAGCCCAGCCCGGGCGTGAAATCCGCAGATAATTAGAATCAAGGGTGCAGAGTATCAAACGGACGAGAAGTTAGGAACAGGACGATAAATATGAAGGGAGCAACCAACCCTAACAAACCGCACTAGCCTAGTACGACGCACCCCCAAGAAGTGCGACCGAGAGTTCAGATGCCAGTTTTAAGGCATCACGCTGCAGCAAGCCGGCCTCACCCAGAGGAGCAAGGCAGGAGAAGCGGCGAGGCCCGAGCAGGGGGAGGGTGGCTGGGCGTTTGTTGTTGTTGTTTAGTTACAGTTCAGGTTATCGATAGACAGGAAGAATCGGAAGAAGGCATTGGCGTTGAAGGAAAGGTTAAAGAATATGATGGGGAGACGCCAGCACACCGTGACTGGAGCGAACCACAACAGGGACCCAGGAGATGGGGCCTACAAGAGGAGAAGAGACTGAGCCCCACGCGGGCGACCCCGGTCAACAGCAGTGAACATGGAAGCAGGGAAATGGACAAACAAATAGGGCCATGGGACGACGAGGCCAGGACTGCAAACACCCATGAGCCGGGATGAGCTAACAATAGCGACATGGAACGTGAGAGGCCTTAACGCGTACGTCAAGAGGCTGCGAGTTTACGCCTGGCTGAATAAAATGAAGGTCAAGATAGCAATGCTCCAAGAAACGCACCTGACAAGAGAAAAGCAGTCCAAGATCGACAAAAAATGGGGAGGGCAGGTGTTTAGTGCTACATATTCCAACTATGCAAGAGGGGCAATGATTTGGATCGCCCCGGGAGTACCATTCCAACTCATTAAAAAGGAGATCGACCAAGAAGGAAGAACGGTGATAGTGCATGGCAGGTTGGAGAATAGGGAAGTGTGCCTAGTGAACACTTATGCTCCAAATCACGACACGAGAGAGTACCTCAGAAAACTAACACCCAAATTAGCCCAGTACAGAGACACAATGTTCATCTGGGCCGGGGATTTCAACTGCGCCCTGAACCCGCTCCTGGATCGATCGGATGACAAGCTCAGGAGGCCAGCACCACCAGCCAAGGAACTACAGAGGGCACTAGATCACCTGAAGCTGGTGGACGTCTGGAGACAGGTACACGGGACAAGGAGAGGGTACACACACTACAGTGCACCCCACAGAACATTTACACGGATAGATTACATACTCACGGGCACTGAATCACTACACGAATTCACAGGTATTAGCATTAAAGCCCGAACGCTCTCAGACCACGCTCCAATACTGACATCATGGGCACACACACAAGGGAGAGCCCCGATACCTACGTGGCGACTCCGGGCAGAAGCTCTGGATGAGGGCGAATTCCAAGAACACCTACAGGGGGCAATAGATGATTACTTTGAACGCAACACAGGGAGTGTGGAGTGTAATGCCACGCTTTGGGATGCGTTCAAGGTGGTATTAAGGGGGGCAGCGATCGGTAAAATGGGCGGATTAAAGGGAGCGGCCATAGCAGAACTCAACGACCTAGAAAAGCGGATAGAAATAGAGGAACTGAGGGCGCAGGCAGCGGGGGAGGAGTCAGAGGAACTGATGGAGCTGAGAATGGGGTGCATAGGACTCTGGGAGAAGCTGGGACGGTTGAATTATGGGAGGTATTTACAAAGGTTACATGCGGAAGGGGACAAACCCAGTAGGCTCCTGGCCTGGCTCACTAGGCAAGAAAATAAGAGGGAACCCATAACGGTGATAGAAGACGAGACAGGGGAGGAGGTGAGGGGCCAAGTGCACATCAATCAGTTATTCGCTGAGTTCTACGAGGAACTATATGCCCCCAACCCGGAGGTAGACCCTGAGGACATAACCGATGCACTGGCAGAAATAAGGTTGCCAAAGTTAACAGAGGAGCAGGCCCAAATGCTTGATGCCCCACTCACAGAGGAAGAGATAGCGGGTATAATAGCAGAGCTTCCTACAGGCAAGTCCCCGGGCCCGGACGGACTCCCAGGAGAGTTCTATAAAAAGTTCAAAGACACTATCACCCCAAGGTTATTGGAGACATATCTAGAAGCATACGAAAATGCACGATTACCCGCTAGTATGTCGGAGACAATCATCGTCCCGATCCCTAAGCCAGGGAAGCTGCCCACAAGGTGCACGGCATATAGGCCAATTTCCCTTATAAACCAGGACGTTAAGATACTAACGGCGGCCCTAGCCAACCGTCTGAAGCAGGTGATCCCCACATTGATACACCCCGATCAAACAGGGTACGTTCCTGGGCGGAACACATCATGGAACCTCCGTAGACTACACCACTTGATAGATAGAACGAACCAGGGACGGGGAGAACGTGCGATAGTGTCTCTTGATGCTGTCAAAGCATTCGATTCGGTGAGTTGGGGGTGGATGGTGAGGGTCCTCGCCCACTTCGGCATTGGCGAAGAGTTCCTCAGGTGGATCAGACTACTGTATAGTGAGCCCAGAGCCAGGGTTAAGACAGGGAGATATATTTCAAAGGAATGGAGGATCTATAGAGGAACGAAACAAGGGTGCCCACTATCGCCAATGTTATATATCCTGGCCCTGGAGCCACTGGCGGTCTTCCTTAGAGCAGAATATGGAGACACGGGGATTGAGGTGGACGGGGTGCTTCATCAAGTCTCGCTGTACGCGGACGACATGTTATTGTTTGTAGAAAACCCCCGCATTAACCTGCCCTGCCTCTTGGAAGCAATAGGAGCATACACCAGACTCTCAGGCATAGCAATAAATAAAGAGAAGTCCCTGATATTCCCCCTGGCAGATCTGAGACGGGCCCCCCCAGAGGGACTCCCAGAAGTGGGCCTAACATGGGCGCCACAGTCCTTCAAATATTTGGGGATAGAGGTCCATCATGACATTGCAGACACTCACCGACACAACACGCAAGCAGCCCTGGACACAACACGAAAATGCATGGCCTTCTGGAGAACACTCCCACTGGGGATGATAGGTAGGGCCGCCCTCCTGAAAATGGTAGTACTCCCACGCCTGTTGTACTTTTTCACCAACATCCCATATAACATTCCCAGGACATTCTTCACGAACCTAAACACAATAGCAAGAAATTACCTATGGGCAGGGGGGGAGAAACAGGGTTGCAATGAGCACTCTACAGAGAGACTATGAGGGAGGAGGCATTAGTTTGCCGGACTTTGAAAAGTATTATCTGGCTGGACAGTTACAATTTGTGGTCAAATGGTTAGGGGAGGATGAAACAATGGACAAAACCAACTTCCAGCCCGCACTGAAAACACATTACCTGAGGGAAATACTGTGGCTGGACAAACCCCTGCTCAGGACTTTACCGTACATGCTAAATCTTGCAGTGAGATTGTGGTGGAGAGCATGGAAGCTGCAAGGGACGAAGGACCCCTACTCAGCGCAAATACCCCTGGCGGGCCTGGTGGGCACAGACATGAGCTTGTTGGTAGCGTTCCGAACACAATGGGAGGCCAAGGGGGTAGCGCAAATCGGAGACATGAGAAGAGAGGGGAGATGGGCAGACTTCCAGGAGATGAGGGAAGAATACGAAATACATGAGGGCCAATTCATCCTGTATAATAGACTGATCCTCAGAATCAAGGATAGATGGCCAGAATGGGAAGACCAAGAAGAACCGGCAGGAGCATTAGACATGTGGTACGACATTTCAGAGGGGACACACACGACCTCCAGACTATACGAGCAGATGCTGAGACCCCACACAGACCAAAAACTACACATAAAACAAAGTTGGGAAGAAGAACTCCAAAGGCCGCTCAGCGACCATGAATGGAACAGGGTGCTGAGATACCCCAAAACAGTGTCCAGGAACGCAAGGTTCAAACAGGCCCAGTTGTACGTGACACACAGGGCGTACCTCACAACTAAGAGGATGAAAGTGATACGCGGAGGTGACCCCAGCGGGTGCCCATGGTGCTCGACCGAGGAGGCAGACATGGTGCACATGTTTTGGGAATGCCCGGTGATACAGACGTTTTGGGAAGGCATCAGGACCAAAATAGCGAAAAGTGGCCTCCAGATACAGACGGAGCACCCCGAATGGTACTTACTGGGACTCTTCCCTCGAGGAGGCAGAGACAGGGTGCACCTAGCAAAAATGAAAGACCTGATTTGCATACTAGCTAAAAGAAGGATAGCCATGTCCTGGAAATCTAGAGGAGGCCCGACCATAGAAGCATGGTGCGCAGACCTCCGAAAGTGGACACTAGCGGAGACTGCGGTGTGGATCAGAGCAGTGCAAAGAGGGGAGGGGGAAACGGCTGGGAAAATAGCGGCATGGAATTCCCTAGTGCAGAATCTATTCGGACGAGGAGAAGAGGAAACCGACGAGGAGGATCCGGAGGAGGCTGGGGGATACCAGAGCGCCCAGGACAGGGAGACACAAGGAATGGAAGAATAGACACTGTTGTATGGACACGAAGGCAGCAAGCGGAAGCAGCCACAGACTGGGCAGATAAGCTGTTGGACACTTTAAGACGATGACCCCACGGCAGAATCCGCCGAAAAAGCCAAAATGCCAGTTGAATGTTTGTATGTTTGTATGTTGTATGTATTTACGTTGTTAATTGAAAATAAAAAGAAATTAAACAAAATATGAAATGGGAAGAAAAAACGGCAAGTCCCAGAATCCAAAGGGGAAAACAGAACTGGTTGGCCTTCTAATGCATGGCCATAGGAAACTTGAGAGCTCTGAGAATATTCATTGTTTATTCACCCTATGATTAATCTCAATCTGTACATTTGTGCTAAACAGTTAAGCAGTTACATTATTTGTCTAAGTGCTGAACTTATTGTGGTAAAAAACAGAGGAGACTGTTCACACTTGCAATACTTTGCACTTCTCCCAAGGAAATGTGGCATAAAATAATGATAAGTGCCCAAATGTCATGGAAGCTGCTAACAATACGATGTATTAGTACCCAGCAGGGACGTGGCCTAGTCCTCCCAGCCAATGAGGAGGCTTGGAGCGGGGGCATTACCATACAGTAATCCCGCCACTCCGAGCCTCCTCAGTGCTGGAGGTTTCCATCTACCCCTGCCGTGTGTTCAGGTAAGTGCTCCCCTGCGCCCTCTTCCCCCCACCCTAACCCCCTTTTACACATCTACCCTCCCCCCTCCAACCCTGCCCCACTTACCTTGTGCTGCCTTGTCCCTCGCCGTCACCCGGGAACAGCAGTGTTCCAGGCACGTCCCCGCAGCTGTGCGAATGGCAGCCATGGAAAGTGAGTGGGGAGCTCTACGTAGTTCCTTCTCCCAGTTCCAAGGCGGCCATCTTGTTGATTTATTTTTTTTCAGTTGTGTAACTGAGACAGCGTTTCACAGCTTCCCAAAATAATCTATTAGTACCCCGGTCCTACAGGGCCAGGGTACTTATAGCAATAAGTCCCTCACTGTGGGGGCATTACTGCTTCAGGTAATGCCCTGGGACCTGCAGTAAGGGTCCTCGGGCCCCGGGCAATTTCCTAAAGCGGTAAGGCCCCCACGTTCGGGGCTTATTGCTTAATTAGTACCCGGTGGAGCGTGGCCTAGTCCTTCCAGCCAATGAGGATGCTCAGAGTGGGGGCATTACCATACAGTAATACTGCCACTCCGAGCCTTCTCAGTGCTGGAGGCCACCACACCTCCACCACTCCTGTGAGCACCACACCGGGTGCTCAGGTGAGTGCTCCCCTGTGACCCGCATCCTCTTCCCCTAACTCCCTTTTACACACATTTCCCGCCTCACATCCCTGCCCCACTTACCTTGTGCTGTCTGGTCACTCGCCGCGACCAGCAGTGATCCCGGCATGTCCCTGCAGCTGTGCGAATGGCTGTCATGGAAAATGACACGGGACTATGTGTAGTCCCTTCTCCCTGTTCCATGGCAACCATCTTGTTTTTTTATTTATTTTCAGTTGTAAAACGCTGACAGCATTTTACAACATCCCCAAATAATCTACTGGGGTACTAATAGCAATAAGCCCCTCGCTAGGGGACCATTACCGCTTCAGGTAATGCCCTGGGGCAAGCATTAAGGCCCGGTCGATGGGCCCCGGGGCATTACCTGAAGTGGTAATGCCCCTGCACCCCAGCTCGGGGCTTATGGCTTAAAAAATACTTAGCCCTTTTAATTAGTCATTTTTATTTTCATGTTAATAATGCCAGATGGGACTGGCTCTGTTTGCACCTTTGTGCCAAATGTCCCCTCCCGGAACATTTCCTCCTTTCCACTACATGATGGAAAAATGAAGAGTAAAACAAGGCGGAGATGGCCTTTACTCTTCATCTTTCCTTCGCTCAATTGGAAAACTGGAAATGCTACATGCAAATTACACCTTGAAGCAGAATTTACAATGACTTCCTATGGAGTTCACCTTCTTTCTCCAAGTAGTTATTTCATGCAGATTCCATAGGAAACCATTACATTAAGGCCAGCATGAAAATCCATACTCGCGTTAATGCACCTTCATTTGTATGGCGGAGTGGGACCTGTTATGTCCGCCCTGCTCCCCACCTTTGCCAAATAAATGTAGCAAAATAAGGCAGATCGGAACAAAACGTCAGTATCACATTTACTGCCACTTTTTTCTGATTCGCATCAGAACGAACATGACCCACTTAGTCGTCCATACAGGATTCTGAAAAAGCTACAAGCATTCTCATTTGACTTAACAGAGGTCTATAAGGAATTTTATGTGATTTGTGTACTTTGCAAGTATTCTCTGTAATGTAAGGTAAGTGGTCTGTGTAGTGCAAAAAAGGGAACAAGGAAGAGTGGGCAGGTCATTTGTGGGACAGTAGGAGAGGCAGATGCCTGTAGTGTTGAGGGGTGCAGGTAAGAAGGACCAGGTTCCTATGTGCCAATCTGGGTTCTATGGGTTTAGCCGAGGCACTTTGGAATATGTTATATATGGGGAAAAGCCCAAGATAAAACAGTATGTATGTAGGTATTGCAAGCCAAAACCTAATTATGCACACTGTGACGAATCCCAAGATGTCGTCACTTCTCCCCAAGGGGGAACCCCTTCCCATGAGGCCAGGGAGGTACGGCTGTCACCTCAATTTGACCCCCCTTCTATACCCGCTGCCTCAGGTACCTTCAAGTTTACTGAACCTAAATCAGTTGAAATCTTGGAGCTACTAAAAAACATGCACCCTACTAATTGTCCAGGGGAAATATTTCCATCTAAATACATACTGGAACAGCGTGAACTGTTTGCTCTATTCCTTTGCCGGTTTGTTTGCTCATCTTTTCCTACTTGCTCTATTCCTCAATCCATAAAAAGTGTAGCAGTCACCCCGTTACTGAAAAAACCTGACTTGGATCCTTTGGATGCAGCCAATTTAAGACCAATTACAAATACCTTGTTTTTCCTAAAATTAATTGACAAGGTAGCTACCACACAGCTCCAATCATATGTATTTAATACCGGTAAGCTTCATGTGAAGCAATCAGGCTTCAGGAGCTTCCATGGAACCAAATCGGTGCTCTTAGACCTACAAACACATATGCTTAGCAAACTGGAGAACAGCAAGTCGGGGCTGCTGATGTTACTTGATCTCTTGGCAGCCTTCGACTTGCTGGATCATAAAATCCTACTTAAAAGGATGGCGACTGTTGGAGGCCTATCCAGCAATGCCATCATCTGGCTCAGATCATTCTTGGAGGGCCGCCAGTCTTGTGTCCACTGGGGTGGTTGCGTTTCTGAACCACAAACAATAACATGTGGGGTCCCCCAGGGGACATGTCTCTCACCTTTGTTGTTTAACATTTATATACTACCTTTATGTGTTGAGTTGGAAACCATGGGGATCTTTTTCTGCAATTATGCAGATGATTTTCAGTTGGTTTTGGACATAACCGGGAGTTATGAACTCGATCAACAAACTCTGACTGCCACATATCATGTTATTAAACAATGGATGTCAGTGAATTGGCTCTGTTTAAACTTTACTAAAACTGAGCTGATGCTTTTTGGGCCACAACACGCCCAATCCAAATTGAATCAAAAATATAACTGTTTTACCATCGAAGGCAACCAAATCAAAACTGTGCAGAAAGTCAAGACCCTGGGCACCTATATGGAGGATAGCCTTGACAGTGAGGCATATGTCACAGCCATCTCCTCTAATACCAACTACCATCTTAAGGTATTGAGACAAGTTGCCCCGCTAATATCAGTGGAAAATCGTACAAAATTCGTAAAAGCAGTAATTCTGCCACGTGTTGACTACTGCAATGCCTTACTAGGAGGAGCCAGTAAAACTAATATTCAACAATTGCAGAAAATTCAAAATGCAGCGGTTTGAATCATTTTCCAGATGAAAAGCTCCGTACCTACTAGCGCTGCCAGAAGAAGGCTACATTGGCTTCAGGTGGCAACCCGCATTCAATTTAAATTGCTCACCATGTGCCATAAATGCATTTTCGGAAACGCCCCTTCATATTTGAAGGAGAGGATTAATATTTATCATCCGAAAAGATGCCTGAGGTCCATGGAGGGCTGTTTGCTGGTATTGCCACGAACTAAAAGATCTCATGGATTGGGACGGGCTTTTCATATTCGGGGTGCACAAGCCTGGAATGCGCTACCAACCAAGATACGTAAAACGCAGGATCTTCTTCTTTTCCGTAAACAGATAAACACTATTCTGTTTAATTAGGATATTTCTTTTTAACTTCCCCCCCCACTGCTGTCTTTCGGCGCCTGGATGCCCACAGGCTTTGGCGCCTTATAAATCTGAATAAAAAATAATAATAAAAATAGATCCCCTGGGGGTGGTACTCAGAGGGTGGATATCATGTGGAGAGACTGCCCCTCTGGGGATCAAGGAGGAACTCTCGGGAGAATGAGGTATAACACCCCTCACCCTCCACCCAACTCCTTCACACACCCTTGTCCCATGCCACACACCTCCATGTTACACTCTCCCATGTATGTCTGCGAGGCTGATAAGCAGCAGTCACTGTGACGAGGAAGAGTATGGATGACTTGACTATGACTTCAGTATGTGGCACTGAGACAGAGCCATAATCAAACCCCGTTGGAACCTGAATGAGCGGTCTAGATGCAACACCCATTCCAAATAAAGACAGAGGAAGGACTTGTCTTGCCAAACGTCCCCAGGAGAAACGACGAGCTGGGAGGATGTTCACCACAGAAAGAAGGAGAGATTGCTGTCCGGGACGCGAGAAGTGGAACGGACGTGTCCCCACCTGGTCCACTGTGCACAGGCCAACTAGAGAGCTGGGGAAACAGCAGTCCTGAAGCAAGAAGCAGCCGGACAATGCGGTTGTGGAAAAAGGTACAGAGCAGCCAGAACGAAATGCTGCAAACCCGCTGCAGGTGTCGCGGAAGCAGCGGTAGAGTGAAAGAAGCCAACGACGATGTCAGAAGTGGATGAGACTGCCGAAGGAAGAACGACAAAGATCCAGAAAGTACTTGGGCTGTCGGAGTTGGAAACATCCAACCAAACGGTCTGGGACCCATATATAACACAGAGGAATACTCTAAATAATAGTACCTGGCTGGAGAGTAAACCAGCTCTATCAGGTGTAAAATAGAGAGAAGAGAGCAGAGTCTGGGACCCACAACTTGATAAGGCGAGCATCATTCGCCATCTTGGTGGCTGTACCTGGCAGGGTAGTGAACCAGGTCTGCCAAAACAAATCACTAAAGGAACTGTGATATAGGTCTGGGACCCGCATCAACCAGAGTATATGAGAAAGACCAGGGGAAAAGAGACATTCCCCCTGGTATTGTGAACTGTGATAAGAAGCCTGAGAAAGGCCAGGGGAAGGGAGACATTCCCTCTGGCATTGTGAACTGTGAAAGTAAAGCCAAGAAAGGCCAGGAGAAGGGAGACATTCCCCCTGTTGTTGTGAACTGTGCAAGTAAAGCCAAGAAAGACCACGGTAAGGGAGGCATTCCCTCTGGTGTTTTGGACTGTGAAACTAAAGCCAAGAAAGGCCAGGGGAAGAGAAGCATTCCCCCTGGTGTTGTGGACTGTGAAAGTAAAGCCAAGAAAGGCCAGGGGAAGAGAGGCATTCCTACTGGTGTTGTGGACTGTGAAACTAAATCCAAGAAAGGCCAGGGGAAGAGAGTAATTCACCCTGGTGTTGTGAACTGTGAAACTAAAGTCAAGGAAGGGCAGGGGAAGGGAGTAATTCCCCAGGCATTGTGAAATCGTAATTCCAAGTGGAGAGGGAGTCCAGGGGAAGGGAGTCATTCCCCCTGGCTAGTTGTGGGGAACAACACCGAGAGCCAGAAGCCTGGAGAAGGGAGGCATTCTCCAGGAACCGAATAGTGAAGAAGCAACTATGGGCAATAAGGATGGTTGATGTTGTGAACTGGAACATCACCTTATGAGTTTGAATTGAGACATGTACTGCTTTTTGCCATTACAACCTGGAACTTTGTTTTGTGCCTTGGAAAGTGATTGAGACCTGGGGAATGGCGTCATTCGTTCAGGTAAAGATCACACCTAACAATTGGAACTGTGAAGGGAGCTATTCTTCTGGACCAAGAGGATCCACAACCTCCAGTTTTGTTATGAGTGTCAGGGACAGAAGTAGGCTTCTTGACACAGGACAGTGGACTATTGATTTACATAGACATCATGGCCAAAATCTTAGTATTTTAGTTGAGGTAGGGAAACCCCCTCTTAGAAGTAGGGAAAGTTCGGTTTTCTCTTTAGTTTCATTATTAATAAACGTTTATGTCAACAATCATGCCACCTGTGTGTCGGTCTGCTCCTTCTGCACCCTTGCATATGGTGTCAGCAGAAGTGGGATCTGACCTAGTGACACAAACCGGGGAACCCTAAGATTCAAGAAATTGAGTGAGCGAGCCTCTAACCCATCTGGCGCCACTACAGAGTCCATCGAGTTTGACCTCTCTAGCAGTTGTGATATATCTATAAAATCCAGAGTGACAGCTCATACCCACTGATCTAGTCATGGCATTCCCCCACGGGTACGTACATCAGATTGGTCTCTAAGTTGGGACTCATTTGGAAGCATGGGTTGGATGTAATTGCTGACGTGGTGGACCCAGATTATAGAGGAGATATTAAGATTTTACTCCAGAATAATGGAAAACATGTTCTCATGTAAAAACCAAGGAAACAATTGCTTAGGGAATTCTAGAGAGTGCACTATTCCCCCAAACATCTAGGAGTACCAGAGTTAGATTCCACAGAGAGAGGGGATAAAGGCTTTGGGGAAGATGACCAAGAGCCAGACCCAAACCTAGGGCTACCAAAAACTAGTATTGCAGAGGAAGAATCTAAGATAATCCCAGATTTGGTGTTCGTCCCAACGCAATGACCCTGTGTTGGCTGAAGCCTTCCTCAGGGTGATCTCTGAGGAGGGCAGAAAGAAAGTTGGTCATTCTTTTTTTGGGACAGGGATTACTATATAGGGAAGACTCCAACAGTGAGGGAACCCCTCAATCCCAAATAGTAGTCCCCAGAAGCCACTGCAGGATTGTGTTAGAATTCACCCATGCCGACCTCACATCCGTATATTTGGGAACCGCTAAAAGCCCAGGGGCAGGTAGTGAGCTGATTCTATTGGCCAGGGATATACTGACATTAAAAACGTTGTCATGGGAGACCTCCAGGGGATATGGACTGGGATGGTCACGTGCTGAGGGTGCTTTATCTTCCCATATTCCCCCAGGTAGGCCTACTGGTGAGAGAACGCAGTGAATCAGGCAACAGCCCCCGGTGGAAGGCAGGGAGGAGCTGTTTGGTGTTGTGTGGGTTGCAAGCTTCCTGAACTGCTTTTGGCCCAGATTAAGAGTGGGTGCCCACTCTGCTGTGCTGCTGGCTGAAGGCGGGCTGTGACCATTGAGGGTGCAGCGATGGGGCATGATAGCACCCAGCCCTTGTGTCGAAGGTGAGAGCGGGGGGTGCCCGACCATTGGAGGAGTTGTGTCGGAGGACCCATGGCGTAATTGGCCTAGTTGGTGGCAGAGCGCTGGAGCCTGAAGCCAGCATGTGCAGGGCCGGGGTGCGTGAGCTGTGAGCGTGCCAGTTGGATGGGGAGGCTGCCCGGCTGCGCTTTCGGCCTGAGGCGGGCCTGCAGTTATTCTTTGTTGGAAGAAGCAAGCTCCCTGCCAGTGAGAGCGCAGTAGTCCATGTGCCCTGCCAGCACCTTTATGTATTTGCAGCCGGTGTCAGCCCCTTCATTTGTCTGAGGGCTTCATGGTGACTCTGGGCCGACGTTGTTGGCTCTTGGAGGGTTGCGGAGCTCCGAGGACACACTCCCACCCCTGAGATTCCTCCCGGCCTAGGGAGTATTGCTGTGCCCTGGTGGCTTTGCCTGGAGCCTGGGAGCTGTGGAGGCACGGGTACCCGGATCACATGGTGATATTCACGGTGTGTATTTGGCTGTTCCCAAGGTGTGGAAATCGATATAGTATTGTGACCCCAATCGCATTGTTTGAATATATGTTGGCCTACGCCAAGCCGCCAAAAAAGAATACTATGTACATAGGTTCCGCGGCAAGGTCTTGACCTTAATGTATCATGAAAGCCGCCATCTTGGATTTAGCCGCCATTTTAGGTACTCTTGCAGTGTGGAAGTCACCTCGAATCACAAAATGGAGGCCGAATGACATTTCGAGTAAGACTTCGGCTATGGTGACCTCCGCACACGTGAATGAATAATATGTCCGCAGGCTACCTGTTAGGGTCATGAACTAAGACCCTGTCCTCTGTTTAACCTAGGTGTAAATATGTAACTGTATCAGCGGAACTGATCTAATACATGGAAATTGCGTGTTCGACCTGGCTACGAACCCTAGCCGTTGTTCCAAGATTGGTTAACTTGCAAGAGGGCTGGCCAATGCAGCACAAAATGTATAAAAGCCCGAGCATCCCGATGATCGGTCTCTCCCACTTTCAGTGTGAACCTAACGTTGAAGGTTCGTGTGTAAGTCAGAGGGCCGAATAGCTATTCGCATGTCAATTGACTTTGGTAACTTTGTAACTTTGAAATAAAGCGCTTTATGTGTCCTTTGTAACCTGTGTTGGTGTGTTTCCTTTTGGGCTTCCCGGCCTCATATCAATTTCTCTGTTTCCACAGTTGGCGCCCGAATAGGGACCCTCAAGATTGATGCCGGACCATTGAAGGTTGACGCAGACTATCGAATTGGGATCGGACGGTGTGATTCTGCGGGCCCGACCGATCGAGACGCGATACCTCGGCAGCGCTGCACGATCCGATCCTTGGGCGATAGTCGTGCGGTCTGACACGGCATCTTGACGAGGGTCCAATTCCGAGGCGGGCAGATTTGCCGAAACCACCGAACGCAGGTAAAATTCGTTAGTTGAAGTCCTTTGTAAACCGTACGGTCCTCCTTAGGTTTGGTCAGGTGCAGTCGTGACCCGGCTCTTAATTTAACCCTGACAATTTGAATTTGGCGTATTGTATCTGCAGACACAATTATTGGACCAGGTAACACCAATTCTTTGAGAAATGCCTGGGAAATTGTCTAGCTGTTTTAGGGCTCTGTTCCGCAGCGATCGACAATCTTTGGAATTTAGCCGTCCGGCACCACAGGAGGGGTCGCCGGCGTGTACTATGTACTGTAAGTATGGCATTGGTAGTATTGTATTTAATGACATTTGGCACAGACAGACCAGAAATGCCTCCGAATTTCAGTGGCCAATCAATGGTAGTTTTGAGATCCCCCGTATCGAATACTTAGAGTCGATCTTGCTTAAGAAAAAGGCTAGGCCAGCAGCCTTTGATGTGTTACAAAATTGGAAAAAGGAAGCATTACAGCAGCTTAAAAGTAGGGATAAACATGCACGACGTCATAAAACGAATGCCGAAAAGGCATTGTTATATGACAAGGAAAAACGATTAGATGAAACCCAGAAAATGGACAGAGCTTTCTCGCTCGGAGTCCAGAAAATTTACCCCTCTAAAGATTTCCATGTTTCCGAGGAGTTTATCGAGAAAATATTAAACGAACGGAGGCCTGATTCTTCAGCGCCACCTCCGTATGCTCCCGTTGTGGGCGCTTTGCCCATTCCTGCTATTGCTCCTATCGCTATTCCTACTCCTCCTGCGCAGCCTACTGCCCCTAGTTCTTTAGTTGTCGCTCCTCCGTCTATTTCGTCTGTTACATTACCTCTTTCCCCTGCACCCATGTTAGGTTCACCTACACTTTCGATTCCGGGAAGTCCTGTGTTCACTAAATCAGATCCCGGTGCAGGGTCAAGAATAGTGACTCGTAGTACTGTTCCTGCAGGCAGGAAACAGGAACTATTTGCTTGGGCTAAACATTGCATGGAAAAAGGTGATCAAACTGATGTATTTTCAACATTATCTAATTTGCACGATTTTCCCGAGAAAAACGTTTTTATTGAAGGACTGGGGATTCACTTATGTGTAATGTGGGGTAGATTGCAGACTTCGGATCTCCCACAAGGGGTGAGAGATCTGAATGCCTTGGCACTCTGAAGGGATACAGAGCAGAAAGTATATGGGCATGTCGGTAGGTTGTTTGAGTTTAGAAGGGATTTTGAAAGGTTACAAAACGAGGATGATGAGGACGATAGGATATATGTGCAGAAACGGTTCCTTTCGTGCCGAAGATCAGCACCTGAGGAAGTACGGATTTGTACCAGAGATGCGATTCGGTGGATCTCGGATTCATCGATACCGCCAGATGAGGTATATGACACATATAGTCAATACACGGTAGAGATGCAAAGGAAGGTAATCCAAGTGATGGTACAGCATTTACAGGAGGAATGTATAAGGAAGAAGGTTGGTTGCCCCACAGAGTTATTAGGTATTTGTAAAAGAGCTTTTTCGCCCGACACTTCTACAGCTGCTTTAGCGCTCGATTTGGCCTTATTACTTAGTAAGCGGTCGGAGGTCCCTATATCTCAGTTGCCTATGAGAGAGGTCCCTCCGACCCTTGTCCCAAAAGTAGAAATCCCCGCCAACGCGGCGGCTGGTACTGCCGCGGTGGATATCCCTGCACATTACGTATCACAGTTTGTTCACGTCCCGTTCTCTCGACAGGAAGTGAACACGATTAGACAATCAGTCCCTGATATCAGGAAGAATCCGACAGGGTTTTACAAAGAAATAGAATCCGTTTTGCAGTCTTCTGTGTTCACCTTAAGTGACATGGATTTATTGTTTCCAGTGCTTTTACCTGTTGATGTATGGAAACAGGTACGAACAATAGATGATGTGCCGGGGTTAGGGGATACATGGGTAAATTTGACTAGAATAGATGGGGAACGACCAGCTGGTGAGAAACCACCCCAGGTAATACTCACTTTACCCGATAGAATAGTTGCCAAATTAAAAACTATAATCCCAGAAAAAAGGATTATTTGGGACAAGCTTACGGCCTGCGTCCAAGGGAAAACTGAAGGTACTACCGAATTCTTTAATAGGTTCGAACAGGTGTTCTCCGACTTCAGTGGACAGGATTTAGGTACAGAGTCGGGGAAGAGGTTGTTTGTGGACAAATTTGTGCGTGGATTGTTGCCCGACATCCAGTCACAAATTATGTCCTCAGAGAGCGCTTGGCAGGCAAAATCTCAGTCAGATGTTTTGCATATGGCTCAGTATTATGAGAATCGGGTTAATAATGAAAAAGAGAAAATCGAAAAAAGAAGGGGTGACCTAAAGACTAAGGTATTGTTGCAGCAAATTGTCAGAAACCCCAGAGGAGGTACGACACAAACTAGAGGTCAGTACATTCCAAGAGGAAATACTCCTCCAAATTCTATAAATATTAATCAGTGTGCTTATTGCCGCCAGGAAGGTCACTGGCGAGCACAGTGCCCTGCCCTCCGTCAGAGGTCAGGAGGCACATTCGGAGGTATGGGTAGGCGACCACGGGGCCGCCCTGGAGCAGGGGGCCCTGATAGGGGTCAGCTTCTACAAGATCCACAGCAATCTTTTTCACGGGAAAATCAGACTCCGAGTATGGACTCGAGAAATATATTTGATCATCCTTCCGCCGCCTATCTTTCTGAGGAACTTCCCTTTGATGAAGTTCTGCCTTATTAGGATTGCCCGAAGCAGCGTTTGGAACCTTTACCTATTCCCGTTATTCAGAAGGGCCCCTACGTTGAATTATTGGTGGGGAATAGGAAACATCAGTTCTTGATCGACACTGGAGTACAGAAGTGCTCCATCGACCATTCTCGGGTTCCAAACATCCCCCTGTCAGGGCAAACAAATGTTTCTATAGGGTTCTCTGGTATACCAACTGTTTGTCCGGTTTCTGCGCCGGTATCCGTTCCTTTGGGCCCTTTTACAGACCAGTGCCCTTTTCTTCTTACTTCAAACTGTGGAGAAAATTTGCTGGGGTTGAATTTGTTGAAGAAATTGAACGCAGTGATTCATTGTTCCCCTGATGGAATAAGATTAACAGTTTCACCACAGCAACCCTTTAACTCCCAATACTTGACCCGACCTCTACCTCCCGAATTTGACATTGTCCCAGAATGTTTGTGGGCAATAGACGACAATGATGTCGGGATATTGCACATCGACCCTGTTAAGATAGTATTGAAACATGGGGTTAAGCTACAGCGCATTCCGCAATATAAAATTTCAGTTGAAGGTGAGCGCGCTCTGAAATGCATTGTCTCCGATTTTGTACATCGTGGAGTGATCGAAGAGATTACAGGTAGCTTATGTAATAGTCCGATCTTGCCGGTATATAAGAAAGGCGACAATGCAATTCCGTACCGGTTTATAATAGATCTTCGTGCTATTAACCAGGTAGTGGCCCCACAATTTCCAATCGTGCCTGATGTAACAACAATCTTAACAATGATCCCTGCTACGGCTACACACTTTAGTGTCGTAGATTTAAAAAACGCCTTCTTTAGTATTCCGATACATGAGGAGAGCAGGTATTTGTTCGCGTTCACCTTGGGGGGACGCTCATTTACATTCACAAGGGCACCTCAAGGGTATACTGAAAGTCCTAGTATCTATAGTAGAGCCTTAAAAGAGCAGCTCGACACCCTTGAATTGCCACCTACTTGCACGCTGCTTCAATATGTAGACGATTTGCTCCTAGCTGCAGACTCTGAGAAAACTTGTAAAGAAGGCACTATATTGTTGCTTGTTCATTTAGCCGAACATGGTCACAAAGCTTCACTTAAGAAATTTCAATATTGTTGCCAGGAGGTTGCCTATTTAGGCTACCTCCTGTCAAAGGAGGGGAGAAGATTGACACCTGAACGAATAAAACACATTTCTGGCATGTCTGTCCCAAAAACACAGAAGGAAGTCAGAGCCCTGATAGGGATGGCGTCCTACTGTAGACTGTGGATCCCGAACTTTGCCCTAGTGGTAAAACCGATGTTGGCTTTGACGAAGAAGGGCATTTCTCTGCCACTGCCATGGGAATCGGAACATCATCGATCATTTGAGCTTCTCAAAGCCGCGCTGTGTTCAGCACCGGTTCTGGGTACACCAAATTACGATAAGGCCTTTGTGTTGTTTGTGCATGAATGTAATGGATGTGCTTTGTCTGTGTTAACGCAGGAACATGGAGGGAAGAATAGGCCGTGCGGCTATTATTCCTCCGCCCTCGATCCTGTTGCATGCGCTTTGCCGCGATGTCTGCGCGCTGTTGCTGCTGCCGCTGCGTCTGTAAAACAGAGTGAGGGGATGGTCCTAGGCCACGATTTGATTCTGATGGTACCTCACTCTGTTGATATTCTATTGAATAAAACTCAAACACAACACCTTACTTCTGCCCGGTTGACCAGGTATGAATTAGTTCTATTTGCTCCTCATATCCAAATTAAAAGGTGTTGTGTTCTCAATCCGGCTGAACTTTTGCCTCTCCCGCAAACTACTGCTTGCGGCGATGATGGATCACATGACTGCCTGTATGCCACCGAACAAGAAACAAAGGGCAGAATAGACCTCTCAGATACTCCTTTGGAGAATGCGGAAGGGGAGCTGTTTTGTGATGGCTCCTGTTTTAAACTTCCGAATGGCACATCTACAGCTGCTTATGCAGTTACTACTTTGAACAAGATTGTAGAAACTAAAAGGATTCCGCATAACTCCGCGCAGGCCGCAGAGATTATAGCGTTGACCCGTGCTTGTGAGCTCTCCCAAGGGCATAGAGTTAACATTTATACGGATAGTCAGTACGCCTTTGGGGTGGCTCACAACTTCGGAAAACTGTGGTCGGAAAGAGGGTTTCTGACCTCACACGGGACCAAGATTCAGCATGGCCCCTTAATAGTACAACTACTCTCAGCACTCTCACTCCCTGAACAACTAGCGATCATGAAATGTGCAGCACATCGGAAGGTCATAGACGATGTGGGCAAAGGAAATGCTTTTGCAGATTCGATAGCTAGACAAACAGCCACAGACCTTAGCACAGACATGTATACCTCGAGGGAAGTGAGAGATGGTTGTATAATAGATGAAGGCATTGGGTCTGTGCGAGATATTCAGACTGATGCCTCTGTTGAAGAATCTAGGAAATGGGCTGAAGGCATGGGGAAATTGGATGACGAAGGGTGTTGGGTGGACACATCTGACGGGAAATGGTTGCTTCCTGATTCTTGTGACCCCAATCACATTGTTTGAATATATGTTGGCCTACGCCAAGCCGCCAAAAAAGAATACTATGTACATAGGTTCCGCGGCAAGGTCTTGACCTTAATGTATCATGAAAGCCGCCATCTTGGATTTAGCCGCCATTTTAGGTACTCTTGCAGTGTGGAAGTCACCTCGAATCACAAAATGGAGGCCGAATGACATTTCGAGTAAGACTTCGGCTATGGTGACCTCCGCACACGTGAATGAATAATATGTCCGCAGGCTACCTGTTAGGGTCATGAACTAAGACCCTGTCCTCTGTTTAACCTAGGTGTAAATATGTAACTGTATCAGCGGAACTGATCTAATACATGGAAATTGCGTGTTCGACCTGGCTACGAACCCTAGCCGTTGTTCCAAGAATGGTTAACTTGCAAGAGGGCTGGCCAATGCAGCACAAAATGTATAAAAGCCCGAGCATCCCGATGATCGGTCTCTCCCACTTTCAGTGCGAACCTAACGTTGAAGGTTCGTGTGTAAGTCAGAGGGCCGAATAGCTATTCGCATGTCAATTGACTTTGGTAACTTTGTAACTTTGAAATAAAGCGCTTTATGTGTCCTTTGTAACCTGTGTTGGTGTGTTTCCTTTTGGGCTTCCCGGCCTCATATCAATTTCTCTGTTTCCACAAAGGGGGTACCCAGGCAGTGGAATTCGGCCTGGCAGGTGAGGGGGTTCGGTATTCTTGAGGGGGCCTACACCTGGCGCCCAGGCCTAGAGTAATTCCGGAGCCCAGCTGCAAGCCAGCGAGGGGCGCGCTGAGTTGTGCAGGGAGTCTGGACTCCTGTGTGTGGCAGCGAGGAGTGCTAGGGCCTCCTGGAATTTGGTGAGCAGGCCCGCAGGCCCTTGGCAGTGAAGATTTGGTCGTCCAGGCATAGAAGTAGTAGCAACAGTGACTTTTTGGACTATGGGGATGAAGATTCCCTCAGGCACAGCTTACCTCTTTCTGCAATGACCCAGTGACATTTAGAAGGGGCCCTGTGAGGCTGGTTAGGCCTGTGGTGGCCACCTCACTGAGGATCAGTCGGTGGGTTCTCAAGTGGTGGTGTGGCACTGTTCCTTGGCATCTGGTGGGACATCTGCAGCAGTGTCAGAGGCCTCAGGTGATGGGGAAGGAAGGGGTGGTCACACCCTCAAAGGTGGAAGCAGGAGGTGGACCGCCGGTCCCGTCTACAAAGAATGACGCGAAGGACATTCTGCAGGAAATATGAGCATTGTGGGGTGAGGTGCAGGCCTCGGTCTCAGCCCTCAGGGGTCGGGCTGTAGTTATGGATGCCAAGTTTGAGGGTCTTGAGAATAACTGACTGAGTGCGGATTTGGTGGAAATGAAGTCCGAACGATGATTCACCGACCGTGGGGCTGATTCATGGAATTATTTGTGCCGAAAAACGGGACTTTGTGCGCCATTCTGCCCACAAATCCCCATTTGTTAAACAGGGATTTGCGTGCAGAATGGTGCACAAATCCCTGTTTTTCTGCACAAATAATTCCATGAATCAGCCCCCTTGAGTCTGGGGAGGAGGACTACTAGTTAAAGATGGATGATCTTTGTCCCTGGACCTAGTATGATAGCAACCTCGTCTGTCGCTCCCCCATCCCCTAACTGTTCCCCTCCCCCCCTCCCTCCAGCACTATCTGAAACAATGTCAGGCCTAGTACGATAGTCGCTTGTTTTGTTCCTCTCCTCCCTTTCTGCACCCCTCTCCCTCACCTTTTGTTTTCCTCCGGCTCTACCAGAAATGCCATCAGGCCTAGTACGGTAGTCGCCTGTCTGTTTCCATTTCCTTCACACTCTCCCCCTCCCTTCCTTATCTATGTTTTAGCTCTTGCACTATCTGAAATGTCGTCAGGCCAAGTACGATAGTTAATTTCACATCCTTACTGTTCATGGCCTGTAAGAATGTCGTCGTATTTTCCCTTGTTCCCTCCCTTGCCTTAAAGCGCTTTGAAACACATTGTGTATAGGCGCTATATAAATAAACTATCATATCATATCATATCATATCTTGAAAATAGGGAACATAGAAGTAACCTCTGAGTCTTTGGCCTTAAGGAACAGAAGGGGCAGTCCACTGGGGATGTGGTGCTAAAGGTCAAGGGGGTGGTCAACGCCCTATTTGTTGCAGAAGAAGGGGTGGAGGTGGAGATAGAGTGGGCCCACCCTGGCGGAATGGTCATGGGAAGAGGTCAGAGATCAGTTGTGGTGAAGTTCCTACGGTATACTGAGAAGGGCCCTGTTCAGAAGAGGGCAAAGCATTTACGTACTATCCAGTATGAAGGGGACTCAATTCAAATATATCAGGACCTTTCCAGTTTTACGTTAGCCAGGTGCCGAGACTGCCACCCCCTCATATCCTGGCTGGCTGATAGAGGATTCTGTCGGGGTAATTTTCCGGGGGTTCTGCGGGGCCGTCCGCAGACCTCCGGGGTTGGGGAGGCCCTAACTCCTCCTGCATCCCAAAGGAGTATGAGACACACACAAGAGCAAAGGCATGACTGCTGTTTATTAGCACAAACAGACAGGGATAGGTTCTGGGATCCGGGAAAATCTCTCCGCAGGAGCGGGCTCGCAGGCCCTTTTTCTATCTGAATGATGCCACATCGTGCGTCACGTGGGGAGCTTCCCCCAAAACCTAACGCCACCTCGGATTGGCTCCCCATGTGGTATGGTGTTATGATTTCTGCCCCTCATGTCCCCAGCCCTCCAGGATGTCAGACTGGGGCCAGGCCACAATCACCTACATGGCCCTCAAGGGCCTCTCCATCCCTCCAAAGACCCACTTGGAGTCAGACTTGGTGCTTGTGGCACCAGACTCACTCACTCCCATAGGATAACATTGGGGATTGGACTTGTAGTGCATTGATGGGGACAAGATGGATGCCCCCACATATTTCGGTTCCCTGAACTGCATGTGCAGTCTAGTCTTTTGGGTGTGGTTCAGCCCAGAGACACCTGGGATAGCCAGAGACTATTTAAGCCACGACCAGGCTGAGAAACATGCTTTGTGTTTTCTGCACCTGCAGCGTGACACTCACCGTGTTCGGATCGGTCTCCACTAGGCCTGCATCTTTCTTCTGCGCTCAGCTCCTGCAAGAACAAGAACACCGTTAGGAACAGCCTTACCTTGCGGCGCTTCTGCCCATCATTCATCGCTCCTTCTGTACTGCGGGCATCTTCGGTGGTGTCATTCCCATCCCGGGACGCCGCTTCCTAAGGAAAAGGGAAAGAACAGAAAAAAGGCATTAGTAAGCATTCAGCAAATCTTCGCTTATTTTTAAAGACTGTACGAGCTTCAAATGCTTACCTGAATCCCAGCCGCTGTGGGGGAACTCTGTCTCCGGAACTTCTCATCCATCTGCAAGAGGGAAAAGACACTCCAGGTTAGCGTGGAAACATCTAGAGGCGCCGCATACCGCGCTTACTTACCGCATTTCTTCTTCATAAACGGCATCCATGCTGAAAACGTTGCGGCACCTAAAAGACACAGAAAAAGAACTCAGTTCAATACAAATACGAAAGGGTTGCATCGCGCATCGCGCTCTCACTCACCTTCAGCACTACTCATCTCAGCAGCACGTCGCCATCCCCGGACGCCGGCCATCAACTAAGGAAGGAAAGGAACAAAGTTAGAGAACTGTTCAAAAGACTCATTATACTTACCTGTCGGACTCTTGCCAGTGAAGTAACTAGGCAGCAACGAGCCTGCATCAATCAACACGCCCCTGCGCTGAAAGTAGGACAGAGAGCACACTTTCGAAGAAAACAAGGTGAGATGTGGATCAAAGGGAAGGATTGGACCACGGGGAAGAATGGGTTCAAGCACACAGTGACAATAGGGAGTTAAACTCTACCAATCCTGTGTTTCAGACCCAGTCTCCAGTCGAATAGACTCCAGGGAAGGGTTCAAGGTCGCAAGAGGTCAGAACAGGCTGAGTGACGTCCCCGTGGATACCAGGTGAGCATTACAGAACACAAAGTCTCACATCAAAATCCACCTGGGCGTCATGGAAATGTCAGAAACCGACCAGTTAGCCCACATGTTGGGGTAGCTATGTTCCGAAGTACATGCAGCCAGGCAGGAGACCAACACCCTGAGGAGAGAGCTGATAGTAGCCAAAGAACGCACTGATGATGTAAGCCGGCAACTTCTCCAGTCACAAGCAGGGCATGCACCATTGCCGAGAAGCGTGCCCTCGATGCCAGCACCATCAGCTAATCCCGTTCAGATAACCCTTCCTGGGGCAGTTCTCTTGGCCCTGCCTGAACGATTTATGGGGGATCCCAAGAGGTTTGCAACGTTCATGAACCAGTGCCGCCTGCACTTCCTTTGTAGACCAGCCGCCTTTCCAAATGACCAATCACGGGTCGCTTTTGTGCTATCCTACCTGAGTGTTAGCGCCGCGGACTGGTCTGTACCCTTTGTGGCCCAAGACGATCCTTTGCTGCATGACTTCAGGTGCTTTCAGCAGGAGATGGAAAAGCTGTTCGCCCGTCGTACTCATGGGCAGGCATTAGACAACGAACTTCTGTACTATGCCAAGGGAATCAAGACCTATTAACATACATAGCCACGTTCAATTGACTTGTAGTTGAAGCAGAATGGCCAGTGGAGAAGAGAACCATTTTATTTCATCGGGGGTTGTGGGGGGAGCTCAAGGATGTTCTCACACAAGTAGTGAACCCCCTGAAAGACTTCTCAGAATTCATTGACCTTGTTGTTCAACTGGATCATAGGTTGCAGGACCGAAGAGCAGATCGAACCAGACCGGATCCTCGCCCTATGTATGTGCGTCCAAAGGACAATATTGCCCGCACAACGGAAGGTTCAGGAGAACCAATGCAAATCGGGGGCGTCAGATCCCCCTTGACTAAAGCGGAAAGGGATAAAAGGAGACAGCAGCAGTTATGTCTGTATTGTGGAAGGTCAGGTCATTTCCTTAAAGAGTGCCCTGTGAAGCCACCGAGGAGGACGGTAGGGGCCACGGACAAGGAAGATACCATCAAGGAATCGGAAAACTCCCCAGCCCGGCAAGTGTAGGGGTCCACTTGTCGAGCGAAGAAAGTGAACTACAGACCTCCCATTTTGCACTATCTGTGGTCTTGATAAATCAGCAACAACCATCTCGGATGCACGCAGTAAGAGCATACATTGACAGTGGAGCCGTTGGGAATTACATCGACCAGGATCTTGCGGCAAAGATGGGGCTTCCGTTATGCCCTAAATCAACCGCCGACACTGTTACCACTGTCGACGGCACAGACATATCTTCTGGTCCAGTATCCCAATGCATTGCAGCTTTAACCCTTCTGTGCCAGGATGGACACCAAGAATCTATCGTTTTCGACCTCATTAAGGCACCACAGTTCCGGTTGATTTTCGGAATGCCATGGTTGGTAGCTCACAATCCCCGAATCGTTTGGCGAGCAAAAGAATTGGCCTTTCCCGAGACTTGCGCCCACACATGTTATCGCCAAGAGAAACAACCAATAGACACCAGAACCTCCACGCTTGCGACTGTGGCAATCGGCACCCTACCAATTGAATACCAGGACTTTCAAGATGTCTTTCAGAAAGAACAGGCTAATCCTGCCACCGCATAGATCATACAATTGCCAAATCGACCTGATACCCGGCGCACAAATCCCTTGTGGGCGAATTTACGCACTCACAGAACCAGAAAACCAGCACCTGAAGGCCTATCTTGACCAATACCTGGCCCACGGGTTCATCCGTCTCTCGAAGTCTCCAGCAGCCTGTCCTCTATTCTTCGTACCGAAAAAGGAGGGGGACTTGAGAACGTGCATCGACTATCGCGCACTGAACCAGATTACCGTAAAAAAACGCTACCCTCTGCCATTGATCCCTGAATTGCTTGATCAAGTCTAAAATGTCCAAATCTACACAAAACTAGACCTTAGGGGGGCATATCACCTTGTTCGTGTAAAACAGGGGGATGAATGGAAAACCGCTTTTTTCACCAAATACGGCTTGTACGAATATCAAGTAATGCCCTTTGGCCTTTGCAACGTGCCTGCAGCATTTCAATACTCCATGAACGATGTCCTACGGGAATTGATTGATGTCTGTGCTCTAGTGTACATCGACGATATTCTAGTATATTCCGCATCAAAGCAGGACCACGTTAAACACGTCCGATCCGTATTGGGGAAACTCTGTCAACACCAGCTCTACGCCAAGCTCGAAAAGTGCTCATTCCACGTCTCTGAGGTGGAATTCCTGGGCTTTATTCTCAGCCCGAATGGAATCTGTATGGATGTACACCAGGTAGATGCTATCCTGAACTGGCCATCTCCAAATTCATTAAAGGGGGTTCAAAGTATGCTGTGTTTTGCAAACCTCTACCGCCGGTTCATCCCAGGATTTTCGCAAATCGTGCATCCCATCACGTCATTGCTAAGGAAAAGCAATAAAAAGTTGCAGTGGACAACAGAAGCCGAGGAAGCTTTCCAGGAACTCAAAGCAAGATTCACATCTGCCCCAATCTTACGCCACCCTCGCCCTGATCTCCCATACGTGGTGGAAACAGACGCCTCAAGCATGGCTATGGGAGCCGTCCTCTCACAAAAGGACCCCGAAACGGGCCAGTTACACCCTGTTGCCTACTGGTCACGTAAATTCACACCCCTGAACTCAATTACGCTATCACAGACAAAGAACTCCTGGCCATTAAGTCAGCCTTTAAGGCATGGCGGCACTACCTCTTGGGCGCCAGACACACAATCACTGTAATAACTGACCACCGGAAACCTCCAGTACCTAAAAACGCCAAAGGCCCAATTCTCAGTACAACTACATTGGGCTCTTTGTTTTGCTGAATATGACTACGTGATTACATTTTTACCAGGGGTGAAAAACGGGAAGGCCGATGCCCTTTCCCGTATGGGGGTGGAAGAGCAAGTGTATCAGACCCCTGACCCAATAGCAATCATCCCGAGTGACAAGCTCCTAGGAATCACAGCAACCATAACTCAGAAAGAATTACAAGAAGAAATCCAAAACCTGATGAGTCCGGAGGAATTACAAGCGTGGAGTGCACAAGGAGAACATTACATGATAAAAGATCAGTTGCCCTACTTCAGGAATAGTTTATTCTTACCAAACCAAGAACTACGAGAACAAGTCATATCCGGTTATCATGATTCCTTGATCGAGGGCCACCCCGGAATCGCTAAAACCCTAGCCAAGGTAAAACGAAATCATTGGTGGCCCACGTGGCGTAAAGACATTATCCAATTCATCCTATCTTGTGGAGTGTGTGCTTAAAACAAGTCATCCAAGCAGAAACCGGCTGGGCTATTACAACCATTGGGAATCCCACCAGCATCCTGGCACACGTTGTCCCTCGATTTTATTACTGACTTACCACCCAGTCAAGGGTTTAACACTATTCTTGTGGTCGTGGGCCTATTTTCAAAAATTGCACATTTCATTCCTCTTAAGGGGCACCCAAATACTTTCACTCTGGCAAAGGTATTTCTTGAAGGCATTGTACGGCTCCATGAGTTTCCTTCAGTTTTAGTCTCAGACCGAGGTACTCAATTTGTGTCTAACTTCTGGAGAAAGTGCTGCTCTATGGCCCAGATCGACATCCAGCTATTCACCAGTCACCATCCCCAAACGGATGGTCAAACTGAGAGGACAAATCAAACGCTCGAGCAGTATCTGCGTTGCATGTTACACCAAGCTGAAGGAAGCTGGTTCGAACTATAATGGATAGCTGAATATGCTTATAATAATTCCCTACACACCAGCACTGGGCAGACACCCTTTTATACCATGTATGGCAGGCACCCACGTACTTCTGAGTTGGACGTTCCTACAACCCTGGAAATGCCAGCAGTCAAAACCTTGCACACAACCATTTCTCAAACCTTTAAAAGGGCAGCTGAACACCTACTTCAAGCTAAGAATCGCCAAAAGAAGTTTGCTGATCAACACCGAGCAAAGGCCCCCAACTACCAAGTGGGAGACAAAGTCTGGCTGGCGTCTAAACACGTGTCCATTAAAGGAACCCGAACTTTCCTTCCAAGATACCTGGGTCCATTCACCGTCACCTCCGTGATAAATCCTGTGGCGGTCAGACTAGCTTTGCCGTCAAACATGCAGATTCATCCTGTGTTCCACGTGTCTCTCCTTAAACATGTGCAACCTGGGACCCGGGTAGCAACGCCACCGCAGCCAGTAGTAGTTGCCGGGGAGCCAGAATTTGAAGTCAAGGACATCCTGGATTCAAAGTACGTCAGATCCAAATTATACTACTTAGTAGACTGGAAGGGGTATGGTCCACAACACAAGAGATGGGAACCTTGTGAGTACATCCATGCATCTGGCTTGCTTAGACGATTTCATCAAAACCATCCAAACAAACCAGGACCAGACAGAAGAGCCACCTTGAGAGGGGCCTTGGGGGGGGGGAGTGCTGTCATGATTCCTGCCCCTCATGTCCCCAGCCCTCCAAGATGTCAGGCTGGAGCCAGGCCACTATCACCTACATGGCCCTCAAGGGCCTCTCCGTCCCTCCAAAGACCCACTTGGAGTCAGACTTGGCGCTTGTGGCACCAGACTCACTCACTCCCATAGGCTAACATTGGGGAATGGACTTGTAGTGCATTGATGGGGACAAGATGGATGCCCCACATATTTCGGTTCCCTGAACTGCATGTGCAATCTAGTCTTTTGGGTGTGGTTCAGCCCAGAGACACCTGGGATAGCTAGAGACTATTTAAGCCACGCCCAGGCTGAGAAACATGCTTTGTGTTTTCTGCACCTGCAGCGTGACACTCACCGTGTTCGGATCGGTCTCCAGTAGGCCTGCATCTTTCTTCTGCGCTCAGCTCCTGCAAGAACAAGGACACCATTAGGAACAGCCTTACCTTGCGGCGCTTCTGCCCATCATTCATCGCTCCTTCTGTTCTGCGGGCATCTTCGGCGGTGTCATTCCCATCCCAGCACTCCGCTTCCTAAGGAAAAGGGAAAGAACAGAAAAAAGGCATTAGTAAGCATTCAGCAAATCTTCGCTTATTTTTAAAGACTGTACGAGCTTCAAACGCTTACCTGAATCCCAGCCGCTCTGGGGGAACTCTGTCTCCGGAACCTCTCATCCATCTGCAAGAGGGAAAAGACACTTCAGGTTAGCGTGGAAACATCTAGAGACGCCGCATACGGCGCTTACTCACTGCATTTCTTCTTCATAACCGGCAGCCACGCAGAAAACGTTGCGGCACCTAAAAGACACAGAAAAAGAACATAAATACGAAAGGGTCGCATCGCGCTCTCACTCACCTTCAGCGCTACTCATCTCAGCAGCACGTCGCCATACCCGGACGCCGGCCATCATTTAAGGAAGGAAAGGAACGAAGTTAGAGAACTGTTCAAAAGACTCATTATACTTACATGTCGGACTCTTGCCAGTGAAGTAACTAGGCAGCAACAAGCCTGCATCAATCAACGCGCCCCTGGGCTGAAAGCAGGACGGAGAGCACACTTTCCAAGGAAACAAAGTGAGCTGTGGATCAAAGGGAAGGGTTGTACCCCGGGGAAGAAGGAGTTCAAACACACAGAGACAATAGGGAGTTAAACTACCAATCCTGTGTTTCAGGCCCAGTCTCCAGTCGAGTAGACTCGAGGGAAGGGTTTGAGGTCGTAAGAGGTCAGAACAGGCTGAGTGACGTCCCTGTGGATACCAGGGTGGTGATGTTCTAGACCATGGTCTGGATGAGAATCGGAGGAAGGGATCGTCCCATTTTCCCTCTTCGGTCCCCCCTCTGGTCGACTTGTCAACCACAAAATTATCGACTCTCTTGTCTCCTCTTACTCGCCATACCTTCGTTATTCCGGCCAAGTGTCCATACCGGTCCAAATGATCTTCAAATGACCAGTACGTATAAACGCATCCGCCACCGGGTTTGCAATAGACCCATTTCCCAATGTAGCTTTTCGGGTTACTTGGGTTCTCAACCTTTATTGATGGTGGATACAAGTCTGCTTCTACTATCTGCTGGTGCAGCCGTTCACGTTCCTTAATAATGACGTCTGTGTTGTCGTCTTCAGCTGGCATGAGGACGTGCATGCCAATCATTTCTTCAGCAGTGCGCTTAGATCTTGTCTTCCATATTTTTATCCCCATTAGAGCAGCCATTCCCAAAATGACGCACCCTGCCACAACCTTGAGTCCATCTGAGAGCCATGATTGCATCCAGGACCAGATGTAAGAGAACCAACTACCATCCTTCTTCACTCCCTTTGCTTCTTCTTCCATTTTGGCCAGCTGCGATACTGCCACAGATAACGTACTATTGTCCTCGTTGTTGGCAGGTATAAACGTGCAACACGAGCTTCCAATTTTTGCGCAAACACCTCCTCCCATTGCTGTCAAGAGGTCCAGCACATATCTGTTCTGTAGGGCCAACCATCCGTATCGCTCTTAATTCTTCCTTTATCGCATTGAATCCATTCACTATGGAGTTGATCGTCATCATCAGCTCCCATCTGGTGATTTGTAACCATTTTGCATTTGCGTATGCTTGCACTCCTGGATGTATGATGAAGGAGAAGAACATTGCTGCTCTGCTGAATAGTCTGTGTGCTGGTGGGATGTCACTCAGAGCTGTTTCAGATTTTCCCCACAGATAGTTCCCTGTCAGCGGTTCTCCTTGTCTCTTTACCCTAGATAAGTATGTAGTGTTGTTCCGTTGCTGGCTTTCTCCCCTCTTCAGTGATCTTTTCTTCCTTTTATTCCCTTCGTCCATCTTAGGGAAGCTCTCCATGTTGACGTGCTTTTGTGGTACTACCAGCAATGGTACGTTGATGTGAACCATGGTGCACATTCCATTCTACAATTAATACTGCTGTTCCTGCACCCCCCTCAGGAAGCTTGATCATTCTCTTGCATCCTTCATTTGTTCCAACGTCAACTTCTCCATCATGCTGGTAACACAGTGTTGAAGCTGTGAGCAGAAGTATTGTTATGGGTTCCTCCTCTTTATCTAACATGTCATCAGTGCTGCACTCTTTGTCCATTTCCTATAGCATGTGTCATTTTCTTCTTGCACTTTCATCTCCGGTGACCTTGCCAATGTCAGCATGTTGCTTCCCACAACTCCGTCCACCCATCCACCTTTAGTGAACACCTTGCCATATATTAATATTATTGGCCTTTCCCAGGATCCTGGTTCTCCAGCAACTTCATTTGCGTACCATTTGCATGGTAGGTATTTCAATGTAATTTCTTCTGTCTCTCCTTTGTTGGGTCCCTCTGTTATGTACTTGAGCCCTTTGGTCTGCTGCCACGATTCGTCATATATTGGTAGTGTTTTGATGAAGTTATCTTCATATGGGTACATCGATCTTGATTTCCATCTTAACGTTGCCCTTTTCCCTTGAAATCTTCCTTGTGTTTGGAACAACGCTAGATATAGCAGGCATTCTGTAGTCGTTGCAGGTACTTCAGTTGCCACGAATGTTCTTGAGGCGCTCATGGTGTATGGGATCAATGAGCACACATAGCAGTTGTCCTTTGTCGTGTCCTTACCAATTTTAGACATGTACTTATACCACATGTTGTTAGAGACGTGTGCGGATTCTGTGAGATATGTGTCCACCTCATGTACATCAATAGAAAAACTATGTTTATCCCTCTTTACGTTTGGCCCCGTGCTAGTTGTACCACCTGACACAGTTCTCCTTGCAGGCATGGTGGGGGAGATATTAGTAGTGGGAGTTGCTGCCACATAGAAAGCACCTGCCAGACAGCAGCAGTAATCAACCCAGTGGTGAAAAATATCCCTAACATTTTTATTACAGTTGCTAATACCACTGGCATGTCCCTCTTACCTTTGCTGCGGTCCTGCAGCTACTTTACTTTAGATGATATAGGTGCCCGCCTGAAAATTTCTCAAAATGTGCATTATTATTGTTAGTATTTTTATTCAAGCACTGCTTATTAAATAGTCGTTCAATGCCCAGGTGAAAAGCTGTTCCCACGCTTTCCTTACCATCCTATCTCTTAGGGCAGGTAATGCTGCGTGGAGGTGTGGAAATTATTGAACTATTATCATAAGGAACGTGTTATAATATACACATATTCTTCTTCTTCTTAAGTATTTTGGCCTTTTTATAACATATACAAACTGGTGTGACAGTGCTTCTGGGTTGTTATCGCCCACAGGTAGCATTTACTCCCGGGCAGTGACGTATATTTCTTATCTTTGTTACATACACAATAGCAATGCGCAATACCTGCATGTGCGAGACAAAAAGAGAAGAGAGCATGCACATGTTTACACAGTGTAGTGTATATTTCAAATTGGCTGACAATGTTCTTCATTAACCATTGATTGGTGGGAGTTAATTTTAGCTAACTTGTATGCTTTGCCTGGGACCTCGTGACCATAGGGTGGGCTATGGGTGATTGGTCGCTTATGTCCCTTGGGGTATCTGGTGTCTGTACTGTGTCGGTGTCGTCAGTTGTTGTTGTTGAAGCGTTGGCCCCTTCGCTGAGGTGAGAGAGGGTCTGTGCTATGTAGGGCTTGATATAGTGGATGTGCTTCCACACGTCTTTACCCCTGAGCTTCACCGTTCTAGGGGCGACTTTGTCCATAAAATGTGGACCTGTAAATCTAGGATTGTTCCAAGTTCTGCGGAAATTCCTCAGGAGAACCTGGTCTCCCTCTTTCACTGTCCACTGTGCTGGTTGTTCTTGCTCCTCGTCGGTTGCTTCTCTATGCTGATGGTTCTTCGACGCGCCCTGTGTCCGTTCGATCTGTTGAGAGATAAAAGCAACACTAGTAACCAAGGAAGAGACATATTCATGCATTTCTTCACCAAAAACAGTGCTTGTTGCTTGGCTTTCAGTTGTGACGCTTGATGGTGGTGTGAGTGGGAGGTGCATTTGACGTCCGGTCACCACATCGTGGGGTGTGAGGTGGTGGTCCGACCCTGGTCTGTTCCTCAATTCAAACAAGGCCAAAGGGAGGCAATACAGCCAACTAGGCCATTGAGGCGTTCGCAGACGCCATTTGCTTGCGGGTGATAACGCACATGCAAACTTATGTTTGATTCCCAATAGGGCAGTTACGTGCTGGAACAGTTCATTGGCAAAGTGTGGGCCATTGTCTGACCATAGCACTTCGCATACTCCCCACCTCGGGAACACCTCCCTCACGAAGAGTTTTGCTGCCCTGAACACGTCTGCATGGGAGCATGGGCCAGCCTCGATCCACCTTGAAAATGGGCACGCTACTACAATCATGTATCTGTAACCTTGTCATACATTGATCATGTCAACGTAGTCAATGTGTAGGTGCAGGAAGGGTCCTTCAAGCCGGGATATTGTACCTTTGATTACTTGCAGCGAGTGACCGGCCATGAATTGCTGACATATGAGACAGTTGCTAATAAAATATGCAACATGTGAGTTTAGCTCGGAGCAGAACCATGATTCTTTTATCCGTGCAGCAATTACTTCTTTCCCTGTATGCGTGGGACAGTGTAATTGGGTCAGAGCTATTTTCAATAAGGCCAAGGGCATTACAACTTTCCCTGTATTATTCTGCCGCCATAATGCATCTGTGGGTGTAACGCTCACCTGATTCCCACGGAGGCGCTGATCCCGGCTGGGCTGCTATCGTTTCTTCAATTGAGAAGCGTAGAGCTCGGACGACTCTCAGGACTGGGCTTCCTCTGTTCGAATGTCTGACTTGCAAGGTAAGTTTTCTGCAGGTGGAAGAAAAAGGGTTAATCACCGTTTGATGGGATTCCTTCTCCCACCAATCGCCAGTTTCTCCCACAGCCTAGCTTTCTACTGGTCTCGGCGAGCTCTCACCTTAGGCGTACAAATGCTGAGCTCTCCATCCTGCATCTGGTGCAGGGGTGCGTGGATTCCAGTTACGTCACTGGATGAGTTCAGTGTTGAGGCTCAAGTCTTTTGCGGCCTTAGTTGTGGCACTGGTGCTGGGATGCCGAAGAGCGATGCCGCCGTTACTGCACAAGCGGATGCCTGTAAGTATACTGTAGTCTTTAGGCTTTAAAAGATGGCCACCTCAATAATGTCCCTTTTCCTTTGTTTCAGGCCTCGGGATGCTGTGGGCGTAGTTTTCCGTTGCCGCTGCACGTGCCGATGCACGTAAGTATAATGTTCGTTGGCCGCTTTTAATGGCACCTCTAATAATGTCCTTTTTCTAGTTTTCAGGTGCCGGGATGCTGCGGGCTTTATATCCGTTGCCACTGCACGTGCCGATGCACGTAAGTATAATGATCGTTGGCCGCTTTTAATGGCACCTCTAATAATGTCCTTTTTCTAGTTTTCAGGTGCCGGGATGCTGCGGTTGATGCGGCCGCTTCTGCGCGTGCAAAAACTGGTAAGTTAAGATGAATGCGACTGCCTTCACCCGAACCCCTTTTTAATTATGTCCTTTGCCTTTCAGGTGCAGAGAAGCTGTCGAAGAGAAAGCCGCGGTTAGCTCCGTTGCAAACACAGATGGATCAGGTAAGCGGGCGCGGCTGCGAGCGAGTTGCACTTTTCTAACCTTATGTTTATTCTTTGCAGGTTTTGCCGGTGACTGGATTCCGGGATCTGGTAAGTATTGTTCTGTGTCTTTCTTCATCCACAGGTTGCTGCGCGGAAGCTGAAGATGACTCTGGACCTGGAATGCAGGAGCTGACTCGGTGAGCGTCCTGCTGCTGCTGCAGAATAACGCGAAGCACGTGTTTTCCATCGGGCGTGGTTTAAATAGCAGAGAAGTGCTTCCAGTGTGTGTTCTTCCACCGGTTCCACCCAGGTAAGAAAAGAGTTCCTGAATGGAGGGAATAGTTCCTCCCAGCCCTGATGGCTGGGGACTTCAACCAGACTAGATTGTTCTGGGTAAATATGCAGCATGGTCTGCCTCAGGTAAGTCCACCCAAGCATTATTACACTGTTTATCAATATGAGCCCGGCGCCTATGGCTCCGGGACTGAAACCCTTCAGGAGCCTGGCGCCAAAGGTGCCAGGACACAGTCCAAAGGGCCCCTGTAGGGGTCTGCTGGGTCCGGAGTAGTGGAAGACGGGTCTGCTTCCGAGGGCGCTGGGCCAGTCCTGGCCCCTCGGGAGTAGCGCCCATGACAGCACACCCCCTCAAGGCCCCTCCCAAACTTGTCCTCCCCGGGGGTTTTGGTTTATCGGGAAAGGTTTGGTGAAATTTCTGGACTAGACGAGGAGCATGGACGTGGTCATAGGGTTCCCATGACCTTTCCTGAGGTCCGTAGCCTTTCCAGTCGATTAGGTAGAATAGCTTCGATCTGATCCAAAATGTCTTTTACTTCAAATTCGGGCTCCCCATTCACTTGAATGGGCTCTGGAGGATTGGTCAATCTGGTTCCAGGTTGCATGGGTTTCAAAAGAGATACGTGAAATACAGGATGTATTCTCATATGGGTTGGCAATTCTAATTTAATGGCCACTGGATTAATTATGGCCGTAATTGGATATGGTCCCAGGTATTTGGGGTTGAAGGTGCGAGGCCCTTTAAGCGATAAATGTTTGGTGGACAGCCAGACTTGATCCCCAACCTGGTATTGAGGGGCATTGCTTCGGTGTTGATCTGCTCCTTTTTTGTACCTCTCTTTAGCTTGTTGTAGATGTGCAGTCGCTTCCTTAAAAGCTTGGGTAATAACGGTGTGCAATTGATCCACGGCGGGTGTTCCAAGATCTTGAGGTGGATCAAGGTTGGAGGTTCGAGGATGAATCCCAGACAAGATGTAAAAGGGACTCTTCCCGGTACCCGAATGAACTGAATTGTTGTAAGCATATTCAGCTATCCAAAGGATGTCCTTCCAGTTACTCTCCGACTGTTGTAGCATGCATCGTAAATATTGCTCGAGAGTCTGGTTTGTTCTCTCGGTTTGCCCGTCGGTCTGGGGATGATGGCTGGTCAAAAGTCTTACATCGATTTGAGCTAATCGACAACAGCTACGCCAAAAGTGGGAAATAAACTGGCTCCCCCTATCTGAGATTAGTACTGACGGGAAGCCGTGTAGCCGGACGATGTTTTCAAGAAATACTTTGGCTAGGACTGATGCTGAAGGTAGGCCTTTTAGCGGAATGAAGTGGGCCATTTTAGAAAACAGGTCCACAATAACAAGAATGGTGTTGTACCCGGAACAGGAGGGTAAGTCTGTGATGAAGTCCATGGAAAGGGTATGCCAGGGACACGGTGGGATGTCTAATGGTTGCAGAAGACCAGCCGGCCTCTTCTTCTGACCCTTGTTTTGAGCGCACACACCGCAGGACATCACAAATTCCTTTATGTCTTTTCTCCACGAAGGCCACCAGAAATGTCTCTTCACCTTTTCTGTGGTTTTGGCAATGCCAGGGTGACCCTCAATTAATGAATCATGATAGCAGGAGATTACCTGTCTTTGTAAATCGGCGTGTGGTAGGAACAATCGTCCTTGGAAATAAGGCAAGTCATTGCTTACGGTGAAATCTTTTCCTTTTTGTAACAAGTTCAGTAAGTCTGGTGAGGTTACAAGTTGTTTAGTTTTTTCTTCAATATCCTCAATGGATTGTGAAGAAATCAGACCCACGATCCTTTGTTCAGGAATTATTGGTACAGGTTCTGGATTGGCAACGTTATCTACCATTCCAATTCGGGAAAGAGCATCCGCTTTGCCGTTCTTGTTGCCGGGGCGATAAGTGATCACGAAGTCAAATTCAGCAAAGAATAGAGCCCAGCGAAGCTGTCTGGAGGATTGAGCCTTGGCGGTTTTCAGATACTGCAGATTTCGATGATCGGTGATCACTGTGACGGTGTGTCTGGCCCAGAGGAGATAATGCCGCCATGCCTTAAAGGCTGATTTAATCGCTAGAAGCTCTTTGTCTGTGATGGTGTAGTTGATCTCAGGCGCCGAGAACTTCCGAGACCAGAATGCCACAGGATGCAGTTGGTTAGTCTCTGGATCTCTTTGTGATAGGACTGCTCCCATTGCTAAGCTGGAGGCGTCGGTTTCAACGATGTAAGGGAGGTCCGGGCGTGGGTGTTTCAGTATTGGCGCCAAGGTGAATTTAGCCTTTAGCTCTTGGAAGGCTTGTTCTGCTTCTGCGGACCATTCAAAGCGTTTATTTTTTCTTAAGAGGGCGGTGATGGGTTGTACCACTCGTGAAAACTCTGGAATAAATCTACGGTAAAAATTGGCAAAGCCTAGCTTGCTTTGAACGCCTTTCACTGAGGTAGGAGACGGCCATTTGAGGATAGCGTCTACTTTTCTCGAGTCCATGTGGACTCCTTTGGGTGTCAGAATAAATCCCAAAAATTCGACCTCAGTGACATGAAAAACACATTTTTCGAGCTTGGCAAAAAGTTTATGTTGGCGAAGTTTTTCAAGGACCGCCCTAACATGATTTCGATGGTCAGCTTCTGAAGATGAGTACACAAGAATGTCATCTATGTAGACGACAACGCAGACATCAATGAGCTCTCTGAGGACATCATTCATAAAATATTGGAAGGCGGCTGGTGCATTGCATAGTCCAAAGGGCATCACTTGGTATTCAAATAGCCCATACTTAGTGCGAAAGGCCGTCTTCCATTCATCTCCTTCCTTGACCCGTACCAAGTGATAAGCTCCCTGGAGATCAAGCTTAGTATAAATACAGGCGTTTTTTAACTGGTCAAGGAGTTCCGGGATCAGAGGTAAGGGGTACCGGTTTTTTACTATTATCTGGTTCAGAGCACGATAATCTATACAGGTTCTGAGGTCACCTTCTTTTTTTGGTACGAAGAACAGAGCCAAGGATGCAGGGGACTTCGACGGACGGATAAAGCCATTGGCCAGGTACTGGTCTAAATACTGTCGCAGATGAAGGTTCTCAGGCTCGGTAAGGGCGTAAATCCTACTGCAAGGGGGAGTTGCACCGGGTACCAAATCTATCTGACAATCGTATGATCTGTGGGGTGGCAAGGTGTTAGCCTGTTCCTTTTGAAAAACATCTTGGAACTCTCGATACTCTAGAGGTAATTGTGGACCGTCAGCCGTTACTGACGCTAGGCCAATGTTGGGTCGTGGATAACAAGTTGGTGTGCACTCTGGTAACTTTATCGTCTTTGCTCGCCAATCAATCTGAGGATTGTGTTTCTCCAACCAAGGAATCCCTAGAATTACTTGGAATTGAGGAGCCTTGATCACGTCGAACACAATTACCTCCTGATGCCCGTCTTGGCCTAGTATCGTCACTTCAGTAGTGGTATGGGTCACTGGTCCGGAGGCGATTTCCGTCCCATCCACCGTGGTAATGACGTCTTTAACCACCTTTGGACAAAGAGGTAAGTTCATCCTGGAAGCCAATTCGCGGTCCACATAATTTCCAACTGCTCCGCTATCAATGTATGCCTTAATTGCATGCAAACGATCCGGTTGCTCTGGGTTTACGAGGACCATTGGCATTATGAAGTGCGAGGTCAAAGAAATGGTTTTTACGCTCGGCAAGCGGACCTCTACACTTGTCGGGCGAGGTCGTTTCCCGGCTCAGGCTTTTCAGAACTCTTATCAGAAGCTCCCACTGTCTTCTTAGGTGGTTTCACCGGGCAATCTCAAAGAAAATGTCCTGAATTTCCACAATAGAGACATAGGGCCTCATTACACGGACGGCGGTAAGGGTTAACGGTCACCGTTAATGGCAACGGTGACCGTTAACCCTTACCGCCGTACTACGAGGTCCCTTAGCGGGTTGGTGCTTTAACGCCTGCTTTTTGCAGGCGTTAAAAACCAACCCGCTAAGGGACCTCGGAGCTAATTACGGCACCGCAAAATTGCGGTGCCGTAATTAGCGCCTTCCCCATTCCCATAGAGCCCTATGGGGCAGAAATGGGAATGGGGAAGGGCAATGGCGGAAGGGGGATTTACCGCCCCACCGACCTTGGAATGGGGCGGTAAATCCCCTTACCGCCAAGGCGGTGCCGGCAATTTACCGGCATGGTCCAGGGTGCTAATAGCACCCTGGATCACCGCCTTCCGTGTAATGAGGCCCATAGTTGCATTTGTCGTCTCCTGTCGCGTTCTTTCTGGGTTAGGGGACCCTTTACAACCCCAATTTGCATAGGTTCGACGGCTTCAACTCCTTTGGTGTGACTTTGAGGCTTAGGGAACACTCGTGTTTCAAACCTGGATCGATCCGCCTTTCTGTTTTGTAGTCTGTGATCCAATTGGACCACCAAATCAATGTACTCTGAACAATCCTGAGGAGGATTCACTACCTGGGCAAGGACGTCTTTGAGTTCGCCACGCAAACCCCTGTGAAAAAGCGTGATTCTTTTGTCCTCAGGCCATCTGGTTTCCACGATTAGCCTATTGAATGATGCAATGTAGGCCAAAAGATCTTGATTGCCCTGTTGTAGGGAAAGGAGTTCGTTGTCCAGGGCCTGCCCCTGGGAATGCCTTGCAAAAAGTATTTCCATATTTGCCTGGAAGGTCGGGAAATCACGAAGGATCGGGTCATCCTGTGTAACCAGAGGGATCTACCAATCAGCGGCACTGCCGCTAAGATACGAAAGCACAAAGGCTACCTTAGTCTGGTCAGTCGGAAACGCTGCAGGTCTACAAAGAAAGTGCAATCGGCATTGATTTATAAACACTTCAAACCTTTTAGGGTCACCAGAGAAGCGTTCAGGCGGTGCCAATGGCACATTTTCGGGTAGGTTGATTTGAACAGGATTGGCTGAAGCCGCTGGGATATAGCTCCCTCCTGAATTAGGTAGCGGGGTTTGCCCCGCTTGTGTCTGTAATAACTGTCTGGCGAGATCATCAGTTTGTTCTTTTGATATTATCAATTCCCTCCTAAGGGCATTCGTTTCCTGGCGGGCAGCATGAACGTCAGCTCTTAATTCTCCTAATAACTGGGCCAGTTGGTCTGTGTCGGAAGTTTCCATAGCGCCTGGGTAGGAGGTTATTGGTGGGCTTCACGTTCTGTAACGCTCACCTAATTCCCACGGAGGCGCTGATCCCGGCTGGGCTGCTATCGTTTCTTCAATTGAGAAGCGTAGAGCTCGGACGACTCTCAGGACTGGGCTTCCTCTTATCGAATGTCTGACTTGCAAGGTAAGTTTTCTGCAGGTGGAAGAAAAAGGGTTAATCACCGTTTGATGGGATTCCTTCTCCCACCAATCGCCAGTTTCTCCCACAGCCTAGCTTTCTACTTGTCTCGGCGAGCTCTCACCTTAGGCGTATAAATGCTGAGCTCTCCATCCTGCGTCTGGTGCAGGGGTGCGTGGATTTCAGTTACGTCACTGGATGAGTTCAGTGTTGAGGCTCAAGTCTTTTGCGGCCTTAGTTGTGGCACTGGTGCTGGGATGCCGAAGAGCGATGCCGCCGTTACTGCACGAGCGGATGCCTGTAAGTATACTGTAGTCTTTAGGCTTTAAAAGATGGGCACCTCAATAATGTCCCTTTTCCTTTGTTTCAGGCCTCGGGATGCTCTGGGCGTAGTTTTCCGTTGCCGCTGCACGTGCCGATGCACGTAAGTATAATGTTCGTTGGCCGCTTTTAATGGCACCTCTAATAATGTCCTTTTTCTAGTTTTCAGGTGCCGGGATGCTGCGGGCTTTATATCCGTTGCCACTGCACGTGCCGATGCACGTAAGTATAATGATCGTTGGCCGCTTTTAATGGCACCTCTAATAATGTCCTTTTTCTAGTTTTCAGGTGCCGGGATGCTGCGGTTGATGCAGCCGCTTCTGCGCGTGCAAAAACTGGTAAGTTAAGATGAATGCGACTGCCTTCACCCGAACCCCTTTTTAATTATGTCCTTTGCCTTTCAGGTGCAGAGAAGCTGCCGAAGGGAAGGCCGCGGTTAGCTCCGTTGCAAACACGGAGGGATCAGGTAAGTGGGCGCGGCTGCGAGCGAGTTGCACTTTTCTAACCTTATGTTTATTCTTTGCAGGTTTTGCCGGTGACTGGATTCCGGGATCTGGTAAGTATTGTTCTGTGTCTTTCTTCATCCACAGGTTGCTGCGCGGAAGCTGAAGATGACTCTGGACCTGGAATGCAGGAGCCGACTCGGTGAGCGTCCTGCTGCTGCTGCAGAATAACGCAAACCACGTGTTTTCCATCGGGCGTGGTTTAAATAGCAGAGAAGTGCTTCCAGTGTGTGTTCTTCCACCGGTTCCACCCAGGTAAGAAAAGAGTTCCTGAATGGAGGGAATAGTTCCTCCCAGCCCTGATGTCTGGGGACTTCAACCAGACTGGATTGTTCTGGGTAAATATGCAGCATGGTCTGCCTCAGGTAAGTCCACCCAAGCATTATTACACTGTTTATCAATATGAGCCCGGCGCCTAAGGCGCCGGGACTGAAACCCTTCATGAGCCTGGCGCCAAAGGCGCCAGGACACGGTCCAAAGGGTCCCTGTAGGGGTCTGCTGGGTCCGGAGTAGTGGAAGACGGGTCTGCTTCCGAGGGCGCTGGGCCAGTCCTGGCCCCTCGGGAGCAGCGCCCATGACAGTGGGGGACATGGTGCATCCTCTTTTGACCCATAGTTCTTTCTCTGCCATTGGTGCAGCTGCCTGTAGTTCCATTATTTGTGTCTCTGGGATGTGTGTGTACCCATCCTTCATCAACATCTGTCTTACCCCCCCTTTTCTTTTTGTTTTTCTGTGAGGGCCCATGTCTCGCCGAAGTATGCAGCATGTTTCGCATGTGCGTCTGCTGTTTCATTGCCTCTTGATATTGGGTCATTCCCATTAGTGTGGGCCGGACACTTTACCAATGCTACTTCTTCTGGGTAATTAATTACTTCAATTAGTTCAGCCAGTAAGAGAGCATGTTGTTCCAGAGTACCGTCTGCTCTTCTGAACCCTCTTCTTTGCCATTTTATCAATCCCGAGTGTACTGTTGATGTAACATACGCACTGTCAGAGTATATGGTCACTCTTTTCTCATTGTTCTCTTCTAAGGCTAAAACTAGTGCTACTAGCTCTGCTGCTTGCGCTGAATAGTGTTGTGGTAACCGTACGCACTTCACTGGAATCTAAGACCAGTCTTCCTTCAAGCGTACTTCTGCCGCTCCAGTCCTTCTTATCCCATCGCTTTGGTCAATTGTTGATGACCCATCTATGTACATGATTCCCCCCTCTAGGGCATTTTCCTCCACCTTCCTGGTGCTTGAGTAAATTTCAATAGCCTGTGTGCAGTCATGTGCATGCTCTTCATCTTCCACTACTTTTGCTATGAATCGTGCTGGGTTAACATTACTACATCTTACTATTTTGAGCTCTGGTCTGGACAGTATGGTCTCGTAACCTGTAGCTCTTTGTGTGGTCAGTGTGGATTTTGGCTTGTTTAGTATTGCAAAGAGAGTATGTTCCACGTACAGTGTGGTGGGGCATCCCATTGTTATTGAGGAGGATTTTTCTACTGCAAATGCTGCTGCAGCTAGGCTCTGTTCACACGGGATGTGGCCCATCAATACAGGATCCAAATGGCCACTGTAAAATGCAACGGGTTTATGCCCCATGCTTGTCTTTTGTGTCAATACTGCTTTCATTACTGTAGTATCACAATGTGAAAATATGTAAAATTGTTCCTCATAGTTGGGTGTAGCCAGTATGGGTGCAGTTCAGATGGCATGTTTTAATTCATTCAATGTCATTTCTCTTGTCCATCCTAACTTCCTTTCTCCCCTGTGTGCTTCTCTAAGGGCCTCGAGCAGTGGTCCTATGTATGAGCTGTAGTCAAATACCCATGCCCTGATGTAGTTGCACAGGCCCAAAAACTGCTGCAACTCTCTTACTGTCTGTGGCTGTGGTGTGTTCGTTATTGCTTGTGCCCTTTGTGGTGTGATGTTCCTTCCCTTTTGTGAAATGATCTGCCCGATATAGAGCACTTGTTCTTGACAGTACTGCAGTTTCCCCTTGTCAACCTTGTATCCTTTCTCAGTCAGCACTGTGAGCATCTTTACAGAGTCCCTCCTGCACTTCTCCTCAGTGGTGCTGCAGATGATGATCTCATCTACATATTGTAGCACCGTGTTTCCTAGCTCCATCTGTATTACTCTGTTAAAGATAAATGGTGACTCACAGTACCCTTGGGGTAGCCTAGTGTGTTTCCACTTTGTGTTGCGGTATGTGAAGCTTGTTAAGTCTTGTGAATCAGGGTGTAGAGGTATTGAGAAAAAGGCGTTCTTGAGCTCGATCACAGTGAATCGTGACACCTCTGTTGAAATTCCGCACAGTATAGTGGCTGGGTTAGCTGCTTTTGGGTACTTTGCTTCCACAATGTGGTTGGGAGGCCTCAAATCCTGTATGAAACGCCAGGACCCTCCCTTTGCCTTACACACAGGATACACTGCTGTGTTGCATGGTGATTCTGATGGTACTAATATTCCTCTATCCACTAGGGCAGATATTGTTTCATAGATCCCTTCATCAGCTTCCTTAGATAGTGGGTACTGTTTCACTCTGGGCAATATTGCACCTTTCTTTAGCTTTATTTGTACTCCTCCAATGCTTTTTATGCAGCCCACATCATAGGGACTAGTAGTCCATAAAGAGGAGGGTACAGCTGCTACGTCTTCCTCATAGTAAGGTACTTGGGTAGGGGAAGGCGCTTCTAGTGCCATTGCCATTTTTTGAGCTACATCCTTGTATGTCACTTTCAGCCAAATGTAGATGCTCATCTCAAACACCATCTCCCCATCTCCTTCCCCGTCTGAAAACAGTTCCTCATCTGACACCTGCGTTAGCCTGCATCCTTCTGCCAATGCTATCACTGCTCTCCATGCCTTCCCTTCCCCATCCTGGGCGTGGACTGCAATGTAATCTTGTGTTGCCACAATACTCTCGACGTCCACTGATATTATCGCCCCTTCCTCTAGTGGGTATCTCTGGCCTGAAAAGATATGCTGCTGGTCTTCTCCATACCATGCCCTCAATTCCTGGTAGCCACGTTATCGCCATGTCTGTTCCATATTGGACGAGGTCCCCATCCACTGGTTCTGCCCTTGCGATTTTCTTGCCACAGTAAGCCTGAAGTATGTACCGTGCTGTTAGCATGTTTATGCCTGGTGTGGAGCCTACTATTCCTTTGTCATTGAAGGATATAGTCATGTTGAGCCGGCTCATAATGTCACTCCCAAGTATATTTACTGGTGATTGTTTGGAATATACCAAGGGTAGAGATAGGTTGTGTTCTCCAACAGATAATGAGATGTTATCAGTAAAAGGATCTGTAACGCTCACCTGATTCCCGTAGAGGCGCCGGTCTTGACTGGGCGTATACCGTATCTTCAAAGGTGATGTGTAACACACGGCTGGCTCTTTGGGCTGGACCTCTGTGCACTGTATGTCTGACTCGAAGGGTAAGATGTCTGCAGATAGAAAATATGGGATTAAGGAACTGGGTTATTGAATGTCTCTCTCTTCTTCCCTTTCTCTTCTCCTGTAGAACCCCAAAGGTTAACGCTCTCACCTTAGGTAAGTGAACGCCGTGCTCTCCATCTGCCTCGGGGCAGGGTGCTGTAACCAGTTTCTTCACTGGATAAGGGGAGCAGGCCTCTTGACTTCAGAGGACTGCTGTCCGTCGTTTACTGCACGAACGGTAAGTTTCGAGTAATTCTAATGTCTTTAAAGTCTTTAGTAATGATGTTTCTTGTTTTGCAGGGTTCCGGCGATGGCGGATGACGGGCTGAAGTGAGTTGAAGATGGAGCCCGTGTGATAAATAGAAGCGCCTGGAAGCACGTAAGTAAGCGCTTGTTGCCTGCTTCACGATGCGCTCTAACTGTCTTTTTATTTTGCAGGTACAAGTTCGGAGCGGCTGCAGGGTGCCGGAATACCCACTGGGTTAGATGTGGAAAGGAGTAATGGCACGTGAGTATTAAAGTTCCCCAATGTCTTTAAGCGCACCTTGTTTTGTCTTTCAGATGCGGGATGCAGCGCCGAAGGCCTCCGGAGTGTGCGAAGAGTTGGTAAGCTTTTGTCTTTCAGATGCCGGAATGCAGTGTGAAGACCTCCGGAGCGCACGAAGAGTAGGTAAGCCTTTGTCTTTCAGATGCCGGAATGCAGCGCGAGGCGTTGGTGACAGCCGATGGACCAGGTAAGTGAAGAGCTGTCACTGAAGACCGTAATGCTAACCTGTTCTTTCTTGTCTTTATAGGTGTTGCTGAAGACTGGATTCAGGATGGTAAGCCTTTTTCCTTAGGCCCAGGATCAGATGCAGAAGACACGATGAGCGTTCTGCTGCAGAGGATGCAGAATAACGCAAAGCAAGATTCATCCATCGGGTGTGGTTTAAATAGCCTCCTGTAGTGCTTAGGTGTCTCCTTCCACAGCCACGCCTAGGTAAGAAAAGAGTTCCTGCTTTCCAGAAGAGTTCCAGTGTTCTGAATCTAGGGAGTGGCTCCTGCCCCACCCAACAGGAAAAGTAGTTCCAAATAGAAGAGGATCAGAGGCTCAACTGGCAGGCAAGTAAGCAGCATGGTCTGCTGCAGGTAAGTCCACCCAAGCATTATGAGCCCGGCGCTTCCAGCGCTGGGACTGGGCATATTTATGAGCCTGGTGCCACTGGCGCCAGGACTGGGTCCAAAAGGTCCCAATTGGGACTGGTTGGCACTCGGAACCTAGGTTATGGATCTGCTTCCAAGGGAGTTGGGAAAACCCTGACCTTTTGGAAGCAGAGATCATGACAGTACCCCCCCTCAAGGCCCCTCCCAAACCGGGCTTCTCCGGGGGTTTTGGCTTATCAGGAAATGTTCGGTGAAATCTTTTGATTAGGCGAGGAGCGTGGACATATTCAGCAGGTTCCCAGGATCTCTCTTGGGGGCCGTAGCCTTTCCAGTCAATTAGGTAAAATAGTTTAGATTTGGAGATCTTGGAGTCCAGAATGCTTTTGACTTCAAACTCGAGTTCTCCACCAACTAGGATAGGTTTTGGAGATTTAGTTAGTCGGGTTTGAGGTTGCACGGGTTTTAATAGAGAGACGTGGAAGACCGGATGTATCTTCATGTGCGGGGGCAAGTCCAACTTGACCGCTACTGGGTTTACTATGGTAGTGATGGAATAGGGACCAAGGTATCTTGGGTTGAATGTGCGTGGCCCTTTTAGAGGTAGATATTTGGTGGATAACCAGACTTGATCCCCTACTTGATATTGAGGGGCTTCCTTCCAATGTTGATCTGCTCCTTTCTTGTATTGTTCTTTGGCCCTTTGAAGGTGAGAAACAGCTTCCTTAAAGGCTTGGGTGATTGTAGAATGCAGGTAGTCTACTGCTGGTGTTTCAAGATCTTGGAGGGGATCCAACTCCGAGGTTTGAGGGTGACTGCCGTACAAAAGAAAAAACGGGGTTTTCCCAGTTCCCGAATGGACAGAGTTATTGTAGGCATATTCGGCTATCCAAAGGATGTCTTTCCAAGTTGTTTCAGTTTGTTGCAGCATGCAGCGTAAATACTGTTCCAGAGTTTGATTGGTCCTCTCGGTTTGTCCGTCGGTCTGAGGGTGGTGACTGGTCGATAGTCTCACATCAATTTGAGCCGACCGACAGCAACTTCGCCAAAAATGAGAAATAAATTGACTACCTCGATCCGAAATTAGAACCGAAGGAAAACCGTGCAGTCGGACGATGTTTTCGAGAAATTCTCGGGCCAGAGTTGCTGCTGTTGGCAAGCCTTTGAGCGGAATGAAATGCGCCATCTTGGAGAATAAGTCCACGATTACTAGAATCGTATTGTATCCGGAGCATGGAGGTAGATTGGTGATGAAGTCCATAGAAAGCGTATGCCAAGGGCGAGGTGGGATGTCAATAGGGCGTAAGAGGCCTGCTGGTCTTTCCTTTTGAGTCTTGTTTTGGGCGCATACTCCACAGGACATTATAAAGTCTCTGATATCTTTTTTCCAAGACGGCCACCAGAAGTAGCGCTTGATCTTTTCTGAGGTCTTGGCCATACCGGGATGTCCTTCCATTAAAGAATCGTGATAACAAGAGATTACTTTTTTCTGTAAATCTGTGCTGGGTAGGTATAATCGTTCTTGGAAATACAATAAGTTGTCCTTTACTGCAAAGTCCTTTCCCTGCAGATGCCAATTCTGTATGTCTGCTGGAGTTACAAGTTGCCTGGCTTTATCCTTAACTTCCTCTATGGATTCTGTGGCGATTACACCCAGAATTCTTTGTTCGGGAATGATTGGTACAGGTTTAGGGTTGATCAAGTGTTCTTCCACTCCCATCCGAGAAAGGGCATCAGCTTTACCGTTCTTTGTACCAGGTCGATAGGTAATTATGAAGTTAAACTCGGCAAAGAATAATGCCCAACGGAGTTGTCTAGAGGATTGGGCTTTTGCGGTTTTCAAATATTGCAGGTTTCGGTGATCCGTAATCACAGTAACGGTGTGTCGGGCCCCCAGCAGATAATGCCGCCAAGCCTTAAAGGCAGACTTGATAGCCAGAAGTTCCTTGTCAGTAATCGTGTAATTGATTTCAGGAGGCGAGAATTTGCGGGACCAAAATGCCACGGGATGCAACTGATTGGTTACCGGGTCCTTTTGTGATAGAACTGCCCCCATGGCAAGGCTTGAAGCATCAGTTTCCACGATGTAGGGGAGTTCGGGGCGAGGGTGTTTTAAGATTGGTGCAGAGATAAATTTAGTCTTCAAATCCTGGAAAGCTTGTTCCGCCTCGGTAGACCATTCAAAACGTTTGTTTTTCTTTAACAAGGCAGTGATGGGCTGGACTATTCGAGAGAATTCGGGGATAAACCTGCGGTAAAAGTTAGCGAAGCCTAACATGCTTTGCACACCTTTTACAGAGGATGGTGATGGCCATTTGAGAACTGCATCGACCTTCTTTGAATCCATACGCACTCCGCCAGGTGATAATATGAATCCCAAGAATTCAACTTCAGTCACGTTGAAAACACATTTTTCCAACTTAGCGAAAAGTTTGTGTTGACGCAATCTTTCGAGGACCATTTTCACGTGTTTCCGATGTTCAGATTCCGATGAAGAATAAACGAGGATGTTGTCCTCGAAAGATTGCGTCAACACAATGTAAACAACAACACACACATCTATGAGCTCTCTGAGGACATCGTTCATAAAATATTGAAAGGCGGCCGGGGCATTGCAAAGTCTGAAGGGCATGACCTGATATTCAAATAGCCCTACTTGGTGCGGAAGGCCGTCTTCCATTCATCGCCCTCTTTTACTCGTACCAAGTGGTAAGCTCCTCTAAGATCCAGCTTTGTATATATGCATGCTTTTCTGACTTGGTCCAGGAGTTCAGGGATCAAAGGTAACGGATATCTATTCTTAACGGTGATCTGGTTCAGGGAGCGATAATCTATACAAGTTCTAAGGTCTCCTTCCTTTTTTGGAACGAAGAACAAAGCTGAAGAAGCAGGGGACTTGGAAGGACGAATAAACCCATTTGCCAGGTATTGATCCAGGTATTGTCGAAGGTGAAGGTTCTCAGGCTCGGTGAGGGCATAAATTCTACTACAAGGAGGAGTAGATCCAGGTATCAGGTCTATCTGGCAGTCATAAGACCTATGAGGAGGTAGAGAGTTAGCCTGATCCTTCCGGAAAACATCTTGGTATTCTAGGTATTCGGGAGGTAACTGGGGAGTCTCTGAAGAAATTGCTGCCAGTGCAACACCAGGTGGAGGGTGACAAGTAGAGACACATTCTGGAAACTGGACCGTTCTTGCTCGCCAATCGATCAGAGGATTGTGTTTCTCTAACCAAGGTATTCCTAGAATAATCTTAAACTGAGGGGCCTTGATCACATCGAACACGATCTTCTCATGGTGTCCATCTTGACTTACTAGCGTCACCTCTTGAGTGGTATGCGTTACTGGCCCGGAGGCTATCTCCGTACCATCCACCGTAGTAATGACGTCCTTTACAGCCTTGGGACAAAGAGTTAGATTCATCCTCAAAACCATTTCATGATCCACATAATTGCCGATGGCACCGCTGTCGACGTAAGCTTCAATTGCATGTAATCGATCCGGATTATCAGGGCTAATGAGGACCATAGGTATCACGAAATGCGAGGTCACGGAACTGGTTTTCACGCTCGGCAAGAGGACCTCTATTCTTGTCGGGCGAGGTCGTTTCCCTGCTCAGAGTTTGTAACTTTGGTAACTGCAGCTCCTACTGCCTTCTTGGCAGGTTTCACCGGACAGTCTCGAATAAAGTGCCCTGAGTTTCCGCAATAGAGGCATAATTGCAACTGTTTTCTCCTTTCCCGCTCCTTTTGTGTTAGAGGACCTTTCAGACCCCCTATTTGCATGGGTTCCCCGGAGTCTACTCCTTTGGAAGGAGTTGGCGGTTTGGAAAATACTCGAGCATCAAACTTGGAACGATCGGCCTTCCTGTTCTGCAGTCTGTGATCTATTTGAACGACTAAGTCTATATAGTCCGAACAATCTTGTGGGGGATTCACTACTTGGGCTAACACATCTTTGAGCTCTCCACGTAGACCTCTATAAAACAGCGTAATCCTTTTGTCCTCAGGCCATTGAGTTTCCACTATCAGTCTGTTGAAAGACGCAATATAAGCCAAAAGGTCTTGATTACCTTGTCGCAATGAAAGAAGCTCATTGTCCAAGGCCTGCCCCTGTGAATGTCTTGCGAACAGTTTTTCCATACTGAGCTGAAAAGCTTGAAAATCATGGAGGACCGGATCATCTTGATTTACTAGAGGGATCGACCAGTCTGCCGCATTGCCACTAAGGTACGAAAGCACGAAAGCTACTTTAGCTTGATCAGTTGGAAAGGCTGCTGGCCGGCATAAGAAATGCAACCGGCACTGATTGATAAATACTGCAAACCTCTTTGGGTCACCAGAAAATCATTCGGGCGGAGCCAGAGGTACATTCCCAGGTAGGTTGATCTGCACTGGATTCATAGAGGATGTAGAAGGAAGATTTCCCCCAGATGCGGGTAACGGGGTCTGTCCGGCTTGTGACTGTAGCAATTGTCTAGCGAGATCATCTGTTCGCTCCTTGGAAATAATCAGTTCCCTTCTTAGAGCGTTCGTTTCCTGACGGGCTGCATGCACTTCTGCCCTTAGTTCCCCAAGTAACTGGGCTAGCTCGTCGGTATCCGAGGTTTCCATAGCGCCTGGACGGGAGTTTTGTGGTAGGCTTTACGTTCTGTAACGCTCACCTGATTCCCGTAGAGGCGCCGGTCTTGACTGGGCGTATACCGTATCTTCAAAGGTGATGTGTAACACACGGCTGGCTCTTTGGGCTGGACCTCTGTGCACTGTATGTCTGACTCGAAGGGTAAGATGTCTGCAGATAGAAAATATGGGATTAAGGAACTGGGTTATTGAATGTCTCTCTCTTCTTCCCTTTCTCTTCTCCTGTAGAACCCCAAAGGTTAATGCTCTCACCTTAGGTAAGTGAATGCCGTGCTCTCCATCTGCCTCGGGGCAGGGTGCTGTAACCAGTTTCTTCACTGGATAAGGGGAGCAGGCCTCTTGACTTCAGAGGACTGCTGTCCGTCGTTTACTGCACGAACGGTAAGTTTCGATTAATTCTAATGTCTTTAAAGTCTTTAGTAATGATGTTTCTTGTTTTGCAGGGTTCCGGCGATGGCGGATGACGGGCTGAAGTGAGTTGAAGATGGAGCCCGTGTGATGAATAGAAGCGCCTGGAAGCACGTAAGTAAGCGCTTGTTGCCTGCTTCACGATGCGCTCTAACTGTCTTTTTATTTTGCAGGTACAAGTTCGGAGCGGCTGCAGGGTGCCGGAATACCCACTGGGTTAGATGTGGAAAGGAGTAATGGCACGTGAGTATTAAAGTTCCCCAATGTCTTTAAACGCACCTTGTTTTGTCTTTCAGATGCGGGATGCAGCGCCGAAGGCCTCCGGAGCGTGCGAAGAGTTGGTAAGCTTTTGTCTTTCAGATGCCGGAATGCAGTGTGAAGACCTCCGGAGCGCACGAAGAGTAGGTAAGCCTTTGTCTTTCAGATGCCGGAATGCAGCGCGAGGCGTTGGTGACAGCCGATGGACCAGGTAAGTGAAGAGCTGTCACTGAAGACCGTAATGCTAACCTGTTCTTTCTTGTCTTTATAGGTGTTGCTGAAGACTGGATTCAGGATGGTAAGCCTTTTTCCTTAGGCCCAGGATCAGATGCAGAAGACACGATGAGCGTTTTGCTGCAGAGGATGCAGAATAACGCAAAGCAAGATTCATCCATCGGGTGTGGTTTAAATAGCCTCCTGTAGTGCTTAGGGGTCTCCTTCCACAGCCACGCCTAGGTAAGAAAAGAGTTCCTGCTTTCCAGAAGAGTTCCAGTGTTCTGAATCTAGGGAGCGGCTCCTGCCCCACCCAACAGGAAAAGTAGTTCCAAACAGAAGAGGATCAGAGGCTCAACTGGCAGGCAAGTAAGCAGCATGGTCTGCTGCAGGTAAGTCCACCCAAGCATTATGAGCCCGGCGCTTCCAGCGCTGGGACTGGGCATATTTATGAGCCTGGTGCCACTGGCGCCAGGACTGGGTCCAAAAGGTCCCAATTGGGACTGGTTGGCACTCGGAACCTGGGTTATGGATCTGCTTCCAAGGGAGTTGGGAAAACCCTGACGTTTTGGAAGCAGAGATCATGACAGGATCCAGCCCTCGAGCCCCAGAGAATCCTTGAGTGTGCATGGCATCGCCTGACAAATTGAACTTCCCTGATACAAGACCTAGTGGCACCTGTGTCAACTAAGAAGGAAAATGTTTTGTTACCTATCGCCACCTTTATGCGTGGTTCCTCCGCAGGGTTAGGTGTTACCGACAGGATGGGACACAACAAGGACGTCTGTGGGCTGTCCTATTGGGGATATAGTGATTGTCCATTCCCTATGTATGGGTTATGAACCAATATTGTCACCTTTCCCAATTGTGTCTCTTGCATTGGTATGTCTGCAGGTGAATTCTTACTGTCCTGTATTCGTGTGAGCTGTTGGACTGTCTGGACGTGTTGTTGTTGTGTTGTTGCCATTTGCTGTTGTGCCTGCTGCTGTGCTGGTTGGTACTGCACCTGTGGTGTAGAGTGTGTCGTATGAGTTTGTTGTTGTGGCTGTGGTGGCAGCTGTTGTTGTGCCTGCGTTTCTGTCACCTGTGGATGCTGTGGTTGTTGATAGTACTGTTGTCCCCCATTGTAACTCTGTTGCCCTTGCTCTCCCCATCTTGCTTGTGGCAGTCTTGCCCTGAATGTGTGCGACACATGTCCTACCAGTCCACATGTCCAGCATGTTGGTGGCTTTCGGGCTTGCTATGGGTACCCCTGAGTGCTGTCTAAGTACCCCTGATGTCCGTATTGGTTGTACCCTCAGAACCCTCCCCCTTGCTGTGGTGCCGCTGGTGGGGATGGTGACATTTACTGCATCGTCATTTGTGTTGGCTGTAGTGATGCTGTTTGTTGTGGTGTATTTTCTGGAGCCGGAGTGGCCTGGGTGGGGTCTGTTATTAGCGCACCTTCCATGGCCTATTTGGACAGTTTCTTTTGGACCAATTTTGCCTCCTCCGCCTTCCTGTCTTCCTCTTTCTGTTTCATCTTTTCTTGCCATCACCTACAATGGTGCACTATTGTCAGCTGTATCTCTGGCCATGCCTTTGCTTCCATTCCTACCAACCTTTTTAATTGTCTCTGAACTTGTTCTGGCAGGCCTTGAATCAGTATGTGGTAAAAGAAATTGCTATTGTTTTGTCCCATGGTTCCCGCGTTTCTAGGCGCCATTTCTCCTGAATCTCCTGGATGTAATCAACAGGATCTTCGTTCTCATGCATTTTGCGTGACGTTATTGCTCCTATGTCTGAAGTGTCTGGGTATTGTACCCTCAGCACCTGCCATAGCGCATGTTTGCAATTTGCAAACGGCACCCCATCATGTGATGTGTCGCTTATAGTTACCCCCCCTCTTCTAAATGTCATCTGCTGTGTCACCCAGTATTGAAATTAATAACCCCTTTACATCGCCCACTGCTAGCTTTTACCCTGCAGTTTGTTTTTCCATTTCATATATCCATTTCCCTGCCCCTCCGCTCAAGGATGGTAACCTGCATTTAATGTTTTCCTTATCTGCGTGCCTCCATGGAACATATTGTGGTCTTGCTCACCCTATTTCTAGTAATAGCATTTGTGTATATTCTCTGACCTCCACTTGTGTGCGTCTGTGTGGTGTTATATGTGTGTATTCGCTATCCTCATCCATGTCAGAAAGTTCTTCAAAGAAGTCAGTAAGGTGTTGTATTGCTCTATCAGCTCCTATGCTCTTGCTCCTCCTCTGTTGACCCACTTGACCCTTCCCGTGTGTGTCAGCTGGGTCTTCCATTCTGCGTCCTGGGAGGTCTCTGAGTCTATTAACATATGGCGTGTTTTGTGCTGGCGGTGTCAGTGGCCGTGGTGTTTTTTGTTTTGCGTGTCTTTTACCCTCCCTCCCGGTGTTTTCTTCTTCCCGTCTCTCACATTCCCACGAAGACCCGCAGTCTGTGCGCGTTATGTATAACTTGCTTAGTCCTTCCCCACTCCCATTAATTCCTCCCCCGCAAGTTCCCTCCTCCTCCTCACTGCAAAACCCATCTGAGAATGTAAACCCTGTGCCCGGGCGTTTTCCCTCCTTTGTAACTGTCCTTAAGTCTTTGGGCCTCATCACGAGTCTGGTGGTAACCCTTAAATGCGGCGGTAGCGCTATTACCACCGCATTTAAGGGACCACCAGATCATGGCTTTGGCGGATTTCCAGAAATCCGTGGCCGATTTTCGGCATGTTTACCGCCGGTGAGAAATCCGCCGGTGGTAATAGCGCAAATTTTCCTCATTGGGCCCAATGGGGAATGAGGAATTCCCGAATGGGCCCAATGGGGAATGGGCAATAACCCTTCTGCCAAACCCGTGATCCGGCGCTAATAGCGCCGGCGTTACCGGCCAACTCGTGATGAGGCCCTATGTCTGTGTATTCACCTGTCTTCTCCACGCCCCTCTGGGCCTTTGTAGTCTATACCTCCTTATTGCTACACGCTTGTGTCCTAACTCCATGTTCCTTGCTCGTCTCCCCTAGCGCTATATTGCTTTGCTGGCTCTCCTCCCTACTTACCTCCGCTCTTGCTCACAAAGCTCATTCATTATTGTGTCACTTATCTGTTTTAATACCTTTTCCTCTCCCTCCTTGTTGTTCCATATTCCGCCCTCCTTTGCCAGTATACTTTCTATGATTCTCCCCTCATCATACTTTCGTGCGCTTTTTGATATAATCTTCTTCCTCCACAGTCCCATCTCCCTGTCATTTTCTTCTCATTCCTCTTCTTTTCTTCTTACCTCCCGCTGCTCCATGCGGGCCACCCTTTCTGCAATTCCCCTTATGCGGTCCTCTTCTCATTTCCTTTGCTCTTCCTCTTGCTGTCTTAACCCCGCCTTGTCCCCCTTACTCCCTTTCTTCTTCTCCTTCCTTTCTTGCTCGAACTGTCTGATCAGTGCGCTTCGTGCCTCCCTCCGTTCTGCTAATCTCTCCTCCAGCATCTCCTCTTCCTCCTGCGTCATTCTTCCTTCCTCCTTTGTAGTTACGCCGCACCCCCTCTGAGTGTATTCTGTTTCTTCTTTACCTACCTTTTTTCCTGCTCGTTCCTCCTCCCCTGTTAACGTCCCTCGGAGCTTCAGTAACACCTGGGCTGCTATCCATTCGTCTGGTCCTATATTTGCTAAGTCCATTTGTGCTCTTTTCCCGCCCCCGGTGCTTACCTGTGTTGTTTTCGTGCCTGCTGCACTCCTCGCACCCATCTCCTTTTGGTAGCTATCTGCTGGTGTGTATGGTGGTGGGCTGTGTGTAGGGTTGGAGTATCTTTCAGCTGCTGTTAATTGTGATCGTGTAGCCTCCCTGAACTCCCTCATCGGATACAGCTCTCCTGTTTCTTTCTTTACTTCTCTAGTTATAGGTGTCTCTTCCTTACCTTCCTTTTTTACCTCTGCAACTGTGAACGATCCTTCTGAGTCCTACTCACTTTCCTCAACACTGGGGGGAGCTTTGGGTGCACTGCACCTGCCCTCTCCGTTCCCCTTCTCCTCCTTTATTTCCTGCACTTTGAACATTCCTGGTACCCCTGGTGCGCACCCCTGGAACATCTTCCAGAGGTCGAAAACTTCTAGGTGGCTCGCTAGCGTCTTTCCTTTATATGTGTTATATAAATACGCTATCAGTGAATGTTGGGTGCACATATCAAAACTGCTGTTGGGCGGCCATGGTATCCTTATTTTATTATCTGTCCCTTGTGTCCATTCAATAGTGTACTTTACTATTTTATCTCTGTGCGGTATTAGTGTTGCGCATATATGTTTGAGTGGTGTTGTTAAGGAGCTTGTCCTTAGCCCTAATCCTGCCCCTGCCCCTATCCCATAATATGTAGACATTTTGTCAAGTTTACTTCCTTGATACCACCATTACCTGGCCCCGTAAATTGGGTTCTTCCGACCTTCCGCTGCAAGGAAAAGCTATTTTTATTGCAGTACCTTTGGGCTGGGAGCCCCCGCCCTCTTTACTGCTACAACAATGTCACCTTCCTTTATGCTTCCCCTTCCGGAGCTAGGGCCCCCTTCGACCCGTGGTGCGCGAAGCCCCTGCGGCTTTGTGTCCCGCGTGGCATGCTTTTGAGCTGCCCCGCCTTTCCTGCGCTGCCGCTACTCGGCGTGCCTCCAATCGTACCTCAACTTCCTCTCCCTTTCCCCTCCTGTTTCACCGCCTGCTGTGTTTATGTCCTTTTCTTCCCCCTCTTGCAGGTCGCACCACCTCCCAGTGCTACCCTGCAGTTATTAAGATGCACCGGCGTTCTCCGTGCACGGCTGTCTCTCCCCCTTCACCTCTTTTTTACCGAGTTCCTCTGTCCCAATCACTATTCAGAAAAATCGCGGAATCCTATGCAAACTCTATGGGTGACGTCACCAACTACTGAAAATGGGATACAGGTATGTACAGTTACAACAACAAAATAAGATGCATGCTATTTTGACAATGTTCTTCCCCATAATCCCCACAGCTGTCTTCCCACCGCGCCTGGAGTGGAGTATTCATTAACCATTTTGTCACTATAATTGGACTGCGCACACTGCGTCGCCTCACGTGTGATACGCTCCCTCACTGGGGGAACTTAACCAGCCAACTATCTTCTGCACCGAGAAACAATCACGCTACCTCTTGCAGGGATACGTCATCTATTTACCGAGCTAGAACACTCAATCAATAGGAATCTTCATCTACTCATTGATCAAAAATGCCAACTCGTAGGAATGCCACACCCCCCTTACACAGGTGTCCACGATCAAGACCAATCGGCGCGATTCGTCAGTCACATGTGGGTGCGTTAAGCCCCACCCAACTCACTCTGTAATACTAGATCGGGCGGCCCTCATGCCGGTCCTTGCAATACCTTACATGTCCACCGCTGCTCGATGGCCAAAATCTTTTCTTAACACACTGCAAAAAACCACCCGCCACCCTTATTACAGCGCCTCCCACTTCCCTCACAACATTATATTGCTGGTTGTGTGTGCCATACTCACATTGAGCTCTCGCCTGCCGGTGCCGCTCCGCTGCAGCTTCCCCTCCCAATCTGCTTCACACCTTCCCTCATCAGGACCACGCCTGGACACTCGCCAAACGCAGAGGGCATACTTCTCAATTCGGCTCCCGACGGCCAATCTCTGGATTGCGCTGTCCGGTTGTCTCGCAGTTCCGCGATGGTCCTGTAGTCCTCCAAAGGGGGCAACGGCAGAGGGGGCCGCGTTGCCGGGCCACCTTGACGCAAGCAGCCTCGCTGTGACCTCGCTCAGTTTCAGCAGATCTCAGCAGTGCCTCCAACTTGTCTGGGTAATTTTCTGGGGGGTCGACGGGGCTGTCCGTGGACCTCTGGGGTTAGGGAGGCCCAAACCCCTCCCGTGTCCCAAAGGAGTATGAGACACACACAAGAGCAAAGGCGTGAATGCTGTTTATTAGCACAAACAGACAGGGATAGGTTCTGGGATCACAGGTACCCCGGGAACATCTCTCAGCAAGAGCGGGCTTGCAGGCCTTTTTTCTATCTGAATGATGCCACATCGTGCGTCACATGGGGAGCTTCCCCCAAAACCTAACGGCACCTTGGGTTGGCTCCCCGAGTGGTATGGTCAGTATAGACACATATAGAGAGGTTAGTTACTGGTAGAGAAGGGGTCAGGTGGTACGCTTGGGTTGTCCCTCAGTTTTGTTACACTGTAATAGTTACATAGAGATGGTTAGTGATTGGCTGAGTTGAAATGCCATCTGTGGTTAGCCCCCGTGTCCTGATTGGTTCGTCCGTGAGCCCCCAAGCCTGGGACCATCGTCGTTCCCAGCTCACGGTGTACCTGGTATTAGAAACAATGTATGACTATGTGTCGGTGGTGGACAATGGACAGGTCTGCCATTTGCTGCAGGAGCGCTCCTTTCTCACCGCTGTCAGTGTCCAATTTGTCACTTTATTGTTGCAGTCTGCGTCCCAATCGTGAGACCCCAGAGTTTTCCTGGTCCTAGGAACTTGGCATTGCATCAAGTCGGCTCGGTCACGTGTTGTGAGACTGTGGCTGGAGCAGAATTATGGGGATTTGATTTGTATTTCAGCTCTGAGGATCGTTTAGCAATAGCAGGTGTAACCTTGGCACGGGGAGCACAGCGTGCAAGTTGCAACTTCGTGGCCTTGGCTGTGAGGCCCTCGTCAGGGTTTGTTCTGCATAATCAGCATCTTGAAGCTCCGTCTGAACCGCTCTGGGCCTGGGTCTTTCGTTTTGCGGTCTACTGTGGCGCTGAGGCCTACTCTGGCCTAGTCTATGGATGGCGGCGTATGGTTCATAGCACAGGGGTCGCGAGGGCCGACAGGGATTCATATGCATTAGTCCGTATACAGGGGTTAAATCTTCATGGGTTTAGTGGCGGGAAGCGTCTGCAAGCATGTACACGAGCTCTTCTGGCGTCTTGCGTTTCTGCAGTGCTGTAGTTGGCCTATGTGAAAAATAACAATGATGCATTAGTGAGTGTAAATGGTCCTCTACGCCATAGCACTGAGTATGTTCTTCGTGTGGATTGATGTATCTATGACAAATGTGCTTGGTGGCACGTGTGTTCTTGTCTGCTGGCTATGTCGTCATGGCATCTCTAACGATGGCGTTGTTTTGTGGTTGCTGTCTTTTCGAGTTGATCCATATGATTGGTAACAGCTCCATCTGAGGCTCCGGCATGGGGTTTGATTGATGGGCAGTTTCCCTGGCTGTGTGGGGCATGGCCACAGTGGATCTTGACATCTGGGGCAGCCATGAGCGGATCGAATTCCTCCTGCGGTGGGTGCTTGGGTCGTGACGTTCTAGGCCATGGTCTGGATGAGAATCGGGGGAAAGGATTGACCCATTTTCCCTCTTCAATTCATTATAGATGGACATTCCCGTTTTGAGATTAAGGAAGCGGATTATCGGGTGACTAAGGGAGCAGAGGCGGAACAGGTCCAGATGGGGGAGCAAAGAAGTGGGGGAAATGGGGTTGGAGCGGCCGACCAGGCTGCGTTACAGGAGGGGTTTGTCTTTTTAACATGTGGGATTCGTTCCCCTTTTGTTTCCCAATCATCTGTCGGTCAAAGACGTTCGACTGTACGGAGGATTTGACCCGACCCCCGTATGGCAACTTTGACTCCTCGTCTCGCCTTTCTCCCAAATCCTTCTGGTTACTGTAGTTCAATCGCAGGGTAATCGCCTAGCGTTTCTCTAGTGAACACCCACATGGTGTTTGATTCTGTTATGCTGGCTTTCCCCTTTTCAGTAAGCAATCACTTCTTTGTTTATTCAAAGTTCAATTAGCCACTTGCTATTTTCGTTCAACACAGTTCGCTTTCTTTATTGGCTTTCGCCTCGACTCACCGGCTCTGATTAACTGCTTTACTTTCTTCTCTTGTAGAGTCAAGGCCGGTACCATTGGGCCATGTATCTCTCCCCGGCTTGGCTGTCAGCGGAGGAGGCGTCCAGGTACTGTTCACATCTGCTGCAACAGATGCTGGCTATTGTTCATGGTCTTACAATTCCTTTTCTTGAGGCTTCACGGGTCTCTGTTGAGAAAGGGAAGGTCACTTCTCCCCTTGGTATCCTCTTGACTCGCGTCATCATTCGCCTTCTCTTAAACTGCCCTGCTGAGTTAGCTCTCACATTGTGCGGTCTGCCTTGCTCGTAATGTACTGTCATGCGCCACCTTTTATCCCTGCGGGGAAGGGAAAGGGCCATCAGGCGTGTGTCTGATCAATTGCCTCACTTTGGCTGAACCTTATATTGGGACATGTCAGGTAAACGGCTCTGGTGTGAGTCCATTGTCTTTCATGTTGGACAAAAGTGTTCGTATCAGAAAAGGCGGGGGCAGTGTTTTGGAATATCCTACGTTGTAGGATGGGGAAAAGGTGTTTAAAGATGGGGGATACCGCGTCTCACCCGTCGGTGTCCCACTTCCACTCGCCAAGGATCCCCCATCCAGGTGATGCCCCTGCACTTGTCCACCCCTAGGAACTGGATCCACAAGCGATGGCCATGTCCTTGCCACCTGGATGACAGATTCTCGGGGACTAGACAGGGAGACACCTTCAGGCTTCTCACAGTACTTACAGCTGAGAAGTGGAAACCGCAGCTGCAAAGGGAGCTTACTCAGGCGGAGAGGATATTGGGGTTTCGGAATAAATATATGGAAGTGTGAGGTGTTTTTGTTTGCCTGGATTATGGTGTGTTGGCAGGCGGAGGGGCTGTCCGCCCGGGGAGAATTTTTTGGGGATTGTTAGTAACATTCCCAGAAGAGAAGAGCTGTAGCTGCTAGGATGTTGTTGCTTTTTTAAATTCTCATTCACCACATGTCGAATGGAGTTTAGAGGTTCATTTCGCCACGGGGTGGGAAAGTGTGGGAGGGGGGAATTAAGGAAGATTTTGCGATTTTTGCTATTGTGGACCTTTTTCGGGCTTGTTGTCTTGTTTTTGCTTCCCTCTGTAATTTGAAAATACAATAAAAATGTGAAATTTAAAAAAAAAACAAAGAGCTTTGTCATGCCGTGCTCCTTGTGTCAAAAGATTCCCCAAATAACCCTCCACCTGCCTCTTTATAACCTTTAACAATCATAGAATGTCCCCTTCTCCCGAATAGGGATGGATATTGTGGGACCATTAATACTCAACACTCAGGAAAAGGTATATCCTAGTTATACTAGATTATGCTACACATTACGCGGAGGCCTTTCCGATGCCAAGTAACATCTTGCAACAAATTCTAAAACATATTATTCCCTTTTTGTCACGGCTAAGTTTCCCAAAGGAGATAATGACAGATCAGGGAACAACCTTTATGAGTAAAATCAGGGCAGAGGTCAAACAAATTCTTCAAATTAAATCTTTGAAGACCTCCATAAACCATACTCAGACAAACGTCCTGGTTGAGCGCTTTAATAAAACACTCTAAAGTGTTCTTAGAAAGATAATAGAAGCTGATAGAAATCAATGAGATATGATGGTCCATTGGGCCTTATTTGCCATTAAGAAGGCTCTCCAAGCTTCCCTCGGTTTTTCACCCTTTGAACTCCTTTATGGGTGTGATCCCAGACATGTCATAGACATGTTATGGGGAGACCTGGCAAGAGAGGGAGGAGGCTATCTTACTGTTGCCCCAAACCACACAGCGGATTGAAGAGCACATGACTGGGGTCAGGGAGATAGTCCACACTCATTTAACCAAAGCCCAAGAACACCGAAAAGCACAATTTTACAAAGGAACTGCCCCTCAATCTTTTTCTGTTAGACAGAAGGTCCTAGTACTCCTACTTACTTCTGAACATAAAATGTTGTCTCACTGACAGACTTTATGAGGTGTTGGAATAGACTGGCTCTTGTAATTATCATATCTCCCAACCTGATAGAAGACTTAAGACTCAGCTATACCATGTGGATCTCTTAAAGGAGTGGAAAAAGGACCGAGTGGAATCCTCCTCTTTGGTAATGGCCAGTCTTCTCCGAAGAGAAAGATGAATCCAATTTAGTACCAGCAGAACTTCCAACATCCCAACAACAAGACATCCAAGATCTTTTGAATCAATTCACGGATGTCTTTAGCTGTGAGCCTGGGAGAGTAAAGGGAATTTACCATCATATGCGCTCTCCTTCCGGGAAAGTCATTAATCTCAAGCCCTACCAGATCCCCAAGCTCTGGAAAGAAATAGTACTCCTAGAGGTGGAGAAAATATTGAACACAGACATTATCGAACCATCACAAAGTTTGTGGTCCTCGCAAATAGTCCTACTGGCAAAACCCCAGTTCAACAATGATCCAATGCCTCAGACTGATGATCTTATTGATGGACTGGGCAAAGCCATCTACCTCTCCACGATTGTACTTACCAAGAGCTATTGGCAGGTGCGATTACACCCGAAAGACAGGGAAAGAAAACAGCATTATCCACCCCGAGCATACTATTTCACTTTGAATTCCTTCCATTTGGGCTCCATGGCAGTCCCGCCACTTACCAGAAGTTAATGGAGCAGATTTTGCAGCACTATTCCAGTTTTTGCAGTGCTTATCTGGATGAGATGGCCATTCATAGCAAAACCTGGGAAGAACATATGTACCATATGTATGAAATTACTAAAGCCCTGAGACAAGCTGGCCTAGCTCCTAACCACAAGAAATGCCACTTAGTGCAATCAGGGGTCAAGTACTTTGGTTTTTTTGTCGGGAAGGGACCAGTTCAGCCGCAGTTAAAAAAAATCTGGGTCATTCAAGAAATACCATTTACCAAACCAAAAAGGGACCAGAGCGCCTTCTTAGGATTTACCGGTTACTACAGGAGGTTCATCCTCAATTGCTCCACCATCACTTCCTGTTTAACCAACCTGTAAGTTAAAGAATGCCAAACCCCAGATATTACGATGGCAAAAAGAAGATCAGACCTGTTTTGATACCCTGAAGTCCATTCTATGTAGCAAGCCCATCTTAAAAGTACCTAACTTTACCAATGAGTTTTTGCTTCAAACCAATGTTTCTTAAGTAGGGATAGGGGCCGTTTTATCACAAGAAATGATGGGGTGGAACATCCGGTGCTTTACTTCAGCCGAAAACTAATCCCAAGAGAGAGGAATTACACCACCATTGAATTAGAAGCTTTAGCTATAAAGTGGGCCCTACGATACCTTAAATATTGCTTCATGGGTAGAAAATGTAAACTTATCACGGACCATTTGCCCCTTACATGGTTCAGTCTTAGAAAGGACACCAATCCAATGTTAATGTGCTGGTTTCTTGATCTTCAACCCTTCTGTTTTAAAGTCGAACACAGAAAGGGAAAGGAACAAGGAAAGGTGGATTTCCTGTCCCGTTTTCCTTTAGAAGATGAGGAAGCCAGCAGCATTAGGGGAAGAGTATGTGACGAATCCTGAGATGTTGTCATTTCTCCTCGAGGGGGAGCCCCTTCCCATGAGGCCAGGGAAGTGTGGTCACTACCCGATAGTCCCCCTGGGGGTGATATTCAGCAGGAGGATCTCATAGGTAGAGACTCCCCCTCTGAGGATCAGGCAGGACATCTTGGGAGAGCACAGTATCACGCCAATCCCCCTTCACCCAACTCCTTCACACCCCCTTGTCCAATGCTACACATCTCCATGTTACCCTCTCCCATGTATGTCTGCGAGGCTGATGAGGCAGCAGTCACTGAGACGAGGAAGAATAGGGATGACTTGACTATCACCCTCATTACAAGCATGCCAGTACTCCACCGGTAATTCTGGCGGGGCACCAACAAACTGGCCCTACCATCTTTGCAGCCAGATATCTCGGTATTACTGGGATATTACGGGTGGCTGAGATGGCGGTAAGTTCCCATTCCATGGGATGGGATTGCCAGTAGTGCCGCTGCCTGTGATTCTGGCATTTATTTGCCATACGGGCCTGAACTACCGGCAGGTCAGGTTTTCAGGAGATTTCAGGCATTTATATTCCTATTGTGAAATGTGCAGCTTGCATTGGGATAATTGTTTCTGGGTGTTGAGTTAGACTGTTTTGTTTGAATAAATGCTGCATTATTGAAATCATTTTGCGTTAGCTTTTACAAGATTACCATTCAAGGGTGAAACAGCATTTCTTGCTGAAATCCTAATTGTGCAGAATAACTATCCCGCTGTTTGTTGAATCTCTGTATAAGCATAGCTAAATTCGATTTTACAGCAGATCGCAGGTTTAGCCTTGTTTTAGTCCGCCTTACACAGTGAGATCTTATTAGCGTGTGCATCACCTGTGTTTGGGGATTATAACAATTAGAGCATTGTTTTGCTACTGGGGGCTTTAATTGTGTTTTTAAAACACTCTTGGATGGTGTGAGGAACCTATGGTGACAAGAAGTAAGACAGACACAAGTGATCACAATTCAAGGGTGTTTATTGAACAATGTATTCTGTATGCAGGTTGGAAAAATGCCTATTCTAAACCTAACTCTAGGATGGGAACAAGTGTCGATCATCAAATTAAAAATAAGGCCGTCCTAGTAGCGTTGTGACAAAATAAAAGGGCCTATACTAAGAAAAACCTATTGCCAAACCTCACAACTAATACAAAAAAGGGTGTGGGCTGGTTCTCAGGAAAAGAAAGAAGTGTTCTGAATTAATATGTCAGGATGCGGTAGCCTGGGACTTCCTTCCCCACGTTTTGGATACAGGGTAAGATGGGAGCTTGGAGCACAGTACAGTCTCAGGCTCCTCCAGCACAAGGCTACAGTTCCAATGGCAGTTTGCAGGACCGTCGATGGCTAAGTCTTGTTTCATTTGAAAGTCTCTTGTCTTCGAGGGCCTGGCGTGTTCCGCTAACAAGAACAAAAGTTCCTTTAACAAATTAAAGTTTGTTTTCAATGTTAGTAGAGTGATGGCTTCACCTCTGGGCCCCCCCTTTTGGATGCTGACCCTTCTCAATTTGCCAATTCCTTTACCACAGTTCATGTAGGGTGATGGCTTCACCCTGGTTACACCTCTTCTGGATGCTGACCCTTCTCAATTGTATTCCACAAATGTATATCTCAATTATCTACTTACTTGAAATTTGGATGATAGCTTCGCCCCTTGTTCTCCGTCCGTCGGGCTCGGACCCCTCTTGACTGGCGGTACTCAGGTGAGGGCTTCACCCTTGGATCTCCCTCTGCAGGGGTGGAACCTTTCATGACTGCTACTACTTGGGTGGTAGCTACTTCTCAGCATTCTTCCTTCAGGTTCACTTTTGCTGTCTCTTAACTTTGCTTTCAGTTTCCATCTCGGGCTGACAACTTTTCACCCTTGGATCCCCCTCTGCCGGGCTCCAACCCTTCTTGATTTTTAGCATCCCTGCACCTGATTTACTGTGGCTCTCGATCAGGGTGATAGTGACTCATCCCTGGGTCTGCCGCTTCTGGGCGCTAACCACTCTTTAATTTCAATGTTGTCCTTTTTACACAGTTCAATGTTTACGGGATTCACTTCTCTTTCTTTACAATGCTTGCAGATCAAAGTCTTTCGATTGTACAGGGATTTTGCTTGACCCTCTGTATGATCACTTTGACCTGTTCCGCTGGCTCTCCTATGGCCTTCTGGTATCTGTAGATTCTCTCATATGTGACTCGACCAGAGTCTCTTGAGTTAACACCCATGCGGTGCCGATTTCCCTCTGCCGCTGGTCTCCCCTTGACACTTTTTACAGTTCATTCACAGTTCATCAGCTTAAGTTCAAAACTTGCCACTTTACGATTCCTACTCAACACAGCCCGGTTCTTATCGGTTCTCCCCTCGGCTCACTGGCTGCAATGGACCGCTTGGCTGTTGCCTCTTTGGAGTCAAGGCCGATACCAGTAGCGCAGGAGTTTGCCTCACCCCTGCTTATCAATATAGGCTTGCCCGGTGTACCACTGACATCTGCCGCAGGACACTTAGGCTCGTGTACTCTATCCTAGGCTCTGTTCCACAAAGGTTCTGCGGGGCTTGGATGAAAAGGGCAAGTTCACTTCTCTCCTTGCCTCCCTCTCGAATCCTGTTGCCTTTCTCCTTCTCTTGAACTGCTGCGTGGTAGCCGTCTTGTCATGCTGTCTGCTGTACTCCCCCTGCACCTACTGTGCTCTCTGGATCCACATTTTATCCCTGTGGCGAAAGGGAAGGGCCGTCAGGTGTTTGTGTGAATCTGATCAATTGCATGTCTTTGCCTGACCCTTATATTGGGACATGTCAGGTAAACGGCTTTGGTGTTAATCTGTTGTCCTTTGTGCTGTGTGAAAGCGTTAGAGTTAGAAAAGCGGGGGGGAGGGCAATGGTTTGAGGAAAGATGAGATGATGAGGAAAAGTTGTCAAAGGAAGGGGAATACTGAGTCTCAACCGATGGTCTCCTAGGTTTCTTACAGCAGGAAAACTACATCTCCCGTCAGCCTTAAGCGCATTCAAATCTGGTGACCTGACGCACCAGCCCGGGTGCACCAGAGACAAGCCGATCTTCGCCGGTACTTAAACAGCATTTCTTTCTTCAAGCACTTTCAGGAATTTATTTTGATATTTTTATATTGTGAAGTGTGCAGATTGCATTGGGATAATTGTTGCTGGGTGTTGAGTTAGACTCTTTTGTTTGAAACAATGCTGTATTACTGAAATCATTTAGCATGTGGATTTACAAGATTACCATTCAAGGGTGAAACAACATGTCTTTCTGAAATCCTAACTGTGCAGAATTACTATCACGCTGTTTTTTGAATCTCTGTATAGGCACAACTAAATTTGATTTTCCAGCTGATCACAAGTTTAGCCTTGTTTTAGTCTGCTTTACACAGTGAGCTCTTATTAGAGTGTGCATCACCTGTGTTTGGGGATTATAACATTTAGACCATTGTTTTGCAACTGGGGTCTTTAACTGTGTTTTAAAAATGCTCTTGGGCATGAAAACAACATCTCCCATCAGCCTTCATCGCATTCAAATCTGGTGACCAGGCGCACCAGCGCCGGCGCACCAGAGACAAGCCGGTCTTCACCGGTCATCATCCGACTTCAGCGGCTCGCCTGGAAAATCTGTTCCCCTGCTTATGTCTAAGTCTATAACTTTATTTGCCTACTTTGAGAACTTCTTTTGTGCTTATTGGTAAGTGTGGTTCCCTATTGCTTCACGGCTTTTGTGTGGCAACCTCGATTACTGGACTTAAACTCCCAGGAATCGGTACGATTCCCACAGATTTAGGACTTTCGGAACGTGTTGCCGGCACACGACGGGAGTTTAAACTCTTGAATAATCATGGGCCACCCTGTAGAAATTAATATGCTCCTGGCCGCACAAAAAGCTGCACGTTTTGCCATTATCAACAAATATTTAGCGCTAAAGTCGGATGGAGCCCCCACCCCTCCTGTAAACATTGCTGCCGATCTGGCAGTAAACAAGGATCCTCAGACCCAATTTCCACCTCAAACCCTACAGCAGCCACAGGAATCAGCTTAGTTAGAGTGTGTGGCTTGGCTGATATCGTTTTAGCACCTTTTGAGTCACAAACGCCAGCAGACTCACAGTCCGAAACTGACGCCTGCACAAATTAAATCAGGACACCATGCGATAATCCTGAAATCTCAGTCTGCCCTACAAACTTGATTGATGTCCTGGACATCAAATTTGCTTTATTGAATACAAGGTCTTTATGTAAACACACTCTTGACATTCATGAATACCTTGTCCATCATGATGTGGACATCGTATGCCTAACAGAAACATAGCTGACAGAAGCAAGTGGTCCTATTCCTGTTATGGCTGTCCGAATGGATACTTTATCATCTGTAAAAATGGTGCTCTGGGCCATGGGGGTGAAGTTGTGGTTATTGCAAAATATGTTATTCCAAGCACTTGTGACAACTGTGAGACATTACACCTAAACTTACTCCGACCTCCTGCAGATGTTTTAATCGCATTGTAGTTTATCGCCCACCATATGAGATGGGAAAGTTTAATGCAGTTATTAAAACTTACAAATGGCCTGAACTGTTCATCCTTAATAATAGGATATTTTAATTGATGGCTCCGCGATCCTAGGGACAAGGGAGCTGTCTCTCTAGAAAAGGCACTCTTCGAAATCGAGATCAAGGTCAAGAATAATGAACCAACGGCCAAATAATATTTTGGATTGGGTGATTTCAAGAAACCTAAATGTGAAAATAAAAAATACCTCTCCGTGCATACAGTTCGACCATTGCATAATTGACTTCACAATACTCCTAGAGGACATTAAAAACAAACACCTAACCCACTAAAAGTAGTGTACAACCGTAATTTCAAAAACATCAAACCCCCCCACCTCAAGAGCTGTGTACATGATATCATGACTACTACTGGTTGCTCGGTCTCCCCCGAGATCCTGGTGGAGACATAGAACAATGCTCCGACTAAAATGTTGGACAAAATCACTCCCATTAGGAAGAAACTGGTGAGGGAAAAACACCAATCGGAATAAATGGTATACCCCCAACATCTCTGCCCTGAAAAAATAGAAAAGGACTATGGAACACATTTGGTTAAAACATCCTACTGCCCCTAACAAGGTAAAATGCAAATCCCTAGAATTGGCTTACAAACTTAAAACCACTAAAGCTAAAAAAGAATTGCTTCAATGAAGAAATATCCAGGGCCAAAAATAACTCTTAGAAGCTCATTGAGATTCTGAAAATTCTGAAATGTCGAAAGGACTGTGATGTCCAATCGACCGTTGCCAATAAACTTAGGATAGCTCACGACAAAAAATGATTTGAAAAATTGCGCAGTTACTCAGAATATACCCCCTAACACCAAAACAACTTGAAGGACTCCTTAAATTCTCCCTCAAACATCTTACGGACTCCCAGATGGACTGAATTTTGACCTCAATTAATCCCACCTCTTGCCGAGAGAATATCATCCCTGCAAAACTAGTGTTGGATAACAAAAATAATTTCACCCCTTTTCTCACTAGACATGTCAACTCTTCTGTCCCAGAAGTAATCAAAGTTGTTACTATCACCCCTCTGGTGAAAAAGGTTGGCATTGACCCTAAAGATGCAAAAAATGTAAGGCCTATTACCAACTCAAACTTTCTGTTGAAAGTCCAGGAAAAAGTTGCTACCAACCAACTGCAAGCTAATTTTGAACCAGCATCCATACTCCAAAGTAAACAATCTGGTTTCATAGCTGCTCATAGTATGGAGACTGCCTTATTCGACCAACAGACAAAAATGTATGAGATGTTGGGCCAGGGGAAAATTGGACTCCTGGTCCTCGTCAATCTGTCAGAAGCCTTTGATCTGCTTGATCACGATTGCCTGATTCTCACTCTCGCAGACGTTAGGAATTGTACTTCCCAATCCACGAGCTGGATTAAATCGTTCCTATATCACAGCCAATCCTCAGTATGCTGGGAAGCTGTCCCAGCAAAACATGCTCCCATCCTCTGGGGCGTCCCACAGGTGGCCTGCAGCTCAACTACGCTCTTCAACTTGTATTTTAGACCCCTCTGTAGTCTTTTAGAGACACAAGGGAACTTATTTAGAAACTACACAGATGACACCCAACTGATTCTACAAATCAGCGGGGATCATGACACAGACACCCTGAACCTGAATACCATCTATGGTATCATTGAACATTGGATGACCAAAAACTGCCTCTCTCTTAATGGAGCAAAAACCGAATTACTGCTATTCAGAAGCCCCGTTGCCAGAGCAAAACTGGGGAAGGAATACTCATGCTTCAGCATTAAGGATTGTTCCATCGCAGTTGTTGGAAAAGTTAAGATGCTGGGTGCCTTTCTTGATTCTTCCCTTGGTGCTGAGACTCAGTCTAGTTATACCTCAAGGAATTGTCATTACTACCTCAGACTTCTCAAGAATATCAAGCCTTTCATTTCGGAGGCAAACTGTTCCTCATTCCCTCGAGACATTTTCCCTCACTTAGCGACCATGGCCAACTTCCTAACATGATCAAGTCCCGGTCACCACGGCATTTAACACGTGAACGTTCCAGCCTCAACGCTGGACTGTACATACCTACACTCTAAGGTATGCTTCCCTACTAATTAAGTTTCTTATGAATCAACATAATATCTAGGTACCTCACTGTTACCCCCTTTTTCCTGTAGACTTTGCTACGGACCACCTGCCAGATACCTGCGCAGGCATCAAATAATTTCATATTCAACCGCTGATACTACCAAGTTAGGCTTTAAGCACGCAGTTCTTTCTCACACAGAATTCTCTCTGTGAGGTCACCCCGTTTTTCTGACACTCTCTCTCATGTGTCATCTGTCCCTCTAGGCGTTCGCCACCCTGAACTACGTCCTGATGAAAGTTCGGACCCTTCATCTGCAAATAGTTTTATCCCAGTGAAGGCTGACTCCATCTCGAACTAGAAACACCAACATTATACGTGTCGACCACAATAACATACTATCAGTCTAAAAGTAGTATTTGAATTCACACTATATACCTATGTTACTAACCCTCACTCACCCAACTGTGATGTAAAAACTGTTTGAATTTCTTCTTGTAAACCCGATAGGGCTGATATGTGTTTTTTAAGGTTCTTTTGCTTTTTCTGTTGAGAACCTACAGATTTTAGATGTGTGTCTGAATTTATGAATAAATTGAATTATCACAAAACTCCCTCCTAACCATTTTGTGACCCTTAATAGCCAGTATTTGTATAAACTAGCTATCTGCCTCCAATAGGCCTACTTCCTTTAAACGGTTAACAAGGGGTAGCTGTTGACTCTTCTGTTCCCTCTCACGGTGATCTTCTATCCAGAAGGGTAGCTGTTGACTCTTCTGTTCCCTCTCACGGTGATCTTCTGTCCAGAAGAAGTGAGCCATGCTTCTGGACCAAGAAGGTCCACTACTTCTTTAGTTTAGTTAGAAGTGTGAGTGACAGAAGTAGGCTTCTTGACACAGGACAGTAGAATATTGATTTACATCGACATCCTGACCGAAATATTAGTATTTTAGTTGAGGTAGGGTAACCTCTCTTAGAGTTAGGGAAAGTTAGGTTTTCTCTTTATTTTCGTTACTAGTATATGACTATGGGCCTCATTACACGGTAGGCGGTGAGCCATGGCGCTATTAGCGCCATGGCCATGCCGGTAAAATACCGGCACCGCCTTGGCGGAAAGGGGATTTACCGCCCCATTCCAAGGTTGGAGGGGCGGTAAATCCCCCTTCCACCATTGCCCTTCCCCATTCCCATTTCTGCCCCATAGGGCTCTATGGCAATGGGGAAGGCGCTAATTACGGCACTGCAATTTTGCAGTGCCGTAATTAGCACCAAGGTCCCTTAGCGGGTTGGTTATTAACGCCTGCAAAAAGCAGGCGTTAAAGCACAAACCCGCTAAGGGACCTCGTAGTAAGGCAGTAATGGTTAACGGTCACCGTTACCATTAACGGTGACCGTTAACCATTACCGCCATCCGTGTAATGAGGCCCTATGTCAACAACCATGCCACCCTTGTGTAAGCCTCCTCCTTCTGCACCCTTACAGTACTAACTAGAGTCCTGAATGTACGTGGTCAAGTGCCTAAATGGCAGAGCAGGTTCAAATCTTGCCTTCACTACTTTACCAAAGTCTGTGATCCTGGGCAAATAACTTAATTTCTCTGTGTCTTATTTGCAAACATTACAAACATTAGGAGTGACTAAAAGGGATTAATAAAAAGCCTCCATTACAATGAGTCAGATTTAATCGTTTAGGATAAAAATAATGTCTCCATGTCCTCGTTTGCTAGCGGGCCCACAGCTGTTGCCTGGACGTGCCTGGACGTGCATTATTGTAGCACTGAGCCTACCTTGACTCATATCACTTGATTTGGCAGCTGGATGAATGATATGGCATTTATAACACGCCTATACACAAGTGTTTCAGTCTCACCAGTCAGTCAGGGAACCAGATATTCTACTACAGTGGACTGGCTGCAGAAGAACCAGCATTAAGTTCCTTCCCTGCCAGTCACTAGAATAGCTTGGACAAGCAGAGCTCTACTCCATAGTAGAATGAGAAACTATTCGCTATGTAATTATGTTGGCATTATATCTCGTATAGCCCAAATGTAGCCATTTGATTGTGTTTTGGCACTTCAGCACCGGCAAGAGGTGACGTAATACACTAATGATATGATATGTTATTTATAACACGCTTAATGCCCAGAGGTTTCTAAGCGCGCACCCGGCATCGAACCTGTGTTGCTCTGTGTTGTCTTGCTTCCAAGGGGAGCGCGTTTCCACTGAGCTATCCTCCCGAGACTTGTAGAAGTGTAAGGGACACGGCGGCGAGGTTGCTTTATGTCGGTGTTAATATCTGCAGATCTGAAAGGGTATGAATCTGTGTGTTGTGTACATTTTAGGTATTTGGAGCAGTGGTCAATGTGTGCTTCTGGTTGGTAATGTGAATTGTGCGCGATGGTCTGTGGTGACTGGCACGGGGATGTAAAAGTTGGTCGAGTAGAGCTAAGTTGGTGCATCTGTGGTGAGTTGGTGTGGTGCTTAGGGACATTTAGTGGAGACCTATGTGTCTTGGGGTGGTGTACGTTCCATTGTGATAATATTAATAGGGAATTTCTCCCCGAAGTTTTGGAAAACTGCCTTTGTGGGGAAAATACTTGTTTCTGTGAAGAATCACATTTTCATTTTCTTTAATCTTGTCCAGTTTTCCAGCATCGCACAATACTCACACATATGCACACAATGACACCACCTCTACTCCATCCGCATTGTGCTCATCCCCGTGTGTGCAAGTGTCTCTCTTCACATCATTATTCCTGTCTCTATTGTTTTGTTTAACCTTAATACTCTTGCGCTAGACTATGGGGGTCATTATACAGTTCTTTGTTTCCCGCTGTTAATACCGGCAGGATACCGGGAAACTGACCTACCATTTCTGCCGTCTGATATATACTGGTATTGCCAGGCTATTATTGGCGGCAAAAAAGGCCGTCATCCCCAATTCCATGGATTCCCAGAGGACTCCATGGAAGGGATTGCAGGAATTATCGCCACCGGTATTACCAGTGCCGGTAATTCCTGCATTTATTTGCCAGTGGTGGCCTGATTTACCTGGAGGTAAATCAGTGACCCCCACCGGAAAACTTGTATTTTCCTGGTGCAGTAAAAGTGTTGGTACTGGATTCACCAGCATTTTTACTGCACTGGAAAAATTGTAATGACCCCCCTCCCCTGTGGCCTAAGTATCTCTGTCAGCGTTAAACGGCCCCTATTTATCAGACAATAAATGTCTTGGTTTTGTAAGACCACTACAGTGATGATTTCGAGGTGATTATTGTTGCCATCATTTTCTTTGAGCACACCTTAATAGGGGGCAGTGCTGGCAAGCCTCAAGATGGTCTTTTTTTAACAGGCAGCATGAAGGGGGCAGTGGTAGTAAACATCCACACTGGGCAGCTTTCTAGTGCATTAAGACTACTAAAGGATATATGTTGTCCTAACAACCAGAAGTACACACTGTAAATAAAGAAAGATTTAGTAAATCCACCATGACTACTGCCATTGAAACCGCTCAAGCTTTTGGAGAAGCCTCTAAACAGCTTAGGGCTTCATATAGAGGCGAGGAGGGATGCAGAGACCAATAAACCAGCATATGAAATCCTCCTCCCAATGGGTTCCAAAGGATAGTTCAAGAACCCACCCCTGAGAACCCTCTAATGTTTAGAAGACCAGGGCCGAAATAAATTGAAGACAGGTACCATCTTGTTAAAGAGTGTGGGGGAGAGGGGGGTAGTCTGAAGAGACAAAAGGTAGAAAGGCAACAAGGGTAACCTGTTTCTCTGGTGGAGAAAAAGGGCATTTAGCCAGGAACTGCCCCAGAATAGAGGAACATATGGAATGGGAGGGGAAGACTGGGAAGACACTGGCGCCCAAGAAGATCCAGAAGTTGAAACTGTGAGTAACTGTTTTTGTCAAACCTCCCCCTTTAAAACACATGAGCAGGTAACAGTTAGCGGTATCAAAGTGTTCGCGTTATTAGATTCAGTGGGCCTCATTATAGGTTTGGCAGTAGCCGTGCCCTTATTAAGGGCATGGCTAGCGCCAACTCGCTACCAGCCCCGGCACCTGCAAATTGGCCATTACCGGCCCATTACGAGATGAATGGGCCGGTAAGTGCCCATTTGCGGGTGCCGGTATGGCCGGCCTCCTGATCCCCATTCTGCCCCATAGGGCAGAATGAGGGTCGGGAGCATGGTTGTACCGGCACCGTTAATAACGGTGCTGGTGCAATCACGAGTTCTGCTCGCGGGTGCCTGTCTGCATGCGTGGTCAGACCATGCGTGCAGTCCGGCACCGGCGAGCAGAACTCGTAATGTGGCAGAGAGGTAACAACGGCGCCAGTAGCACTACCGGCGCCGTTGTTGCCTTTCCACCACATTCATAATGAGGCCCAGTGAGTAAACAGACCACTTTAAGGGCAGACCTAATTTATGCATGTGATCTGAAAGGGAAACCGATTAGAGTCACCTGTGTGCATGGGGACCAGAAAATGTATCCCGGGCCCACGTAACCATTAAAATCCGGAACCAGTAAACCTCTATTAATTCAGCAATTATCCCCAGGCTCCATGAAGAAACTATCATTGGGACAGACTTCCCAACGTTTGGAGAAATGCTGGATGAAGTAAATAGGTAAAACCATATATATTCCCCCCTCGATACCTGGGAAGAAGAGAGGTTTTCTCCCACTACCCCTGTATGGTACTAGAGCAAACCCTCTGAAAACCCTTACATTATCCCAGATGGAAAAGCCACTGGCAATAGGGGAAGGGTATGTGACGATTCCCCGATATCGTCCTGTTTAGCCCCTTCCCATGAAGCCAAGGAGGTGAGGCCGCTACCCGATAGTCCCCCTGTTGATGGTACTCAGCGGGTGAATCTCGTGGGGGGAACCCCCTATGGGGTAAGAGACAATGCGGGGAGAACATGGTATCCCCATAGCCCTCCTAACCCTAACTAGCCTTCCTCGCTAACCCCCTACGACAACATCCCTAGTGTTTATTTGTTTTCACAAGGCCGATACTGAGAGGAGGAAGAGAACTAACTCACTAGGAGTTCTCAAGATAAGTACTGAGACGAGGAAGAGACCGACTGACTCACCAAGAAATTTCAAGATCAGCACTGAAATGATGAAGAGGCCAACTAACTCAACGGGAGTCCTCAAGATCAGTGCTGAGACGGGGAGAAGGTGTGGAAGCATGGAGAGCACCTCTGGGAACCATGATGAGCAGTCTAGTCTTCAGATACTTTCTATTGGCCAAGGCCCGACTGAAATACAATATGGAATTTCAAACAGAGCCCGTTGTCAGAAGTCAAACGAAGAAATAACGGTGCTGGTGCAATCACGAGTTCTGCTCACGGGTGCCTGTCTGCATGCGTGGTCAGACCATGCGTGCAGTCCGGCACCGGCGAGCAGAACTCGTAATGTGGCAGAGAGGTAACAACGGCGCCAGGAGCACTACCGGCGCCGTTGTTGCCTTTCCACCACATTCATAATGAGGCCCAGTGAGTAAACAGACCACTTTAAGGGCAGACCTAATTTATGCATGTGATCTGAAAGGGAAACCGATTAGAGTCACCTGTGTGCATGGGGACCAGAAAATGTATCCCGGGCCCACGTAACCATTAAAATCCGGAACCAGTAAACCTCTATTAATTCAGCAATTATCCCCAGGCTCCATGAAGAAACTATCATTGGGACAGACTTCCCAACGTTTGGAGAAATGCTGGATGAAGTAAATAGGTAAAACCATATATATTCCCCCCTCGATACCTGGGAAGAAGAGAGGTTTTCTCCCACTACCCCTGTATGGTACTAGAGCAAACCCTCTGAAAACCCTTACATTATCCCAGATGGAAAAGCCACTGGCAATAGGGGAAGGGTATGTGACGATTCCCCGATATCGTCCTGTTTAGCCCCTTCCCATGAAGCCAAGGAGGTGAGGCCGCTACCCGATAGTCCCCCTGTTGATGGTACTCAGCGGGTGAATCTCGTGGGGGGAAACCCCCTATGGGGTAAGAGACAATGCGGGGAGAACATGGTATCCCCATAGCCCTCCTAACCCTAACTAGCCTTCCTCGCTAACCCCCTACGACAACATCCCTAGTGTTTATTTGTTTTCACAAGGCCGATACTGAGAGGAGGAAGAGAACTAACTCACTAGGAGTTCTCAAGATAAGTACTGAGACGAGGAAGAGACCGACTGACTCACCAAGAAATTTCAAGATCAGCACTGAAATGATGAAGAGGCCAACTAACTCAACGGGAGTCCTCAAGATCAGTGCTGAGACGGGGAGAAGGTGTGGAAGCATGGAGAGCACCTCTGGCATAGCTCTCAACCTTTTTTGTCAGCAAGGCGGGTGAAAACACCCGATTTTCTTTTTGGCGGGTGAGAGGCCCATAGAAGTGAATGGGCGTATGAAGGACTTGGCGGGTGATTCATCTGCTTTCAAGGCGGGTGACACCCTCCAAAAGCGGGTGAGTTGAGAGCTATGCCTCTGGGAACCATGATGAGCAGTCTAGTCTTCAGATACTTTCTATTGGCCAAGGCCCGACTGAAATACAATATGGAATTTCAAACAGAGCCCGTTGTCAGAAGTCAAACGAAGAAAGCAGAAGCGTGAAGCTTACTTGTCAGCAAAGACGTCCAGGAGAGCTCCACCATGGTTCATCCAAGCCCAGAGATAAGGAGACAAAGCACCAACCGAGCTAGGAAGCTGGAGAGGGTGGCCTGCCTGGAATGAGACACCTGAGAGCAGCAAGCCACCGCAAAGCTGCTGCAGAACACGGACGTAGGAGGACGTCTCTGAATGGTGCCAATAGAACCAGGAGCAGCTGACAGAGACAGGTGAGCAACCAGTGGAGGGTTGGGAAACCAGGAGGTTTTCTGGGGTCTATATCAAAGTGGGATATGGGTCTGGGACCCGCATCCAATGAGGAGTGGCCTCCGGAGTCATCTTCTTCATGGCAGTCCCTGGCAAGTTGGGAGACCAGGGCTGCCCACACCACAAGTGAAAGAAACCAAAAGACCTGGGACCAAGAGAAAGAAAACCAAAAGGGTCTGGGACCCAAGAGAAAGAAGCCAATACCACAGGGGTCTGGGACCCGACAAAGGAATACCTGGGCAGGATAGTGAACCAGGTATACCTACTGAAAATCAAGAAAGGGATTGCAATCCACACCCAGTGATGAACTGGCTTCACAACCTCCGTCACAGTGCATGGCAGGATAGTGAACCAGGGAGGCTGTGAGCATGGGAAGGGAGACATACACGCTGGTATTTATGAACATTGTGGAAAAGAGCCATGGGAAGAAAATCATTCTTTTGGCACTGTAAAAGCTGGAGAAAGGTCAGGGGGGAAGAGAGCCATCCCCCTAACGCTCTGAAGGTACAAGACTCTGTTCTACACGCCCGATTGGAGACTCAATCCAAGCCCTTTAGAGGAACATTTCATTTGAATCACCCAGAAGAGAATGTTCAGCTATCATTCAGGAGAAAGAAGACATTCTTCTGGATTAAGAAGACCACCCCTTTTTTCCTGAATTGAACATAGAGTGTGAGGGTCAGAAATACGTTTTTTTGGACACAGGCTGGTGGACCTTTTGCTTTAGACTGACATCCTGACACACTCCTTAGTATTGGATGAGGCAGGGAAACCCCTCTTAAAATGAGGTCAGACAGGGCTTTCTCTTTCTTTTGTAAGCAATAAATGTTTATAGACAGAAACATTCCTCCTGTGTGTCGATCTCCTCCTTCCGCTCCCTTACAAAAGCAAAACAAAGTTTTATTTCATACAAAAGGTCTCAAACAGTCCCATAGAAATGAACTGACACAAAGCTCATCACATCCCATGAAAATACAGATTTTATAGTGGGAGAATACTAAATTTGATTATATACGTTACAATGTTATCCCACCACCCTCATTGGCTACTGCCTATAGAATATGCTATTATCCCTCCATAGTCCCTGGACCGATTGGCCACACACTATCTAAACCCACTCCCATGACACAAGGGGCCTCATTACGAGGCGGGCAGTGAGGGGTTAACGGTGCCGATAAAGGTGCCGGCCCCGTTAACCCCTTCCCGCCCTATTACGAGGTCCCTTCGCGGGACCCCGCTCTGGACGTCCGGTTTTACCAGACGTCCTTTGCGGGTCCCGCGAGGAGACAAGCATGCTAACAACGGGCCTGTCATTAACGGGCCTGTTGTTAGCATGCTCCCCATTCCCATTGAGCCCTATGGGGGCTGAAATGGGAATGGGGATGGTCCGGGTTCCCTGAATGGGGAAATACTGGGCCCTCCAAAGTCGGAATGGCCCGGTATTTCCCCATTCAGGGAACCCGTACCCGAGTTTGGAGGCAGCCATGCCTCCAAACTCATAATGAGGCCCTAGGTCTTTTTATACCGTCACTGTCGGATCAGGTATGGGATTGGTTACTTCGAGTATAATAGCATATTGCTAGTTCGAGACTGTCACGTGATGTGCACCCCTCTGTTCCAGATGAGACCAAAATAAACTGGTGAGGCCAACTCTGCCTTCATAAGACAATACGCCTTCTCAGGTCAGACCTGCCGGGTGTAACGGCACCCAACCGCAGAGTTTTTATGGAAGCTATGGCACCGTTAGCAACAGTGCTGGTGCTTCTGTGTCCCCATTCCGCTGCCTGATATCCCGTGCTGCTGGGACTTGTAATGTCCTGTTGGCACTGGGATCTCAGGTGGTGGAAACAGTGTTATGACTCTGGTGGCAACCCACCGGTAGCACAGGTGGGTTACCACCAGACTTGTAAGGAGGCCCAATCTCTTTAAAGAGCTCATTAAAGAAGTGAGTCCCATTATCAGATCTTAGGACCTCATACTCCCCCCAGTGAGGAAATACTTTGCAAACCAAAACTCTAGCTGCACATTTGGCATCAGGTTGTTCTGGGCATAGACCGGCCTCAACCCAACAGGAGAAGGGGCACACTACAACAATAAGGTAATGGTAATTACTACACCTGTTAAAGATATCCACATAGTCGATGTGCAGCTCCGAGAACGGCCCAGAGGGATGTGGCAATGTGCCATGCAACGTCCTGAGCTTCTGGCCGGTGTTCTTGCAAACTGGGGAAAAATCAGTCCTCCTAAATAACAACAGCAATGTGCTGTTTGGAAACATGTGCTGGGTAGTGCAGCTACTCAAAAGCAACTATAATCAAACCCTGCAGCATTAATACCTTACCTGTAATGTTTTGCCTCCAAACCAGGTTGTCAGTGACTGTGAGCAACCCTGTCTGACCCACAGGTCCTTCTCATCCTAGGTTGCCTGAACTTGTAACACAATTATCTGTGTAAGCGGGTCTTTGGTGGGGAGTGCTAACTGCAATAGTTGGTTGGCCCCCTTGGGAAATGCAATGGCATCTGGGTCCCTATGATACGCTGCTTCCTTGGTGGCCTTCTCTGCTGTATTGTTGATAAGAGAAATGGGGTCTGTGTTTTGAGTGTGGCAGGCGCATTTAACCACAGCTACTAGTGTGGAACGGGGCAGAGCATAAGTCAATCTCTCCAAGAATGCTGCATGGCCGACCAGTGTGCATTAAGACCTCCGGAAACTCCTTTCTATCTGGACAACCCTGAATGTACTGTTGTGGTCATGTAAGCATAATCTGAATAAATGGTCACTAGGCATCCTTGGGATGCCTCTAATCCTTCTATTAATGCAACCAGTTCTGTTGCCTGGGCTGAATAATGTGCTTGAGACCTGGCCAGTCTCCTGATAAATCGTCGATGACCCATCAACAAAGAGAACTTCCTCTTCCTCGAGTGTGTCTTCCCTTACTCACATTAAATCATCTTCGGAGCCTTTGTATGTGATGCAATCGTGCAGTTCCTCACCTTCCTCAACTGGTATTGTTCCTCACCTTCCTCAACTGGTATTGTAATGAACGTGGCAGGGTTCACTGTGCGACACTGCACAAGCTGAATGGATAGGCTTGACAATATTACTCCATATGCCGAGGCCCTCTGGGTGGTTAAAGTGGATTTGGACCTTTCAAGAATTGCGAGCACAGCGTGATCCTCATATAATGTTACTGAACAACCCATGTTAATCGTTGCAGATTTTTCAATGGCAAAGGCCACAGTGGCCAGTGCGTGTTCACAAGGGAACTGACCTTGAATTACTGAATCTAATGTGCCTCTATAGTATGCCACGGGTTTGTGGCCTAAAGATGTTTGTTGTGCCATTGGAATGTGAAAACAAATAAAAATGATTCTGTGTAATCCGGGGTAGCCAATACTGGTGCATTGTTTATAGCATCTTTGAGTTCCTAAAAAACATGTTAGCATTTCGCCTGTCCATGTAAGGGATCCTTTCCTTCTCTGTGCTTCCTTGAGCTTCTGTAATAAAGGTTTTGTGTAACTAGAGTAGTCAATAATCCATGCTCTACCATAGTTACAAAAGCCCAAAAATTGCTGCATTTCTTTCACTGTCGTGAGCTGAAGTGTGTTTTACTCTCTTGCCTTCAGGGGATATTGTTTGCCCCAAATACACCACCTCTTTCTGACACTATTGCATTTTATCCTTGTCCACTTTATATCCTTTGTCTGCGAGCAATGTCAGCAGTGTGATTGAGTCTGCTCTACATAAGTCTTCTGTGGTACTGCACACTAAGATTTCATCTATGTACCGAATGACTGTGCTTCGCACGTGTATATTGCCAAAATCCATATGTAATACTCGGGGACTCACAGTACCCCTGAGGGGGTCTAGTGTGTTTGAATATTTTCCCACCATAAGTAAACACAGTAAGATATGGAGACTCAATCAAATGATGTCCCGGATGAAGTGTAGTAACATTCTTTCCCCCATCCAGTTGGGGTTTAGTTCAGGTCTTGAAACTGCTGAGAACCTCTATTTGGTAGTGGCACACTCACTGTATATCAAGGAGGAGCCCATTTTTCTTGCTTTCATGGATCTGAGCACTGCCTTTAACAAGGGCAATCGTGATAAGCTCTGGTGTGTGCTCAGATCTATGAATTGCCCAGGAGCATCAGTAGATCTTCTGCAGAGACTACATCTTTCAACTGTGGCCTGTGTGAGGAGCGGGGTACATGGACGGTGCACTGCCCTTTTTCAGGGGGAGCGTGGGGTGCATCAGGTCTGTATATTAATGGTCTATATGACCACTTACTTAAATCTACTCTGGATGTCCCTAGGTTGGGTAACAGGCTTCTGTTGCCTTAGGCTCATGCAGATGATACAGTCTTGCTGGCTCGTACTCCCCGAGCCTTGCAGCATCTCAATGATGACTATTCCTTATTTATGGACTCATTGGACCTAAAGGTCAATGCCCATAAATTGTCCATCATGGCCTGTAGTAGGGGGGAAGCATCCCCCAAATTCCAGGCCATGTTTAGTAAGGATGTGCCAATCCCTAGCTTTGACTGTCCGGGGGTTCAGATTTTCTTCAAACTTTAGTGCCGAAGCAGATGTTAATAAGCAGACTTCAAAATTTTAATAGGCTATCGCGGTGGGGGGGGCTATAGCCATGGGCATGTTTAAAGCAAAACCAGTCGAGCTAGTGCTCAAAACCTATAATGGGAAAGCCACGTCTGTTGCTAGGTATGGCATGAAGTTGTGGGGATATAGTAATGTTGAGCCTATCCAGGTGGTGGAGAACACCTTTTTCAAAAGAGTATGGAAGCTTCTTCGATCAGCCCCAAATTTCACAGCACACCAGGAATTGGGCTGCAGGTTTATTAGTGATCTTATTGGAGTACAGCCTGTAAGTCATTGGCTCAAAGTTTGGGGAAACAGTAAAGCTGTTTTGACACATGAGCTAATTAAATATCTGGTTTCCATGGACCCCCCACCCATTTGAGGCCCGCTAATAGGAAGCATATGATAATTGCGGGCCCAGATCTCCAGATGTATTTGCAGTGGGCTCAAAATCCTTCTCAGCACATTGATATTATTAGGGCTAGTTTTAATTGTATTCAACTGAGAGCAGTGGTGCTGTCCTGCTCTAATGGTAATGAGAATCCATCGTGTATTTTTTGTGATGCGCCTGAGGAAGACCTGGCCAATTTTTCTATTGTTCTGCCCAGCTTTCTCACCTATTAGAGAGTGCACGCCCTCTCTGTGTTATCTGCTGCGGACGGAATCAGTATGTGTGGGCTGGGCCCTATTATAATTTTTAAAGAATGCGTTATCTGTCCAAACATTTTTATTGAATTCTGCCCTCATTTTCTTTTCTTGTATTTCCAGAATGCTTTATGGTTTTAATGATGTTGGAATCTTTTTATGTTTTGATTTGTAATTATGTTTTACATTGCTGCTGTTTTTATAGGAACGTTTTACATTTCCGAAATAAACTTTTCTACTACTGCTACTAAATTAATAACAGTAAAGTGTGTGGCCTCTGTGGGTATATTACAAAGGATCATGGAAGGGTTTGATACAACTGGGAACTGCTTCAACTATATTATTCAAGGGGCGCAAGTCCTATATCATCCTCCAACTAGAACCCTTTGCTTTTTTGGCAGAGTATATCGCTGTGTTGCATGGGGACTCTGAGGGTACTATGATGTCCTGCTGCCATAATGCCTGAAATATCATGTGTATCCCTTCATCTGCCTCCCTCAACAATTGGTACTGTCGCACTCTGGGTAACGCTGCGCCTGACTCCAACTTCGTACTGCTCCTAAACTCTTCAAAAGTCCTACATTTCGGGAGTTGTCCGTCCATAAAGTGCTTGGGGCCTGTAACATATCGTCTTGTAAGTGTGCAGGCATGAATTTAGCAATACGTATAGGACACGGGGTGTGGCAAGCAGCCATGCAGTGAGGTTGTATTTCCTGTAAACTCCTGTATGATCCTGTAATTACATGTTTTATATGGCCCTGAACTTATTCCAAACACTGTAGTTGAAGACTGGTATGCCTACGGCATAGTGGTGGAGAGGTGTCGACACTGTTGGGCAGCAAATAGCTTTGTTTCAGGACAAAGCATGGTGGTGGCCCATGCAGCAAAAATGGCACCTGCGGGCATAGTGCCGAGTGATGCCCTGAAGGAGCGGCAGGAAGGCATTCAGGCACCTTGTGGAAACGGATTAAGTGAGTGGCGGCCCTGATGGTCAAGAGGTTTGAGGACTTGGCCCAACCCCTGTTCAGGCTTGCGGGAGACTGCTGGAGGCCCTGCTTTCTGCCGATGGATTGGATACACTGATGTGGCTGGTGAGCACAACTGTGTGAAGGCCTGGGAAGTGGAGCTAGCTGCCATGCAGTGAGGAAGCACAACAGAGGAGCTCCCGCTAGATCCTCGTAAATGATACTCTAAATTGATCGCTTTTCTTCGTTGTTGCAGTGGAAGTGAGCCGCAATGTAACCGACTACCATTCTGAAGCCCTCGGAACGACAACTGGGAATTGGACGAGACTGGAGCGTCTGGAAGACCCGAGGACGACAACCAAAATGGCGGCTTGAGCGTTCGGCCAAACCGGGAAGGTGCTAAGATCGAGTGAAGCCACTGAGTAGGAAGAAGTGAACTAGCATAGACTGCAGTGAGAAACCGAATATAACTGTGCACTGGGCAGAAGAGAAGCACAGCAGCATCGTGCTGGCAAGGGAACGGTCGGAGGTGCCCGGTGGTGCTGAGCATTAAAGATTGAGATGCGAAACCACCGCAGGTCCTGTCAAGACCCAAACATTGCTCGAGGTGACTGGTGCGGCATGGAAAGCACACCGCGTGGGGGCCGGCTCTTGCACGTAAGGAGCCGTAACATCCCCTGCATGGAGCGACCACTGCGACGCAAGCACAGGAACACCAGACCAAGAAAACACCGTTAAGGCTATAGTAGCAGGAGTACAAGCGGGTCAGGAGTCGAGAGAGGCACCATCCACTATAACAGCCTGAGACATATACAGAAGATTGAAGGCCACGCCACAAAAACTGCTTTAATTACATTTTCTTTCAACTTAATTAATTTTTCAAGCAAAGAAAGAAAAAACACAGTTCAGTTCACTTACAGATAATCCCCTAACACACAAAACAAATGAAAATGTGCTCTTCACTCTGTCCCCCCCACTTTACCCCATCTTTATGTCTACCCCCCATTCTTGTAACTACCTCCGACTGGCATTAACCTACTCATGTTCACTTGTCAACCCTTGGGAGGGTCAATGTCCTCTGCGATAACATATGACCTCCTTTTAAGTGTCAATTCCCACCACAGGAAATACTCAGGGTATCTTGGTCACCTCCCACCAAAAGCCGGATTGGGTTTCCGTCAACCCTGAGGGATGTATTTACCACAAAAGTCCATCCATTCCATTTCAACTGATCCGGGATCTCTATGGATCGCCGCCATCAAGCGTTCCATTTAGTATGAGTTTCGGGCCGTGTTGACCCATTCTGTCTTTCCAGGGGGCAATTTTCTCTTCCAATGTGTTGCCAGGCAGGGCCTCCCACCAAGGAGTAAGCCATGGACCATTTTTGGCATTCTAATGTAGTCACCCTCCACTTTCTGTAGCCCAAACAGAACCAGCATCAGTGTTTTAACTCTTGTAATCCCATCCAGGTCCCTAATCGAGCTCAAAACGTCATCCCACGAGGACTGAAACATCCCACATCCCCACCACATATGCTACTAGTTGGCCCTCAATCCGCACTCATACCCGTTCCTTGTCGCCAAATACTCCAAATGGTTCCTAGAATGGGGTATTGGCGTATCCTGTGGAATAATTGTGCCCTGGCGACCCACAACCATTCTCCCACTGTGGCCGGTCGTGGATGGAGGTTGTCTAATCACACCTATTGTAGATCTCCATGCAGTCTAAGGTGTGGAACCAGTACCCTAAATTGAGCTGCCTTGTAGTACAAATGTGTATACGGCAATCCCACACCCCCACTGTCCTGAGACTCAGGACCACACTAGAAACCCTGTGCTTTTTCCCTTGCCTCAGAAACCTCAAGAGAGTTCCCTTCGTAACTTCGAATTAGAGGTCCGGGATCTGAATTGGGAGCATTTGGAACAAGTATAAGATCTTAGGGAGTACCACCATTGTAAGCACGTTCAAGCGCCCCATCCAGGAGACAGTCCGCTTGTTCCATTTCTTTAGATCTTTCTCCATTTCAGTCATCGGGGGTAGGGGGTGATTTGCTTTGTACAGCCCCCCAATCTCTCTTGTGACATTGATACCCAAGTACCGAATTGTTCCCAGGGTGACTTTCATGCCCAGGGGTGAGAAATTCCCCATATCGTCGTATCTGTTTCTACACAGGGTGAAAGAACTGATTTGCCCTTGTTAGTCTTGAAACCTGCCATATGGTCATATTGTTCGATAAAACCAACCACAGCCGGCACCAAGGTCAGCGGGTTAACCACATGCATTAACATGTCATCTGCGTATAGTCCGACTTTGTATATCTTCCCTCCCACCATAAATCCTTCTATTGTACAATCCTCTCTAAGCCTATTGGGCTAGAGGTTCCAGTGAGAGCACGAAGAGAGCCGAAGAAAGTGGACAAACCTGCCTCGTCGCTGTGCTCAAACCAAACCAACATGAGTATCCCCCGTTCACTGCCACACATGCTCTCCGGGAGGAATAGATCACCATTATACACCTCATGGGTCTCTCGCCTATCGCAAATTTGGTAAGCGCTGCTTCTAGGAAGGCCAACACCAACCTATCAATGGCCTTCTCTGCATCAACGGAGAGGAGAGTGGGATCATCTGGCCAGTCTCAAGCCTCATTTATCAAATACAATGTTTTTCTCATGGTGTCTGCTCCCTGGCGTCCCTTGACAAATCCCACCTGGTCTGAGTGAACCATTCTCGGTAGGTGTCCCTGTAACCTAGCTGCCAAAACTCTGCCATATATCTTTGCATCTATGTTTAGAACAGGAATTGGGCGATATGAGCCACAGGATCGTGGGTCCCTGCCCTCCTTTGGTATCACTGAGCTGATAGCCTGGACAAATGAGTCTGGGGCCCTTCCTGTCTCCATTATGTCATTGAACGGCATTGTCAGGAAGGGGAGCAGGGCCGGCAAAACGGATTTATAAAATCCTGCAGTGAAACCATCTTCCCCTGGTGCTTTCCCAAGCTGAAGGCGTCCTATCGCAAGCTTGATCTCTTCTCCAGTGATTGGTGCGTCTAGAATCCCAGATTCCTCTCCCGTTAACCATGGGAGATGGGACTCTTCTACATAGTTCTTAATCTCCTCCGCAGTGGCGGTCCCTTCACTCCTATATAACCCCTCGTAGAACAAGGCAAAGGCTTCCTGGATCCCCTCTGCTGAGACCTCCTTCCTCTCGTTCCTAACCTCTATCTCCGTTACCCACCTCTCTGCCCTTTGTCCCCTTAACCTTGCGGCAAGAAGAGCATATGCCTTATTGTCTTTTTTGTAAAATTTCGTTTTCAGAAATTGTAAGTTTCAGATGGTTTTCCCTTCCTCCAACTGTCTCAATTCCTCCCTGACTCCCCTGGCCACCAAAATACAGTCTTCCCTGTTACTAGTGGACGACTGTGCGAGCCTCTCGGGAGTTCGTATTTACGTCCCCAACCCATTATCAATAAGGGTACTTTCCTTCTTCTTATGGGCCCCCTTTCTAATCAACATGCCTCTCCACGTGGCCTTAGCAGCATCCCAGATGGTTCCCTTATGCACTTCCTGTGTCATTTATATCAAAGAAGTCTTTGATTCCCCCCTACATTTCTACTTTGAACACAGGGTCCTTCCACAGGTCTCTCCATTTAGAATTCCTAGGGCAGAGACCACTCCAACCAATATCGACTGACATCATGTCATGGTCCTGCCAACTAATAAGGTGAATTTCTGATCCCAGTGCAAGATTCCATAAATCCCTTGAAATATAGAGGTAACCTATTCTCGTTAAAGTTCCATGTGGGGCAGAATAGTAGGTAAACACCCTATCTTGTGGGTGGAGGTGGCGCCATATGCCTCTCAGCCCGTATAGCTCCATAGCAGTATCGAGTGCCCTAATCCCTTGTTTCTGAGATTCTCACCCCCCTGGAGTTTTAGACTGCCTGTCAAGATCTAGATCCATCCAGACATTAAGATCTCTACCAACTATAAGATGTCCCAATCCCTCACTCATGACTTTCTCTAAGATTCTCTGCAGGAATCTCCTTTGTCCCTGATTCGGGGCATAAACTGTGGCAAATGTGGACCTAATTTCTTTAATGAAACCTGAGACCAACACAGCCCTCCATCTCTGAGTCAGACCAAACCTTGCTAACTTTCATCCTGAGTCCTCTATGGACCACAATCCAAACTCCTCCTTTCTTTGTTATCCTCCAGTCCCAGTACTCGCCCCCAATCAGGCCACAGGGAACTGTATGCTCCTCCCCCCTCAGATAATTGGTCTCCTAAATTAATAAACATCAATTTTGAATGTTCTAAATTCCCTTGCAACCAAAGACGTCTTGGCGGGGGAATTAAGTCCTTTCACATTCGCTGTACATACCCGTAAATTGTCCCCAGTCCTACCCTTTACCGAGTCAATGATAACGTCCCTTATCAAAACCAACCATGCGCCTGAGTCACCACCCAATGTAGTGAGAAAGTCTATAAATGAGCAATACCACAGATGTGTGATTGGTCCTAAAAAAACATCCCTCCTCCTTCCCCCCACCTTCCCCTTTCTCCTCACCCCTAGGCGTCCGGCCCGTTCCAGTTACTTTCACTAGTCGAGTGCTGAACAACCACTGAGCCCGTCACCTTGGGCCCTGCCCTTATCACCTCCATATCTGTTGCCCCCCAAACATAAACCAACACAATAATCACAAACCGCTTCTGTGCCACGCAAAGCCACATACCCGACCCTGATAAACAACATCAATACTTCATTCCCATTCTATTTTAACTTCAACCTCTCCTCCCCACCCCCTGAGTCGGCAGGTGGACTCAGCCATATCTGAACCATTGGTGTCTCCCTCTGGAAATGCGTTCAAGACGTGTTAGCCAGGGAAGTATTCAACTTCATAAATTTCCTTGAGCCAGGGACTTGTCTTCTGTTAGGCAATGGCTCATTAAGGGACCTATCTCGTCCGTTGTCTCCCTTAGGGCTCGGGGGAAGACTGTTCACCCCTATCAGTTCTCCAGAGACTGTTTATTTCTTCCTCCATAGCCAGCCTGTACTTACGACCATCCAGCTCAAAAGAGATTGAGAACAGAAATCCCTTATCTATATCTGACCCCTTTTTTCGTTCAGCCATTTCGTCAGCGGCAAACACAGTCTTATATTCGCTAGAAAGGGAGGGCAGATGCTGAAGGATGGTCATTCCTGCTGTGCCTACGGTCACAGGGCCCTTAGCCCTCGCCTTCTTCTCTTGAGAACAATCGGAGCAGGTGAGTGGAATACCCTTTGTCCTCCTTTAAGTAAAAATGTGGGCCTTGTTTTGGTGAGGAAAGGCCTCTCTGAGCCCCCGGGTGCCGCATCCCCTTGCTGCTTTGCTTCCTGGTTCCCTCTCCCTCCCTGCTCACCGTCCCTGATTGGCTTATTCCTGTTATGCTCCAAGTCTAGTGACACATGTTTACCAGCCTGCTCCATCTTGAGAACCATCAGAGCAGGTGAGTACAGTGCCCCTTTGTCCTCCTTTAAGTAAGAATTTGGCCTGTGTTTTTGTGAGGAAAGGCTTCTCTGAGCCCCCGTGTGCTGCGTCCCCTTGCTGCTTTGCTTCCTGGTTCCCTCTCCCACTCTCTTCCCTGCCCACCCACCATCCCTGATTGGCTTATTCCTGGTGTGCTCCGAGTCTAGTGAACAGCGTTTATCACCCTGCTCCCTCTTGAGAACCATCAGAGCAGGTGAGTGCAGTGCCCCTTTGTCCTCCTTTAAGTCAAAATTTGGCTCGTGTTTTTGTGAGGAAAGGCTTCTCTGGGCCCCTGTGTGCTGCATCCCCTTGCTGCTTTGCTTCCTGGTTCCCTCTCCCACTCTCCTCCCTGCCCGCCCACCGTCCCTGATTGGCTTATTCCCTGTGTACTCCGAGTCTAGTGACCCGCGTTTACCAGCCTGCTCCCTCTTGAGAACCATTAGAGCAGGTGAGTGCAGTGCCCCTTTGTCCTCCTTTAAATAAAAATGTGGCCTGTGTTTTTATGAAGAAAGGCTTCTCTGAGCCCCTTTGTGTCGTATCCCCTTGCTGCTTTGCTTCCTGGTTCCCTCTCCCACCCTCCTCCATGCCCGCCCACCGTCCCTGATTGGCTTGTTCATCTGGTCTAAACTGACTCCCCTGGGTAGCTCACTGCCCGGCAGCCCCCACGACTAAGGACCCCAAGGCAAAGGGCGGCTCCTTCAGAGGCGGCTCCAAACCGTGTCTGCAGGTGTCAGCAGGGGTAGCCAGTGGCCAGCCACCAACCTGCAGTCAACCAACAAGGCAAGTGTAACCAAGGTTACTCCCACCTCACAAAACACCCAATCTATGAAATGTTAGGCGACGTCATTCCTTGCTAAGCATTTCAGACCGACCTGTGCTAATATCTATACACACCTAACTTCTAAAACGTTACCCTTTTCCCCACTCCTAGATAGTACACCCTTAAAATTACTGTAATGCTCTCCACCCGACTCACCTTAAGACTGCTGTGCCTAAAACACTTCCATGTTATAGTCTGCCAATCTAACCACTTAGAAACTACTTAGCATCTCTTGCATCTAGTTAGTATGCCCAGGAGAGATTGGGCCTCATTACAACCCTGGCGGTACTGCCGCCGGAGTTACATTTTTTCCGGCGCCCAGAAATGGGCAATTATTGGGTCATTATGGCCTTGCTGGACCTGGTATTTGCCCATTCCTGGGCGCCAGAAAAAATCTTCCCCATTCCCATTTGAGCCCAATAAGGCTCAATGGGAATGGGGAAGCCGGATGCACAGGCACCGTTAACAACGGTGCCTGTGCATCCGAAATGCTGTGCTCGCGGGTGCCTTTCATTCCACCAGGTCAGACCTGGTGGAATGAAAGGCACCCGCAAGCACAACTCAGAGTTTGCCGGTCCAGATACAACGGTACCGGCAAGCTTACCAGTACCGTTGTATCTGGACCGGCAAGCTCGTAATGAGGCCCATTGTGTTGCATTTCACCCTCTTAGCCTATCTTAGCCTTCAAATCTAGACAGTACGCTTAAAAATGTCTGTGCTGTACCCTGCCTCTTAAGACTGTGCCACATCTAGATATTGTGCACAAGACATATTGTGTTGCATTACACCCTCTTAGCCTATCTCAAATCTAGATTGTGTTCAAAGATTACTGTTTTACTCTACCTCTTAAGACTGTCACATCCAGATAGTGTGCTCAAAGACCACTGTGATGTACTTTACCTCTTAAAACTGTGTCACGTCTAGATAGTGCACTCAAACACTTGTGTATAGGCGCGCTACAAATAACATATATCATATCAAAGATTACTGTGCTGTACTCTGCCCCTTAAATTCCCCCCTCTTCTCAACCTACACCCTTCTTCAACCCAACCTCCTAATCATCTCCCATGCTGACAGCGTCCTGATCCTAGGCACTAGCTGTACATCCAGGACCCTCTACCACCTCTAGGTCACCAGTCCCTAGCCTCTCTCCACCTGATGGAGACCCCGTCTCGCAAGTATCCACCTCTCACACCCGTCCAGATCCCGAGAACCCCCGCTCCCTCCCTCCCATCCTCACAAAGCCCCCACAGCTCGCCACCCGCACTCTAGAACCCACCTTCTTGTGTCCCCCCACCATTCCTTCCCTGAGCACAACCGTAGAAACCCCCCACCCTCCTCACTTCAGCATAACGCCACTCGCCCAATCTCCTACCACTACCCCGCATCCAACTCAAAAATCAAAGCTGCACTCTGGCGCGCCAACCACCTCCCTCCTCAGAAGCCTATCTTCCCACCCACTCTCGTCGCTGCCCACCCTCCCTGTGACCCCTATTGAGAACTCCCTAACACCCCTCGCCACAATTCCCCACCCCTATCAAACTCCCAAGCCAGAGGAGACCGATGGCGCTCCAAACAGCTCGAACCCTCACCTTCTTCCACCCCTTCCTTTCACCCTCCAGAAATCATCCCGCCCTTCTTTTTGCCCCCCATACCTCAGAGTCCCTCTCCCCTAATCCAACACAGAACTGCCCACCCTCTCGCCCACACCCCCCTCCCACCCACCCCCTCCTTAATCCCCCAATTCCCCCCATCATATCCCTTCCCTTCTCTAAAAGCAGCACGTCTCGCCCTCGCAAGAACAGTAGCTTCATCTCCATCACCCTCCAACCTCCCACACTCTCTCACACCCCTACTGCACAGAAACCCTTGAAAAGTAGAAAACGAGCCTGGTCCCCCCCACCACCTCTTCCTCTACCCAGCCTCCCAATCTCTCGCTCCCCTTCCTCATTACACGCCCCCCTGCCCTTACCCTGCTTCCACCCCCTTTCTCTCGACTTCTCACCCTGCCCACTGGACCCCCCGAATCCTTTGAGACTCACTCTAGACTCTCCCCCCTCAAAACCCCCCTCGCCCACTGACCATCTGTCCACTCACCTGCCCCTCCTTGACTCTACCCACACCCCTCACATATCCTCCTCCGCCTGCCTACTCTGCCCAGCCTCCACCCACTGGCCTCCTTCCCTCGGCATCCAGAGCCCGCTGGCACCCTACCTCCCCACTACCCCTCCTCCCCCCGCCTCATTGCCCTGGAGCGTCCGACCCCTCCGTCTCCCCCCACTAGCCCCCATGCACCCCCTGCCCACACCCGGATAACCTCCTTGACCACACCCCACTCCGAAGTCAAGTGCATCCTTTTTAATGCCTGCTCTGTAGCGAAAAACAGACACGTCATCTTCGACCTCCTCTCCTCTGACAAACCTGACCTAGTCTTTATCACTGAAATCTGGTTCTCCAACGACTTTGCCCCTGTTGCACATGAGGCATTCCCCTCCGGCTACTCACTCATCCCGCTCAACAGACCCTCAACAGGAGGCGGTGTGGCAGTCCCCTTCAAATCTCACTTCTCCATCTCACTCGTTCAATATCAGGCATGCATCCCATCATGTGAATCCCTTCTTGTTAAACCCTCACTACCTCCGAATTTCTCCCACAGTTTCCTACTCATTTACAGACCCCCTGGTTACGACAGGCACTTCTCAACCAACCTCTGTGACTCTGTAGCCACCATTCAAGTAAAACACCCCTCCCTGACTCTCCTAGGAGACTTCCATATCTGGTTGGACATTCCCACCAACCCCATGACCCATCCACTGGTCGACAGTCTTGACTTGCTCAACCTCTCCCTTCATATGAACGGTCCAACCCACTCTAAAGGGCACACCCTAGATGCTATCTTCAGCTCCCATGACCTGATCCATCTAGCCCCCCCCCCTTACCACGCATCTGGTCCGAAGACTTTCTTGTCCCTTCCTCCATCCTCTCCCCTGCCCCTCCCCCTAATCCCCACCTGGCCTCCCCCTATCCCTGCAAATGCTGCAACAAAGTAAAGATGAAGCCCCACTTCTCAGACCCCTCCTGACAGATCCTTAACCATCGACTCCTTTGACTCATGGCTATATGAATCACTAATTCCTCTCACCCCCTCACGCCCCTCTCCCTCACGCAATGAACCACTTCCCAAATGGTTTACTCTAGAACTGAGGAATGCCAAAAAACTAAATAAATCTCTGGAACGCAAATGGAGAGCAGAAAAAAACCAGTCTCAGCAGATCCGCTTTCGCCTCGCACCATCGCAACTACAAAGCCCAAATCTGGAAAGCCAAAAAAAGCTTACTACAACAATCGGATTCTCAACTGTGGAAACGGCAGCAAAGACCTCCACAGAATCATATCTGAATTCGTCAAACCCACTTGCACCTCTTCCCAATCTGCCCCATAACAATCACTCTGCGACTCTTTCTCCCTCCACTTCTACACCACTGCTCTTGACAGTATGACCCCCCTTAACAACCAACTGTCCCTCCTCTCCTCCCCAACTTCCGACCAACCCAAAAAAAAAACTCACCCTCTGCCCCAGCCCCCCCCTTACCCACCTTTGACTCCTTCAGACCGATCTCGAGAGACACATTTCTTGACCTTCTATCCGCTAGCAATCCATCTGGCTCCTCCCTAAACGCCTGCCCCGCCTCAGTCCTTAAAGAAATATTCTTGTCCACCTGTGCAGGAGAACATGCAAGAACCATTCTAAATGACTCCCTCAGCTCTGGAATCTTCCCCAATGCCTTCAAAATTGCGCATGTCAAGCCTCTTCTTAAAAAAACATCTCTCCACCCCCTTTACCCCAAAAACTACAGACCCATCTCGAACACCAGATTCCTTGGAAAACTCATCGACCGATCAGCATACTCCCAACTAAATGCCTTTGTTAAATCCAACAACCTCCTTGGCCCCGCACAATCGGGCTTCAGACCACGATATGGAACCGAAACCACTCTGGCCTCAATCTGGGACAACCTTAAGATCACTGCAGACTCTGAAGGATGTGTTGCACTAATTCTCCTCAACCTGTCTGCAGCCTTCGACATGATTAACCACTCAATCCTCCTTGAACATCTCCACTCCATTGGAATCTGTGGCACCGCTCTCAAATGGATCGCCACCTTCCTCAACAACAAGAAACAAATAGCCCTCCTTTCCCCTTTTGTCTCAGCTGCTCGCTCGGTTAATACTGGAGTACCGCAAGGCGCATGTCTATCTTCTCTCTTATTCAACCTCTATATGTCCACCCTTCCTCGAATAATCCTCCTGCACAATATCTTGTGCTAAAACTACGCCGACGATACCCAAATCATCCTTAAAATCCACAACTCAGACTCTAACCCCCAGCCCGACCTCATAGCCTGCCTCCGAGATATCGACCGTTGGATGACTATAAACCACCTCCTATTAAACCCCTCTAAAACTGAAATCATGCAACACTGAGCTTCTACCTCGTCCACTCCTTTGGCCCCTTTCCATGGGCCAACCCTTCACCCACTCCGTCACAGTAAAAGACCTAGGATGCACTATGGACTCTGGCCTAACCCTCTCCCGACAGATCAACAACGTGTCTAAATGTTGTCACTACCATCTCAAACTTCTAAGGCACATTTTTCCCTACCTCTCCTTTCTGGACAGACTTGCCGCTGTTAAGTCTATTGTAATGTCGAGACTGGACTATGCTAACTCCCTATACCTAAAGGTCCCGGCATACAGCCTTAATAAACTCCAAAGAGCGCAAAATGCTGCTGCTAAACTACTCCTCACCCTGGGTTCAAGAGACCACACCTCTCCAGCTCTCCAAACCCTATTTATTTATTTAATATTTATATTGCGCCGGTAGCTCGCAAGCCTCGGAGCGCAGAAACAAGGACACGAGAACGGACGGAACAGATAGTGATTAGACAGAGCAGACGGGACAGTCACATAGAATTAAGCTAACTGAGGTATATGCCGTGATGGCCGTTTATTTGAAGATATGGGTTTTTACCTGTTTGCGAAAACGCGAGTAGTTGGTTTCCAGTCTAAGGTGGTCTGGTAGGTTGTTCCAAAGGTTGGCTGCAAGGGTTGGAAGGGCTCTACCTAAGCCACTTTTGAGTTTGTGAGGTGACGTAGCAATTTTAACAAGTTGGGATGATCTCAGTGTTCTATTAGGAACGTATGGTTTGATCCTAGTTTTTAAGTAGGTTGGTGCCTTTCCGTAGATGCATCTGTGAACGATGGTTAAGGTTTTGAAATGCACCCTATCTTCGATTTTCAGCCAATGAAGCTCCCTTCTGGAGTTGCTGATATGTTCTGTTTTAGTTTTGAGCTTGACAATTCTTACCGCGTTGTTCTGTACAATTTTGTAGCTTTGTAGGCATTGCTTGGAGGCACCCAGGACTAGAGTGTTGCCATAGTCAAGGCACGTAAGATGGTGGCTCTTGCTATGGTCGCACAATTTTCCTCGGATATGAAAGGTCTGATGGCTTTTATTAGACGGAGGTGGTAGGCACAGTTTTTTTTGATGAACTGTACTTGGGCGTCCGCACCCAACGATGCTTCTAGCAGCATACCTAGGGTTTTAACCTTGCTTAGGACCGGAATGGGGGTATCTTTAATGTGGAAGGATGTGTAGGATGAGGGTAGCTTAGCACGAGCAGAGGATGAGCCGAAAATCATGAGTTCCGTTTTTTTTCCGTTTAGGCACATCCAATTGGAGTCCATCCATTGCTCCACGTGGTTGTATATCATGGTAAGTTGCTCGCTATCTTTCTGATAATTGCCACTTAGTTCGAATACAAGCTGGGTGTCGTCAGCATAGTTAGTGAAATAGGTGTTTATGTGGTCTAGAACAAGGCATAGGTACTTTAAGTAAAGATTGAACAGTAGGGGTGACATACTGGCCCCTTGGGGAACTCCACAGAGGATTTCTTTTTCGAGGGAGAACTTGTCCCCCCAGTGCACTCTGGATATTCTGTTTTTTAGAAAGGGCATTATCCATCTGATGGCTTCATCAGAGCAGTTGGTGGTCTTTTTTAGCGCATTCTGGAGTAGGTTATGGTCGAGGAGATCAAATGCGGCGCTGAGGTCGAGTAGAACGAGGAGGCCTGTCTTACCCTTGTCAATAATACCGAGCATTTTGGTCTGCAGATCTAACATGGCCGTCTCGGTACTGTGTGCGGGGCGAAAACCAGACTGCTGTGGGTGGAGGGAATTAGATTCCTCTACATGTGCCTGGAGCTGCATGGTGGCGATCTTATCCATGATTTTGAGGATGAAGTTGCAGTTTGTTATGGGTCTGAGATTATTTGGATCGGGTTGGTCGAGATTGGGTTTTTTTACCAGAGGGGTTACTGTGACTTTTTTGATGGCATTAGGGACTTCCTGGTCTCTAAAAGAGGCATTAATGATCTTTGTCAGGATGGGGGCGAAAATGTCTATGTTGTCCAATATTATCTTAGGTGGAATGATATTCTCTGCACAGGTTGTGGGTTTCATGGTCGCCAGTATTTTGATCATTTCGCTGTTGTTGATCTCTGTGAACTTGAAAGTTCCAATACCTGCTGTTGCAGTCTCAGCTGGTAGGGTAACTGTCGTTTTTTGTTGGTCAGGGAATTTATGATGGCGTCCCTGGCTTTTGAAATTTTGTTGAAGAAGGCGATCTGGGTGGCATCGCATTCTTCTTGAGAGGGTAGGAAAGGAGGGGTAATGGCTTTGGGTTTTTCTATGGATTTAAGGATATTGAATAGTTTGCTGGTGGAATTGGTGGCTGCAGAAATCTGTTCGTTATAGAAGTTTTTTTTGGCCTCGGTTATCATATGTTTATATTTTATTTCGCTTTCCTTCTAGCGGGCTTTATTGGATGATGAAGGATTTTTTGGCCATACATTTTCTCTGTTTCGTTTGTCCTTTTTTTGTTCTGCAAGTTCTTTGGAGAACCATTGTGTTTTTTTTTGGGTGGGTCTAGTTGATTTAGTTTGAAGGGGGGCAATTTGGTCCGTGAGTTTCTCGAGGTGACTAAGTAGATTTGCTAACGTTGTTTCGCAGGAGTCATTCTCGGTTTGGTTTTTATCCACCTCAGCTAGGCATTGTATGAGGTGGTTCCTATCAATGTTTTTGTAGTTACGGTGTGTCGAGAGGGTCGGGCAGTTAGGGGTTTTGGGTTTGGGAAGAGGCAGGGTGATGTGGAAGGATATGCTATGATGGTCTGACCAAATGCAGGGTTCAGTCTTAAACTCTCGGTTTTTGAGATTGTTAGAGACGACCCAGTCAAGAAGATGGCCGTTGTCCATTGTGGGCTCTTGGTTGTTGATCTCAAAGTCAATGTTGTTTAGGGATCTTTGAAGTTTAATAGCTTCTTTGTCTTTTATATCGCCATACCAGCGGTTAAAGTCGCCCATGACTAGTGTGGCTGTGTTGGGTCCTTTATGCATATTGAGTTGATGCGTTATTTTGTCGTTGAATTCTGGGGTGGATGTTGGGGGCCTGTATAGGACAATCAAGTTTAAACTACTGTTAGCCGTAGGGGTGTGTTTGAGGTGCAGTATTGCACAGCCTGTACATGCTATGCTGCTGGGAAACATATGTATAGAGTCTCTTGCGATGACTGCTACACCACCCCCCTGGCCTTCTTCTCTGTTTGAGTAGAAGATGGAGTAGCCTTCCGGGACTGCGATGTCGCAGGTGGGGCCGATAGGGTCCTTGAGCCAGGTTTCAGTTATGCAGAAGATGTCTATTTGTTCATTGACAATCCTGTCATGAACACATTGTGCATGTTTATTGAGAGAACGCGTGTTAAGCAAGCATATTTTTAGGTCTAGCTTATTTGAGGGGTGAAACTCGGGACTGTTCCGGGGGGAACGGTCAATTTTTCTTTCTTGGGGGGCCTTTTGATGGCTGCTTTTTCCTTTGAGTCCTGACTGACTCGGTTAAGGGCAGTTTCTACCGCTTTTTGGACCAGGTTAATGCGCGCAAGCTTACTGAGATCTAGCGCGAGCTTGTCGAGGGGGAGCAACCCCATGATTACCTGTGAGGATGTTACACCGGTCTGTGGGGAGACGGGCAGCACTTTCCGCCCTGAACGCCGCGGATGGCGAGGACCGGCGCAGACCGGCTTGCCCCTGAAAGCGCCGGCGCTGAAAGCGCCTGACGTATCCAAAAATAGGCGGCAAGTGCTCTTGGCAGCTGTAGTTCCCAGAGCCTGTAGTTCCAAAATAAATGCAGCAGGAAGACAAAATACGAGTGCTTGCTCGTTGCAGAAATGTCAGAAAATACTTTTAAACACACAAAGGTAAATCTAAGTTACAAAGTATTTCTAAAGCTATACGAAATGTTTCCCAAAATGTGATTCAGAGTAAATGGCAGCAGGTTTAGAAAAATGGACAGTGCTTCTCTCCCTCCCACAAAATACAATTAGCTTTCTCCTCACACTACACTGGCTCCCAGTCGGACGAAGGGCCACTTTCAGAGCCATGTGCATCACTCATCGTGCAGTGCATAAGACCGGCCCACTATACCTGCAAGATAAGCTAAAACCTTACCTCCCGCCCCCCAAGATCAAGCACTGCCCTCATTTTAGTGATCCCAACCACCTACTCCGTCAGGATCAGAGGATCCTCTTTCTCAGCATTGGCCCTGACTCTGTGGAACTCGCTTCCACCACACATTCGACACACCCATGACTATATGACATTCTGCAAAGCACTAAAAACATGGCTCTCTCCATAACACCAACATCAACCTTAAAGATGCAACTGAACCTCCATCAACCCAATGACTAAATACACAATGTGACTCCCATGCTTGTCCACAATGAATACACTAATGTATCTGACTCTTTACAAGAAAGACTAGAGTAAGGGATACATCATTTGCCCGAATGGGAAGATGGAATGGCTGGGTGGAATGGATGGCATGGGATGGATAGACGACACAGATGGCATGGATGTACGGATGGAATGAACGAATGGATGGATGGAATGGATGGAAGGGATGGAATGTATAGATGAAACGTATAGATAGAATGTACGGATGGAACATATGGATGGATGGATGGAACATATGGATGGATGGATGGATGGATGGATGGATGGATAGGATAGGATAGGATAGAATGTATGGATATAACGTATGGATGGAATAGGATGGGATGGATGGAATAGGATGGGATGGATGGAATGGATGAAGGGGATGGAATGGATGTATGTGGAATGGATAGATGGAATGGATGGAATGCGTGGAATGGTTGACGGATGGATCAATGGATGGATCGATGGATGGATGGATCGTTGGATCAATGGATGGATCGATGGATCGATGGATGGATCGATGGACGGATCGATGGGCGGATCGATGGAATGGAGGGAACGGATAGATGGAATAGATAGAACTGATGGATGGGATGATGGATGGATGGATGGATGGATGGATGGATGGATGGATGGATGGATGGATGGATGGATGGATGGATGGATTGACTGATGGACTGATGGATGGAATGAAGGGAATGGATAGATAGAATAGATAGAATAGATAGAACAGATAGAATAGATGGATCGGATGGATGGATGGATGGGATGGATGGAATGGACAGATGGAACGGATGTATGTGGAATGGAAGGACAGAAGGGATGGAATGGATGTATGTGAAATGGATGGACGGAAGGGATGGAAGGGATGGAACAGATGGAAGAGACCGATGGGACGGAACGGATGGGATGGGATGTGATGGATGTGACGGATGGAAGTGATGGAAAAGGTGGAAGATATGGATGGGATGGAATGGAATGGATGGATGGATGGATGGATGGATGGATGGATGGATGGATGGATGGATGGATGGATGGATGGAATGGATGGAATGGGTGGATGGAATGGATGGATGGAATGGAAAGATGGAATGGATGGATGGATGGATGGAATGGATGGGATGTATGTGGAATGGATAGAATGTATGGATATAACATATGGATGGAATAGGATGGGATGGAATGGATGTATGTGGAATGGATGGAATGCGTGGAATGGGTGGAATGATTGACGGATGGATCGATGGATGGATGGATGGATCGATGGATGGATCGATGGACGGACAGATGGACGGATCGATGGATGGATCGATGGATGGATCGATGAAATGGAGGGAACGGATAGATGGAATAGATAGAACTGATGGATGGGATGATTGATGGATGGATGGATGGATGGATGGATGGATGGATGGATGGATTGACTGATGGATTGATGGATGGAATGGATGGAACAGAGGGAACGGATGGATGGAATGAAGGGAATGGATAGATAGAATAAATAGAATAGATGGATCGGATGGATGGATGTGATGGATGGAATGGATGGATGGAATGAATGGATGAAATGAATGGATGGATAGATGGAATGGACAGATGGAACGGATGTATGTGGAATGGAAGGACGGAAGGGATGGAATGGATGTATGTGAAATGGATGGACGGAAGGGATGGAAGGGATGGAAGAGACGGATGGGACGGAACGGACAGAACAAAATGGATGGGATGGGATGTGATGGATGTGATGGATGGAAGTGATGGAATGGGTGGAAGTGACGGAACGGGTGGAAGTGAAGGAACGGAGGGAAGTGACGGACTGGATGGAAGCGACGGATGGGATGGATGGATAGAAGAGATGGATGGATGGATGGATGGATGGATGGATGGATGGTGTTAGGAAAGATTTCATAATTGCATGTAATTTTCCCTCCATGTGTACACCCCCTAACATATTGCTGCTGTTTAGACACCATAGACTGACTTTGCCAGAGAAGCACAGCCTATGGGCTTTCACTCACTTTTTATGGGGAAACTGACATGCCCTTAAGACAGTCAGTACTGGGAGACTTTGTTTCCCTTAGTATTTTTCTGTGTTGCAACTGTTCTGCAACATATAACAAGTACACAATGTACCTTCCAGTACAGTGTACTTGGGTCTGTAGTCATTTTCCAAAGGCCCTAGATACTCACGATGGACTTTTTGTGAGATGTACAGATGTGTCATGGACAGGGCTGGTGGCAGCTATCTTTTTGCATTATTTTTAACCCTTTCCTGCCATGTTAACCGCGTTAACCGCGTTTGGCCCCAATAGGTGGCCTGGCTCCAAAATGGCCATGCCACGAGTTTCTTTGTCCTGTCCTTTGGCCATCTTGCCCCTTCACCTTCCCCAGGTTGAGTCGACCCGGGTCAGTCCTTATTTGGACATGCAGTTTCGCAGGCTTCTGCATGCCTTGTGTGTGTGCCTCCAGGATGAGGGCTGGGGTGACTGTCCCCAATACACATCCTGGGTACCAGAGAGTCTGGAGTGCTGTGAATGACTGGGACCACCATGGTCTTTTATTGGTCCACGTATGGAGTGTGTGTTTGTGAGCAGATCTCCCATTGGGTCCTCTTCGTTTTGGCGCGACAGGAACTTTGGATAAGAGGAGGCTGAAAACACCCATACCATGTCGATCTCTGGAGTTCTCACTGAACGAAGTATAGGATCCAAGTATCCTGAAACTACAAAGTTGAGTCGAGGAACCACTGGTGACCCACTGAAAGTTTTGGCAACCTGAGCCCGCTGTCGTCCCGTTGGACCCCTCTGCATCTGGTCGTCCTAGAAGGTCTGCCAAGATGCTTCGACCCATTGGAATAGTGGGACCAACTATTCTCGGCACCTTCATCAAAACCTGCAAGTAAGCTTTCTTGGAAGTGGCCCTGGGCCAACCAGTGGACTGACCAGCTTACCCAGTTGCTTTGCTCTGCCACTGGCACCGTTTCGAGGAGGCCCTCGAAACCTGGTATACTGCTAGCTCTATGTCCACGGCACCCTCACACTGAATTTCGTACACTTGGCATTCCAAGGTCTGAAGTGAGACGAGAGTGCCAGGACCCGAGCATATACGCGGTTACCGTGTTGCCCTGCCACGGCAACAATCTTTGCAAGTGCACTGCATTTGTGACCCTCTTGCCCCTGAAGCCTGCTGCAGTGAAACCAAGGTGATTCATCCACCCGAAGCAGAGAAATCGCCACTGTCCCGTTTGGGAATCCTCACTGTATCTCAGGAACTGAAAGCCGCAGAGACGTCCTTTTTGCCGGGTTCGAACCTTTAAGCGAAGTGGACTGAACTGGTGAAGTTTGGGTCAGAGTACGCAGGGGACCGTTGAGTACTTCCAACACTAACTGGTGACCCCTAGCGCCAGGGACCCTTTTTACACACTAGTGGCCCCTGAGGGTCCCTCTCCTTTCCACTGCTAGTGTGAACTAGCAACTCCATCCCGCTCTCTGGAACTGCCTCTGCCTTCAAGTGGAGGTGCTCCCTGAATAGTGGGAACTTATTCTTCATCGCCTCATCTACCTTCCTGAGCTGCTAGAGACCCCTGAAGAGACCCCATTTTGCCCATTGGAACAACTGCGTGCACTTGTATTGCATGTACTATTGAGCACAAGGCTCCTCTCTTCTTAGGGCTTGGACTGCCTCTTAGTTAGGTGTGTTGCTGATGTCGAACGGGCCTAAAGACTACCTGCACTGCCTGTTTCCCTCCCATCTAGGTTGTTGACATATTTTGAGCATTTAACCCTTTAGACCCCAATGGTCTTGTATATACATTGTATTGATAGTGTTGTGTTGATTTACTTAGTCTTGCTGTGATCTGAGCTACAAAGGCCTTGTAATAAATGGCTGGGAGTAATGTGTAAGTGTCCTTGCTCTGTGTGCTCATTGAGGTCTTTCAGTCACCCTCACCCCTCTTGAGACTTAGACTTGACCGCCTGCCATAGCTACCTTGATTGGTCTGGCTTGTCCAGAGGTTACCCTGTTCCAAAAAACTAGACTGGCCTTCTGAACCTCTGCCCACCAGGTCAGAGTTCAGAAATCCATCTTAACAAATTGGTGTACAGCGGTGGGATAGGACTGAACGTATCCAGTGTTGTACACTATTGAAGGCATTTCACGTTATTTCTACCCAGGACACATGGTAAATTGTTGTTGAATAACTGAAAAAGGCCATAGACCTATCTAACAATATGGAAACAAGTACCTTGTTAACCTTAAATGCTTCTAAATCTGAAACATTAAGAAAGATGTGTGCTGAGAGGGGTTTACCTGCTCAAGGCACAAAAATGGAAATGAGTCAAAGAATCATGGAATGGCAAGAGTCACAACTCAGTGCCATAGCTCCTGAGGAAAGTGCAGAAGGTGGCGGGGCTGCTCTCACTGGCAGAACGGACAAGTCTGTCGCTGCACTTGTCAATGGGACCCATGAGGATTTAGATGATGTGATGTCCAATGTTTCCTCTTCCAGTGCTGATGCTGAGGCCATGCTTGAATTCAAGAAGCAAGAACTGCTATTTAGGCAGAAGGAGCTTGAATTTAACATGGCCAAGCTGAAGATAGAGCAGGCAGAAAAACAGAAGAACAGGGATCACCAGTTGGAACTGGCCAAGCTTCAAGTTTCCAATGGATCTAAGGGTCCTGGACATGGGTCTGGGTCCTCCTCTCATCCTCGGTTTCCTAAAGATCCGCTCAGTGTGTATGAGGAAAAGAATGACATTATGGACTGGCTGAATACTTTTGAGTATGCATGTGAAGTTCAACAGGTTGACAATGCTGATGAAATTGCCTGGTTACTTAGCAGACTGCCCCATTCTGGCTGCAGTGCCATTATGGAAATGTCAAAAGCTGAGAGAGCAGATTTTGCAATGTTGAAGCACATTCTCATCTTAAAGTTTGGAAAGACTCCTGCCCAATACTTAAAGAGATTCCGAGAGTACAAAAAGAAAGAAGGTGGAACTTGGGTGTCTTATGTAACTGAATCCTTAAAAAACTTGACTGGCTGGGTTGAAGGTTATAGGTCTCCACCTTTGAAGGTATGATATGTTTTGTCATGCTTAAACATATTTTTGCATATTGTTACCCTGAGCTTAAGCAGCATTTGGCAGATTCAAAGGAGATAGATCCCAAGAAGCTAGCCATAGCAGCAGATTTGTGGGTGTCACATAGAGTGTCCCATAAGGACTAGACTCACCCTGGTAAGCAGGAGGAGGGGAACAAGTCCAAAGATAAGGAGGGTGGGGAATCTGATAAAACGTCCTCCCAGAAGGGCCACAAAAAGTAAAATAAGTGTAAGTCACAAGAGAACTCACAGGGTATTGGAGGTCAGCCTCCAAGACAGAACTCTGGTTATAGTAAGCCTCCCTATGTAAACAGACCCAGTGGATCTTGTTTTGCTTGTGGAGCAACTGATCATGTGAAGGGGGATCCCAGATGTAAGGTCAAAACCTTGACGGTCCACTCTGCTAATCTTACCTTCTCCTCTTATGAGGAAGAAGAGATTACAGGAGGATCCTTCTTCTCAGATTCCTTCCCCAGTGGGATAGATTCTGAGGTAGTTTTAGTGTTCCTGGGAGCCTAAAGTCTCAGAGGCTTATGCTAGGATTCCAGATAATACCGAGCACTACTTTAAGGACAGTGTGCTGATCAATGGAGTAGATACTCCAGCTCTTAGGGATAGTGGGTGTAGTCGAACTGTAGTGGATTCTACCTTGGTAGACCCAGAGGAAGTTGCTAGAGCTACTCCGTTACCCACCAAGTTGGCTCATGGCCCACCTCTCATGTTCCCAGTAATACCTGTAACTTTTACTTTGAATGGTACAGCATTTAGGATTCCAGTGAGCATCCAAGAGAAAGTCCCAGGAAAGGTCTTGCTGTGAAATGTTCTCAGAGCTTTAGGACTTGTGGGGGATACAGCTGAAAGACCCTGCACACGGTCTCAAACAAGGGCAGCACTGGCCAAGACCACTGCAGTGCCCCAGCCAAAGGAGAAACCCAAGGCTAAAGGAGTAATAACATCCAAAAGAGGGAAAGAGAATATTCCCCGTAACTCACCTACCACTGAGGTGGAGGTAGTTAATCAAACACCAGAACCTGACGAGGTAGAGGTGTTGCCTGAAGTATTTGATCCAAATGACCATCCTGAACTAAAAGACTTGTTAGTAGAAGGTGGTCCTGACAGAGAAGAATTCAGTAAAGGCCAATGTGAGGGCCCATCTCTGGAAGGACTAAGGAGACAGGCCTGCTCCCAGCTTGAGGGTGAACCTCCTGGGAAGCATAGGATTTATTGGGCCTCATTACGACCCAGGCGGTAAGTTACCGCCTGGGCCGTGACTTTACCACCATGGCGTAAACTACGTTTACGCCATGGTGGTTGGCGGACTTACCGCCCCATTCCGAGGTTGGCGGGGCGGTAAGTCCCCAATCCCCATTTACCCTTCCCCATTCCCATTTTTGCCCCATAGGGCATAATGGGAGTGGGGAAGGCGTTAATTACGCCACCGTAAATTACGGTGGCGTAATTAACTCCATGGTCCCTTAGCGCCATGGATTTTAACACCTGCTAAAAGCAGGTGTTAAAAGCGCCATGGCGCTAAGGGACCTCGTAGTTGGCGGTAAGGGGTCGGCGCAGCTAACGCTGGCGTTAACCCCTTACCGCCAGGGTCGTAATGAGGCCCATTGGGAAGGTGGGCTCCTGTACAGTGAGCCTACAGAGTCTACAGAAGGCGACCATAGGAGGTTGGGGGTTCCCCTTGCTGTAAGACCCTTCCTCCTGCAGCTGGCGCATGAAGTGCCCCTTGCTGGTCACCTTAGAATCAAGAGAACCAAGCAAAGGTTATCCATGCACTTCTACTGGCCCAAGATGGGGGTGCAAGTAGAAAGTCACTGCAGGAGTTGTGCCACCTGCCAGTTATCTGGTAAGAGTGGCTCAACAATCCAAGCTCCATTGGTACCACTCCCTGTGGTGGGTGTACCATTTGAGAGGGTAGGGATCGACAATGTTGGTCCCCTTGACCCCCAAACATCCTCAGGCAATGGGTTTATCCTGGTGCTGGTCGACCATGCCACCAGGTATCTTGAGGCCATCCCATTGAAGACTGGGACTTCCATGTCAGTTGCAAAAGCTTTACTTGGCATATTTACTAGTGTTGGCTTCCCTAAAGAAGTTGTGTCTGATAGGGGCAGCAACTTTATGTCAAAGTATATGCAGGCCATGTGGAAGGAATCTGGTGTCACCTATAGGTTTTCATCCGCATATCACCCACTGATGAATGGTCTTGTAGAAAGGTTTAAGAGAACCTTGAAAAGCGTGATTGGGGCTCTGGAAGAACCCCAAAGAAGAAAATGGGATCTTCTGTTACCATGCTTACTGTTTGCCTACAGAGAGGTACCACAAGAGGGTGTTGGCTTCAGCCCCTTTGAACGTCTGTTTGGTCACCCTCTAAGGGACCATTGGCCATAGTCAAAGAGGGATGGGAGATGCCCACTCCCCCTATTACTACCAACGCAGTGGACTATGTGCAAGGGCTCAGAAAAAGGATGGTACTCCTGGTGAGTCTGTCTAGTGAGAAGCTGAAGGCAGGGCAAGCACTGGTGAAACATTGGTATGACCAGAAAGCTTCCCTCATCACTTTCACACCTGGTCAGAAAGTCCTGATCATGAATCCTATAAGGCCTAGAGCTTTACAGGACAAATGGTCAGGCCCTTACACAGTGGTGGAGTCACTGGGTGAGGTCTACTATTTAGTGGACTTTGAAAGGGCTGGTCAAGCTCCAAAAGTGTTCAATGTGAATAGACTGAAGGTATTCATCCCAAGAGTTGAAATCGCTGAACTGCTGCTGGCTTCAGATGTTGAGGAAGAGGAGTCAGAACCTCTCCCTGACCTGTTCCAAAGCGGTCCTTCAGACAGCTCCATTGAGGGTGTCCAAGTGGCCCCTCACCTGACTTATGATCAGCAAGCAGAGGCGAAAAGTTTGCTTAGGCATTTTTCACCCTTGTCCTCACAGTCCCCTGGTTTGACACCCTGGTGCAAACATGACGTTGACACAGGACACAGTGTACCTACCAAAAGTAGGGGATACAGAATGTCAGACAAAGTAAGGTCTTACATTAAGAGAGGTCAACAAAATGTTGGATTTTGGGGTGATTGAACCCTCTAGTAGTCTTTGGTCCAGCCCAGTGGTATTGGTTCCAAAAGCAGGTACTTCTGAATTGAGTTTCTGTGTGGATTACAGGGCTCTGAATGCTGTCACCAAGACAGATGCACACCCCTTGCCTAGGACAGATGAGCTGGTGGATACTTTGGGTGCCTCCAAATACCTCAGCACATTTGACCTCACTGCAGGCTATTGGCAAATAGCTCTTGCAGAACATGCCAAGAAGACAGCTTTCTCAACACCAGAGGGTTTTTTCCAGTTCAGGGTAATGCCTTTTGGGTTGAAGAATGCACCTGCCACTTTCGAGAGGCTTGTGAATCATGTGTTGCATGGGTTGGATGAATTCTGTCTTGCATATCTGGATGATATAGCAGTTTTCAGTGCCACCTGGGAAGACGATGTGAAACACCTTAGAATTGTGTCACAGGCTCTTCAGAAGGCCCACTTGACCATAAAGGCCAGTAATTGCCAGATTGGAGAAGGATCCGTGGTCTACCTTCGACATGAAGTAGGTGGAGGGAGGATACATTCTCTAACCAGTAAAGTACAAGCAGTACAAGACTGGCCTACCCCCACTATTCAGACCCAAGTGAGAGTCTTTTTAGGACTCACTGGGTATTACAGAAATATCATGGCAGACTATGGCCCTATATCTGCCCCTCTGACTGGTCTCACAACTCCAAAGAAACCCAAGAAGGTAACTTGGTCTGAAGAGTGTGAGAAGGCCTTCAATGGCTTAAAAGACTCCTTGTGCCAAGCCCCTGTACTCAGGGCCCCTGATTACCAAAAGCCTTTTATTGTGCAGACAGATGCCTCTGACACTGGGATAGGAGCTGTACTATCACAGGTAGATGAGAAGGGTAAGGAACACCCTATTGGCTTCATTAGTCGCCAGCTTAAGGACAGAGAGCTCAGATGGTCCACAGTAGAGAAAGAGTGTTTATCTGTTGTGTGGGCCCTAAGGAACTTGAGGCCCTACCTCTATGGGACCCACTTCACTGTGCAAACTGACCATAAGCCCTTAAAGTGGCTAATTAACATGAATGGAGAGAATCCAAAGTTGCTTAGGTGGTCCATCAGTCTGCAAGGCTTTGACTTCACTATTGAGCATAGGCCAGGTGTCCAACATAGCAATGCTGATGGGTTGTCCAGAATGTTTAACCGACCTGAACAAGAAACTCATCCAGGGGTGGATTAGTTCCCCCGGTCCTTAGTCTGGGAGGGGTGAGTGTTAGGAAAGATTTCATAATTGTATGGAATTTTCCCTCCATGTGTTGTGTACACACCCAAACCTTTTGCCGCTGTTTAGACACCATAGACTGACTTTGACAGAGAAGCACAGCCTTCAGTTGCACTCCTCCGGGCTTTCGCTCACTTTGCTGGGGAAACTGACATGCCCTTAAGACAGTCAGTACTGGGAGACATTGTTTCCCTTAGTCGTTTTCCATGTTGCAACCTTTCTGCAACATGTATCAAGTACACAATGTACCTTCCAGTACAGTGTGCTTGGGTCTGTAGTAATTTTCCAAAGGCCCTAGATATTCCCGATGGACTTTTTGTGAGATGTGCAGATGTGTCATGGACAGGGCTGGTGGCAGCTATCTTTTCACATTATTTTTAACCCTTTCCTGCCATGTTAACTGCGTTAACCGCGTTTGGCACGAATAGGTGGCCTGGCTCCAAAATGGCCATGCCACGAGGTACTTTGCCCTGTCCTTTGGCCATCTTGCCCCCTTCACCTTCCCCAGGTCGAGTCGACCCGGTCAATCCTTATTTGGACATGCAGTTTCCCGCAAAACGCAAAGCTTTTGCGGGCTTCTGCATGCCTTGTGTGTGTGCCTCCAGGATGTGGGCTGGGGTGTCTGTCCCCAATACACATCCTGTGTGCCAGAGAGTCTGGAGTGCTGTGAATGACTTGGACCACCGTGGTCAGTAATTGGTCCACATATGGAGTGTGTGTTTCTGAGCAGATCTCCCATTGGGTCCTCTCTGTTTTGGCGCGACAGGAACTTTGGATAAGAGGAGGCTGAAAACACCCATACCATGTCGATCTCTGGAGTTCTCACTGAACGAAGGATAGGATCCAAGTATCCTGAAACTAAAAGAGTCGAGGAACCACTGGTGACCCTCTGGAAGGTTTGGCAACCTGAGCCCGCTGTCGTCCCGTTGGACCCCTCTGCATCTGGTTGTCCTAAAAGGTCTGCGAAGACGCTTCGACCCATTGGAATAGTGGGACCAACTATTCTCGGCACCTTCATCAAAACTTGCAAGTAAGCTTTCTCGGAAGTGGCCCTGGACCAACCAGTGGACTGGCCAGCTTACCCAGTTGCTTTGCTCTTTCACCACCGTCATTTCGAGGAGGCCCTCGAAACTTGGTATACTGCTAGCTCTATGTCCACGGCACCCTCACACCGAATTTTGTACACTTGGCATTCCCAGCTCTGAAGTGAGACGAGTGCGGAAGGACCCGAGCTTACGCGGTTTCCCTGTTGCCCTGCCGCAGCAACAACCTTTGCAAGTGCGCTGTATTTGTGACCCTCTTGCCCCTGAAGCCTGCTGCAGTGAAACCAGGTCAATGCATGCACCCATTGCAGAGAAATCGCTACTGTCCCATTTGGGAATCCTCACTGTATCTCAGGAAGTGAAAGCTGCAGAGATGTCCTTTTTGCCACGTTCGAACCTGCAAGCAAAGTGGACTGAACTGGCGAAGTTTGGCTCTGAGTGCGCCTGGGACCCGTGAGTACTTCCAACACTAACCAGTGACCCCTAGCGCCAGGGCCCCTTTTTACGCACAAGTGGCCCCACAGGGTATCTCTCCTTTCCACTGCTAGTGCGAACTAGCAACTCCATCCAGCTCTCTGGAACTGCCTCTGCCTTCAAGTGGTGGTCCTCCCTGAATAGTGGAAACATATTCTTCATCACCTCATCCACCTTCCTGAGCTGCTAGAGACCCCTGAAGAGACCCCGTTTTGCCCATTGGAACAACCGCGGGCACTTGCATTGCATGTACTATTGATCACAAGGCTCCTCTCTTCTTAGGGCTTGGACTACCTCTTAGGTGTGTTGCTGATGTCGAACGCGCCTAAAGACTACCTGCACTGCCTGTTTCCTTCCCATTTAGGTTGTCGACATATTTCGTGCATTTAACCCTTTAGACCCCAATGGTCTTGTAAATAAATTGTATTGATAGTGTTGTGTTGATTTACTTAGTCTTGCTGTGATTCTTTTGCTATGGTCTGAGTTACAAAGGCCTTGTAATAAATGTGTTTATATTTTTGATATAACACCTGTCTGGGAGCAATTTGTAAGTGTCCTTGCTCTGTGTGCTCATTGAGATCTTTCAGTCACTCTGACCCCTCCTGAGACTTAGTCTTGACCGCCTCCCATAACTACCTTGATTGGTCTGGTTTGTCCAGAGGTTACCCTGTTCCAAAAAAACTAGGCTGGCCTTCTGTACCTCTGCCCACCAGGTCAGAGTTCAGAAATCCATCTTAACAGATGGGATGGATGGGATGAAATGGTTGGATGGGATGGATAGATTGGTTGGATGGGATGGAATTGATGGGATGGTTGGATGGAATGGGATGGAATGGTTGGATGGAATGGATGGAATCATAAACCCACGCAAACACTCCCGTCCCATATCATTATGCTTACTTTCAACTCTACACCATCACACAATTAGAATGCAGCTATACCCCTGATCAATTTGGCCTAGCTGTTCACATACGATCATTACCCCATGAACACCTCATCACTCTAATAAAACGCAGTTATCCCATGACATTCGGCCTAGCTGCTCACATAAGCGTCCTACAGGCCTAACACAGCCAAAACCCAGACTGGTTGTCCACCCATCAGTCTGGACACATTCGACTGATACCTTCACCACCTAACGCTAGGATGCAGCTACCATCTGGCATTTACATCAGCTGCACACATAACTGGTGCACCCAGGCACCCTACAACACTTTCTCTCTCTACTGACCAGGTCTGCGGTCCCCGAGGGCGTTCAACCTACCACTGCTTTGAGATCATACCAATGATATATAGAGCATTATATAAATGCCAAATAACATAACATAACATCTTAAGCTTGTCCGTATAGTTATGGAAAAGCGCCAAGACTGATCTTGGGCCTCTACTCGAGCCACCGGCCCTATGAACTCTTTCAATTTTCATCTCATCGATTGAGTCATCTTCGAAAAGGAGTTTTGTGATTTCATGTATCCTCCTCCTGAGGTCCCTTTTGGTCTCTCCTTTTGTCTCTGGCATCCCAAAAAATCAGAGGTTATTCCTCCTTTTGTGGTTTTCAAAGTCATCCATCTTCAAAACCATCTCCGCCTCTCTCCTCTCAATTTCGCCCATTCTCACGTCCATATGAGTCTCCATGGTGTCCAAAGAAGATTTATTGTATTTGACTGCCTGCAGTCTCTTCTCCATTTTGTCAAGTCGCACATTAATCTTGTCAACTTTGCCCCCGATGTCCGCCCTCATACTTCAGATCTCTTCTAGGAATGAGGCGAAATCTCTCTTGGTGCCATCGCATCATCCCCCCACCGCCAAATCTTTCCCTGAGTAACGCTCTGTGCAATCCAATCTGCCAGGGTATGCAAATTCAGCCAGCCCTGCTTTAATCTCCATACAGTGCTGCACCAAAGTGAGGCACCCAGAAGGAAGCGGTCCCCTCCGTCACCCCTTCCAAGGCAGACCATTCCTCTTTACCACGCATCCAGCACAGACTTCTCTCCAATCTATGGGGGGTGGGGGGATCAACCCCACTCCAGGCGAGGTGGGCAAACACCCCAGGATCGGGGGCTCACACCTCCCATGGAGTCCCTCCTCCAGTGGACCCAGTCGGATTTCACCCGCAGGGCCTTGTGGCCTTTGGGGGAAGGGGTGCTCCACTGTCAACACCTTGCATTCCCTGACTCCCCCGGGTCACTCCCGGCCCCTCAGCAATGTCCAAGAGAACCGCCAGCCACCCACCCCTGCGGTCCAGTCAGCGGCCTCCAACGATCCCAGTCAGGCACCCCAGGCCTCCGGACCTCACCTGGGCGCAGACAGCTGTGAGGTGGGCACACGCCCCAGTACCGAGGGCCTACACCTCCCGGGCATTACTTGCTGTGGCTGAAGGGCAGCCTGCACCCAGGATCACAGTGCCTCCTCACTTTCTCTTCCTGGCTCCCTCTGCTCCCTGCGAGCACTGCAGCAGCAGAAAGGCCCCCTCCAGCAACCCCAAGGGCTGACATACCTGCTGTCGCACCTCTGTAGACCACCTCCTCACTCCTTAAACTTCACTGCACTGGCTTTTGCTCACATGTTATGGGGAAACTGTGTCCTTAAGGCTATCAGTACTGAGAAACAGTGTCTCCCTTAGTCGTGTTACTATGTTGCAACTTGTGGTTACTTTTGTATCACCTGTGGTAACTTTTTATTATTGCACAAAACAGCTTACACTGCAGTGCAATGGGGTTAATTTTTGTTTTGCCTTAGACTAACACTCAGAGGATTTTTGGTTACTCTAGATGTGCTTAAAAGATGGGCTGGAGGCAGCAGTGACTTTTCCCCACTTTTTGGGGAATTTCGTTTTAGCTTTACCGCGTTTACCGCATTTGGCTGCTGACTGTGGTTACTGGTCAAACATGGCCGTGCAATGAGATTTTCACCTGTTCTTTTTGCCATCTTGTTGTTTAGCCTTCTTCCTGGCTTCAGAGGCCAGGAAGATCCTTTATAAAGACTTCAGTGCCCGAGAAAGCAGCAGCTTTTGGCGGGCTACTGGAGGGCTTTGTGTGTTTGCACGCAGGATGTTGGTTGGGTCAGTCTGACCCTAATCCACATCTTGGTTTCTGTGTGTCTGAGTGGTATGTATGAGTGTTCTTGCCAGTGGTCTTGATTGGACCACTGTGGGGGGTGTGTGTGGGCTAGTCCTGCTATTCGCTAGTGGGAGTTTCAGCTCCTACCTGGCTTTTAGGATAAGAAGAGGACCCCTGCGCCCATTCTTCAGAGATCCTAGAGAACCATGAAGGAGCCAAGTATCCTATCCAGCTGAGAGACCTGTGAAGAAACCTGAAACCTGACTGAAGGAGGCCTGGCAACCGAGCTCTGCTTCAGTCCTGGCGGAGCCCTATCTGTCTCATGGTCTTTAGTATCCTGCGAACCAAGTCCCCTTCATTGACCTCCTTGCGATACGTTGCTCTGCATTGCTCTGCGTTTGTCGCCCTGAGATTTCATGATCTCCTGGCTCTTTTGTAATCTGAACACGATGTCGCTCATGTCGATGTCGTCGTCCTCTCTGACTTTGTGTAGCCACGCTGATACCAGTGTAGATGTGGCCCTTCTCCCCCTCAACATCTGAAACAGAGATACTCCTGTGATGGCATTTGGCGTCAAGCAATGCGCTGCCACAGCCTCTTTGACGATTTTGCAGGGATTCATGCCTTATGCGCATGCCAATTGTAAGGCTCCTTTAATTAATTGGTTTGCCCTTACTACCAGCCCTTTGGCCTGTGGGTGATACATGCTTGCTCCCAATTGCCAGATATTGTGCTTCTTGACAAAGCTTTCCATCTATCTGGAAACTAGTTGCACTCCATTACCTGTCACAATCTCCTTGGGGAGTCCTTCTCTTCGAAAGACGGAGCTGAATACTTCTATGACTGTGCCCGTGCTGATGTCTGGCAGGAATTCAACTTCGACCCACTTGGAGAGATAGTCTACCATGCCTGCCCCGTACTTGTCACTTGACATGCCATCCAACGTGCCAATAAAATCCAGGCCAATTTTATGCCAAACGCCGGGTGGGATTTCTGTGGGTATCGTAGGTGCTTGCCTCACTTTTAGCCGTTTGTTGCTGTTTGCGCATTCATGGCATCTTTCGATCATTGCCCTTACTTCTTGGTCCATTCCAGGCTACTGATGCGCATTGTGCACTCTCCGTCGTGTCATATTGCTGCCTAGATGACCTGCATGCGCTCTACACAATATCACTTTGCGGATGCCTCCTGGACGGATTACTTGGTTGCCTCTCATTACTAGACCATCCATTTCTGTGATCTTGTCGCTGACTTTACAATATGGTTGCAGATCTTCCGGGATTTCTCTCTCATTTGGCCAACCTTTGCGGGCCCATTCTGCTACCCGGGCCAGGGCATCATTATGTATCATTTCCTCCCGCCAATGAGACTCGCTCATCTCCATGAAATCTTTGTTTCTTAGATCTCCTATGGATGCCACAACACATTAGTCTTCCAGGAATGTGGTGCCCGGGGTACTTTGATCCAGTAGCATGGACATGCAGTCCGCTTGGGCATTCTTCTAGCCCACAATGTGGATGATCCCGTACGTGTACTCTTGCAGTTTGGTGGCAATTCTTGCTAGGCGTGGTGTCGCCGCATTTGTGCCACCAGGGCTCAACATGTGCACCAGGGGTTTGTGGTCAGTGAATAGGTGGAATTTGGTTCCCCAAACGTACGACCTGAAGTATTCCACAACCCAGGTGCACGCCAACATCTCCTTCTCGACAGTAGAGTAGTTTTTCTCTGAGGTGAACAGTGCTTTCGATGCAAAGGCAACAATGTTTTCAGTGTCTCTCGTTTTTTTTGGGTGAGGCTGGCTCCCAAGCCGCACGCCAACATCTCCTTCTCGACAGTAGAGTAGTTTTTCTCTGAGGTGAACAGTGCTTTCGATGCGAAGGCAACAATGTTTTCAGTGTCTCTCTTTTTTTTGGGTGAGGCTGGCTCCCAAGCCGCATGCACTGGCATCTGTCATTATGTACATTTCCCATTCGGGATTGAACAGTTTGAGACACAGTGCATGTAGGATTCTCTTCTTGATTTCGGCAAAGGCCTCGACTTGTTGTGAATTCCACATGTAATCGGCACCTTTCCTCAGGAGCTGTAACGCTCACCTGATTCTCGCAGAGGCGCCGGTCTTGACTGGGCGACTACCGTATCTTCAAGGTGATGTGTAGCACCCGGTTGGCTCTTTGGGCTGGACCTCTGTGCACTGTATGCCTGACGTGTAGAGTAAGATGTCTTAGGTAAGTGAATGCCGAGCTCTCCATCTGCCTCAGGGCAGGGTGCTGTAACCAGTTTCTTCACTGGATAGGTAGCGCAGGCCTCTTGACTTCAGAGGACTGCTGTCCGTCGTTTACTGCACGAACGGTAAGTTTCGAGTCATTCAAATGTCTTTAAAGTCTTTAGTAATGATGTCTCTTGTTTTGCAGGGTTCCGGCGATGGCGGATGACGGGCTGAAGTGAGTTGAAGATGGAGCCCGTGTGATGAATAGAAGCGCCTGGAAGCACGTAAGTAAGCGCTTGTTGCCTGCTTCACTATGCGCTCTAACTGTCTTTTTATTTTGCAGGTACGAGTTCGGAGCGGCTGCAGGGTGCCGGAATACCCACTGGATTAGATGTGGAAAGGAGTAATGGCACGTGAGTATTAAAGTTCCCCAATGTCTTTAAACGCACCTTGTTTTGTCTTTCAGATGCGGGATGCAGCGCCGAAGACCTCCGGAGCGCACGAAGAGTAGGTAAGCCTTTGCCTTTCAGATGCCGGAATGCTAACCTGTTCTTTCTTGTCTTTATAGGTGTTGCTGAAGACTGGATTCAGGATGGTAAGCCTTTTTCCTTAGGCCCAGGACAGGATGCAGAAGACACGATGAGCGTTCTGCTGCAGAGGTTGCAGAATAACGCAAAGCAAGATTCATCCACCGGGTGTGGTTTAAATAGCCTCCTGTAGTGCTTAGGTGTCTCCTTCCACAGCCACGCCCAAGTAAGAAAAGAGTTCCTGGTAAGAAAAGAGTTCCTGCCTTCCAGAAGAGTTCCAGTGTTCTGAATCTAGGGAGTGGCTCCAGCCCCACCCAACAGGAAAAGTAGTTCCAAACAGAAGAGGATCAGAGGCTCAACTGGCAGGCAAGTAAGCAGCATGGTCTGCTGAAGATAAGTCCACCCAAGCATTATGAGCCCGGCGCTTCCAGCGCTGGGACTGGGCATATTTATGAGCCTGGTGCCACTGGCGCCAGGACTGGGTCCAAAAGGTCCCAATTGGGACTGGTTGGCACTCGGAACCTGGGTTATGGATCTGCTTCCAAGGGAGTTGGGAAAACCCTGACCTTTTGGAAGCAGAGATCATGACAGTACCCCCCCTCAAGGCCCCTCCCAAACCGGGCTTCTCAGGGGGTTTTGGCTTGTCAGGAAATGTTCGGTGAAATCTTTTGATTAGGCGAGGAGCGTGGACATATTCAGCAGGTTCCCAGGATCTCTCTTGGGGGCCGTAGCCTTTCCAGTCAATTAGGTAGAATAGTTTAGATTTGGAGATCTTGGAGTCCAGAATGCTTTTGACTTCAAACTCGAGTTCTCCATCCACTAGGATAGGTTTTGGAGATTTGGTTAGTCGGGTTTGAGGTTGCACGGGTTTTAATAGAGAGACGTGGAAGACCGGATGTATCTTCATGTGCGGGGGCAAGTCCAACTTGACCGCTACTGGGTTTACTATGGTAGTGATGGAATAGGGACCAAGGTATCTTGGGTTGAATGTGCGTGGCCCTTTTAGAGATAGATATTTGGTGGATAACCAGACTTGATCCCCTACTTGATAGTGAGGGGCTTCCTTCCGATGTTGATCTGCTCCTTTCTTGTATTGTTCTTTAGCCCTTTGAAGGTGAGAAACAGCTTCCTTAAAGGCTTGGGTGATTGTAGAATGCAGGTAGTCTACTGCTGGTGTTTCAAGATCTTGGAGGGGATCCAACTCCGAGGTTCGAGGGTGACTGCCGTACAAAAGAAAAAACGGGGTTTTCCCAGTTCCCGAATGGACAGAGTTATTGTAGGCATACTCGGCTATCCAAAGGATATCTTTCCAAGTTTTTTCAGTTTGTTGCAGCATGCAGCGTAAATACTGTTCCAGAGTTTGATTGGTCCTCTCGGTTTGTCCGTCGGTCTGAGGGTGGTGACTGGTCGATAGTCTCACATCAATTTGAGCCGACCGACAGCAACTTCGCCAAAAATGAGAAATAAATTGACTACCTCGATCCGAAATCAGAACCGAAGGAAAACCGTGCAGTCGGACGATGTTTTCGAGAAATTCTCGGGCCAGAGTTGCTGCTGTTGGCAAGCCTTTGAGCGGAATGAAATGCGCCATCTTGGAGAATAAGTCCACGATTACTAGAATCGTATTGTATCCGGAGCATGGAGGTAGATCTGTGATGAAGTCCATAGAAAGCGTATGCCAAGGGCGAGGTGGGATGTCAATAGGGCGTAAGAGGCCTGCTGGTCTTTCCTTTTGACTCTTGTTTTGGGCGCATACTCCACAGGACATTATAAAGTCTCTGATATCTTTTTTCCAAGACGGCCACCAGAAGTAGCGCTTGATCTTTTCTGAGGTCTTGGCTATACCGGGATGACCTTCCATTAAAGAGTTGTGATAACAAGAGATTACTTTTTTCTGTAAATCTGTGCTGGGTAGGTATAATCTTTCTTGGAAATACAATAAGTTGTCCTTTACTGCAAAGTCCTTTCCCTGCAGATGCCAATTCTGTATGTCTGCTGGAGTTACAAGTTGCCTGGCTTTATCCTTAACTTCCTCTATGGATTCTGTGGCGATTACACCCAGAATTCTTTGTTCGGGAATGATTGGTACAGGTTTAGGGTTGACCAAGTGTTCTTCCACTCCCATCCGAGAAAGGGCATCGGCTTTACCGTTCTTTGTACCAGGTCGATAGGTAATTATGAAGTCAAACTCGGCAAAGAATAATGCCCAACGGAGTTGTCTAGAGGATTGGGCTTTTGCGGTCTTCAAATATTGCAGGTTTCGGTGATCCGTAATCACAGTAACGGTGTGTCGGGCCCCCAGCAGATAATGCCGCCAAGCCTTAAAGGCAGACTTGATAGCCAGAAGTTCCTTGTCAGTAATCATGTAATTGATTTCAGGAGGCGAGAATTTGCGGGACCAAAATGCCACGGGATGCAACTGATTGGTTACCGGGTCCTTTTGTGATAGAACTGCCCCCATGGCAAGGCTTGAAGCATCAGTTTCCACGATGTAGGGGAGTTCGGGGCGAGGGTGTTTTAAGATTGGTGCAGAGATAAATTTAGTCTTCAAATCCTGGAAAGCTTGTTCCGCCTCGGTAGACCATTCAAAACGTTTGTTTTTCTTTAAAAAGGCAGTGATGGGCTGGACTATTCGAGAGAATTCGGGGATAAACCTGCGGTAAAAGTTAGCAAAGCCTAACATGCTTTGCACACCTTTTACGGAGGATGGTGATGGCCATTTGAGAACTGCATCGACCTTCTTTGAATCCATACGCACTCCGCCAGGTGATAATATGAATCCCAAGAATTCAACTTCAGTCACGTTGAAAACACATTTTTCCAACTTAGCGAAAAGTTTGTGTTGACGCAATCTTTCGAGGACCATTTTCACATGTTTCCGATGTTCAGATTCCGATGAAGAATAAACGAGGATGTCGTCAATGTAAACAACAACACATACATCTATGAGCTCTCTGAGGACATCATTCATAAAATATTGAAAGGCGGCCGGGGCATTGCAAAGTCCGAAGGGCATGACCTGATATTCAAATAGCCCATACTTGGTGCGGAAGGCCGTCTTCCATTCATCGCTCTCTTTTACTCGTACCAAGTGGTAAGCTCCTCTAAGATCCAGCTTTGTATATATGCATGCTTTTCTGACTTGGTCCAGGAGTTCAGGGATCAAAGGTAACGGATATCTATTCTTAACGGTGATCTGGTTCAGGGAGCGATAATCGATACAAGTTCTAAGGTCTCCTTCCTTTTTTGGAACGAAGAACAAAGCTGAAGAAGCAGGGGACTTGGAAGGACGAATAAACCCATTTGCCAGGTATTGATCCAGGTATTGTCGAAGGTGAAGGTTCTCAGGCTCGGTGAGGGCATAAATTCTACTACAAGGAGGAGTAGATCCAGGTATCAGGTCTATCTGGCAGTCATAAGACCTATGAGGAGGTAGAGAGTTAGCCTGATCCTTCCGGAAAACATCTTGGTATTCTAGGTATTCGGGAGGTAACTGGGGAGTCTCTGAAGAAATTGAGGCCAGTGCAACACCAGGTGGAGGGTGACAAGTAGAGACACATTCTGGAAACTGGACCGTTCTTGCTCGCCAATCGATCAGAGGATTGTGTTTCTCTAACCAAGGTATTCCTAGAATAATCTGAAACTGAGGGGCCTTGATCACATCGAACACGATCTTCTCATGGTGTCCATCTTGACTTACTAGCGTCACCTCTTGAGTGGTATGCGTTACTGGCCTGGAGGCTATCTCTGTACCATCCACCGTAGTAATGACGTCCTTTACAGCCTTGGGACAAAGAGGTAGATTCATCCTCAAAACCATTTCATGATCCACATAATTGCCGATGGCACCGCTGTCGACGTAAGCTTCAATTGCATGTAATCGATCCGGATTATCAGGGCTAATGAGGACCATAGGTATCACGAAATGCGAGGTCACGGAACTGGTTTTCACGCTCGGCAAGAGGACCTCTATTCTTGTCGGGCGAGGTCGTTTCCCTGCTCAGAGTTTGTAACTTTGGTAACTGCAGCTCCTACTGCCTTCTTGGCAGGTTTCACCGGACAGTCTCGAAGAAAGTGCCCTGAGTTTCCGCAATATAGGCATAATTGCAACTGTTTCCTCCTTTCCCGCTCCCTTTGTGTTAGAGGACCTTTCAGACCCCCTATTTGCATGGGTTCCCCGGAGTCTACTCCTTTGGAAGGAGTTGGCGGTTTGGAAAATACTCGAGCACCAAACTTGGAACGATCGGCCTTCCTGTTCTGCAGCCTGTGATCTATTTGAACGACCAAGTCTATATAATCCGAACAGTCTTGTGGGGGATTCACTACTTGGGCTAAAACGTCTTTGAGCTCTCCACGTAGACCTCTATAAAACAGCGTAATCCTTTTGTCCTCAGGCCATTGAGTTTCCACTATTAGTCTATTGAAAGATGCAATATAAGCCAAAAGGTCTTGATTACCCTGTCGCAACGAAAGAAGCTCATTGTCCAAGGCCTGCCCCTGTGAATGTCTTGCGAACAGTTTTTTCATACTAAGCTGAAAGGCTTGAAAATCATGGAGAACCGGATCATCTTGATTAACTAGAGGGATCGACCAGTCTGCCGCATTGCCACTAAGGTACGAAAGTACAAAAGCTACTTTTGCTTGATCAGTTGGAAAGGCTGCTGGCCGGCATAAGAAGTGCAACCGGCACTGATTGATAAATACTGCAAACCTCTTTGGGTAACCAGAAAATCGTTCGGGCGGAGCCAGAGGTACATTCCCAGGTAGGTTGATCTGCACTGGATTCATAGAGGATGTTGAAGGAAGATTTGCCCCTGATGCGGGTAACGGGGTCTGTCCGGCTTGTGACTGTAGCACTTGTCTAGCAAGATTGTCTGTTCTCTCCTTGGAAATAATTAGTTCCCTTCTTAGAGCATTCGTTTCCTGACGAGCTGCATGCACTTCTGCCCTTAGTTCCCCAAGTAACCGGGCTACGGGGTCAGTATCCGAAGTTTCCATAGCGCCTGGGCGAGAGTTTTGCGGTAGGCTTTGCGTTCTGTAACGCTCACCTGATTCTCGCAGAGGCGCCGGTCTTGACTGGGCGACTACTGTATCTTCAAGGTGATGTGTAGCACCCGGTTGGCTCTTTGGGCTGGACCTCTGTGCACTGTATGCCTGACGTGTAGAGTAAGATGTCTTAGTTAAGTGAATGCCGAGCTCTCCATCTGCCTCAGGGCAGGGTGCTGTAACCAGTTTCTTCACTGGATAGGTAGCGCAGGCCTCTTGACTTCAGAGGACTGCTGTCCGTCGTTTACTGCACGAACGGTAAGTTTCGAGTCATTCAAATGTCTTTAAAGTCTTTAGTAATGATGTCTCTTGTTTTGCAGGGTTCCGGCGATGGCGGATGACGGGCTGAAGTGAGTTGAAGATGGAGCCCGTGTGATGAATAGAAGCGCCTGGAAGCACGTAAGTAAGCGCTTGTTGCCTGCTTCACTATGCGCTCTAACTGTCTTTTTATTTTGCAGGTACGAGTTCGGAGCGGCTGCAGGGTGCCGGAATACCCACTGGATTAGATGTGGAAAGGAGTAATGGCACGTGAGTATTAAAGTTCCCCAATGTCTTTAAACGCACCTTGTTTTGTCTTTCAGATGCGGGATGCAGCGCCGAAGACCTCCGGAGCGCACGAAGAGTAGGTAAGCCTTTGCCTTTCAGATGCCGGAATGCTAACCTGTTCTTTCTTGTCTTTATAGGTGTTGCTGAAGACTGGATTCAGGATGGTAAGCCTTTGCCTTTCAGATGCCGGAATGCTAACCTGTTCTTTCTTGTCTTTATAGGTGTTGCTGAAGACTGGATTCAGGATGGTAAGCCTTTTTCCTTAGGCCCAGGACCGGATGCAGAAGACACGATGAGCGTTCTGCTGCAGAGGTTGCAGAATAACGCAAAGCAAGATTCATCCACCGGGTGTGGTTTAAATAGCCTCCTGTAGTGCTTAGGTGTCTCCTTCCACAGCCACGCCCAAGTAAGAAAAGAGTTCCTGGTAAGAAAAGAGTTCCTGCCTTCCAGAAGAGTTCCAGTGTTCTGAATCTAGGGAGTGGCTCCAGCCCCACCCAACAGGAAAAGTAGTTCCAAACAGAAGAGGATCAGAGGCTCAACTGGCAGGCAAGTAAGCAGCATGGTCTGCTGAAGGTAAGTCCACCCAAGCATTATGAGCCCGGCGCTTCCAGCACTGGGACTGGGCATATTTATGAGCCTGGTGCCACTGGCGCCAGGACTGGGTCCAAAAGGTCCCAATTGGGACTGGTTGGCACTCGGAACCTGGGTTATGGATCTGCTTCCAAGGGAGTTGGGAAAACCCTGACCTTTTGGAAGCAGAGATCATGACAGGAGCTCTCTCAAGGGCTCCGCGAGACACAGGAATGACCAGAGGTCGTCTTTTGAAGTCGGGGCTGGGGTGTCAACAATGGCTTGGAGCAGGTTTTTCTTAGGGCTCACTCCTTCTTTTGAGATGCAGTAACCCAGGTATTCTACTTCGCAAGCTCTAATTATGCACTTCTCGTGGAGCAGGTGGACTCCTGCGCTCTGTATTTTGCCAAGTACTTCTCCTACTACTCTATCATGGGTTTCTGTGTCTGTGGCATACACGAGGATGTTGTCTTGGAAGTACGACACATTGACGATGCCGTGCAGCAGTCAGTTCATCATTCTTTGAAATGTTGATGCAGCGGAAGACAGCCCGAATGGCATTTGTGTATATTGAAAAGTGCCGAATGGCGTGATGAATGCTGTGAGTGGGCATGAGGCCTTGTGAAGCTCTATCTGATGGTGGGCATCTCGCATATCGAGTTTTGAAAAGATTTTTGCTTCCTTCCTCATTAGTACGATTTTGTTGATGCTGGGCAAGGGAAAACTGTGCATCACCACTTCCAGGTTGAGGCTGCGTAGATCTATGCACTCTCAAATCGTTGGAGGATTTCTTCTTTATCATCGGGTTTAGCCATTCGGAGGACTCGAAGGTCTCAATTGTACCTTCCTTGACCATTTTTTGAAGCTGAGTTCGAGTGCCAGCCTTGCTGTCACTGGAACAGGCCTGACCTTGTGCTTGACCGGTACTGCATTGGGTTTTAGGCGTATTTTGTGCACGTAGTATTTTATTTTCCTGTGCCTGTGTGTTTTGGAGAACAGCATGGGGAATGCACTTTTCAGATCTGACGCTTCTCCTGAGCAGACCAGCAGCACTTGTTCGGCAGTGCTGGGGTCTAACCGGATGCTCAGTTTATGCTGGTCGTCCCATCCCAGTACTGCAGGACCCTCAGTCAAAAAGTAGATTTTTGTTGTGGTGCACCTATCTTTGAATTCGAATTTGGCTTTGATGTAGCCCAATAGATCTACGGTGGCTCCCCCGAAGACTGTGGGCCTTTGCTTGGTGCTTCTAATCTTGACCAAATCGCGTCCGATCATGTTTTTGTATGTCTGGATGGGGAGGAAGGTCAGGTCGGACCCCAAATCGGCCATCACACATGTTTTCTTACCGTCCACACATTGGTTTATCGTCAGGTTCTTCCTCATCGCTTGTTCCTCTATCTCCATCAATGTGAGTGACCTTCTTTTCTCGCCACGTTCAGGCATACGGCAGCGTGACCAAATCAGAAGCACTTGGAGCACTCTTTGTTCCATGCGAGACAATCTTGATCGTTCACAGGTGCTTAGTGCTGGCACATCTGTAACACTTAGTGGAATCTCTCCACTTTGGTCCTTTCTCTCTGGCAGCTTCTCGCGGCTGTCTGTCTCTATGCTCCTTCCATTGCACAGCTGCCATTTCGGGTGTGGGCGACGGTCCACTTACTTCTCTGTGTCTGCTCGAGGTCTCCTTTTTGGCCCTTGCTATTTGTATGGCCTTGTCTAGATCCAGTTCTTTCTCTTGGATGAACTTGCCCTGGACTTTGCGGAAATTGGTGTGGATCACTACCATGTCACAAATGACTTGCTGCACGTTGTTGCCGAATCTGCACAATGCCACCAGTTCCCTCATCCTGGTGATTTAATCATTGACAGATTTATTACTTTCTTGTTTTCTCGTGTAAAATTTGAGTCTGTGGAGGAACACATTTTCTTAGTTGGAAAACCTCTTAATTATGTGGCGAATTGCTTCTTTGGAGACATCATCGCCCTCGTCCTCGGTGGGCACAGCGTTCAGGCCTGTGAAAATGCACTGTCCTTCGACCACATAGTGTTGAGTAGGGTGTGCAGTTATAATGTCGACTGCAAAAAGTCGAAAACAAAAATGTAGAAAAAAATGTCAAAAAAAATAAATCAAATGTGTTTTTTTTATTTTTATGTTTTTTTGGGTTTAGCTATAAAAAATAAACGGGGGTTAGGGGGGAACCCCCCATAAAAGAAAAACATTTGACTTTTTTTTTTTCGACATTTTTGTTTTAGACATTTTCACTATAAACCGTTGATAGCATGGCCTTCTTTCTGGCCGGTGAATCGCCCTTTCCTCCCAATGCCTCCAGATACGTGGAAAGCAGTGGCTCCCATTGCTGCCAAGGGTTTGCAAGCATGCTGTGGGCTGGAGGAAAGCGGGATGTGTGGTTGTTGTGCGGGTGGTTTCTGTTCCTCGTCACCAATTATGTAGTGGCTCTCAATGAATACAGGATGCTTGCATGAAAGAAAGAGGTGTTTATTCTGACACCTAACACAAACAAGGCAGCGGATGTATAAATCCAGGGCTGGGGGATGGAGGCTGTACTCACAGTTCAGTTTCTTTGCCCCATGCAGTTGATTTCACTGCACAGTGTGAATAATGGGGTGTTAATATCCCCTGCCAGCTGGAGCTCCCATGAGGCTGCCCTCAGCCATGGTATTACGCTCAGCTGTGCCTGAGATCTGCAGATGAGGCAGACTTGTGTAGGAGGGCTGAATTTCCCTCACTCAGGAGGAGCGCAGAGACCCAACTGTATTCCTGGTGTCTCACTCCTTCTCTCTGTTGATTCCACTGTCTGTTCGCGCTTTACAAAGTCTCGTGAGATCTCGCTATGCTGAGATCTCGCGTGATGAGTTAATGCAATATGCTACACGTTGTTGCACAGAAACCAACTCTGTTAATAAAAAATGAAGGATATGGTGTGGAACTTCAATGATCATCTAATTGAAGTATATAGAGGACCCGTTGTTCAAAAGCATAATCTCCTAATGCGAACCTGTGGGCTATATTAAAATAAAAGTAGCACATTGTGCTTGGTAAAATAATATTTGAGTGCCTCAGCTGACTTTGACTGATATAGAAATAGAGTAATTAAGGGAACCGTATATGTACATTGTCCATACTCATGTTCCCCTTGAACCTCAGATTTATCATATGTGGGCAATCAACGTTTTGCAAAGTGTACACCGACTGGAAAAACCGTCAATATAATAGAAATCCAGCACAGTATTAAAACTCATTTGGCCTCATATGGGGTTGGGCAGAGCGGTAACGCTATTTCCGCTACATTACCGCTCTTCTCCAATCCTGAGTTTGAGTGGAAAATTGCAGATTTATCTCCAGCTTTGAGCTGAAGGTAAATCTTGTCACTGTCCGCCCATGTACATCGCTATCATTGTTAAAGAAAGAAGATGTTTACTAAGAATTTTACGTACCTGAAGGTTCTTCAAGTTTTCACCTCACAGTTGTTTCCGTGCGCTTCCCTGAAGGCTGCAGTTGCTCCGTATAAGCGAACTTACGTTTTAAAACGTTGTCTCATGCTGAGTAACTCTGCAGCCCTCCGCAGCTATAATTCCTTTTCCTAAATTCAGAGAACCTGCAAAAGAAAGAAAAAAGAGCAAGTTATTAGAAAGAGAGATCTCTCCAACGTAGGAATGAATCCAAGCCCTAAAGATTACAGTATTTTAACCAGCTCCTTACCTCATTCTTTAAAAATTTAAGACCTTTTGTGACAAGAGACTATAGAATACTTCAGCTACCCAAGTTACCATTGTTTCTTCATCTCAACGCACCTCTGTAGAAAAGCAGGATGGAGAGCTTCACAAAAAATAAACACAGGTGAGAAGGGAAGGATTAAAAGGGTACACATCTCATGCAGTAGTATCTTAGTCAGTAGATGTTATAGTGTTCTATTATTGTTATTGTTGTCCATGAATCTGCTGTATTGTTCACAGGAATTGCATACAGCAATTTGCAACTAACATAAAACCAGGTTTGGGATTCCAGAGAGCGGCTGTATGATTGGGTATTTCACCTAATCTTTTGCTCCTACTGTTTTTTGGGTTTGGGTGTCGCCAGGCCTTTTTCAGCCAGCTCCTGTACATAGGATCTAACTTCTAAAAAGACTCATCTCATCAGAGACCTTTAAGGACACCTAATAGTTTAATACCCCCGTAGTGCCCACTCACATTTGCTTCCTGCTTTTTTCTTCCCCTCCGTTTGGTGAGACACACAGCAGTGGTAGCACACATTTTCGAGAAGATTACTCAACACACTGAAAAATATGTCATTTGAGGACATTGAAGGTTTATCTAACAAATGTGCTGAAACCTTAGGTTTCTCATCTGAGGAAGCATCTGCCATTCTCGGACTCATTAGCGAAACATCTATTGGTGCTCATGGTACCACACCAAAGGATCCAGCCAAACGGATTAAACAATTAGAGTATCTCATACGTAAGGAGATAAACAGGAAATTACACGCAATTACCCTCGGACGGTACTTCAAAAATCAACGTATCCAAAGGGGGCTTTGCATTAAGCTCCGACCAACTTATAATAGACTAAAGAATTTGTTCGGAGGTGGGAAGCTATACTGAACAAGTGTTCATTGGACCTCATCTTGCTAACTATCCAGGAGTTATCAAAGAATTTAACAACCCTCAGTACAGAAATCGAGGAGATAGAGAAAGAATTAGTTGGCACACTTGGAAGAGAAGAATATGACACCATATTATTAGAGATCAACACTAAACTTGAGGATTACAAGTCTGAACTGGATCAAAAGAAGGTCAAGAAATTCAAACGAGATACTTACGACTATATTAACGATGAGGTATACACCTGGATGGACAGATACGGCCCAGTAGCACCAAAGAAACTTTTTAAATACACATCGGACAATACCTCCAGTTCTGACTCAGAGACCCAGAGAGAGTCTGAGACTCCAGTCGAACAAACCACTGATAACCCTGTACAGACGACAAGCCCTTCAGCACGAGCTCCGTCTGCTTCATCTTTTTTAGGCGCCCGCCGAAAAGAACCCGCAGGGGGAGGAGGCAGCGGAAAAAACAAACCTCAGACCAGATTGCAGAAGAAGAAAAGTTAGTCGTAAATATATCCGGGAGGAGACTTAATAAGGCGGAGGAAGAGACTCTGCAAAAGGGTCTCAGTTTTGTACCGATTTATGGAACCACCTTGTTTGACACAAAGATTGAACTATACAAGTTTGTTCGCAAACTCAAACTTAAAGTCTTCTTCAAGGAATTGGAGACACAAGAGAGTCTGATCAAGATTCCAGATTTTCAAGAATTCAGAATCAAAAGTGGGTTTGTTCCACCTATCACAGTACCATCCATAGAAATTTTCCAGAAACTAGTTACCCGGGACCTTAAACGCATCAGCTGCAGAAATCCTCCTCACAGGAACCTAAAAACACATGAGATGAGACTAATTAGGGACCTGTTTAGTGACAAGAGCATTACCATCCGTCCAGCAGACAAGGGGGGAGCCTTAGTCATTCAGAATACAGTTGACTATGATGCTGAATGTAAAAGACAGCTTCAAGATCATACCACGTATGCTAGTTTGGATCATGACCCTACTCTTTCAATCAAACAGAATGTGGAGAGCCTTTTGGCAAAAGCACTTGAATTGGAGTGGATCAACGAGCATACACAAAAATTTCTCTCAAAAGAACATCAAAGAATACCTAATTTTTACACGTTGCCGAAGATCCATAAAGATGCAACCAAACCACCAGGTAGACCAATTGTCGAGGTATAGAGAGCATTAACCAACCTCTAGGCATCTACATAGACTTCTTCCTGCAGCCACTGATACAAGAGACCAGTACCTACACTAGGGATACCACCCACTTCCTGCAAAAACTCAACTCCTTGACACCTCTGCCAGAAGATCTGATGTTCACTATAGACGTGAAATGTTTGTACACCTCTATACCCCACGACTTAGGGATAGAAGCTGTAGAATGGCTGTTACTGAAAGCACCAGAGATACGTGCCCAGAAAGAATTCATACTGAGGTTTACAATTTATTGCAGAGAACTCTTATTTTCAGTATGGCAACCAGTTTTTTCTACAAACTGCAGGGATATCAATGGGGGCCACCATGGCACCCTCATAAGCCAACAGCTTCATGCATAAATTCGAAACAGACTATGTATTGAATGGACAAGAATGGAATAAGGATATCCGGATATGGAAGAGATACATAGATGATATCTTTGGAGTTTGGAAGGGGACCAGAGAGTCCTTTGAAAAATGTTTTGAATATCTAAACAGCATTGACCAAAGGATACAGTTCACTGGGGAGCTCTCGTATGACACTATAACATTCCTTGATGTCCAAGTCAGGAAGCAACTTACCAGCTACAGCATCTCACTGTTTCGGAAAATGACGGATCGTAATAATCTCTTACACCGTCTCAGCTTCCATCAGCCGAGCCTACTTAAGAACCTGCCATACAGTCAATTACTTAGGGTCAAGAAAATAGTGAGTGACCCTGAAGACTACAAAATGCAACAGATGGAGATGAAAGAAACATTTCTGGCCCGGGGATACAAGCAGAATGAACTTGATCTGGCATCTGACAAAGTTGATGCCTTATCACGAGAGACTCTATTGTCAGGACAGAATCCCAAGAATAAGAGAGAATTGAAGTCACCGGTATATGTGTCCAAGTTTTCTACGCAAAGTAACAAAATCAAGAGAACCATCATGAAACACTGGGAGATCTTCAAGAATGACACCCGAATACAAGATTTATTTAGTGAAAAACCAGTCTTTGCATACCAACGCAGTAGGAACCTAAGAGACGAACTGGTGCAAACAAAACACACAACAAAGGAACTTATGACACAGCGATCTGGGACATTTCCTTGTTTACATTGTGTCAACTATAACTTTGTTATTAAAGGGAACTTCATTAACCATCCAAGAACAGGGCAGAAGATTATGCTTAAGACTTTTGGCACTTGTGACAGCAGTAACATCATCTATGGCATTAAATGCCCTTGTGGGAAATTCTATGTTGGACAGTCAACACGAACAGCCAAGTTGAGGTGGGGTGAACACCGATCCTGTATTCGCAATGCGAACACTAATTCAACCGTGGCACGTCATTGGATGGCCAATGGACATAACGTGTCACAAATAAGATTTGTGATTTTGGAAGGTTTAACCAAGAATAGCCCTCATGAGGATCTATGCCAACGTTTGAATCGCAGAGTGACATACTAGATTGACAAACTTGGCAGTTTGGTACCTAATGGACTAAATGAGGAGATCAATTTTCACTGTTTTCTCTAATTGTATGTTGCATTTTTCTGTTTGGATTAGCACCTAGGTGCGTATGACACCGGATCGTGGCTCGCGCCCTCCATCGTGGAGCCGCGATCACGTGTCTAATAAAACCAGGTTGCTCGGCAACGCGCCGATGCAACGAGGACAGTCTGCTTTCGGCAGACGCGGAGAGAACTGCTCCGCTCCGTTTTTTACAAACGGTAAGCTACTATTCACGTTTGTTTTCACTTGAGGCGATTAGCCACGCTTGGATAGGCCCTTTATACATACCTTCTTGTTCACAGTTACTGCTCGCCGGGCGCAGGGCAGCAGTCCGGTTTTTGAAACACAGAATTTGCCACTATTCATTCACCTACACCAGGTAATGGACCGATTCCCTCCTTATTTGTTATATGACATCTTAACTCACCTTTGTACTGATCTGATTTGTTTTTCTTATTTCCGACCTGCCTACTGATTCTGCACACTACATTGCTGGGTATGTGTTTTCTTTCATATATTATTTTACTTAACTATTTGGATGATGACTGTTCATGTTCATGTTTACACACATATGTCCTTTTGAATATGGGATTGATTATATATGGATATTAACCATGATATGGCTGGCACAATTACATGTAAATGTTATGTTTAAATGGCTCAGACTTGCCCTGATGAAGGAATTGTTGTATTCCGAAATGCATTGGCACAATATAAGTCTACGCATATAGTGACTTGTGGCAAACTCTTCCTCACTAAGAACATTATTAGTGATTACTTGTTACTTTTTTCATAAAAAACTTTGGTTTGATGGATAAAATCAACATTGAAAAACTATTACAACTTGGAATTTTTGAATTTTTCCATGAATTAGCTGTATTGTTCACAGGAATTGCATACAGCAATTTGCAACTAACATAAAACCCGGTTTGGGATTCCAGAGAGCGGCTGTATGATTGAGTATTTCACTTAATCTTTTGCTCCTACTAAACAGAAAGAGAATCCAAAAAGTATCAAGCACCAGGTCCACAGGCTGAGAAGGCATTACACTCCCGAGGAGTCCAGGTAAGCGCTAAAGATACTGAGGCTGTTGAGCCTGCTGGGTCACATGCACTGGTGCTACACCATACAGCGCATTCAGAGGCATCATCCCATATTGCTGTGGATACTTGACCAGAGCCACAGGTCCACTGCGATATGCTTGGGGATCTCGCGCTGCCCCTTGCCTGCTCCTGCACTCTTGTGCAAAATGGCACATTCTTCCACATGACCAACACAGTCCTGATCCACCAGATCTCAGCCATGCTCCACCAAATCCAAGTCCACCTAAAACCATACCTGTAGTGTTGCTACATTCAACTTCACCCTAATAGGCTACCTGTATTCCCGCTTACTAGAAGAAAGCCTACTCACCAATGCAACTGTGCTGTAGTTGCAACTAAACAGGTCGCCTAATTCAGCATATCCTAAGGTCTAGCTACACTTCAAAATGGTCTAATATCTCCAACCTAGTACAACTAATACTCTAAAACCTAGAATAAATGAATAATATCACCCAGCTAAGTGGAACCCTGTAACCAAGACTAATCTCACCCAGTGTATAGCCGAACTTATAAGTCCAATAAAGTGTAAATTGCACCTGAAACCACACCTAATAGCTCGTACTAACCATGAGTACACCCCACTCCACCAGGGTTTGCCGGAAACGACCACCGCCGACCGCCTCCACTCTCCGATCTGCCTTGCCTCCCGTCCCCCCCTTCCGAAATGATCCCACACTCCTTCACATCCCCTACCCTTCCCCTTTCCAAACACCAAGCCAGAGGGGCATGATGGCGAGCCAACCACCCTAAAACCACTGATCCCCCGAATCCCACCACCGTCCAGCCTGCGTTGATCATGCCCGCTCCCCTCACTATCATACCAGGCACACCCGCTCTGCAATCTCCCACCCCCGCCTTTCCCACAAACCCCAACCATCACCCCCCACCGACCGCACCCTTTCCCCTCCCTAAAAACTGCACACCTAGCCCTAGCAAGAACAGAAGCCTCATTCCTCTCCCCCTCTGATCCCCCTACCCTCTCTCACACACCAATTGCAACAAAGACACTAAAGAGGAAACATACCTGGTCCCCCTCAATCTCTCACCTCTCTTCGCCTCCCCTGTCTCGACCCACCACCTCTTTCCCCCAATCACCACCTTCCCCCCTTGCCTCACCCTTCCTGAAACCCCTCTCCCTCGATTTCTAACCAACTACAACTGAAACTCCTAACCGCCCACACCCAACTTCAAATCCCCCGGGCCAAACCCAATCTCCTAACACACGCATCCACCCACTCCCACCCGAAACCCGCCAACCTTTCTGCTCGCCCACTTTTTCCCTCGATCATCAACCACCCTACCGCTCTCCCTCCCCAGTTGCCACTCTCTCCACCCCAACCCCCATGCGCCCCATCTCCGCCACTAACCTCACCTACCGAAGTGAACTGCATCCTATTTAATGCCCGATCCATAGCAAAAAACAGACACTGCATCTTTAACCTCCTCGCCTCTGACAAACCAGACCTGGTTTTCATCACCAAAACTTGGCTCTCTGATGACTTTGCCCCAATCTCCAATGAAGCCTTCCCCCCTGACTACTCCCTCATCCCACTGAACCGTCCCTCTAGAGGTGGAGGAATAGCATTCATCTTTAAGTCTCACTTCCACGCCTCAATCATCGACAACCAACCTAACATTCCTTCCTGCGAATCACTCCTCATTAAACTATTGCTCTCCCTGTCGCTATCTCACAGCTTCCTAATAATCTACAGACCCCCTGGCTACAATAGACAATTCTCAAACCACCTCTGCGACTCTATTGTCACCCTTCAACTAAAAAATCCCAACCTCACCCTTCTTGGAGACTTCAACATATGGCTCGACATCCCCACCAAACCTATGACACACTCTCTGGTTGACGGTCTAGACGCAATTAACCTCCAACCCCACATAAACGGCCCGATTCACTATAAAGGACACACCCTTGAGGCAATCTTTAGCTCCCACAACCGGGTACATCTAAACCCCCCCACCCCTATCATCTGGTCTGATCACTTCATTGTTTCTTTCACCATTCTCTCACCCGACTCCCTTCCCGTGCTTGAATCTGAACCTCCAAAGCTAGCAAATGCTGGAAAAAACTAATAATTGTCCCTGACCTAGCCGACGCACTCCTCCAGTCCCCACCACCTACCTGCCGACCCAATAAACAACTAACCCCCGACGCCTTCGACTCATGGCTCAACTCCTCGCTAATACGGCTCACACCCTCCTGCAAACCATCAGCCCGCCGTGGCCTGTTCCCTAGATGGTTCACACCTGAGCTGAAGACCTCTAAACAACTATATAAATACCTAGAACGCAAATGGCAGGAAGACAAAACCCAGGAGAGCAGAGCCACCTTGACCCGACACCTTCACCAGTACAAGGCCTAAATCCGGAAAGCAAAAAAAGCCCACTACAACTTCCGAATTCTAAACTGCAAGAACCCAGCAAAGAACTTCACAAAATCATCTCCGAATTCACCAAACCGACATGCATTACGGCCGTCCCGACCCCTTCTCAATCACTGTGCGACTCACTCTCTCTCCACTTTTACGCCACGGCTCTCGAAAGGACAAATGCTCTAACCACCAAACTGGCTCTCTTACATCCACCAGGCAACCCTCCCCCATACCGGCCAACCCACCGCACGTGACGACTACGCAACCAATGTTCGAATCCTTTAGTCCAATATCCCCAGACCAATTTCTCAAATTTCTATCTTGCTGCAAACCATCCGGATCTCCACTAGACCCTTGCCCGGCCACAACCCTCAAAGAAATTTTTGCTTCAACCTACGCAGGAGAACACGCAAGATCCATCATAAATGACTCCCTTTCCTCGGGTATCTTTCCCAAAGCATTCAAAACCACATCTCCCCAGCCCTTAAGACTCTGCACTGGCTTCCAGTGGCCCGAAGGGTGACCTTCAAAACCTTATGCATCTCCCATCGAGCACTGCATAAAACAGGACCTCAATACCTTCAAGACAAGCTAAAACCTTATCAACCTCAATGCACGCTAAGATCAAGCTCAGCCGGCCTCCTAGTCATACCTAAGAAAAACTCAGTCAGGTTAGGCGGATCATCATTCTCAGCCTTGGCCCCCACGCTGTGGAACGCACTCCCACCCCACATCCGCCTAACTGAGGATCTAATGTCTTTACGCAAACTACTGAAAACCTAGCTCTTCCCCTAAAACCGATCTGTACGCAAACTAACCCAAACAGAATAACACCATCTCAATGACACCAATCCAACAAACTATTATATGCGAATCAACATCTAATAACCGGTAATATAAAGTAAAATGACAAACAGAATAGGACAAGTCAAGTAGATCAAAGCAATGATGTGGAAAATAAGAATAAATTGTAAGAAAACAGTAACGAGATTTAAATTAATGAAATGGATGTAATGCATGATGAATGAACAAAGTGAATGGGATGAATGAAATCGCTAGAATGGATGAAGCGTGTGCAACGGATGAATGCGCCGAACAGATGAACGCGTTGAGCAGATGAGTGTGTAGATCGGATGAATATGTAGATTGGAGAAGTGGATTGAACGGATGAGTATGTTGAGCGGATGAGTGTGTAGAGCGGTTGAGGGTGTAGACTGGACAAATGTGTAGAGTGGATGAGTGCGTAAGTACAGAGAAGTGTGTAGAACGTCTAGTGCATAAAGCAGATGATTGCGCAGAGTGGATGAGTGTGTAGAGCGGATGAGTGTGTAGAGCGGATGAGTGTGTAGAGCGGATGAGTGTGTAGGGCGGATGAGTGTGTAGGGCAGATGAGTGTGTAGAGAGGATGAGGGTGTAGAGCGGATGAGGGTGTAGAGCGGATGAGGGTGTAGAACGGATGCATGTGGAAGTGCGGAAGAGTATGTAGAAAATGCTGGAGCAGATGAATATGCAGACCGGTTGAGTGTATCAAGCGGATGAGTGTATCGAGCGGATGAGTGTATCGAGCGGATAAGTGTATAGCGCGGATGAGTGCATATGAGCGAATGACTTTGTAGAGCTGATGAGTGCATATAACAGATGAATGCATTGAAAGAACGAGTGCATAGAGCGGACGAGTGAGGGAAGCGATGAGTGCGGGAAGCAGATGAGTGCGGGGAGCGGATGAGTGCGGGGAGCAGACGTGTGCATGGAGCGGGTGAGTGCGTGGAGTGGAGGAGTGCATGAACAATATGAGGCATCGAGCGGATGTGTGAGCAAAGCGGTTGGGTGAGCAGACCGTGAAGGATGAGCAGAGCGGAAGAGCGTGCATAGTGGTAGAGCGTGCAGAGCGGAATAGTGTGTAAGAATAGAGGAGTGTGTAGAACGGATGATTGCGTAGAACAGATTAGTGGGTAGAGCCGACGAGTGTATAGAACAGACGAGTTCATATGAGCGAATGAGTGCGTAAGAAAGGAGGAGTGCGCAAGAGCGACTGAGTGCGTAGAGCGAATGAGGATGTAGAGCAGATGTGTGCATAGAGCAGGTGAATGCCGAGAGTGGGTGAGTGCGGAGAGCAGATGACTGCAGAGAGCGGGTGAGTGCCGAGAGCGGGTGAGTGCCGAGAGCGGGTGAGTGCCGAGAGCGGGTGAGTGCCGAGAGCGGGTGACTGCGGAGAGCAGATGAGTGAGTAGAACATGTGAGTGAGTAGAGTGTGTGAGTACATAAAGCGGACAAGTCCTTAGAGCAGACGTATGTGGATGGAACAGGCGACGTATGTGGATGAAACTGGGGTGACGTATCCAGATGGATGACGTATGTGGAGGGAACGGGTGATGTTTGCGGATGAACGGGTGACGTATGTGGATCGAACGGGTGACGTATGTGGATGAAACAAGCGACATATGTGGAAGGAACAGATGAAGTATGAAGATGATACGGGTGAAATATGTGGACGAAGTGCATAAAACAACTTAGATTACACGGAACAAATCGGAGTAAATAGATCATATTCGAATGCATGAAAAGGATTCAAATGCATGGAACAAATTGGAGAGTGTAGAATGGATTGGAGCGCGTAGAACGGATTGGAATGTGTGGAACGGATGGGAGTCCGTGAAACGGATTGGAGCGCGTTGAACGGATGGGAGTGCGTGGAACGGATGGAGTGCGTGGAACGGATGGGAGTGCGTGGAACAGATGGGAGTGCGTGGAACGGATGGGAGTGCGTGGAACTGAGGGGAGTGCGTGGAACGGATGGGAGTGCGTGGAACAGATGGGATTGCGTGGAACAGATGGGAGTGCGCGGAACGGATGGGAGTGCGTGGAACGGATGGGAGTGCACGGAACGGATGGAAGTGCACGGATCGAAGAGGAGTGCACAGAACGGAGGGGAGTGCATGGAACGGATGGGTGTGCATGGAAGGGATGGGTGTGCATGGAAGGGATGGGTGTGCATGGAAGGGATGGGTGTGCATGGAAGGGATGGGTGTGCATGGAAGGGATGGGTGTGCATGGAAGGGATGGGTGTGCATGGAACGGGTTGGAGTGCACAGAATAGCGTAACATTCATAGAATGGTTTGGAGGATATGAAACGTCTAAAAGAGCTTTGAAAGGAACGGTCTGAGTGCTTGAAACGGCTGTAATGCACAAAACAGTCAGAGTACAAGGAACGGATGAAGTTTATGGAACTATTGGAGTGGGCGCGATCTCAAGCACCTACAGTAAACAACCATTTTCACATCCCCACGCTCTCTTATTTACATCACCACTCAAATACAGCACAGCGATACTATGACACCATTCGGTATAGCTGTTCTCATACCAACATCTGCCTCAAACCCCCCATCACTCTATTTAAACACTGCTGGTTACACCCCCCAGCCAGGCGTTCTCCTCAGGCCCAACACAGCCACAATCAGTCTGGATAAATCCTGCCAGAATGAACACATACTATTGACCTCCCAACCACCACACCTAATGCTAAGAAGCAGCTATTTCACAAAGCCACACCAGCTGCACACATATCCGGTGCTCACACGTGCCTTTGACTCTCTCTACTCTCTCTACTGACTTGAACTTCGGTTCCCAAGGGCGTTCAACCTACCAGCACCTTCAGACCATGCAAATTGTGCATAAGGCGCTATATAAATGCAAAATAACACAACATAACATAAAATAACCTCCATGGCTCCCTCCTTGGTATACCTGTGGTATCCATCCTGATACCCTTGGTTGTCTGGATAGCTTTTGTAACCTGTCTACTCTGGTATGATACTTTGTTCCACTAGTGCCGTCTGCGGATCCACCTGCCCCACAGGTGGCCTTGTAATCACCACCCCCTCAATGTTCAATTTCGCCAGCTTTTTCTGTATCAACTTCGCTTCAGCCTTCTGCGTATTATCCACCACTTCTTTCTCCCTCTCCTGCCTTGGTCTACAATGGTGTACCATAATCGCCTGGATTGCTGCCCATCCTTTAGCCTAGATCCATTCTTATGCCATGATTCCCCTGTCTCAGCCCTCCACATATCCTAAATCTGTAATATGTATTGTGCCGGGTCCTCGGCCTCCTTAACCGTTCATGCCATTATTGAATGTATGTCTGGTGTATCAAGGTACGCTGCCATCATTAAAATTTGCCCATTCATGGTGGTCACCCACCAACTGTATCCCTGGATACCCCGTTCGTCAGCTTGGTCTCCTAATAATGTGGCAAACAAACATTTCATGTCTGCTATTTCTAGTGTAATGCCAGCCATCTGTTTTTCCAGTGCGTATATCCATTTGCCTGCCCTCGCCACAAGCGAGGGCAGATAAATTATTTCTATCTATGAGTGGCCAGGCCATGTACTGTGCTCTGACGGACCGTTATGTACAAATGGTAACTGCACTCCCACCTGCTTTAACAGTCCCTTTCATCCCCTTCACCACTGCCAAATGGCCTGGTCACGCCCTCAACCTCGGACCCCACAAGCTTTCCACCGTCAGCGTCACTCATGGTGGCCTCCCGTCTCCCTGATTATCATCCAAGTCCCACTGGGAATAGGTAAGGAAAGGCTTGTCTACTATTTTATCAATATCTTGGAATAAATCCAATAGGTAATATAAAAAAACATACCATCCAAAGGCACGAATGGTAGAATCATCAGTGAATGTCTGCTATTTAAGCTTCAAGAATACAGCAGGTCTTAGTGTCCCCACGGGCTAAAATGATATTTACAAAATAGAAGACTAGAGTGTTTCCTTACCTACTCCCATATATCTTGCAGATGATCGACATTCTGAACCTTATAATTAGGTGCTTGGCAGCAGGAACAGTGACCCAACATTAGTTGAGATTATATCATCATTTGACCATCAGCTCTATTGAGGTAAGCATCAGAAAATACCTGTAACCACATTTTCAGATAGTACATGCTCTATTATGAGCGCATTTCCTTCTAATTTATTTAACAGACACATACTTGCTTTGGATCCTAAAGGATAGGAAATACATTGGGAAGTGCTGAGACATATCATCACCACACCCATATACTGACTTGGAGAGTCAGCCGGGTGAGTGGCAGCAAGACACCATGTAAGGTTTTAACACAGTTTTTGTATTGAGAGTCAATATTGATGCAAGAAAATACTGACATTATTTTCTTTAATTTACTCTTAAGATAGTTGAAGCAGATAGAAGCATCTATTTATTGAAACATGCTCCTGATTAAGGGATACCCCAAAACGCGTTCTGGCTAAAATTGATTTTGTTGAATTAAAGACATTGGACCTCATTGCAAGTGTGGCGGTCCAGAAATAAGGGTGCCCGTCGCATTGTACTGGCACCATTTCCAAAATGCCACACTACAACTCTGCAGACGGGGGCCGCTGCGCCCAACATGTCTGACCTGCCGGGCGTAACGGCACCCGGTCGCAGAGTTTTCATGGACATGGTGCTTCTGTGTCCCCATTCCTATGGAGTCCTATGGGACTCTATGAGAATGGGGACATACACTTTCCGCCGCCTGATATCCTGGGCCACCGGGACTTGTAATGTCCCGGTAACACCGGGATCTCAGGTGGCGGGAACGGTTTTATGAGTCTGGCGGCAACCCACCGGTGGCACAAGTGGGTTACCGGCGGACTTGTAATGAGGCCCATTACTGTTTCAGAACATTTTACCATGTTGAGAATAATTGAAATTGTTAAATTTAAATGAATTTTGACTGATCATTTTTCAGTATAAAAGGTGTGCATGGGAAGAAATCAAGGACACTCTTTTTTTTTAACAATTTTATATATATCCATCATAGTAAATGAGAATTGGATATGTGTTCCTTTAGGTGTTATTTTGTATTTAAGTTGATACATTTAAGATTTACACATGCGCAGCATGATAAATGTCAAAATCACAAATTAAATATAAATGCAATCTGGGTATGGTGTACCACAAAGCACCAGGAAGCTGGGCAACAAGGAGCTTCACAATGCACATGTCAGAAAGGAGATTTGCCATGAAGAAACCACTGTAAAGAGAACAGAGTCGTTTTAAAGATGCATGCACTGATATACATACATGGGGAATTTACAAATCTATGTGCAGTATGCTCTTTTCATAAATTGGTTAAACTCTGCAGTCAGGGTTTGCGAGGTGAATTCTGAGTGACTAGGAAAAACTGGTTTTGCAGGGTTTGGAGGCTGAAGGAGAGGTAATGAGTAACCGTGACATTAAGCAGATGGTCAGCCAACAGGCCGGTCCAGGGTTTTTATGGCTTGGCAGTATCGCTGAACGAAGATGCAATCTTTTAAGTGCATGGAAGCTTGTTATTTATTGTTCAGGGGAATCCTGCCATTTGCTTTTGACCAGCAATAGACCTGGGGTGAAGGGATGCCTGAAGCCAGAGTTGACTAATACCTTCATGGGTTTCGATTGTTTTGCCCGGATGTGACCAGAGGCCATGCATGTTGAATATGTAGTTGTTTAGAAGAGTTTTCCGAAGACGCCAGCAAGTCAGGGTGGGTGAGATGGTTATCGCCAGTTCAAAGGGAAACTGTTATTCTTCCCCTCCCAATGTTGTTTGAAGTACTCTTGCAAACCATTGTGAATCTAAAAATACTACGCTATGGAAACAAGAAGAAGATCATGGCAGACACAGAAATGGATAATGAGAATGTATGTTTATTTATGCATGGCAATAGTCACTAATCACTAACAAGCCATAAACACTCTCTAGCAATCAGTGCTTCAGCACAGCTTCTCTCTAGCTTTGCTCTACCTCACTACTGACTCTCTCCTGAACAGAACAGCACAGAAATCCACTGTTATACAGAATAGCATTGTAGCAATGACATATTTAACATTTTACATGCGTAGAAAGCAGTCTATGGCAACCAGCATTTTCGATTACGTGCGTGCATACATAATTTCAACATACCCGTGTATTGTACTGGAACACAAGCATATCATGTTAACATTCTTGTCTTTTCGCACAAGACAGTCTAACTGCAGAAACGAAAACATACAGTCAAGGCTATATCTGACAGTCTACCAAGAGACAGATTTGTTATGAAAACATCTACACGCACTGTGTTCGGCTGCAAACACATTTGCCTTTCATGCTCAGCTAAATCCTAATTTATAATTGTCAGGAACTCACAGGTGGTAGGGGTAAGCGAGAAGCGCAGAGTTGTCAGTAATAATATGGGACAATTGTGTGGTCAGAGTAAAGAAAGACTTAAACATCTTTATTTCAGGACATTGTTTTGTGTCATATACAGGCAGAAGGCTTGGAGCGGGCTAGATGGACTAAAAGCCCTCTGGGACACGAAAAGGGACAAAGGGACTCCATTTCCCAGAAGGCTTGCGGGCCCACGAGCCTCTGGAATCCGTCAGGACAACGCCTGACAAACCGCGCATGTGCGCAGCGCACACAGAGACCTTTGCTTGCGCTACAGACCATTGGAGAGAGAAGACGTGTCTCTGAGGGCTTCTGCAGGCTGCCAACCGCAGGGCCACTCCCCGCCTGTGAACACTGCAAGCCCCGCTGGAAACATCAGATAAGTGCACTAGTAAACGTTTTGTTACAATTTAGAAGCACGAACGTCAGCATTGTTCGGATGCTTGTGGAATATTTCATGCAGGGTGAACTGAACGAGAAACAAATGCAGGCAGCGTTTAGACAAAGGGACAGGAAGTGGGGAATACGGAGCACAGAGGTGCTCATTGACAGCTAGACTACGAATCCCCTGTAGAGTTGGAGTCAGGACACCAGCACCATTAACCAATTACATCGCATGTCTTAGCAGTTGGAATTGGGGTTGTGAAACTGAAGAATATTGTCATGCGACCCTACAACGTAAGCTCATTAATGTTTTCATTTCCTTGTAGCGGCGTTCCATCGTTCATATGACTCGGCTAGAACAATGGTTGGTTCATGTAAGAATCCAACGCTGCACGACACAAAGCTAAGTGCCTTCATCTTGTTTCAGTTTCTTGAAGTTTATGTATGGTTGTGTCTTCCAACAACAAAAAGGGTAATGTATGTATGATGTAAACTAATGGGTATGTTTAGATAACACTCATAGCAAAGACAATTGGTGTGCTGGTTGTGGAAAGCAACAGTCAGTGCCAACGGCGAGGTGAAGGTCGCAGTGGAGCACGAGACAGTTCAAGACACAACATATCTATCTGGTGTCAATAAAACCTGTAGGGCCAGAGCGGCCAAGCTAGGCAGGGTTTTGATAACCAAGTGTGTGTGTGTGTGTGTGCATGTACGTGAAGGAGTGTGGGTGGAGCTCCAGCCTCCTCAGGAACCCCAGGAGGGGTATCACAGCAAATTCCTCCCTAACATCCCTTACCCATCCATTACCTCTTCCTATCCTTCTATCCAGTTTCCCTAATTCGCCCTACCTATCCAAACCAGCGGACCCTAACCCTCTTTCCCCGGCGGGTCGCAGAGGCCTGTGTTGTAAACACTCCAGGCACCAAGACCCAACAGGGAGGCAGGTGTCTCTGGGTATCCCAGGTGTCTCTGGGCTGAACCACACCCAAAAGACTAGACCGCACATGCAGTTCTGGGAACCGAAATATGTTGGGGCATCCATCTTGTCCCCATCAATGCACTACAAGTCCAATCCCCAATGTTATTCTATGGGAGTGAGTGAGTCTGGTGCCACAAGCGCCAAGTCTGACTCCAAGTGGGTCTTTGGAGGGATGGAGAGGCCCTTGAGGGCCATGTAGAGGATCGTGGCCTGGCTCCAGCCTGACATCTTGGAGGGCTGGGGACATGAGGGGCAGGAATCATGACAGCACTCCCCCCCCCAGGCCCCTCTCAAGGTGGCTCTTCTGTCTGGTCCTGGTTTGGTTGGATGGTTTTGATGAAATCGTCTAAGCAAGCGAGGTGCATGGATGTACTCACAAGGCTCCCATGTCCTGTCTTGTGGACCATACCCCTTCCAGTCTACTAAGTAGTATAATTTGGATCTGACGTACTTTGAATCTAGGATGTCCTTGACTTCGAATTCTGGCTCCCCGGCGACTACTACTGGCTGCGGTGGCATTGCTGCCCGGGTCCCAGGTTGAACAGGTTTAAGGAGAGACACGTGAAACACAGGATGAATCTGCATGTTTGATGGCAAACCTAATCTGACCGCCACAGAATTTATCAAGGAGGTGACGGTGAATGGACCCAGGTATCTTGGACGGAAAGTTCAGGCTCCTTTAATGGACATGTGTTTAGACGCCAGCCAGACTTTGTCTCCCACTTGGTAGTTGGGGGCCTTTGCTCTGTGTTGATCAGCAAACTTCTTTTGGCGATTCTTAGCTTGAAGTAGGTGTTCAGCTGCCCTTTTAAAGGTTTGAGAAATGGTTGTGTGCAAGGTTTTGACTGCTGGCATTTCAAGGGTTGTAGGAACGTCCAACTCAGAAGTACATGGGTGCCTGCCATACATGGTATAAAAGGGTGTCTGCCCAGTGCTGGTGTGTAGGGAATTATTATAAGCATATTCAGCTATCCATAATAGGTCGAACCAGCTTCCTTCAGCTTAGTGTAACATGAAACGCAGATACTGCTCGAGCGTCTGATTTGTCCTCTCAGTTTGACCATCCGTTTGGGGATGGTGACTGGTGGATAGCCGGATGTCGATCTGGGCCATAGAGCAGCATTTTCTCCAGAAGTTAAATATGAATTGAGTACCTCGGTCTGAGACCAAAACTGAAGGAAACCCATGGAGCCGTACGATGCCTTCAAGAAATACCTTTGCCAGAGTGGAAGCATTACGCTATCACAGACAAAGGAGTTCTTTGTCTGTGATAGCGTAATTGAGTTCAGGGGATGTGAATTCACGCGACCAGAAGGCAACAGGGTGTAACTGGCCCGTTTCGGGGTCCTTTTGTGAGAGGACGGCTCCCATAGCCATGCTTGAGGCGTCCGTTTCCACCAAGTATGGGAGATCAGGGCGAGAGTGGCGTAAGATTGGGGCAGATGTGAATCTTGCTTTGAGTTCCTGGAAAGCCTCCTCAGCTTCTGTTGTCCACTGGAACTTTTTGTTGCTTTTCCTTAGTAATGACGTGAAGGGATGCACGATTTGCGAAAATCCTGGGATGAACCGGCGGTAGAAGTTTGCAAAACCCAGCATACTTTGTACCCCCTTGAATGATTTTGGGGATGGCCAGTTCAGAATAGCATCTACCTTGTGTACATCCATTCGGATTCCATTCGGGCTGAAAATAAAGCCCAGGAATTCCACCTCGGAGATGTGGAATGAGCACTTTTCGAGCTTGGCGTAGAGCTGGTGTTGACGGAGTTTCTCCAATACGGATCGGACGTGTTTAACGTGGTCCTGCTTTGATGCGGAATATACTAGGATATCGTCGATGTACACTAGAGCACAGACATCAATCAATTCCCGTAGGACATCGTTCATGAAGTATTGAAATGCAGCATGCACGTTGCAAAGGCCGAAGGGCATTACTTGATATTCTTACAAGCCGTATTTGGTGCAAAAAGCGGTTTTCCATTCGTCCCCCTGTTTTACGCGAACAAGGTGATATGCCCCCCTCAGGTCTAGTTTTGTCTAGATTTGGGCATCTTTGACTTGATCAAGCAATTCACGGATCAGTGGCATGGGGTAGCGATTTTTTACGGTGATCTGGTTCAATGCGCGATAGTCGATGCATGTTCTCAAGTTCCCCTCCTTTTTCGGTATGAAGAATAGAGGACTGGCTGCTGGAGACTTCGAGGGACGGATGAACCCGTTGGCCAGGTATTGGTCAAGATAGGCCTTCAGGTGCTGGTTTTCTGGTTCCGTGAGTGCATAAATCCGCCCACAAGGGATTTGTGCGCCGGGTATCAGGTCGATTTGGCAATCGTATGGTCTATGCGGTGGCAGGGTATTAGCCTGTTCTTTCTGAAAGACATCTTGAATGTCCTGGTATTCACTTGGTAGGGTGCCGATTGCCACAGTCGCAAGCGTGGAGGTTCTCGTGTCTATTGGTTGTTTCTCTTGGCGATAACATGTGTGGGCGCAAGTCTCGGGAAAGGCCAATTTTTTTGCTCACCAATCGATTCGAGGATTGTGAGCTACCAACCATGGCATTCCCAAAATCAACCGGAACTGCAGTGCCTTAATGAGGTCGAAAACGCTAGATTCTTGGTGTCCATCCTGGCACAGAATGGTTAAAGCTGCATTGCATTGGGATACTGGACCAGAAGCTATTTCCGTGCCGTCGACAGTGGTAACAGTGTCGGTGGTTGATTTAGGGTGTAATGGAAGCCCCATCTTTGCCGCAAGATCCTGGTCGATGTAATTCCCAATGGCTCCACTGTCTATGTACGCTCTTAATGCGTGCATCCGAGATGGTTGTTGGTGATTGATCAAGACCACAGATAGTGCAAAATGGGAGGTCTGTAGTTCACTTTTTTCGCTCGACAAGTGGACCCCTACATTTGTCGGGCTGGGGAGTTTTCCGATTCCTTGATGGTATCTTCCTTGTCCATGGCCCCACAGGGCACTCTTTAAGGAAATGACCTGACCTTCCACAGTACAGACATTTTTTTTTTAAAATGTCTTTTCTTGATTTTATGCAAACAAAACAACAAAAACCAAACAAGCAGCATAATCATAATAGTTCCATTACACATCAAGTTATCTTAATCACTGCTCCTACTACCCCTCCCTCCCCCCGTGAGCCTATTTGTCAATCTCATTCAATGTTTGGCACATGCGGCCGGGTTTCGTTCTCTTCGGAGTCTGTTGGAGTCTGTTGGATCTGGCATTACTCCAAACAATTCTGCTATTAGCGTTTTCCAAGCCAACAGGGTGCCCGCCTCCCCTTCATCAGCCCGGCTACTCGCTTCTTGCCATGCCACCGTTTCAGCCTCCGCCCATTTCTGCAAGTCCTTCCACCATACATCCACCATGGCGAGCCTATGTTTCGCAAGCACATACGCCAGATTTCTCAGTTTCTCAATATGCTTAAGTTTCCGTGGCCTAGGGAACCCGCCCAGTAAGCAGGCCCAGGCCGTGTCTGTGACAAGAGTAACCCCTTTATCAGCCAGTTTCTGCGCCACTTCTCCCCAAAAACACCTAATGATCGGGCACGACCAAAACATATGTGTCATGTCAGCATTTTCCAGGTTACATTTAGGACACACTTGTCTTCCAGCGTTTCGGAACTTAGATATCCTCAAGGGGGTCATGTATGCCCTATGCGTTACATACAGCTGTATTTGTTTTAATCTGGCATTTCTAGACACTTTTTTGTGGTAGCCCAGGGCACGCTCCCACACCCTATCCTCCATCGGGGCCCCCACTTCCACCTCCCAATCCAGTCTCAGATGTGTCAAATCTTTCCCCGCCTTAGCCATCACCATCTCATACAGTCTCGAGATCTCATGACCTCCTTCGGATATATCATATATTGCCCCCAAAACTGCATCTGGTTCTTCTATCAAAACTGTATCTGGCCAGGTGTTCTTAATCATCCGCACCAACCTAATGTACGTGACATATTGGCCCGTGTGCAGCCCCGCCTCTTCGTTGAGTTCTATAAACTCCTTAATGGATCCCTCTTGCCAAACATCGTCTAGCGTTGCCAGCCGCACCGATTCCCAGTAGGTCCTAACAATCACCCTCAGCTGATTATCCCCTCCTGTCAAAGCAACCAGCGGTATCTGCGGGAGGCACGGGCATGGGACTTCCATCAAACGACAAGCCCTACGCCAAATTTTCCATCCAAGTGCAACATCGCAAGACGCCCCCTCATTTCAGTTTCAGACAGCCAAATCATTTCTTTCAAATAAAACGGGGCGCAGTCCTGTCCAAGCACCCTGTGCTCAGGGGTCACTTCATCAGAAAGCCACTTAGCCACATATTGTAACTGTCCCGCCATTTAATAAACCTCAAAATGAAGCAGTCTGATACCTCCTTTTTCATAAAGGTTCTGCAGTTTCCAAAACGCCACTCTATTTCGGGTACCGTGCCACAGGAAATCCCTACACATGCTGTTCAATTTACTGAAAAACTTCTTGGGTATTATGTATGGGATATTACTAAAGTAATGCAGGAGCCTGGGCAGAACTACCATCTTAAGCATAGCCCCCGCCCCATCATCGCCAAGGGCAACCTTGCCCAGAACTGCATGCTGTTCCTAATTTTCTCGATGGCTACTTCCGTATTGTGTCTGTGTTCTTCTTCCACCGTGTGATATACATCTACGCCCAAATAACGAAAAAAGCTAGTTGCCCATGGTACCTGTAGCACCGGTAGTCTATCTACTGGGGTCCCCTTATAGCTACCTAGCGGGAATATAACAGACTTTTGGGGGTTCACCGATATGCCCGACAACTCTGCATACCTGTCCATCACTTCAAGTAGGTATAAGAGATTTTCTTCTGGGTATTACAAGTACAGTAACAAATCATCCGCGTACAAGGATATCAAGTGTCCTTCCCCTCCTACCTCAATGCCAATCGCATCATACTGTGCCCTAAGGCATATTGCCAGAGGCTCCAGGGCTAAGATGTAAAGCATTGGGGACCAGGGGCACCCTTGTCTGGTGCCTCTACCAAGTTGCCATCTCTCGGATATCACCGCTCCAGTTCGGACCCTGGCAAGCGGCTCACTATACAACATCTTAGCCCACCTGATATAGCCCAGCCCCATTCCATACCCTTCCAAAGCAGCCAATAGCCATGACCACTTGACTGAATCAAAAGCTTTAACTGCATCTAGAGACACTATCGCCATCTCACCCTCGTTCTTACTACCCCATTCGACCACCCGGTGAAGTCGCCTATGGTTGTGTGTTATGTTCCTGTTCGGAACATAACCCGTTTGATCAGGATGTATGAGTCAACCAATCACTTTCTGCAATCGATTTGCTAGGACAGCCGTAAGAATCTTGCAGTCCTGATTTAGCATTGACAAAGACCTGTAGGAACCACATCTATGCTCCGGTTTATTGGGCTTGGGCAGCGGTATTATGATCGCCTCTCTGAGTGACTCAGGCAACCGTCCTATCTCAAACGCTTCATTAAGCATGTCCAGCATTGGGGGGAGGATTTCCTCTCTGTATACTTTATAGAATTTGCTGGGGAACCCATCTGCTCCCGGGGTCTTACAGGTAGGCAACTGCTTCACAACATTTTCTAACTCCTCCAACGTGATTGGCTCATCTAACTCCTCCCTCTCTTCTTCACTTATCTTGGGCAGCCCTGTCTTCTAGCATTTCAATTATCTTGCATTGGTCACCCATCTCATCATCTCCGTACAGCACTCTGTAATATTCCACAAATTATTTGTTAACCCCCTCTTGCGTGGCCACCTCATCCCCATCCTCCCTAATAATGGTCCTAATTGGAGGCCTAGGGATCTCGCTTTTGTATAGCCAGGCCAAAAGGCGGCCTGTCTTGTCTCCCCCCGCGAGTTGCCTCTCAACATATTTCCTATAATTGAGATTGCAGAGTCTTTCCCAATGCCCTGCACATTGTTGCTGTAGTTGGAGTACCAGCTCTGTGTCTACGTCACCGCTCTTCAATGCTGTTTCTAGCTCAGTTTCCGTCCTCTGCAGGTCAGCCAAGACCCCACCCTGTAACCCTCTTGACCTAGCAATCGCCGTCCCCCGCATCACCACCTTAAAAGCTTCCCATAATGTGCCCGCGGAATCAACACTCCCAGTATTCTCCTCAAAGAAGTTAGTAATCTCTTCCCTTATATCTTCTCTAAAGACTGGATCTTTAAGTGCCTCCGCTCGGAGGTGCCATGTAGGGATCTTCACCCTCGGGGGGCAATATTGCCATCCGAGGATCAGGGGCGAGTGATCCGAGAGGACCCTAGCCTTATATTCGATTTGAGTAATCTCAGATATCACATCTGCTGTAGCAAAGACGTAATCGAGCCTAGTGTGCAGTTGGTGCGGGGTTGAATAGTGCGAGTATTGCCTCTCAGCGGGATGTTTCATCCTCCACGCATCTGTAAAGCCAAAATCAGTTAGCAGTGTCTGCAACGCTCTCGCCGCTGGGCTAGGCTTACCCACCCTGCCATCAGATCTGTCCACCACAGGATCCAACACACAATTAAAGTCCGCACCCCAGATCACCGCGCTCCCTATACACGTACTAAGATTGGTACACAGGGCTCTTAAGTATGCTGCTGTGTTTTGGTTGGGGGCATACGTATTTACTATGCATACCTCCCTGCTCTCCACCAGCCCACGCAATATAGCCATCCTTCCATCAGTTTCAACTACCTCTTGTATCGATTTGAACGGGACATGCAGTGCCACCCAGATTAACACACCCCGGGCGTATGCAGAGTATGGCGAGCCCACTACAGTCCCTCTCCACTTTCTCTTAACCAGGTCCAACTTCTCTCGCGTCAAGTACGTCTCCTGTAGTAGTGTGATATCTATTTTCTGCCTTTTCAGATACATCATGATTTTGTTTCTTTTCAGATAACTGTTAAGGCCCCTGACGTTCCACGTTATTATCCTGAGGTCCCCCATAGGTCGTTAGTAAGCACCCTCCCGATCCTCCGCCGATTCGCCCCTTCATGCACCGCAAGTACAACATGCTGATTCCTCTAAATAGGCTCGAAACAAAACTTAAACTCCCCATAACCACACACACTCAACTTCCCTTCGCCCCACCTTCTTCCCACCCACCCCTCCCCCAACAGTACCCTCCTCAACCGTTGCCCAGCTCCATTCCTGGATCTCAGGCACCCCCACATTTAGCCCTGCCTAGCACAAGCTTCTACTCAGGACTCAGTAGGGTAAAGCCGCCCTAATGGCTGCTGAAACTAATAATCTATTGGGGTAGGTCGTCCACGTTCTGTTGCTCCTTTCAAAAAACATTAGGCATACAGATGCCAAACAGTTACCAATTACAGTTACACTCACTATATTCCAGTCCAAATCGAGCACCAGGCTCAGATTGTGTTCAAAGTTCAGCCAGTTACAGTTTCTCTGTACAATCAGGGTCCTCCTCCTGCTCACCCTCACAATGTCCATATTACAAAATCTTCATTCGGTATGATCCTGCCGATCATGATCCGATTCTTGTTCCGGGCAGCCCTGCAGGTCCAGCCATGTGACAACATCCTCCGGGGTATCAAAAAATAGCGCTTTGTTCTTATGTAGCACCTTCAATCGTGCCGGATACAGCAGCATATATTTGACTCCCGCCGCCCTCAGCCGTCTTTTGACGGCAACGTAACTATACCTCTGTCTTTGCACCAGTATCGTATAGTCCGGGTATGCTGTGATGTTTGTGGATGCTCTCTCTATCGTGCCGCCCTTACGAAAATATTCGAGGATCTTTTCTCTGTCCCTGTAATTCAGGATCCTCGCGATGATCGGTCTTGGCGGGGCCCCCGGCCGGGGTTTCCTCATTAGGGCGCGGTGCGCCCTCTCCACCGTAAATCCCTGTGAAAGATTCCCTGCTCCGATCCCTTGTAGGATCATGTTTTCAACATAGTTTGTGGGGTCTTGGCCTTCTTCCCCCTCCGGAAGGCCAACCACGCGAAGGTTGTTCCTCCTCGCCCTTCCTTCCACCTCTTCCACACGATTTTCCAGGTTGGCGACCTGTTGTTTTAAGACATAAATCTCTTTCGCATTGCTCGTGCTAACATCGGTATTAATGTTCACCCCACTTTCCAGACCGCTGGTCCTTTCTGCAAGCGCCCTGACATCTTGACATAGCAGGGTGAGTTCCGTACCTACAGCATCAATCTTATTCTCTAGAGCTGTGCGTAGGTCCGCCATTGCCAAGTCCCATTTAGCACTCAGTCCCGTTATAGCCTCCAGGATCTGGTGCTTGTCCCCTTCGGGGGCGTCTTCCGCAGGGGTCACGACCATGCTCTGCACCGATGTTGAGGGGGTCTGCTGCGTTTTCGTGAAAGCCTCCATCGTAGGTTGCTTAGTCTTGACTCTCAACCCTTTCGCCGACATGGCGCTGCCCTCCACTCCTGTATGCCTCTGCCTTAGTGCAACTGTTGCACTGTCCTTGGTCCGACAATGGTCTGGCTCCCAGGTCTCCTAACTCACATTCGAGATGGCACTTCGAATTATCTTACGTGTGGGCTATGGCCTCACACTCCTCATTCAACTTCCGTAGGCCTCGTCGCCCAAACATCCAATGTTATCTCCTCCTGCAGTCAGATCGCCGAGGCTCCAATAGCGTATGCCAGGCCGGGTGCTCTCATGGTGCTAGTTCGAACACTCTGCCATTTTTCCCTATTGTACTATTCCTCCAGGCAATTTACCGCAGCCATGTCCCGCAGTTCCTGGGAAATGAGTTTAGTTTCTCCTCGGAGGCCTCTCCTTTGTTAGCCGCCATCTTGGTGCCGAAGCGGCCACACAGCCGTACCAACAAAAACATGTATATCTCGTGATTCCCCGGGACTATGAACTTCTCCAACGAACTTCACTTGGCGTGCGGCTTCCGACACCTGGTCCCCAAAGTTCTAGGCGCTCGTTGCAGTTTCAACGGGTAACTTTGGCAAAAATAAAGTCGGATCATCAGGAGCTCCTCACGCAGCACGTCCTATTCCATGGCCAGATAGCCACGCCCCCGCCACACCACAGTACAGACATAACTGCTGCTGTCTCCTTTTATCCCTTTCCGCTTTAGTCAAGGGGGATCTGACCCCCCCGATTTGCATTGGTTCTCCTGAACCTTCCGTTGTTCAGGCAGTATTGTCCTTTAAACGCACATACATAGGGCGAGGGTCCGGTCTGGTTCGATCTGCTCTTCGGTCCTGCAACCTATGATCCAGTTGAACAACAAGGTCAATGAATTCTGAGCAGTCTTTCGGGGGGTTCACTACTTGTGGGAGAACATCCTTGAGCTCCCCCTGCAACCTCCGATTAAATAACGTGGTTCTCTTCTCCACTGGCCATTCTGCTTCAACTACGAGTCTATTGAACGTGGCTATGTATGTTAATAGTCTTGATTCCCTTGGCGTAGGGACAGAAGTTCGTTTTCTAATGCCTGCCCATGAGTACGACGGGCGAACAGCTTTTCCATCTCCTGCTGAAAGCCCCTGAAGTCATGCAGTAAAGGATCGTCTTGGGCCACAAATGGTACAGTCTGCGGCGCTACCACTCAGGTAGGATAGCACAAAAGCGACCCGTGATTGGTCATTCGGAAAGGCCGCTGGTCTACAAAGGAAGTGCAGGCGGCATTGGTTCATGAACGTTGCAAACCTCTTGGGATCCCCCGTAAATCGTTCAGGCGGGGCCAGGAGAACTGCCCCAGGAAGGATTATCTGAACGGGATTAGCTGATGGTGCTGGCATCGAGGGCACGCTTCCCGGCAATGGTGCATGCCCTGCTTGTGACTGGAGAAGTTTCCGGCTTAAATCATCAGTGCGTTCTTTGGCTACTATCAGCTCTCTCCTCAGGGTGTAAGTCTCCTGCCTGGCTGCATGTACTTCGGAACGTAGCTGCCCCAACATGTGGGCTAACTGGTCGGTTTCTGACGTTTCCATGACACTCAAGTGGATTTTGATGCGAGGCTTTGTGTTCTGCAACGCTCACCTGGTATCCACGGGGATGTCACTCAGCCTGTTCTGACCTCTTACGACCTCAAACCCTTCGCTGGAGGCTATTCGACTGGAGACTGGGCCTGAAACACAGGATTGGTAGAGTTTAACTCCCTATTGTCTCTGTGTGCTTGAACCCCTTCTTCCCCGGGGTCCAACCCTTCCCTTTGATCCACAGCTCACCTTGTTTTCTTGGATAGTGTGCTCTCCGTCCTGCTTTCAGTGCAGGGGCGCGTTGATTGATGGGGGCTCGTTGCTGCCTAGTTACTTCACTGGCAAGAGTCTGACAGGTAGGTGTAATGAGTCTTTTGAACAGTTCTCCAACTTTGTTCCTTTCCTTCCTTAGATGATGGCCGGCGTCCGGCGTCTGGGGATGGCGACGTGCTGCTGAGATGAGTAGCGCTGAAGGTGAGTGAGAGCATGATGCACGATGTGACCCTTTTCGTATTTGTTCTTTTTCTGTGTCTTTTAGGTGCCGCAACGTTTTCAGCGTGGATGCCGGTTATGAAGAAGAAATGCGGTGACTAAGCGCGGTATGCGGCGCCTCTAGATGTTTCCACGCTAACCTGGAGTGTCTTTTCCCTCTTGCAGATGGATGAGAAGTTCCGGAGACAGAGTTCCCCCAGAACGGCTGGGATTCAGGTAAGCGTTTGAAGCTCGTACAGTCTTTAAAAATAAGCGAAGATTTGCTGAATGCTTACTAATGCCTTTTTTTCTGTTCTTTTCCCTTTTCCTTAGGATGCGGCGTGCCGGGATGGGAATGACACCGCCGAAGATGCCTGCAGAACAGAAGGAGCGATGAATGATGGGCAGAAGCGCCGCAAGGTAAGGCTGTTCCTAACAGTGTTCTTGTTCTTGCAGGAGCAGAGCACAGAAGAAAGATGCCGGCCTACTGGAGACCCATCCGAACACGGTGAGTGTCACGCTGCAGAAAACACAAAGCATGTTTCTCAGTCTGGGCGTGGCTTAAATAGTCTCTGGGTATCCCAGTTGTCTCTGGGCTGAACCACACCCAAAAGACTAGACTGCACATGCAGTTCTGGGAACCGAAATATGTGGTGGCATCCATCTTATCCCCATCAATGCACTACAAGTCCAATCCCCAATGTTATCCTATGGGAGTGAGTGAGTCTGGTGCCACAAGCGCCAAGTCTGACTCCAAGTGGGTCTTTGGAGGGATGGAGAGGCCCTTGAGGGCCATGTAGGTGATCGTGGCCTGGCTCCAGTCTGATATCTTGGAGGGCTGGGGACATGAGGGGCAGGAATCATGACAGTTTTACAAATTGTTACTTTTGTTTCAGTGTCATACTTGTGATACCATGCCTCACCTGGACCCTGGACAACGCGTAATTGACACACTGGGCCTTATTACGAGTATGGGGGTAGCCATGCCGTTGTTAGTGGCATGGCTACCCCCATACCAGTTACCGGGTCTGGGTCCGGGTTCCAGGAATGAGGAATTACCAGGCCATTCCGACCTTGGAGGGCACAGTAACTCCCTTTCCTGGGACTCGGACCCGGTACATCCCCATTACCATTTGAGCCCCCATAGGCCGGAATGGGAATGGGGAGGATGCAAACAACGGGCCCTTTAATGACGGGCCCATTGTAAGCATCCTGGTCTGCTAGTGGGTCCCGCTAAGGACGCCTGGGTTTACCAAGCAATTTTAATTCACAATTTTGCGAGTCTGGGTCTAGCACCCAAATAAAGGCCTAAAAGTGAAGTGAAGAGTGTAAAGACTGGAGAGTGGTGTCTGTACTCCTGCTCTCTATATGGTAGAGGAGAGGCACAGAGGACCCCAGCCAAGATTCTCTATTCAGTAGCTATGGTCGAACAATCAAGGCATAGCTTCTTAGGAGGTGATGCAGGCTGGTTCTTAAGCACAGTGTAGCACCCACAAAGGAATGTCCACACACTTTAGTTAAAACACAGTCTTCATATAATTAAGGTTCATGGTTATGTACACAATCACAATAACTCACTTTGTGCTCAGTTAATCTATAATGGCAAATATATACAGTTCTAAGTGGTACCACAATTATTATCACATTTCATTAAAGTGCATTAACTGTACTCCAGTCAAATGTCACACAAACCAATTAATAATGGTAACCAACAATAGACATAGGAGGAAAGCAGTTGGTTAGAATGATTGGCAGCATACTGGCCCCTACCACTAGACACAGTGCTGTGTGGAGATCCCCCCTACCCGGTGTTAGGAAAGATTTCGTAATTGTAGGTAATTTTCCTTCCATGTGGCAACCCCTAAACTTTTTGCTGTTGTTTTTCACCTTGGTCTTGACTTTGCCAGAGAAGTGCAGCCTTCTGCCGCACTCCTCTGGGCTTTCGCTCCTTTCTTACGGGGAAACTGACATGCCCTTAAGACAGTCAGTACCGGGGAACGCTGTTTCCCGTAGTTTCTTTTATCATGTTGCGGCTTTAGTGCAACATGACACAAGAGGGCACTGTAAGCTAAGTTACAGCTCTCTTGGGTCTCTAGCCTTCTACAGGCCCTAGATACTCTTTTAGGATGGTAATTTGATCGGTGCAAGTCATTCAGGGATTGGAATGGTGGCAGTGATCGTTTTGTGTATTTTGAGCTCCTTTTGGCGTTCTGAGCGCGTTTTTCGCACTGAACCCAAAATGGTGGCCTGGCTCCCAAAATGGCCAGACCACGAGGCTCCTTTGTCCTGTCCACTGACCGTCTTGCTCCCTTCACCTTCCCCAGGTCGAGCGACCCGGGGCCTTCCTTATTTGGGCATGTACTTTCCCGCGAAACGTGGTTGCTTTCGCGGGCTTCTACATGTCGTTTGTGTGCCTCCAGGGTGTGGGCTGGGATGTCTGGTCCCAATACACATCCTGGGTGCCAGAGAGTCTAGGGTGGTGTGAATGCCTGGGACCACCGTGGTCCGTGATTGGTCCACGTATGGTATGTGTGTTGATGAGCGGATCTCCCATTGGCTCCCCTCCGTTTTGGCGCGAAGGGAACCGTGGATAAGAGGGGGCTGGAAACACCACTACCATGTCGATCTCCTGAGTTCTCACGAACGAAGGAATACAGGAGCCAAGTATCCTGCAACCAAGAGGCTGGACCGAGGAATCGCTGGTGACCCGCTGAAGGAATCCTCCTGTGCACTGCTGTCGTCCTGTGAAACCCTTTCCTCCTTTGATCGAACCAGAAGGCCTGTACTGGTGCTTCGACCTTTGGAATAGCAGGAACAGCTATTCCCGGCGACTTCATCATCTCCTGCCAAGTAAGCCTTCGGAAGCGTCTCTGGGCCATCCAGTTGACTGACCAGCTTACAAGGGAGTCCTGCTCTGTAACCGCCGCCAGGTTGTGTTGTATTTCGAGTCCTGGTCACTCTCCCACGCTTCGTACACTTGGCGTTCCCAAGTCTGAAGGGAGGAGTGTACATTTGGCTCGAATACACACAACCGCTCCGTTGTCCTGCTGCGGCAACAAACTGTGCTGGTTTCGTCGATTGGGACGTCTTTTTGCTCTACACGACTACGAGGCGTTCCCTGCTCTTCTGAACCTGCCAGCTGCTGAAACTAACGTGGAGAAGCCTGGGTCTGCTTGCTTCGGGGACCGGTGAGTAGTTTAGCTAGGATCTGGTCGCCCTTCTGCAGTAGCCCATTGCTTTTCCCTGCTGTGTAAAAACAGCACCCTTTTGGCCGTACTCGCGCTCTGCTTCTGCCCGCTGTGGAGGCTGCGCTTGAGTTGCGGAACCTGTTCTCCTTCTGCTGTGCACTAACCCGAACTGCCTGACTTCCTCCGAAGAGCTTCTCCTTTTGCCCGTGGGCACCGGCGTGGCAGGTACTTTGAGCACAAGGCTCCACTCTTCGCAGGGCTCGGACTTCCATCTAGTTAGGTGCCTCTGAAGGCGAACTGAGTCTAAAGCGTTATCGCACTGCCTGTTTTCCTTCCCTTGCAGGTGGACTACACATTTCGTGCTTATAACGCTAGCGACTGTTGTATTTGTATATATATTGTGTTGATATGGTATGTGTTGGTTTAATATTGTGATATTGGGATTTTCTCGCTACGGTCATTGTTTTAAAGGCCTTAAAATAAATGTGTATCTATTTTTGATATAACAACTGTTTGGAGTAGTTTGTAAGCGCTCTTGCTTTGTGTGCTCATTGCGGGCTTTCAGTCACCCTCACCCCTCTTGAGACCTAGTCTTGACCGCCGCGATCGCTACCTTGATTGGTCTGGCTTGTCCAGAGGTTACCCTGTTCCAAGTAATTAGGTTGGCCTTCTGAACTTCTGCGCCACCAGGACAGAGTTCAGAAATCCGTCTTAACAAATTGGTGTACAGCGGTGGGATACGACTGAAGGTATCCAGTGTTGCGCTCGAACTAAGGCATTTCAGGTTATTCCAACCAGTACACGTAGTGAATTGTTGTAGTATAACTTTAAAAAGGCCATAGTCCTATCAAACAGTATGGAAACAAATACCTTGTTAACTTTAAATGCTTCCAAATCAGAAACGCTGAAAAAGATGTGTGCGGAGAGAGGTGTTTCCTCTCAAGGCACAAAATTGGAAATGATCCAGAGAATCGTGGCGTGGCAAGAAGCGCAGCTTGACGCTATAACTTCTGAGGACAGTGCAGAAGGTGGTGGGGCTGCTCTCACTGGTAAAACCGACGGTTCTGCCGCTGCACTGATCCATCGCGACCACGAGGACAGGGAGGATGTGATGTCTAATGTTTCCTCTGCCAGTGCTGATGGGGAGGCTATGCTTGAATTCAAGAAGCAAGAGCTGCAGTTTAGGCAGCAGGAGCTTGAATTCAGCATAGCCAAACTAAAAATCGAACAGGCAGAAAAACAGAAAGACAGGGATCACCAGTTGGAACTGGCCAAGCTTCAGGTTGCAAATGGGTCCAAGGGTCCTGGACATGGGTCTGGGGCTTCCTCTCATCCACGGTTTCCGAAAGATCTGCTCAGTGTGTATGAAGAAAGGAATGACATTATGGACTGGCTGAATGCGTTTGAGTATGCATGCGAAGTTCAAGAAGTTGACAATGCTGATAAGATTGCGTGGTTGCTCAGTAGACTGCCCCATTCTGGCTGTAGTGCCATCATGGAAATGTCGAAGGCTGAGCGAGCTGATTTCGCAATGTTAAAGCAAACTCTCATTTTAAAGTTTGGGAAGACTCCGGCCCAATATTTAAAGCGTTTTCGAGAGTATAAGAAAAAGGAAGGTGGTACTTGGGTATCTTATGTCACTGAATCCTTGAAAAACTTAACTGGCTGGGTCGAAGGTTATAAGGTTTCTACCTTCGAAGGCATGATAAATCTTGTCATGCTGGAACACATTTTTGCTTCTTCTTCCCCGGAGCTTAAGCAGCATTTGGCCGATTCGAAGGAGATAGATCCTAAGAAGCTGGCCATTGCAGCAGACTTATGGGTGTCACATCGAGTGTCCCATAAGGACAAAACTCATCCTGGTAAGCAGGAGGAAGGGAAAAAGTCCAAAGATATGGAGGGTGGGGAATCTGCTAAATCTTCTTCCCAAAAGGGCCACAAAAAGAAAAACAAGGGTAAGACACAAGAGAACTCACAGGGTAGTGGAGGTCCGCCTCCGAAACAGAACTCGGGTTACAATAAGCCTCCCTACAGACCCACTGGGGCTTGTTTTTCTTGTGGAGCAACTGACCACGTGAAGGGGGATCCCCGTTGTAAGGTTAGACCTTTGGGGGTCCACTCCGCTAATCTGGCCTTCTCCTCCTATGAGGAAGAAGAGATTACAGGAGCATCCTTCTCCTCAGACTCATTTCCCAGCGGAATAGAGGCTGAGGTAGTTTTAGTGTCCCTGGGTTCCTGGGAGCCTAAAGTCGCAGAGGCTTATGCTAGGATTCCGGATAATACCAAGCACTACTTTAAAGACAGTGTGCTGATCAATGGAGTGGATACTCCAGCTCTTAGGGATAGTGGGTGCAGTCGCACTGTAGTGGATTCTACCTTGGTAGACTCAGAGGAAGTTGCCAGAGCTACTCTGATGCCCACTAAGTTGGCTGACGGCCCCCTCCGTATGTTTCCAGTAATACCTGTAAATCTTACTTTAAATGGTACAGCAGTCAGGATTCCAGTGAGCATTCAGAGAAACGTCCTGGGAAAGGTCTTGTTGGGTAATGATCTCAGAGCTTTAGGGCTCGTAGGAGACACTGCCGAAAGACCCTACACACGGTCTCAAGCACGGGCAGCATTGGCCAAGTCCAATACGCCGCCCCAGCCAAAGGGGAAACCCAAGGCGAAAGGAGTCTACAAGTCAAAACGAGGGAAAGAGAATATTCCCCTGAGCTCGCCTACCACTGCGGTGGAGGAAGTTGGTCAATCGCCCGGGCCTGACGAGGAGGTGGCGATGCCTGAAGTATTCCACCCCAACGATCATCCTGAACTAAAAGACTTGTTAGTTGAAGGAGGTCCTGATAGGGACGAATTCAGTAAAGGCCAACGTGAGTGCCCATCTCTGGAAGGCCTAAGGAGACAGGCCTGCTCCCAGCTTGAGGGTGAACCTCCTGGGATGCATAGGATTTACCAGGAAGGTGGACTCCTGTATAGTGAGCCCACAGAGTCTACAGAAGGAGACCATAGGAGGTTGGTGGTTCCCCTTGCTGTTAGGCCCTTCCTCCTGCAGTTGGCGCATGAAGTTCCCCTTGCTGGTCACCTCGGTATGAGGAAAACCAAGCCAAGGTTATCCATGCACTTCTACTGGCCCAAGATGGGGGAGCAAGTAGAAAGTCACTGCAGGAGTTGTGCCGCCTGCCAGTTGTCTGGTAAGGTTGGCGCGACAATCCAAGCTCTGTTGGTACCGCTCCCAGTTGTGGGGGTACCATTTGAAAGGGTAGGGATCGACATCGTTGGTCCCCTTGACCCGCAAAGATCCTCAGGCAATAGGTTCATCCTGGTGCTGGTCGACCATGCAACCCGGTATCCTGAGGCCGTCCCATTTACAACTGTAACTGCCAAGCCAGTTGCAGAAGCTTTACTCGGCATGTTTACTAGGGTTGGCTTCCCTAAAGAAGTTGTGCCGGATGATGGCAGCAACTTTATGTCGAAGTATAGGCAGGCTATGTGGATAGAATGTAGGGTCACCTACAGGTTCTCTTCTGCATACCACCCCCAGACCAATGGTCTGGGGGGGCGTTTTAACATGACGTTAAAGAGCATGATTGGGGCTCTGGAGGAGCCTCAGAGAAGAAAATGGGATCTTCTTGTTTCATGCTTACTGTTTGCCTACCGAGAGGTACCACAGGAGGGTGTTGGCTTCAGCCCCTTCGAACTTCTGTTCGGTCATCCCGTACGGGGACCCTTAGCCATCGTCAAGGAGGGATGGGAGATGCCCACTCCCCCTGTTACTACCAACGTAGTTGATTATGTGCTAGGGCTCAGAAAAAGGATGGTACTTCTGATGGGCTTGGCTAGTGATAAATTGAAGGCAGGGCAAGCGCTGGTGAAACCTTGGTACGACCAGAAAGCTTCCCTCATCAACTTTACACTTGGTCAGCAAGTCCTGATCATGAATCCCATAAGGCCTCGAGCTTTACAGGACAAATGGTCAGGCCCTTACCCAGTGGTGGAGCCCCTGGGTGAGGTTAACTATTCAGTGGACCTTGGAAGGCCTGAACAGGCTCCAAAAGTGTTTCACGTGAATAGGCTGAAGGCTTTCGTCCCAAGCGTCGAAATCGCAGCACTGCTACTGGCTTCAGATGTTGAGGAAGAGGAGTCTGAACCTCTCCCCGACCTGTTCCCAAGCAGTCCTTCAGATAGCTCTTTTGAGGGTGTCCGAGTGGCCCCTCACCAAAATGGACAAGGCTCAGTGGTTTACCTTGGACATGAAGTAGGTGGATGGAGGAGACAGCCTCTACCCAGTAAGGTACAAGCAGTACAAGACTGGCCTACCCCCACTACGCAAACCCAAGTGAGAGCCTTCTTAGGACTCACGGGGTATTACCGCAATTTTGTGGCAGACTATGGCACCATAGCTGCACCTCTGACTGCCCTCACAACTCCGAAGAAACCCAAGAAGGTAACTTGGACCGACGAGTGTGAGAAGGCCTTCAATGGCTTTAAAAAAGACTCCTTGTGCCAGGCCCCTGTCCTCAGGGCCCCTGATTATCAAAGACCTTTTATCGTGCAGATGGATGCCTCTGACACTGGGATAGGAGCTGTACTATCACAAGTAGATGAGAAGGGTAAGGAACACCCTATCGGTTTTATTAGTCGCCAGCTTAAGGACAGAGAGCTCAGGTGGTCCACGGTAGAGAAAGAATGTTTCTCTGTTGTGTGGGCCCTAAGGAAGCTGAGGCCCTACCTCTATGGGACCCACTTCACTGTGCAAACTGACCATAAGCCGTTAAAGTGGCTAATGAACATGAAGGGGGAGAATCCAAAGTTGCTTAGGTGGTCCATAAGTCTACAAGGCTTCGACTTCACTATTGAGCATAGGCCAGGTGTCCAACATAGCAATGCTGATGGGTTGTCCAGAATGTTTAACCGACCTGAACAAGAGACTCATCCAGGGGTGGATTAGTTCCCCCTGTCCATAGTCTGGGAGGGGCGAGTGTTAGGAAAGATTTCGTAATTGTAGGTAATTTTCCTTCCATGTGGCAACCCCTAAACTTTTTGCTGTTGTTTTTCACCTTGGTCTTGACTTTGCCAGAGAAGTGCAGCCTTCTGCCGCACTCCTCTGGGCTTTTGCTCCTTTCTTACGGGGAAACTGACATGCCCTTAAGACAGTCAATACCGGGGAACGCTGTTTCCCGTAGTTTCTTTTATCATGTTGCGGCTTTAGTGCAACATGACACAAGAGGGCACTGTAAGCTAAGTTACAGCTCTCTTGGGTCTCTAGCCTTCTACAGGCCCTAGATACTCTTTTAGGATGGTAATTTGATCGGTGCAATTCATTCAGGGATTGGAATGGTGGCAGCGATCGTTTTGTGTATTTTGAGCTCCTTTTGGTGTTCTGAGCGCGTTTTTCGCACTGAACCCAAAATGGTGGCCTGGCTCCCAAAATGGCCAGACCATGAGGCTCCTTTGTCCTGTCCACTGACCGTCTTGCTCCCTTCACCTTCCCCAGGTCGAGCGACCCGGGGCCTTCCTTATTTGGGCATGTACTTTCCCGCGAAACGTGGTTGCTTTCGCGGGCTTCTACATGTCGTTTGTGTGCCTCCAGGGTGTGGGCTGGGATGTCTGGTCCCAATACACATCCTGGGTGCCAGAGAGTCTAGGGTGGTCTGAATGCCTGGGACCACCGTGGTCCGTGATTGGTCCACGTATGGTATGTGTGTTGATGAGCGGATCTCCCATTGGCTCCCCTCCGTTTTGGCGCGAAGGGAACCGTGGATAAGAGGGGGCTGGAAACACCACTACCATGTCGATCTCCTGAGTTCTCACGAACGAAGGAATACAGGAGCCAAGTATCCTGCAACCAAGAGGCTGGACCGAGGAATCGCTGGTGACCCGCTGAAGGAATCCTCCTTTGCACTGCTGTCGTCCTGTGAAACCCTTTCCTCCTTTGATCGAACCAGAAGGCCTGTACTGGTGCTTCGACCTTTGGAATAGCAGGAACAGCTATTCCCGGCGACTTCATCATCTCCTGCCAAGTAAGCCTTCGGAAGCGTCTCTGGGCCATCCAGTTGACTGACCAGCTTACAAGGGAGTCCTGCTCTGTAACCGCCGCCAGGTTGTGTTGTATTTCGAGTCCTGGTCACTCTCCCACGCTTCGTACACTTGGCATTCCCAAGTCTGAAGGGAGGAGTGTACATTTGGCTCGAATACACACAGCCGCTCCGTTGTCCTGCTGCGGCAACAAACTGTGCTGGTTTCGTCGATTGGGACGTCTTTTTGCTCTACACGACTACGAGGCGTTCCCTGCTCTTCTGAACCTGCCAGCTGCTGAAACTAACGTGGAGAAGCCTGGGTCTGCTTGCTTCGGGGACCGGTGAGTAGTTTAGCTAGGATCTGGTCGCCCTCCTGCAGTATCCCATTGCTTTTCCCTGCTGTGTAAAAACAGCACCCTTTTGGCCGTACTCGCGCTCTGCTTCTGCCCGCTGTGGAGGCTGCGCTTGAGTTGCGGAACCTGTTCTCCTTCTGCTGTGCACTAACCCGAACTGCCTGACTTCCTCCGAAGAGCTTCTCCTTTTGCCCGTGGGCACCGGCGTGGCAGGTACTTTGAGCACAAGGCTCCACTCTTCGCAGGGCTCGGACTTCCATCTAGTTAGGTGCCTCTGAAGGCGAACTGAGTCTAAAGCGTTATCGCACTGCCTGTTTTCCTTCCCTTGCAGGTGGACTACACATTTCGTGCTTATAACGCTAGCAACTGTTGTATTTGTATATATATTGTGTTGATATGGTATGTGTTGGTTTAATATTGTGATATTGTGATTTTCTCGCTACGGTCATTGTTTTAAAGGCCTTAAAATAAATGTGTATCTATTTTTGATATAACAACTGTTTGGAGTAGTTTGTAAGCGCTCTTGCTTTGTGTGCTCATTGCGGGCTTTCAGTCACCCTCACCCCTCTTGAGACCTAGTCTTGACCGCCGCGATCGCTACCTTGATTGGTCTGGCTTGTCCAGAGGTTACCCTGTTCCAAGTAATTAGGTTGGCCTTCTGAACTTCTGCGCCACCAGGACAGAGTTCAGAAATCCGTCTTAACACCCGGGCAACCTGTAAAGTAAAGATATGCCACAAGCCCAGTCCATATATTGTTCAATAAGTCTTATTTCCTTCTACAATGTTTCTACCACCCCAATGTACCTGGCATAGCAGTGTTCGACGACGGATCGTCGACTGATCCTTCTTGAGTGGCTCCCTTTAAAGCAGGAGCCACGGATCGTCGAGATCCTGCAAAGAAAGGGTGAACACGGCGCTTAGGTGGCAGCTCTGGTCCTGGCGGCTCTCATTGACGGTCGTCGTGGACGTCCTGCCAGGAAGAGGCGTGCAGGGCACCTCGGTGACGATAGTTGAATACCGCAAAGAGTTTGTGAAGAACTGTGGCTGAGCAAGGGCGTCGAGTCGTCCTGCGTCTCTACATTCTTTGCGTGGCGGGAAACCCACTGGCAGATGCTCCTCGGCGCATCGACGGACTGGCCTTCTCCGGCGGGATAAGGCGGTCGACGATGTGGACGAGCGTGTCCGGGAATCAAGTGTCTTAATCAATGGACTGGTGCGGCTCTGGTCGTCGACGCCACAGCGTCATGCAGTCCCCGCTTCTGGGCAACTAACGTCAATGGGCCTCCAGCGGTTATAGCAAACCTGCGAACCCTGGTCGACGACGGTGGACGGAATGTCCGGTGCTTCTCTTGGTTCTCCTCAGCGGTCCCCATCTCCAGTCGGAAGCCTGTCGAGGGTCTGACTTCCAGGGAGCTTCCTTGAAGGTTAGCAGTTCACGATGGTCCCTCGTAGCTTGGGAAGAGGACGCCTAACCAGGTCCTTCTGGTTCAGTTCCTGAAGACACAGCAGCTTTCAAATCGACGAAGTAGAGCAACAGCAATACTTCTCTTCCAGCAGGGCTTCAAGGTTAAGCTTCAGTTTCAATGTCAGTTTCAACTCCAGCTTCTGAACGAATTCTAGCAGTGAGAGGCCCCCAGATATACTGTTGATCTCCCATGTAACGCTCACCTGACTCCCACGGAGGCGCCGGCCTGGTTTGAGCTGCTGTGACCTCTTCTAAAGTGATGCGCAGGACTCGGAAGACAGACTGGACCGGACCCCCAAATCTTGCTTGTCTGTCTCGCAGAAGTATCCTTCTGTAGGTGGAAATAGGGGATTAGCTGTCTGTGGGGTAATGCGTCGGCCTCCCACTTCCCCCTCTCACCCTCCTCAAAACCCTTCTGCAATCCCCCGTGGCGTCTCACCTTAGGGTCTGGAAGGACGAGCTCTCCATCCTGCTTCTGATGCAGGGGCGCGTTGATATCCAGTTACTTCACTGGATCTCGGATTGGTAAGGGTTCAAATTCGCTTGACTTTTCTGGTAAGATGCCGTAAGTATACTGTTGTAAAGTTCAAGCCTTAATTGACCATTGTCCGTTTACTCTTTTTTAGGTGCTGAGTGAAGATGCCGAGTTGAGGAATGGAATCGCCGAAGGTAAACTCTGATGAGTCTTTGATGGGTGGTTCCCTAGTGCCCTTGCATTCACCCACTAATGCTTGTGTCTTTTTTCCCCATAGGGGCCGGGGTACGGCAGAGCCGAAGAAGCGGCGCCGACCCGAAGTGAGGGGAGATTGTTCCAACAGTAATCAGGTAAGTATTATGGTGGAAAATCAAGCCTTCCTCAATCTGTTCCCTAGCTCACCTTTGTTCTTCTCTTTTCTCCCTTGGGCGCGGAAATGCGGTGGATGGTCCTGATGGTCGCTGATGGGCACGAAGGCGCCTCGTGAAGGTGAGTGGAACGAGGCGCTGCAGCGAGCAATGCAATGTGCTTTTAAAATGAATGACTTCCCTTTAGGATCGTCGGTGTGATGGATCCGGATTTCGGATAAAAGCAGGTAATGTTCTTATTTTACCTTTTCTATTCTCTTCTTCCTTTACAGGTGTCCCAGGATGCAGACGGGCGTGGCTGGAGTCAGGATGCAGGAGCAGACACGGTGAGCATCCAGCTTCTAGGTGCAGAACAACGCGAAGCACGTGTGGCAGTCCGGGCGTGGTTTAAATAGCCTTGGAATAAGTTCCAGGTAAGTATTCTTCCATGGTCCCCACCCAAGTAAAATAGTTCCTTTAATAAAGTAGTCCCTCCTAAGCCTCATTTGGCTTGAGGCTTTATGCAGCATGGTCTGCGTCAGGTAAGTGCACCAAACACCTTCTTTTATGAGCCTGGCGCCTTTGGCGCCAGGACTGATGTCCAATATGAGCCTGGCGCCAAAGGCGCCAGGACAAAGTCCAAAGAGCCCCTATTAGGGGCCGCTGGGTTTTTTCCCGAGGGCATGATGCCTGCTTCCGGGGGTGCTCTGGGGGCAGGCATCATGACATCCCATTCATTCTGCTGGATCACACTCAGGCAACCAATTACTCAAAAGGGCATTCAGGCAATCCGTCAGTCAATCAGGCGCACAGTCCTTTCAAGCCATTCTTCTCCATCCACACTCACAACACAGAATGTGGATTCGGACAAGTACCACGCCATTCAACACTACACACTGCATTCATACCAGTTTCGAGCAGGGCTGTCTCAGTCATTGTGTAAACCACCAGATACTAGACATTCACAACACAGAATGCGTATTCGTCACACACTCAATTCACCCAGGTCCCACCGACAGGCGTATCTACAACATAGGTCATTGGGAAGGCTCCAGCTAGTTTGGTTGGCACTTCCCCACAACAGCCAGTCAGGCGGCAGGGACAGAGTCAGGGCTTCCCGGGACTTCGGGAAAACCAAGGTAACAGGCAATGGAAGGCAAGAGGCCACAGGGGCCATCTTGTTTCCATCAGGAATCTACTGATTCCAATGACAAGACCTGGGCATCCCAAAATGGAGGACGCTTAGAGCACCTGTCAATTCGGCACAGAGCTGCCACCAGCCCATACCCTGCTCTGTGGGCCACACACAGGTGCCCAAAAACATACACTAGGGGCACAGGGTTGTACCCCCACCCATGGGTGCCATAAGGGTATCCCATGGGTTTGTACAACAAACCAAAAGAGAGAGCTGCACCACCAGGAGTCCCACATGAACTCCTGCGCGGGAAACATGACAGAACACATGATAAAAAACTGTAAAGGACTAGGATACGGAGGCCCTGTCCCTCTGATGTATTTCCAGCATCACAAAGAGCCCTTCAGAAAGTATGGGGTCTGGGGCCCAAGAAGAGGAGAGTGAACCAGACATAAACCCTCTTGTCAAACCGGATATCAAATTATGCTTCTTATTACAAACGATTTGTATGTATATTGGCCTACGCCAAGTTGCTTGAAAATTGTACGCAAATAACTCTCAGCGGCAAGGTCTTGACCTTAGAAATTGATGTAAGCCGCCATCTTGAATGAAGCCTCCATTTTAGATTAGAAACCGCCATTTTTGGGTTTTATACAAAGTCACCCTGTAATCTAAAATGGCCGTCTCGTGTGTCCTTGTTCTTGCCTTAACCTCTCCAACCTCTGTAGGGAAGTTAATGTCCAACCTGCCTTCAGGCTACATGTTAGGGTCATGTAGACCTTGTCCTTTGTTGACCTTGGAGCAGGGGATTACTTGAAATGCCAATATTAAACTACAAGTATACAAGAACAGTAATGCTATCCAAATATAACATGCGAAACATTGTTTGGTCTGTATTAAAGCAATATATAAAGAGTGTAAATGTTAAATTGAAGAATAATGGAGTGTGTTAGTAAATGTATTGAAAAGTAAACCGCATGCGCGAGATATGTAAATTAGGAAAGTGAACCTGGCGCGACCCTAGCCCAGTGCATGATTAACCTGTAAGGGGGCTGGACATCATTTTACAAATTGTATAAAAGCACCGATGTCCAGCTGGGAAATTCCCTCACTGCTCATATTATACCCTGCTGGTGGTCTCTGTGATGTATTGACGGCCAAATAGCTATTTGTGTACTTTGTTGAGTACTGTTCAGTTTTGTAATAAAGATTCTGGTAATCTATATAAGCCCGTGTCGGTGTATTTTCCTTTGCTCGGTGTAACAGCCGTAATATTGTATTTTTTCTGATTCCACAGATGGCGCCTGAATAGGGACCCTCAAGATTGACTTCGTCTCGTTGAAGTTTGGCTCGGCTATTGGACCGGGATCGGACGGTGTCAACAGAACGGGCCACTCTAAGACGAGAAGCGAATTCCTCGACGAAACTGCACGATCCGATCCCTGGACGGTGCGCTATAGCCCGAGACGACGTCTTGACGAGGGTCCATATATTTGAGGTGGGTACATTTGCTGAAAATCACCAGACACGTGGGTCTTTTGCATTGTCCTTAGTAACCCGATCGGGCCTCCCAGTCCTTTGGTCAGGTGAATCGTGTCCCGATTCTTAATTTAACCCTGACAAATTTGAATTTGGAGCATTGTACTCGCGAGCACAATTATTTAACCAGGTAACACCAGAACTTTGATATGCCTGGGAAATTGTCTGCCTGCTTTAGGGCATTTTTCCGCAGTGACAGACAATCTTTGGAAGATAGCCGTCCCGCACCACAGGAGGGGTCGCCGGCATGTACTATGTACTGTAAGAAAGGCTTTGGTAGTATAGCATTTAATGACATTTGGCACAGACAAACCAGACATAATTCTAATCTTCGGTGGCCAACCAATGGTAGTTTTGAAATCCCTCGTATAGAATATTTAGAGTCTGTATTAATAAAGAAGAAGGCTAGGCCTGCAGCATTTGACGCGTTGCACAGTTGGAAAATAGAAGCTTTACAGCAACAAAAGAGTAGAGAGAAACATATGCGTCGACATATGACGAGTGTCGAAAAGGCACGGTTATATGATCAAAATAAGCAATTGGAGTCTGTTAGGAACACGGACAGGGCATTTCAATTAGGCATTCAGAAAATCTACCCTTCAAAAGATTTTCATACGTCAGACGAATTGATCAACAAACTTTTGCATGAATGAAGGCCCGATGCCTCCGCGCCACCTCCATATTTCCCTCCTCCTGGCGCTTTGCCCCTTCCTGTTGTAGTACTTCCTCCCATAGTTCCTCCGGTCCTCCCTGTTGCTCTTCCTGTTGTTCTTCCAGCCGTCGCCCCCTTGCCTTCACCTGTTATTCTTACTCTTCCAAGTGATCCTGCATCGCTTGTAGTAGACCAGGGAGCAAGACCAAGGGTTGTGACTCGTAATACTGTGTCGCCAGACAAGAGGAATGAATTGACTGCTTGGGCTAAACATTGTATGGAGAAGGGTGAACAAGCTGATGTTTTTTCCACACTCGAAAATTTAAAAGAGATTCCTGAGAAAAATGTTTTTATCAAAGGATTAGGGACTCATTTAAGTATAATGTGGAATAGACTAGATGATGTAGATTTCCCACAAGGGTTACGGGATTTGAACGCCTTAGCGTTGTCCAGAGATACTGCGGAGAAGGTATATGCGCATGTTGAGAGGATTTTTGAGTATAGGAAGGAGTTGGAAGAGTTACAGAACGAGGAAGTAGATGGTGATAGTTTAGGTATTATGTACTTACAGAAACGGTTTTCTCCTCGTCGAGAATTAAAAGGTGAGGAAGTACGAATTTGTACAACGGATGCGATAAGATGGATTTTGGATATGTCGATAACACCAGATGAAGTATATGACACATACAGTCAGTATACGTTAGAAATGCAAAAGAAAGTGATACAGGTGATGGTAGAGCACCTGCAGAATGAGTGTGTAAGAAGAAAAATGTGTTGTCCCGCAGAATTGTTAAGTGTTTATAAGAGAGCCTTTTTGATTGATACTTCTTCGACTGCCTTAGCGCTTGACTTAGCTCTGTTGCTTAGTAAGCGTTCGGAGCTGCCTACTTCTCAGTTGCCTATGAGAGAGGTCCCTCCGACATTTGTCCTAAAAGTTGAGATTGCGGCTGATGCTGCACGAGGTATATTAGCCGGAGAAATTCCTGCACATTACGTTTCACAGTTTGTTCACGTCCCGTTTTCAAGACAGGAAGTGAACACCATAAAGCAATCTATTCCTGATATACAAAAAAATCCGACCGGATTCTATAAAGAAATAGAGTCGGTCTTACAGTCGTCGGTATTCACTCTAAGTGATATTTCCCGTACTCCTGCCAGTTGATTTGTGGAAGCAGATTAGGACTATAGATGACATACCTGGGTTGGGAGATACATGGGATAACATGACTAGGCTGGACAGAGAAAGACCAGCTGGCGAAGGTCCACCACAAGTGATATTAACCTTGCCTGATAGAATTATTGTAAAATTGAAAACTATGGTTCCAGAAAAAAGAATCATATGGGACAAGCTTACGGCCTGTGTCCAAGGAAAGTCAGAGGGTGCTACCGATTTTTTCAATCGGTTCGAGCAGGTATTCTCGGATTTCAGTGGACTAGATTTGGGCACAGAGTTAGGGAAAAGGTTGTTTGTCGACAAATTTGTACGTGGATTGCTGCCCGACATCCAGTTACAGATTATGTCCTCTGAAAGCGCTTGGCAGGCGAAGTCCGAATCAGAAGTATTTCATATGGCTCAGTATTATGAAAATCGTGTAAACACTGAAAAAGAGAAGCTTGAGGAAAAAAAGGGTGACTTGAAAACTAAAGTTTTATTACAGCAGATCGTTAGAAACCCGAGAGGGGATAATCAATTTAGGGGTCAGTACATTCCACAGGGAAGTGCGCCCTTAGCCCCGGTAACCATTAACCAGTGTGCCTATTGCCGGCAGGAAGGCCACTGGCGCGCACAATGTCCGACCTTACAGCAAAGGTCATTTGGGAACATGGGTAGACGATCCAGAGGTCGCCCAGGTGCAGGGGGGCCTGGCAGAGGTCAGTTTGCACCAGAATCACAGCAATCTCCTTCACAAGAAAAGCAAGTTTTGAATGTGGATAATAGAAACATTTTTGATCACCCTTCTGCCGCGTACCTCTCTGAAGAACTTTCTTTTGATAATATTTTGTTCCGCTAGGATTGCCCGTAGCACGATTTGGAACCTACACCTATTCCCGTTCATCAGAAAGGCCCCTACGTTGAGATGGCGGTGGGAAATAGGAAGCATCTATTTTTAGTAGATACGGGAGCACAGAAATGTTCCATTGACCATTCACGGGTTCCAAATATTCCCCTGTATGGGCAATCCAACGTTTCCGTAGGGTTTTCAGGCACACCTGTAGTTTGTCCGGTCTCTTTGCCGGTACCGATAACACTGGGTCCCTTCACGGAACAGTGTCCATTTTTACTGTGGGGAGAACTTGCTGGGGCTAAATTTGTTGAAGGCATTACACACAGTAATTCATTGTTCTCCGGATGGGATTCGGCTAACAATTTCACCCCAGCAATCACTCGCCTCTCAGTTTTTGACTCGACCTTTACCGCCAGAATTTAGTAATGTTCCAGAATGCTTATGGACAATCGATGATAATGATGTGGGCATTCTCCAAATTGAACCTGTTAAAATTATTTTGAAACATGGAGTAAAATTGCCTCGCATCCCGCAATATAAGATCTCAGTTGAAGGCGAACAGACTTTGAAATGTATAGTTTCTGATTTTGTGCATCGTGGAGTAATTGAGGAGATTACGGGTAGCATATGTAACAGCCCCATTTTGCCAGTATACAAAAAAGGTGATAATGCGATTCCCTTTCGTTTTATAATTGATTTACGCGCTATTAACAAAATTGTGGCTCCTCAATTTCCTATTGTACCTGATGTTACAATGATATTAACCATGATTCCGGCTTCTGCCACTCACTTTAGCGTTGTTGATCTTAAAAACGCGTTTTTCAGTATTCCTATACACAAGGATAGTAGGTATTTGTTTGTGTTTTCCCTAGGTGGACGCTCGTTTACATTCACTCGTGCACCACAAGGGTACACTAAGAGTCCAAGTATTTATAGTAGGGCATTGAAAGAGCAGCTTAATACCCTCGAGTTGCCTACTACTTGCACGTTACTACAGTACGTAGATGACCTCCTCTTGGCCGCTGATTCTGAGAGTGCCTGTAAAGAAGGCACCGTGTTGCTGCTTTGTCATCTAGCAAAACATGGCTACAAAGCTTCACTTAAGAAATTCCTATATTGTTGCCAGGAGGTCGCCTATTTAGGCTATCTCCTGTCAAAGAAGGGAAGACGGTTGACACCTGAACGAATAAAGACCATTTCTGGTATGCCTGTCCCAAATACGCAAAAGGAAGTTAGAGCCTTGATAGGTATGGCTTCTTATTGTAGATTGTGGATCCCGAATTTTTCGTTAACGATTAAACCAATGTTGGCTTTGACAAAGAAGGGCATTTCTTTGACATTGCCATGGACCTTGGAACACCAGACAGCATTCGATTTGCTCAAATTCGCGCTGTGTTCGGCGCCGGTTTTAGGAACTCCGAATTATAAGGCCTTTGTATTGTTTGTGCATGAACGTGATGGATGTGCTTTGGCTGTGTTAACGCAGGAACATGGAGGGAAAAATAGGCTGTGCGGCTACTATTCCTCCGCCCTTGATCCTGTAGCATGCGCTTTGCCAAGATGTTTGCGCGTTGTTGCTGCTGCTGCTGCGTCTGTAAAACAGAGTGAGGGAATGGTCCTGGGTCATGCGTTAACCCTAATGGTACCTCACTCTGTAGATATTCTATTGACCAGAACTCAAACACAACACCTCACTTCTGCACAATTGACAAGATATGAACTGATCTTGTTTGCTCCCCACATTCAAATTCAGAGGTGTTGCGTATTAAATCTGGCTGAACTTTTACCTGTCTCACAAAATATTGTTGATAATGACGATACGTCACACAATTGCCTTTATATGACATAACAAGAGACTAAAGGCAGAATCGATTTGAAAGACACGCCTTTGAATAGCCCTCAAGGAGAGCTATTTTGTGATGGCTCTTGTTTTAAACTTCCAGACGGCACATCCACGGCTGCCTATGCTGTCACTACTTTAAGCACGGTTGTGGAAACCAAAAGAATTATGCATAACTCTGCGCAGGCCGCAGAAATTATAGCGTTAACTCGGGCTTGTGAGCTTTCTGAAGGGCGTACAGTGAATATATATACTGATAGTCAGTATGCCTTTGGGGTGGCACACAATTTCGGTAGACTTTGGAAAGAACGAGGTTTCTTGACCTCGCACGGAACGAAAATCCAGCATGGCACTTTAATAGTGCGATTACTTTCAGCACTTGCACTCCCTATTCAGTTAGCTATCATAAAATGTTCAGCACATCAAAAAGTTACAGATGGTGTAGGAAAAGGGAATGCCTTCGCCGATCAGATAGCTAAACAGGCTGCCACTGATTTCAGTTCAGAAATGTACGTTGTAAAAGAAGTTTTAAACGTTTGCACTTTGGGAGAAAGTATCGATGTTGTAAAAGATTTTCAAGCAGATGCTACTATAGAGTAAACTAAGAGATGGATCGAGGGTGCAGGAAGATTGGATGATGATGGGTGTTGGGTAGACAATGTTGAAGGGAAATGGTTACTCCCTGACGCCTACATTACGATGATGGTTATTATGGCTCATGGTCCGACACATGTGTGTGCGAGGAAAATAACAAAAATGCTGCACAGTGTATGGGCCAATGATAAGATTTTCAAAATTGCAGAGCGTTTTGTCCAGAACTGCATGGTTTGCTTGCAGCATAATGTAGGGAAAGGTACCTCGACTCCTAGAGGAAGTTTCGCTCCGCCATCTGTCCCGTTTGAGGTTATTCATTTTGATTTTATTGAAATGGAACGGTGTAACAATCTTAAATATGTATTGAATGTTATTTGCGCCTTCAGTAAGTGGGTTGAGGCCTACCTGGTTAAAGATGCTACGGCCATAACCACAGCAAAAACTCTGTTGAAAGAGTTTTTTCCTAGGTTCGGGCTGCCGAGAGTCATCTGGTCTGATAATGGGCCACACTTTATTGCCACTGTAGTCCTGCAAATTTGCAAAGGACTACAGATTGACAAACGGTTCCATTCAGCTAGAGATGCCCAGAGTGCCGGATTAGTGGAAAGGCACAATAGCATTATAAAGAAAAATGTGCTGGCACTAAGCTAAAGTGGCCAGACGCCTTACCGATCGTGTTACTATCGATGAGAAGACCCCTCAAACTAAGACTGGACTCTCTCCCTTTGAGGTGGTAATGGGGAGACCTGCTAATATTTGGGGTATGCCAAAAAGCCGCTCATTACGGGATATAGAAAATGTGCTTCTTTCAGACTACTGTAACCAGTTGTCATGATCTCTGCTTCCAAAAGGTCAGGGTTTTCCCAACTCCCTTGGAAGCAGATCCATAACCCAGGTTCCGAGTGCCAACCAGTCCCAATTGGGACCTTTTGGACCCAGTCCTGGCGCCAGTGGCACCAGGCTCATAAATATGTCCAGTCCCAGCGCTGGAAGCGCCGGGCTCATAATGCTTGGGTGGACTTACCTGCAGCAGACCATGCTGCTTACTTGCCTGCCAGTTGAGCCTCTGATCCTCTTCTGTTTGGAACTACTTTTCCTGTTGGGTGGGGCAGGAGCCACTCCCTAGATTCAGAACACTGGAACTCTTCTGGAAAGCAGGAACTCTTTTCTTACCTAGGCGTGGCTGTGGAAGGAGACACCTAAGCACTACAGGAGGCTATTTAAACCACACCCGATGGATGAATCTTGCTTTGCGTTATTCTGCATCCTCTGCAGCAGAACGCTCATCGTGTCTTCTGCATCTGATCCTGGGCCTAAGGAAAAAGGCTTACCATCCTGAATCCAGTCTTCAGCAACACCTATAAAGACAAGAAAGAACAGGTTAGCATTACGGTCTTCAGTGACAGCTCTTCACTTACCTGGTCCATCGGCATTCACCAACGCCTCGCGCTGCATTCCGGCATCTGAAAGACAAAGGCTTACCTACTCTTCGTGCGCTCCGGAGGTCTTCACACTGCATTCCGGCATCTGAAAGACAAAAGCTTACCAACTCTTCGCACGCTCCGGAGGCCTTCGGCGCTGCATCCCGCATCTGAAAGACAAAACAAGGTGCGTTTAAAGACATTGGGGAACTTTAATACTCACGTGCCATTACTCCTTTCCACATCTAACCCAGTGGGTATTCCGGCACCCTGAAGCCCCTCCGAACTTGTACCTGCAAAATAAAAAGACAGTTAGAGCGCATCGTGAAGCAGGCAACAAGCGCTTACTTACGTGCTTCCAGGCGCTTCTATTCATCACACGGGCTCCATCTTCAACTCACTTCAGCCCGTCATCCGCCATCGCCGGAACCCTGCAAAACAAGAAACATCATTACTAAAGACTTTAAAGACATTAGAATTACTCGAAACTTACCGTTCGTGCAGTAAACGACAGACAGCAGTCCTCTGAAGTCAAGAGGCCTGCTCCCCTTATCCAGTGAAGAAACTGGTTACAGCACCCTGCCCCGAGGCAGATGGAGAGCACGGCGTTCACTTACCTAAGGTGAGAGCGTTAACCTTTGGGGTTCTACAGGAGAAGAGAAAGGGAAGAAGAGAGAGACATTCAATAACCCAGTTCCTTAATCCCATATTTTCTATCTGCAGACATCTTACCCTTCAAGTCAGACATACAGTGCACAGAGGTCCAGCCCAAAGAGCCAGCCGTGTGTTACACATCACCTTTGAAGATACGGTATACGCCCAGTCAAGACCGGCGCCTCTACGGGAATCAGGTGAGCGTTACACCAGTTGACTAAAAATCTGTTTTCAATTTATCACCAGGTGCGAGAGGCATTACCTGTACACTACGAGGGCCCCGGTCACAGTCTACGACCGGGGGACTGGATCCTCATGAAGGTTTTTGAGAGGTCATCTTTCCTTGCACCTCGCTGGAGGGGTCCCTACCAAGTCCTGCTAGTCACTCAGACTGCCGTGCGGGTAGCGGGTCGAAAACACTGGATCCATGTGACGCACACCAAACGGATCCCACAGCCCGTGCCATACGATACAGAAGACACAGAATCTCTTCCCACTGCTGTAACTCGCATGCCTGAAACAGCAACAACCAACAAGGGAGAATCGGAGACCACTTCAGAATCCGCAGGGCCGGACAAGACGGCCATCTTGTCTCCGCACTCACCAACAGTGGAACTTCCAGATCAATCCTTTCTTGATCCCATTTCCGTCCGTTCACCACTTCCAGGAGGAAGTGACGACACTTTGTTCTCAACAGAAACGGCAAAATATAATTTGCGCCCAAGGAAATAAATGTACAGCATGGTCTGACTGTGCGACTGGAAAAAATCATTTGAGGGCTTGTCTTTTTGGCCCGATTGTACGGAAAGATTCTGTCGGCTAAGGGTTGTGGGAAAGACATTAAGAAGACGCGCGACTGGAGTCGCCAGCAAACAAACAATTGGTGTTTTTTCGATTGAAGACTACGATGCCTGCACCCGCTACCGCTCGTACTGAACTTTTAGATAAAAATATGACTAGCAGAGACAATGATCAAGTATGTAAGGGGATCCCCAAAGTGTATTGTTGCCTTCTCGTACTAATTACTGGATTTGTAATGACTTTTGGGTTTGGGTTATGGTATCTGGAAGAAGCATATCCGTTAGAGGACTTTTTACCTATTGAGAATGTATCTGTGATTCCCACTCCTTCTGCGCAATTGCATACTTTGTCGCCTAGAGATTCTTTGCATAGACGGAATTATCAGAATAATACCCTTTTATTAATCATGAATGCCAGTCATGCAATTTTTAATAAGACCAATTGCTGGATCTGTACACATTTACCGCAACATGGGGATAAAGGGCTAGGTTGGTATATTTACCCTCTGCCTTTGACAACTGCCTGTTACGCTTCCCTTAGAGCACTATTTTTTGGTCGATGGAATGATAGCATTTCAGGGAACTTTCATGGTACAAATTTAAATAGTTTTGAAAAGAATGTTTTGATGCCCCTGGGATGCTCGCTTTTTGAAAATAGAAGCAAGCCAAACGTTGCTTCTGTTAGGCCCTATGATAGATTGTCCCGTCCTTTTCAGTCTTTAATCTCTTTCAAAATTGCTCCTGTAGGCAATAAGGATGCCACGCCTCCATCTTATTCTGTTAATCACAGCCCTGATTCAGTATCCTTCTGCATACAGAGGAATGGAACACGGTCAATGGGTACTTTTAGAAAGTGCGCCAACGTTGCGAATTTGACTAGTGAAAACAGACCTCTGTACGTAGGTGAACCTGTCTATTTTGTTTGCGGTAATGTGGCATTTCCGTGGTTGCCCAGGGATTGGCAAGGAACCTGTTATTTAGGGATTCTATTACCTGGGGTATTTATTGCCAGTACTATAGAAGTTTCAAAGACTCGTCCACGACAAGGTGTAAAAGTGGATACGCCAGTGCAAACTTTAGGAGATATTATGAAATCTTTTGTACCATTTTTTGGGCAAATTACGAATTCAGAAGATATTAGGGGACTAGCGAGAGTATTGGAGAGAACCATCAATCGGACCACTGACATACTCTATAATATGACGCTAGAGTAGAGAGCGATAAGATTAGTGGCTCTTCAGAACCGGATGGCATTAGATGTCATCCTGGCAGAGCGAGGAGGAGTGTGTAAATTAGTGGGGTCCGCTTGCTGCGTTTTCGTTCCAGACTCCTCTCCAACGATCTTTAGGGCGATCCGAAATCTACATGTCCTTAGTTCAGAAGTACATATTCCTCAGGGAAATTGGGATCTTGGTACATGGTTTTGGGACCTCCTACGGTCATGGGGATGGAAGTTGTTCTCGGCCCTACTGATTATCTTGGGAAGTTTTCTGTTTCTTTGTTATTGTATACAGTGTCTCCCTGGTATATGCTCAGTATTAGGGGGATGTTGCACGCAAGCAACAAGTGTATTAGGGAATAAAATATACACCCCAAAGGAGCTCTCTAAAGAGTATGGGGGTCATTACGACCCAGGCGGTAAGTACGCCAACTTTACCACCATGGTGTAAACTATGTTTACACCATGGTGGATGGCGGATTTACCGCCCCATTCCAAGGTGAGTGGGGCGGTAAATCCCCATTTCCCATTTTACCCTTCCCCATTCCCATTTTTGCCCCATAGGGCATAATGGGAGTGGGGAAGGCGCTAATTACGCCACCGTAAATTACGGTGGCGTAATTAGCACCAAGGCGGTTTAGCGCCATGGATTTTAACGGCTGCTAGAAGCAGCCGTTAAAATCGGAATCAGGCGTTAAGGGTTAACGACGGCGTTAACCCTTAACGCCTGAGTTGTAATGAGGCCCTATGTGTTGAAGAAAACTCTGGTATCAGACCTAATGGCAATAGATATGCCCAACAATGATTCGGGGTGTCTGGACGATGACGCATGGAGTTACTTGCAATCAAATCAGAAATAGTATTAGCACTTGGCATAGGCCAAAAGGAGGGTTTGTCAAACCGGATATCAAATTATGCCTCTTATTACAAACGATTTGTATGTATATTGGCCTACGCCAAGTTGCTTGAAAATTGTACGCAAATAACTCTCTGCGGAAAGGTCTTGACCTTAGAAATTGATGTAAGCCGCCATCTTGAATCAAGCCTCCATTTTAGGTTAGAAACCGCCATTTTGGGGTTTTATACAAAGTCACCCTGTAATCTAAAATGGCCATCTTGTGTGTTCTTGTATTGCCTTAACCTCTCCAACCTCTGTAGGGAAGTTAATGTCCAACCTGCCTTCAGGCTACATGTTAGGGTCTTGTAGACCTTGTCCTTTGTTGACCTCGGAGCAGGCAGGGGATTACTTGAAATGCCAATATTAAACTACAAGTATACAAGAACAGTAATGCTATCCAAATATAACATGCGAAACATTGTTTGGTCTGTATTAAAGCAATATATAAAGAGTGTAAATGTTAAATTGAAGAATAATGGAGTGTGTTAGTAAATGTATTGAAAAGTAAACCGCATGCGCGAGATATGTAAATTAGGAAAGTGAACCTGGCGCGACCCTAGCCCAGTGCATGATTAACCTGTAAGGGGGCTGGACATCATTTTACAAATTGTATAAAAGCACCGATGTCCAGCTAGGAAATTCCCTCACTGCTCATATTGTACCCTGCTGGTGGTCTCTGTGATGTATTGACGGCCAAATAGCTATTTGTGTACTTTGTTGAATACTGTTCAGTTTTGTAATAAAGATTCTGGGAATCTTTATAAACCCGTGTCGGTGTATTTTCCTTTGCTCGGTGTAACAGCTGTAATATTGTATTTTTTCTGATTCCACACTCTGTGAACAAAGAAGGGCTGTTCACAAGAAAGATGGAAACATTTATTGTGCATCCAAAGTAAAAGAAACTACATAAGGAGACAAGTTCCTAGCTTGGCAAGGAGGGCAAACATTCATATGATTAGGGATGAACTCCTTTCCCCTAGATTACTATTACATTGCAGAAAAGAAAATTTGTTTGTTTGACAACCCGAGACATTGGGAACTGTCTGTTAAATAGTACTGTCCTCGCCACTTTAGTTCGGAATATAGCATCCTTATACATTAGATTTGAGTTATTAGGGTTAGTGTCCGAAGTAGGATTTTTGGACATGGCAGTGACTGACTATTTATTTGACATTCTGTCATTTTCATTAGATTCCTTTGAGGCAGGGAAGCGCCTCTTAGCTCTAGGGCTAGAGAGGCCGTTTTCCAACCCTTTTTATCATTAACAAACGTTTATAGGGAAAACTATGGGCCTCATTATGAGTGTGGCGGTCCGGCAATCAGGGTACCGGTAGCAAAGTACCAGCACCCTTTCCGGACTGCCACATTCCGATGGCCCTCGACAGCACAGCTTTCGTGAACCGGGACTTCCCGAATCCGCCGCCTAATATCCCAGGCCACCGGGACTTGTATTGTTCCGGTGGCACTGGGATATCAGGTGGCGGATTCGGTGTTATGAGGACGGCGGCAACCCTCTGGTGCTATGAGTGGGTTACTGCCATCCTCATATTGAGGCCCTATGTCACGTATGTGTCCGAGCCTTACTTCTGCACCCTTACAACCCCCTTGAGCCAGATGTCAGCCCAGGTGTAATGACACCCCTTTTTGGTTCCATGTGTTTTCTTCCCTTAACATTTTGGTCAAATTTATTTGCTCTGGCTTTTAACTGAATTTCCCCTCCTGCTGCCTTTTTGGGGCAGTAACCCGCCGAACCCCATCTTTTTCGACCTCCTCTACTACCATTCTCTTTTTATTCTCTTTCTGTACTCAGCAAAATGCAATTTTTGATACAAGTGAGGGTGATTTCTTAATTTTTGGGAAACTGTTTTCTGATTACTGTGAAATCCCCACCTTTTAACCACAGCGCATATGAACACGCCTCTATTTGGCAGCACAATCTTTCCTACAGAAAACAGTCTTCACTTTACAGTGAAAAATCAAAAAAACATGTTTGGCATATGTAAGCAAGGAGTCCAGCACTGCATAGACAAACTGGATGACATGCATGTTACATTACATGGGACTTTCCGGATGGCTGGGTTAGAATCTGCCTGGATGAGACTAGTGTGAAAGGGTCTTCCCAACCTAAAACCAAGTAAGTCTCATGACTGGTTTGGGGAGACCAGCCCTGAGACTTGCCTGGAGCCAGCGAGGTAGAACTTTACACAGTTTGTCTCCAATTGTTCTAATCCCCAAGGGATTAGATGGCTGCCAAGGGATAAAATGGCTGCCAAGGGATAAGATGGCTGGCAAGGGATTAGATGGCTGCCAAAAGTTTTAAAAAATGCACGCTTATGGGGCCCGATTTCAACCCTCAACTCACAATCTCCCTTAAAGAGAGCGAGTCTGCACCATTACTTGGTTTACTGCTGGGTCAAGACCCAGAGCATTGCTGTTCATGCTCATCGAAAAGAGAGATATTTCTGACTGCCAGGTTCACATAGGCTACCATAACATTGTCCTAACTTGAACAATGGCATTTCAGCAGCACCAGGACCCATGTGCACTTCTACCTGTCAGCTGTAAGCTTTACTCCCAGTTAGAAAGAACAGTCATAGCTTGGGGAGACATGTCCTGCGACTTGCCTGGAGATAGCAGGGCAGAACTTTGCAGTTTGTCTCCAATTGCTCTAATCTTCTAGGGCCAAACATTGGGGACCCTGTGAAACCCAGAGGCTGCTTGGTTGACCTCAGAGAAGTGTAGAGTAATACATACCTGCTAAATGATCATTAAAGGTCTTATTTACCTGCAACACTAGATAAGGTGTTCATAAATATACAGAGATTCAACCTCTTCTGGACATTCCATGATAAGAACCAATATCTTATACTGTAATGAAGTGAACTCTGGAGAACTTCGCCTGGGCTCTTTGATCCTTTGATCACATCTATGCTCGCTGGGCTGTGGACAATTGGCACCTCATGCCAGCTTACTTAGCTCTGAGAGATGGCCTTGGGACTTCAACACAGGCCTCAGGAGATTTCTTATGAGACTCTCGACAAACTGCAATTGTTCTACAAGTTCCATAAACTGGTAGGTTACCGACAGCCATGTCATAGCCTTGCTTCTGAAGTACATGACCTAATGTCACTGTGTGTGTGTGTGCGCTGTGTAAGGAACTCATGGTGGCAACAGTAAAGACAGACACAAGTGATCACAGTTCAAGGGTGTTTATTAAACTGTAAAATGGGTGAGAAAAACCTAAATCTAAGATGGGAGCAAGCTACAACCATCAAATAATAATAAGGCAGTCCTAGTGGTGTTTTGCCAAATAAAAAGGTCCTATATTAAAAAAAACCTATTGCTAATCCTCACAACTAAGTTACAAAATAGTGTGGGACAATGTTCTCAAGAAAAGAAAGAAGTGTTCATCAAAAGTCAGGATGGTATGGCTACGGTCTCCCTTCCCGCCATTTTTAGCATGGGATAAGGCGGGACCTTTGAGCACAGCATACTCCTGGTCCTCGCCAGCACGAGGTTACAGTTCTGTGATGCCAGGACCTTCCAGGGCCAAGTCTCTTTCATGCTAATGTCTCGTGCCTGAGAAAGCCTGCTGTACCATAAACAATAAACAAATACAACATTCCTTTGGTAATCCTTTCACGTTGGGCGATTGCTCTTCGCCCCTTAGATCCCACTCAGCCGAGCTGTGAGCCTTCTTGCAACTTTAGCCTCCCTCAATCGGGTTCATTACAGCCTCTCACTCAAGAAACGTATCATTCAACAGTCTCAATGTCTTTTCACCAACTATCCATTGGGGACATCCCTTCCTCCGGGTTCACATTTGTCGTCACAATATTCACAGGTATATCACTGTTTACCCTCAACTCGCAGGCATCCCTTTGTCGGGTTCACATTTGCCAGTTTCAAAGTTCAATCAGTTTTCCCCAATGTGTCAAAGACTTTCAAGTGTACGAGGGGTTTTGCTAAACCCTCGTTGGACCACTTTAACACTTCACACTAGCCTCCCCTAAGGCCTCTTGGTTAGTTTCAACAAAACAATATGACCCAAAAAGGGCTTCAGCCAGAGTCCTTCGAATGAGAAGCCTGTGATGCCTGACCACTCTGCTTCTGAACCTTTTACTGGTACGACGTCCTTTCATCACGGGATGTTTTTTCACAGCATTTTTTACCATTAATTTTTTCGAAAAAACCCATCACATTTTTTCGAAAATTTGGGGGTTTGAGGGGGGAACCCCCCAAAAATAATTACAAAAAAATGTGATGGGTTTTTTCATACAAGAAATCACTGTAAAAAACCCTGCAAAAAAACATCCCACAGTGAAATGACATGGAACCCTTTTACTAGGGTTTCTTTCATTTTCAATTACACAAGTTCTTGTTCAACAAAGTTGCCGCCTGCAACCTTGGGACCAGCACAATACGTTGTTGAGGCATTCAAAAGTATAACCCCACTATCAGACACCTCGGATCCTATGGAGCAGGCATCCTGCTTGTTCCTGTTCCTAGGAAGCACTGTTTCAGAGATAAATAGCTCATTCACCTGGGTATCTTAATTGTCTTCATCCCCCCAATGCAGCTCTTATTTCCTGAGTTACAGATTGTTGGTTTATATGACCGTTGACTTCTTTGCGGTCCTTCGCCACATCCTGGATGGCAGTGGGGACATCATGTGATCGCGGGAGCGCGGTCTAGCGAGATCTCGGCCCAACGTGATCTCGCGGACCCGCGCTCCGCGAGAGGGAACTTGGCGCCAGCATGAGGTGGTGGAGCGCCAGACAAGTCGGTCTGGACAGCACTGCTCCACGTGAGGAGCCAACGTGACTGAAGGCCCAAGCCAGTGCCAGCTCACTTCCAGGGCGTACGTCCAATGCCAAAGGAGGCCTCCTGGGGGCCCTGGAAGTGTACAGTGTGCAGCACCAATGCACACCCTGCTTCCAGTGCAAATTACTGGAAGGCCTAGCCAAGACTGTGAGTACCTGCCCTGGCCCACGCACGGACTATTGCAATCCTGCGTTTTGTAAACCAATAAAGGCAGTTACAAGTACCCAGACGTCCTGTCGTCCTTAGAGGCCACAACATAACTGGCGACGAGGATATCTGAATACCCACGGACCCACCATGCAAGGCAATACACCGCCCCCGGTGTTCCTCCCCTCACCCGGGACCCCGGCAATTCCGTGGATGCAGTGGGAGCCACTCTTCTCCATGTACCTAGGCGGACGTAGGCGGCACAGGATACGCCCCCACCAGGAAGAAGGCGATGCTGCTGAACGCAATGGGAGTCGAAGGGCAGCTCATTTTTGACAGTTTGACAGCTATACCAGTGGATGACGACAACGTCTACAAAGAGGCAATCCGTCGCACTGTAAAGCGGTTCACCAATAAGGAGAACATAGTCCTACACAGGCTGAGGTTCTACACCCGCAAACAAGAAGGGAGCGAACCGGTGGACGACTACATCACCCAGATGAGGGAGCTGGCGTCCTTATGTGCTTTCGGTGAAAACACGGAACAGGTCATCTGCGACATGCTGGTCGTCCACACCAACTCCTGGAAAGTACAAGACAAGCTCCAGAGAAAAGGGTCCCAAGCAAAGGGATGTTCCCAAATGCTACAGGTGTGCCAGCACCAAACACATGGTGAATGATCGCGACTGCCCCGCCAGAAACAAGGAATGCTCGAAGTGTGGGCGCATTGGTCACGTGGCTCCTGCATGCACGTGGCGGGAAAAGTCTGTTTCCCGCATCGATGACGACCGTGCTTCAAGCGACGAGGACGAGCCACAGGACAGACCGATGGTCGTCATGGTCAACGTTCTTCACGCCAGGAGGGAAAAGCCCCACTGGACCATTAAAGTCGACGGCATGGAAACACGTGTCATGGCGGACTCTGGATCGGACCTCACCATCCTTCCGACACATACAAGAAGATGATGGGGAAGGCTAAAGCGGAGATCGGATCGACCTGGCAAAAACCGACGGTTTTCGGTGGTGCAACCGTCGACCTACTGGGTTACATCAGAGCCCAAATTGAATTCAAAGGGAGGTCTACCAACTCCAAAGTGTACTTCTCAACCAGAGGGCTGGCCGTGCTCGGGTGGGACGATCAACACAGACTCAGCATCAAACTAGACCCCAGCACTCCAGAACAGGTACTCATGGTCTCCTCAGGAGCAGCGCTAAACTTCAAGGAGATGTTCCCAAGCCTGTTTTCTGAGAAACCGGGGAAAGTGAGAGACTTTGTTCACAAGATTCGTTTGAAACCCAATGCTGTGCCTGTGAAACACAAAGTTAGACCAGTGCTGGCCACGGCAAGACCGGCGTTAGAGGCCCACCTCCGGAAGATGGTCAAAGAAGGGACCATTGAGACCGTGGAATCCTCAGAGTGGCTGAGTCCAGTGGTTCTAGTCAAGAAGAAATCCAGCAACGACCTCAGAATATGCATCGACTTGCGGAGTCTAAACCTAGAGGTTGTTACTGATAGCTTCCCGCTCCCCAGTATCAGCGAAATTGTCTTGATGATGAAGGAGGCAGCAATTTTTTCGAAGCTTGACATGCGTGACGCCTATCACCAGAATCCTTTGCACAAGTCCCGGGTGGATAGCTCAGTGGCAGCGTGCGCGTCTTGGAAGCAAGACGACACGAAGCAACAACAGGTTCGATCCCCGGGTCCGCGCTTATATACCTCTGGGTGTTTAAGCGCGTTATAAATACGTAACTAAAACAAAAAAAAAAAAACACACAATTACACAACTAAAAAAAAAAAAAAACAATTCCTGTAACAGCGCCTCGATGCCTGCGGGCTGTGTGAGCGCTTTATAAATGTAAAATAACAATAACAAAGTCTTTGCGCCCCCTTACGGCGTTCATCACTCCATTCGGCACCTTTCAATACACCTGCATGCCGTTTGGGCTGTCCTCGGCAGCGTCAGCATTCCAGAGAATGATGAATGCCCTCCTCAAGGACCTCACAAATGTCTCATTCTTTCAGGATGACATCCTCGTGTATGCCAAGGACAACGAGACTCATGACAAGGCCCTCAAGGCAGTCCTGAGCAGGCTTCAGGAAGCAGGAGTTCATCTTTGTCACGAGAAATGTGTCTTCCGGGTGAGGAAAGTAGAATACCTAGGGTACTGCATCTCAAGCGAAGGAGTGAGCCCCAAGAAGAACCTGATGGAGGCCATAGCGGATGCCCCAGCTCCGAGGTCCAGAGAGGAACGCCGCTCATTCCTGGGCCTAGCGGAGTACTACACGAAGTTCGTCCCAAGGTTCTCCGAAACCACGTCCCCCATGAGGGATCTTTTGAAGAAAGGGGCAACCCACTCTTGGGGCCCAGAGCAAGACGGGGCCTTCACTGAAATCAAACGCAGAATTCTGCACCTACCTTGCCTAAAGCCTTTTAACCCCGAATGGGACACCTGCGTTTCTCCGGATGCCAGCGCATATGGACTGGGGGCCAACCTGACCCAGAAAAAGGGCGACACTGAAAACATTTTGGCATTTGCATCCAAAGCACTAGCGCCAGCGGAGAAGAATGACTCCACCGTGGAGAAAGAAATGTTGGCGTGTGCCTGGGCCGTCGACTACTTCAGGTCTTACGTTTGGGGCACGAAATTTAGGCTGGTCATCGACCACAAGCCCCTCATCCACATGTTGAGCCCAGGTGGCACCAAGACTGCCACCCCGAGACTGGCCAGGATTGCCGCAAAACTCCAAGAATACACGTACGAAATAGCCCACATTGCTGGCTGCAAAAACGCACAAGCGGACTGCTTGTCCAGGCTCCTGAACCAAGATGCCCCTGGGACCACATTCCTAGAAGACGAATGTGTTGTAGCTTCAATAGGCGACTTAAGGAACGGCGAGTATATGGACATGAGTGAGCGCCACTGGCAGGAGGAGTTCGGCAAGTTTACTGGCACCGTTGTTACCGGACCAGCAAACTTGTAATGAGGCCCAATGTTTTGAACACCGTGTGAGGGCTGGGAGTTTACGCACTAGCCCCGGGATCTGCTCTGCATAATCAAAGGGGGGGGGACCAGGTGTAGTGAAGTTTTCCCATGCTGTTCGTGTGAGCCAATGGGATTTTCTCTGCCACAGGCATCCCAGCATGTTGTCCACCACATAGGGATTGCTGGGCCCTCTGGGGATTTCCAATGACGGGCAATAGTGATCTGCCGCCGTGAGAAGGTCAGTAATCAATTCAGACATGTGTCCAGTTAGCGGGAGTGCCCCATCCCCTGTATCACCCAATAGGACAATCCCTGGATCCCAAGGGATCGTGAAGCCCTTGATTTGTTTAATGAATTCCAACACCTCCTGCCAAAATATATCCGATTTCGGGCATGACCACCATAAATGAAAAAACGAGCCTGTGGCTCCACAATCCCTCCAGCAGGATGCCGATATTGCTGAGTTACCCCGGTTCAGGATTTCCAGGGTAAGGTACCACCTGCAGCAACCTTCTATGGAACCCTCTCTATTTGTGATGCATCTAGAGCTTTTATGTGTACAGGCCCATATTTGGCTCCACTCCTCCTCCCCCAGCGCTCTGCCCAAGTCCCTTTCCCATTTAAGCATGTATTTCTCTTTCTTAGTTGTGTCCACCCTGTCTAGGAGCTTAAAAAGTGGAGAGATCTTCCCCTTAGGGGCCAACGTGGTTATGAAGCGTTCTAGGGTGTTGAGTTCCCTGCCTCTTTTCAGTTTTGTTTTATACTGTGACATCCAGTGTCTAAGTAGCGTGTATCTGAATCTTTCCGTTTCTGTGACGTGGAACTTTTCCTTACATTCCTGGAAAAAGAGGGGGGGCCCGTTACTAAAGAAGTCCGCAATCCGATTGAGGCCACTTACCTTCCACCCAAGAAACCACACTGTGCTGAACCCTGGAGAGAGGAGACCTAAGGAACCGCTGGCCCCCCAGTGGTCAGCTGGCTTCTTCCAACCCTGTATCGTGTTCATGGTGACAGTCAGAGGACCCTCACCAGGAGTCTACTGAGCCTGCTTAAAATGGGGCAGTGCGGATAGTGGGACTGAGCTCCATGCTTCCTCAATGTGCTTCCAACCCGGCGGATTCTCTGTTCTTTGGCATGTGCAGGCGTGAGACAGCTGGGCTGCAAGGCAATCTCTGGTAATGTTTGGGACACCTAGGCCACCAATGGGTGTTCCACAGAGTATGACCCTTCTGGCTACTCTTGCTTTTTTTCCGGCCCCAGATATATTTTAGCACATCCCTTTGCAGGACTTTGAGTTCTTTCATGGGAATTGTTACAGGTAGTGAGAGACAGTGATATAGGAGCCCAGGGACTAAGTTAACTTTAAGGGCTGTGATCCTCCCAGATTTTCACACCCAGGTAGGTAATATGACTCACTGCCAATGGGATTGGTCCATTGCTTGCAAGTGTTTCCCTCCGTCTGCGTGAGACGTTTACCCCTAGGGTGCTGGACTTTGATAAATTCATTTTGAAGCCTTAGGCTTCACCAAACCGCTGTATCTCGTGCCACAATTCCCCTAGGGAGGAATTCAGGTGTGTGATGGAGAGCAGCATGTCATCTGCATACAGAGATATTTTATAGTTATCGCCACCCACCCGCAGTCCCTGGTGTGAAGACTGGAGGGGGGGGGTGTCTGTACTTCCGCTCTCTATATGGTAGAGGAGAGGCACAGAGGACCCCAGCCAAGATTCTCTATTATTGGCATGTGGTCGAGCAATCAAGGCCTAGCTTCTCAGGAGGTGATGCAGGCTGGTTCTTAAGTACAGTGTAGTCCGCAAGCAGCCACAAAGGAATGTCCGCACACTGTATCGGTTAAAACACAGTCTTTATATAATTAATATTCAAGGTTATGTACACTATCACAATAATTCACTTTGTGCTCAGAAAACCAACAATGGTAAATATCTACAGTTCTACAGTGGTACCACAAATATTATCAGATCTCATTAAAGTGTATCAACTATACTGTCAAAATGTCACACAGATCAATAAAGAGCAAACCAGCAGTAGAGAGACGAAGGAAAGCATGATGGTTGAACAATTGGCAGAATACTGGTTGCTGCCGTTAAACACAGCTCTGTGTGGAGATCCCCCCCACCTGGGCAACCTGTAGAATAAAGATACAAGCCCAGTCTATATATTGTTCACAATAGACTTCCCAATAGTTCTGCAACCCCAAAGTACCTGGCGTTGTAGCGTTCCTCGGCGGGGAATCGACGGCCCTTCTTGAGTGCCTCCCTTTAAGGCAGGAGTCACGGGTCGTCGAACGTCCGACGGAGAACAGGGTGAGCTACGACAGGGAAGTGGCAGCTTCGTTCCTAGCGGTGCTCGTTGATGGGGAAGCGTAAACGCCCTGCAAGGAAGAGGCGTGCGGGGCACCTCGGTGTCGATAGTTGTGGACCGCAAAGAGATGTTGAAGAACTGTGGCCCAGCAAGGGCGTCGAGTCGTCAGCGTTTCTGTGGTCTTTAGGTGGCGGGAAACCCACCGGCGGATGCTACTCGGCGCGTCGATGGTCAGGCCTTCTCCAGCGGGATAAAGTGGGAGGCGATGCAGACCAGAGCGTCCTTGGCTCAAATTAAGTTCTTAGGCAAACGGGAGCACAGCGGTGTGAAGACCGGTGGGGGGGTCTGTACTTCCGCTCTCTATATGGTAGAGGAGAGGCACAGAGGACCCCAGCCAAGATTCTCTAATACGGTAGCGATGGACGAGCAATCAAGGCCTAGCTTCTCAGGAGGTGATGCAGGCTGGTTCTTAAGTACAGTGTATCCCCAAGCCCCCCACAAAGGAATGTCCACACACTGTATTACTGAAAACACAGTCTTTATATAATTAATGTTCAAGGGTTATGTACACTTATCACAACAACGCACTTGGTGCTCAGGAAAACCAATAATGATAAATATCTACAATTCTAAAGTGGTACCACTAATATTAGACCTCATTAAAGTGCATTCACAATACTGTAAAAATGGCACACAGATCAATAAGAAGGAAACCAGCAATAGAGAGAGGAGAGATAAAAGATGGTTGAAACAATAGGCAGAATACTGGCCCTAGCTACTGGACACAGTTCTGTGTGGAGATCCCCCCACCTGGGCAACCTGTAAAATAAAGGAATATGACACAAGCCCAGTCCATATATTGTTCAACAGTCTTATTCTCTCCTACAATGTTTTTACCCCCCCAATGTACCTGGTGGAGTCGAGTTCTTCGAAGAGGCGTCGACAGATCCTTCTTGAATGACCCCCTTTAAGGCAGGAGTCACGGATCGTCGAGTGGCGTCGAGAAACGTTGAAGACCTCGGGGTTCGGCGACGGGGAATCGACGGCCCTTCTTGAATGCCTTCCCTTTCAAGCGGGAGGCACGGGGCGTCGAACGTCCGTCGACAAACGAGGTAGAACGATGTCAGAGAGGCGGCAGCTTCGTCCGAGCGGTGCTCGTCGGCGTCGGGGCGTCGGCGTCCTGCAAGGCGGAGGTGTGCGGGGCACCTCGATGACAATAGTTCTGGACCGCAAAGATTGTAGAGACGGAAGCCCAGCAAGGGCGTCGAGTCGCTCGAGTCTTTGGGGTCGTGAGGTGGCGGGAAACCCACCGGCGGATTCTCCTCGGCGCGTTGGTCGTCCTCGACTTTCTCCGGCGGGACAAAGCGGTCGACGATGCGGACGAGGGAGTCCTTCAAGGCAAATGTTCTTAGGCAAGGAGCGGACGGCTCCGGTCGTCGGCGGCACGGCGTCAAGTGGTTCCCACGGCTGGGCAACACAACTTCGACGGGCCTCCAGCGGTTACACAAACCTGCGAACCCTGGTCGACGGCAATGGACTTCGACAGCGTCGATGTCCGGGTGCTTCACTTCGATCTCCTCGGCGGTCCCGTCTCGGGTCGGCAGCCTTTCGAGGGTCTGACTTCCAGGGCGCTTCGGCGAAGATTCAGCGGTGCTCGATGGTCCCTCGGAGCACGGGAAGAGGGCGCCTTACCAGGTCCTCTCTCGGGTCAGTCCTCGACGATTTCGACAACCTTCAGTTTCTGTCGAAGCAAATGCCACAGCAAGTCTTCTTCTTCCAGCTGGACGTCGAGGATCAGCAAATCCAGTTACTCTTGAGTGGAGACTCAGCTTCTGAATGCTTCTGAACAATTTCCAGTGGTGAGAGGTCCCCAGATATACTATTCTGTCTCTCATCCACACTGCTGGCACACACACAGCAGCCAATCACACAGAAGGGCATTCATGCAGTCAGTCAGCCAATCAGGCACACAGTGCATTCAGGCCACACTCCTCCCTTTCAGACACTCACAACAAGGAATGTGGATTGGGACAAGTACCCAGCCATTCAACACTACACACTGCATTCAGGCCAGTTTCGGGCAGGGCTGTCTCAGTCTTTGTCTCTCATGCCAGAAACCAGACAACCACAACAAGAAGTGCATATTGGTCACACACTCCATTCACCCAGGTCCCACCCACAGGAGGTACCCATAACATACAGTCACTGGGAAGGCTCCAGTCAGTCTAGCTGGGCCTTCACAACAACACCATATATGGAACTTCCACCCAACAGCCAGTCAGGGGGAAGGGACAGAGTCAGGGCTTCCCAGGACTTTGGGAAAAACAAGACAACAGGCAATAGAAAGCAAGAGGCCACAGGGGCCATCTTGTTTCCTATCAGGAATCAACTGATTCCAATGGCAGGGCCTGGGTATCCCAAAATGGAGGACACCCAGAGCACCTGTCCAATTCAGCATGGAGCTGCCACCAGCCCATACCCTGCTCTGTGGGCCACCCACAGGTGCCCAAAAACATACACTAGGGGCACAGGGTTGTACCCCTACCCATGGGTGCCATAAGGGTATCCCATGGGTCTGTTCACCAAACCAAAAGAGAGAGCTGCACTGCCAGGAGTCCCTCATGGACTCCTGGGCAGAAAACATGACAGAACACACGATAAAAGGCAGAAAAGGACAAGGATTCAGAGGCCCTGTCCCTCTGATGCATTTCCAGCATCACAGTCGCCCCCCCCAGACTGAGGTGGAGGGTGCCTAATCTCCCACGGGATAGACACCCTCATCCAGACGGTCAACATACCTTCTGGAAAGGCCATCTGCATTATCGTGACTCTTCCCTGGTCTGTGCTCTATGGTGAAGTCTAGCCCTTGTAGGCTAATCGACCACCTGAGCAATTTCGGATTCTCACCCTTCATCTGCATAAGCCACTTCAGGGGCTTATGATCTGTTTGGACCTTGAAGGTGGACCCCGTAAGGTAGGGCCTAAAACGCCTAAGGCTCCAAACTATACTAAAACATTCCTTTTCAACAGTAGCCCACCTAAGTTCTCTACCCTTGAGTTGTCTACTGATGAATATGATAGGATGTTCTCTCCCTTTGTCATCTAACTGGGACAAGACAGCTCCAATTCCGGTGTCGCAGGCATCCGTCTGGACGATAAAGGGTCGGCTGTAGTCAGGCGCACTCAACACAGGTGCCCTACACAGACTTTCTTTCAAGCCATCAAAGGCCCTCTGACAGTCTTCAGTCCAATTAACCTTCCTAGGCTGTTTGGGTGAAGTTAGAGCTGTCAGGGGTGCAGCTATGGTTCCATAGTCTGCCATGAAATTGCGATAGTACCCAGTGAGGCCCAAAAAGGCTCTCACCTGGGTTTGAGTAGTGGGAGTCTCCCAGTTCTGTACGTCCTGTACTTTACTGGAGAGAGGTTGGATTTGACCCCCTCCTACCTCATGACCAAGATAGGTAACTTTCCCCTGAGCTATCTGGCACTTGGTGGCCTTGATAGTGAGGTTAGCCCTTTTCAAGGCCTGCAACACCTTATCCAGATGTGTCAAATGCTCTTCCCAGGTGGAATTGTAGACGGCAATGTCGTCTAAGTAAGCCACACAAAAGGCTTCCAGCCCACTGAGCGCATGGTTGACCAATCTCTGGAAGGTGGCAGGGGCATTCTTCAACCCAAAGGGCATGACCCTAAACTGGTAGAGTCCCTCAGGTGTTGAGAAGGCCGTCTTTTCCTTGGCATGGTCCGTCAGAGCTATTTGCCAATAGCCTGAGGTAAGGTCAAAGGTGCTCACAAATTTGGCAGCACCTATAGTGTCCACGAGCTCATCAGCCCTGGGCAATGGGTGCGCGTCAGTTTTGGTGACGGCATTGACTCCTCGGTAGTCCACACAGAACCTCCAATCCTTGGTACCCGCCGGGGAACTTGCCTTGGGGACAAGGACCACTGGACTGGACCAGGGACTGGTGGAGGGTTCAATAACACCCAGATCCAACATCTTGGCGACCTCAGCCTGGATGTGGTGTTTGACGGTATCTGACATACGATAGCTCCTGCTTTTGACAGGCACACTGTCACCAGTGTCAATTTCGTGCTTACACCACGGTGTAAGGCCCGGTGTCAGTGAAAACAGAGGGGCATACTGCTGGAGCAAAGCCCGGCAGGCCCTCTGCTGCTCTGTTGTCAAATCGGGAGAGAGTTGTACTCCCTCCACTGAGCCATCCTGAGGGTTGCTATGCAGCAAATCAGGAAGGGGCTCACTCTCATCCTCTTCTTGCCCTGAAGCTAGCAAGAGACATGAGACCTCTGCTCGCCTGTGGAAAGGCTTGAGCCTGTTGACATGGAATACCTGGGGGGCTACCCCAGAGGCTCCCATGTCCACCAGATAATTGACTTCGCCCATCTTGGAGATGATCCTGAAGGGTCCAGTCCACTTGTCTGCCAAAGCTCTAGGCTTGGTAGGCTCCATCACAAGGATTTCCTGTCCCGGAGTCCAATCCACTTGCGAAGCTTTCAGGTCATGCCAGTACTTATTCAATTCCTGGCTGGCCTTGAGATTTGCTGTTGCCTGACCCATCATTTGTGTTATCCTCCGCCTGAGGCCTAACACATAGTCCCCCACTTGCTTGGCGGGACCTGGAGGGGTGGCTTCCAAGCCTTCTCGGATCAAGGCGAGGGGCCCCCTCACGGGATGTCCAAAGAGTAACTCAAAGGGGCTGAAACCAACACCCTCTTGAGGTACCTCTCTGTAAGCAAACAGCAGGCATGGCAGGAGGAGATCCCATTTCCTCCTTAGGGGCTCTTCCAAAGCACCTAGCATGCCCTTGAGAGTTTTGTTAAATCTCTCAACCAGACCATTGGTCTGGGGGTGGTAAGAGGTGGAGAACTTGTAGGTTACCCCGCACTCTTTCCACATGGTTTTCATGTAACTAGACATGAAGTTGGATCCTCGGTCAGAGACAACCTCCTTGGGGAATCCAACACGGGTGAAAATGCCCAGGAGAGCCCTGGCAACCACCTTGGCAGTAACAGTCCGAAGGGGTATTGCCTCAGGGTACCTGGTGGCATGATCTACCAAGACCAGGATGAACCGATGTCCACCTGAAGTGGGAGGGTCAAGGGGACCGACGATGTCGATGCCCACCCTCTCAAATGGTGTGCCAACCACTGGTAATGGCTGCAGTGGGGCAATGACCCTGCCTCCAGTCTTGCCAGACAACTGACAAGTTGGGCAGGTCCTGCAGTGGGACTCCACCTCTACTCCCATCCGTGGCCAGTAGAAATGGGCAGAGAGCCTCTGCTTAGTCTTCTTGGTCCCAAGATGACCAGCCAAGGGCACCTCATGCGCCAACTGCAGTAGGAAGGGCCTGTAAACCTGGGGTACCACCAACCTCTTGCGGGCACCAGGTTCGGGCTTAGTGGGCTCACTAACAAGGAGCTCACCCTCCCAATAAATCTTGAATGTCCTAGGCACTTCACCTTGTGCCTGGGACAGGGCCTGTTTCCTCAGGCCCTCGAGAGAGTGGCACTCTCTCTGTCCCTTACAGAAGTCTGCCCGGGAGGGTCCCCCTTCAGCTAACAAGCATTGAAGGTCGGGATGATCCTCCGGGTTGAGAACCTCTCCCACAGGAGAGTCTTCTGTCTCTTCTCCCACAGGAGTTGAGTTTGGGTTTTCCACTGGACCCAGCCCGTCCGGAGCACGGATCCCAATGGGTGCTGTCGGAACAGCAGGAAGAGAAGGTGTTCCCTCCACAGAGGTGGCCTTCTTGGTCTTCCTTCTTCTTGCCTTAGGCCTCGCCTTTGGCTCGGGTACCTGACTCACAGCCAGACCCGGTGTCACCTGTGACCTAGTGACTGCAGCAGCAGTCATGGGAAGACCATCCGAGATCAACCCCAACTCTACTAGATCATTTCCTAACAGAATGTTAGCAGGGACATTGTCCTGAACCAGGACAGGAAGCTTTGCTGTCTTGTCGCCAATCATGAGTGTGACTAAGGCTACAGGTGATAATTTGGGAGGCCCACCAGCTAATCTGGTGGTTTGCAGAGGAGCACCTTCATAGTCCTCTGGCTTGAGCAGGGTCCTGTCCACCACTGTCATGCTTGCCCCAGTGTCTCTCAAACCAGTAGAAGGCTGGCCATTCAAGAGGACACTTCTCAAAAACCTACGGGTGTTCTGTGGGATAGTCGCCAGTACTTCTGCGTACTGGTCCCAGGCCCCAAGGGACACTAAGGAAATCTCTACCGGAGCACCAAATGTGATTCCGGTAGAGGAGGGGAGGACAGTGGCCTCCACCTCAGACACGGGGTAAGGGTAGGTCAGGCTGACAGCCTGTACTCCAAGTGCCTTACCTTTACACTTGGGGTCACCCCTTTTGTGATCCAGAGCCCCACAATCCCAACAAGTGCCAGGAGTGCGGGGTACGGTACTGGAACCACTGGGAACCTGCTTTGCAGCAGGTGGACCACTACTCTTATTCCCACCCACAGAGGACTTATCCCCACTAGATTTTTGGGTCTTAGGAGAGGAAGGTTTTGGTTTACCCGACTGTGATTGCTTTTGGGACTCCTCAGCTTTCTGAGAGGTCCCCTTTTCTTTGTCCTTGTCCTTCCCACTGGAGTCCTTAGGGGACACCCGGTGGGAGACCCACTTGTCAGCCAACCTAGCCAGCTTAAAGGGGTCCAAAATGTTCTGGTCAGCCACATACTGACGCAGCTCTGGTGAACAGGCTTCAGAAAAATGCTCAAAAAACAAGAGGTGGGACAACTCAACAAAAGTTTTCACCTTGTATCCATCAATCCACCCCATCATGTTCATGTGCGCAGTACTCACCCAGTCAACCCAAGACACATTCTCTCTTTTCTTAAATTCCCTGAACCTTTTAAGGTATTGGGCAGGTGTCTTGCCAAACTTGGCAATCAAAGCAGACTTCATACACTCATACTGACCCCTTTCTTCCACACTCAGCTTCAGAATACAGTCATATCCAGTTTGAGGCACTCTGCTTAACAAACACTTAGCCCAATCTCTTTTATCTACATCATGAATTGCACAAGCCATTTCAAACGCTTCAATCCATTGGAGGATATCTGAACCCTCCACAAACACACCAACCAAATCTTTCATAAACTTGGTGGCTGGGGACCTGACACTCTCACTGGATCTAGCTGAAGTCTCCACTCTAGCTTTCTCTAGCTGGATTCTCTGACATTCAGTGTCCTGGCTTTTGAGTTCAAGGTCCTTATTTCGGAGTTCAAGATCCCTATTCTTGAGTTCCACTTGCTGTGCCAGCTTCTCTTTCTTAAGCTCAGCTTCTATTTCCAACTTGCGATATTCAAAGGCTAACTTCATCCTTAATAACTCAAGTTCCATGGAATTTCTGGGGTTTGGAACAGAGGCAGCAGGAATGGTGGCATTCCCAGAAACAGATTCAGCGACAACCCCAGGGGCAGAGTCCTCACTGGTTGCATCCCCCCCTTCATCAAGGGTTTCACCATCAGTCTGGTAGTCCACCAGGGCAGCTATCAGCTCAGCCCTAGACTTATCCACAAAGTCTAACTCCCTGGCTTCACAAGCACTCTGGAGAGCCTCTAAGCTCATCCGAGTCAATTTACCATTTGCAATGGGCTCCATTGCCTGTAATGCAGTTATTTGGTACACACCCAAACCTTAATCTAATAAAGTGCGGATATTTTGTAAGTGGCACGGTTATACACTGAGTCTTAAAACCATAAGCATCCCACCGCTGGCCACCAGCTTGTGAAGACCGGTGGGGGGGTCTGTACTTCCGCTCTCTATATGGTAGAGGAGAGGCACAGAGGACCCCAGCCAAGATTCTCTAATACGGTAGCGATGGACGAGCAATCAAGGCCTAGCTTCTCAGGAGGTGATGCAGGCTGGTTCTTAAGTACAGTGTATCCCCAAGCCCCCCACAAAGGAATGTCCACACACTGTATTACTGAAAACACAGTCTTTATATAATTAATGTTCAAGGGTTATGTACACTTATCACAACAACGCACTTGGTGCTCAGGAAAACCAATAATGATAAATATCTACAATTCTAAAGTGGTACCACTAATATTAGACCTCATTAAAGTGCATTCACAATACTGTAAAAATGGCACACAGATCAATAAGAAGGAAACCAGCAATAGAGAGAGGAGAGATAAAAGATGGTTGAAACAATAGGCAGAATACTGGCCCTAGCTACTGGACACAGTTCTGTGTGGAGATCCCCCCACCTGGGCAACCTGTAAAATAAAGGGATATGACACAAGCCCAGTCCATATATTGTTCAACAGTCTTATTCTCTCCTACAATGTTTTTACCCCCCCAATGTACCTGGTGGAGTCGAGTTCTTCGAAGAGGCGTCGACAGATCCTTCTTGAATGACCCCCTTTAAGGCAGGAGTCACGGATCGTCGAGTGGCGTCGAGAAACGTCGAAGACCTCGGGGTTCGGCGACGGGGAATCGACGGCCCTTCTTGAATGCCTTCCCTTTCAAGCGGGAGGCACGGGGCGTCGAACGTCCGTCGACAAACGAGGTAGAACGATGTCAGAGAGGCGGCAGCTTCGTCCGAGCGGTGCTCGTCGGCGTCGGGGCGTCGGCGTCCTGCAAGGCGGAGGTGTGCGGGGCACCTCGATGACAATAGTTCTGGACCGCAAAGATTGTAGAGACGGAAGCCCAGCAAGGGCGTCGAGTCGCTCGAGTCTTTGGGGTCGTGAGGTGGCGGGAAACCCACCGGCGGATTCTCCTCGGCGCGTTGGTCGTCCTCGACTTTCTCCGGCGGGACAAAGCGGTCGACGATGCGGACGAGGGAGTCCTTCAAGGCAAATGTTCTTAGGCAAGGAGCGGACGGCTCCGGTCGTCGGCGGCACGGCGTCAAGTGGTTCCCACGGCTGGGCAACACAACTTCGACGGGCCTCCAGCGGTTACACAAACCTGCGAACCCTGGTCGACGGCAATGGACTTCGACAGCGTCGATGTCCGGGTGCTTCACTTCGATCTCCTCGGCGGTCCCGTCTCGGGTCGGCAGCCTTTCGAGGGTCTGACTTCCAGGGCGCTTCGGCGAAGATTCAGCGGTGCTCGATGGTCCCTCGGAGCACGGGAAGAGGGCGCCTTACCAGGTCCTCTCTCGGGTCAGTCCTCGACGATTTCGACAACCTTCAGTTTCTGTCGAAGCAAATGCCACAGCAAGTCTTCTTCTTCCAGCTGGACGTCGAGGATCAGCAAATCCAGTTACTCTTGAGTGGAGACTCAGCTTCTGAATGCTTCTGAACAATTTCCAGTGGTGAGAGGTCCCCAGATATACTATTCTGTCTCTCATCCACACTGCTGGCACACACACAGCAGCCAATCACACAGAAGGGCATTCATGCAGTCAGTCAGCCAATCAGGCACACAGTGCATTCAGGCCACACTCCTCCCTTTCAGACACTCACAACAAGGAATGTGGATTGGGACAAGTACCCAGCCATTCAACACTACACACTGCATTCAGGCCAGTTTCGGGCAGGGCTGTCTCAGTCTTTGTCTCTCATGCCAGAAACCAGACAACCACAACAAGAAGTGCATATTGGTCACACACTCCATTCACCCAGGTCCCACCCACAGGAGGTACCCATAACATACAGTCACTGGGAAGGCTCCAGTCAGTCTAGCTGGGCCTTCACAACAACACCATATATGGAACTTCCACCCAACAGCCAGTCAGGGGGAAGGGACAGAGTCAGGGCTTCCCAGGACTTTGGGAAAAACAAGACAACAGGCAATAGAAAGCAAGAGGCCACAGGGGCCATCTTGTTTCCTATCAGGAATCAACTGATTCCAATGGCAGGGCCTGGGTATCCCAAAATGGAGGACACCCAGAGCACCTGTCCAATTCAGCATGGAGCTGCCACCAGCCCATACCCTGCTCTGTGGGCCACCCACAGGTGCCCAAAAACATACACTAGGGGCACAGGGTTGTACCCCTACCCATGGGTGCCATAAGGGTATCCCATGGGTCTGTTCACCAAACCAAAAGAGAGAGCTGCACTGCCAGGAGTCCCTCATGGACTCCTGGGCAGAAAACATGACAGAACACACGATAAAAGGCAGAAAAGGACAAGGATTCAGAGGCCCTGTCCCTCTGATGCATTTCCAGCATCACAAGCGGCTCCAGTCAGCGACGGCGGTCGCCGAAAGTGGCGGACAACAGTCCGGACGCTTCTCTTTGGGATTCCGCGGCAACCTGTCGTAGGTCTGTCTACCAGGGAGCTTTGGCAAAGATCAGCTGGTGCACGATGGTCCCTCGTAGCTCGGGAAGACGGTGCCTAACCAGGTCCTCTCTGGGTCAGTTCTTGGAGACACAGCAGTTTTCAGATTGATGAAGGAGAGCAACAGCAATTCTTCTCTTCCAGCAGGGCTTCAAGGTTAAGCTTCAGTTTCACTCCAGTTACTCTTCAGCTTCTGAACACGAATTCTAGCAGTGAGAGGCCCCCAGATATACTAGTTGATCTCCCATTCATTCTGCTGGGTCACACTCGGGCAACCAATCGGTCAGAAGGGCATTCATGCAGGCAGGCCTCCAATCAGGTGCATAGTGCATTCAGGCCATTCACTCATCTCCAGACACTCACAACAAGTTATGTGTATTGGGACAAGTACCCAGCCATACAACACTTTACACTGCATTCATACCAGTTTCGGGCAGGGCTGTCTCAGTCATTGTGTCAAACACCAGATACTAGACACCCACAACACAGAATGCATATTTGTCACACACTCCATTCACCCAGGTCCCACCCACAGGGTGTTCCCACAACATACAGTCACTGGGAAGGCTCCAGCCAGTCTGGCCTGGACTTCACAACAACACCATATCTGGAACTTCCACCCAACAGCCGGTCAGGGGGAAGGGACAGAGTCAGGGCTTCCCAGGACTTTGGGAAAACAAGGTAACAGGAAATAGAAAGCAAGAGGCCACAGGGGCCATCTTGTTTCCTATCAGGAATCAACTGATTCCAATGGCAGAGCCTGGGTATCCCAAAATGGAGGATACTCAGAGCACCTGTCAAATTCAGCAGGGAGCTGCCACCAGCCCGTAACCTGCTCTGTGGGCCACCCACAGGTGCCCAAAAACATACACTAGGGGCACAGGGTTGTACCCCCACCCATGGGTGCCATAAGGGTATCCCATGGGTCTGTTCACCAAACCAAAAGGGAGAGCTGCACCGCCAGGAGTCCCACATGAACTCCTGCGCGGAAAACACGACAGAACACACGATAAAAAGCAGTAAAGGACAATGATACAGAGGGCCCTGTCCCTCCGATGCATTTCCAGCATCACACCTGGATGATCAGGTTAGAGTGGATCGTAGCGGCAAACGGCTCCATTGACAGGGCAAAAATGAGTGGAGATAGGGGGCACAGTTGGCGGGTGCCTCAGGTGATCAATAGCTTCTATGAGCATAACCCAATTCACTCTTAGGGTCGTGCTCTGGTTGTGGTAATTAGCCAAGATCCATTTTGTAAATTTAGGGCCAATGTGTGCCAGGGTTTTACCACGCATCTAGGGAGATGACAGCCATTCCGTCCATCCCTGCTGGCACATTCAATTAGGTTGAGGATGCGCCTGATTTTGTCATGTGTGGTGCGCCCTGCGACAAACCGTGTTTGGTCTGGATGAATCATTTTAGGTAAGGTCCTTGCTAGTTGGGTTGCCAAAACCGTTGAGAAAATGTTTGCATCGTTATTCATTAGTGTTATTGGTCTATACGAGCTGCAGAACTCTGGTTCTTTACCCGATTTTGGGATTACCACAGTTAGAGAATCCTCCATTGACAGTCTGATTCTGGGAACAGGATTACCAAGCGTTTGGCCAGAGTATGGATACATGTTTTATAAAATCGTGCAGTGAAACCCTCTGGGCCTGGGGCTGTGTTTTTTAGAGAGGCTATCACCTCTGATATTTCCTCAAGCGTAACAAGGGCTTCTAGTGGGTCAATTAATTCCTGCAAGGTTTCTCCCCGGGGAGCCGATGCCAAGTATTGCTGTTGCCTATGATAGGGTCCCCGGCTATTACTTCCCTGTGGTGCCCCATTATCGCTGAAAATGTATCCCCTTCCTCCACCCAAAATGCTCCATTCACTCCCCTTAGTAGACAAATATTATTCTGGGAGTGTATTTTTTTCATTTGTATGCCAAGAGCCGATTCACTTTATTGCTACTCATGTAGTAGAACTGTTTTGTGTATGCGAGGGTTCTGGCTGCTTTGTCCACTAAGTGCATTTCCAGATTAGATTTCGATCTGCTCAGATCTCCCCACATTTTGTTGGATTGGGTATTTTTATGTATCTTCTCTAGTTCAATTACTCTCTTTTCAAGCTGTAGTCGCTGCATACTCTCTAGTCTGTTGTGAGCCGTAGCTTTCGCTATTAGTTCCCCACTTATCACTGCTTTCATGGAGTCCCAAACCACTGGGATGGGGTGCCCTTCTAGTAGATTTTCATTGAAGTAGTTGCGTAAAGCGCTAGAAATGTCCTCCCTAATTACTAGGTCCTGCAGCAGGTAATCCTGCAACTTCCACGGTTTCGGAGTACAGGCCAGGGAGCTGGATAACAGCGAGCGCCGGTGCATGATCTGAGATGATGCTAGGCAGAATATCCACTTGTTCCAGGCATGGAAAAAGTGGGCTAGACATGAGAATCAAGTCGATTCTCAATAGGCCCTTGTAAACATGCGAGTAAAACGTATAGTCATGTGCCTTGTTGTAAAATAATCTCCAGATGTCTACAATCTCCACTTCCCTGAGAAATTCAGGGAATCCCCCTGCTCATGCATAATCCTTGTGTGTGTGGGCTTTAGTGTTTTATCGTTGTCTGGGTTTGGAAAGAGGTTGAAATCCCCTCCTGCGATGAGACGGCCCTCTGTGAACGGCACTATATCAGGGTTGTGTTTTAGAATCAGACATGTACGCTGTTCTTAATGTAAATGGATGTGAATGTGAGGGGTTGCTCATATAAATTCCCTTTGACCAGGATGTACCTTCCTAATTAATCCCTCTTTAGCTCAATCTTTGTGAGTGGCACATCCTTGCTGAATAATATTGCCTCCCCTCTCTTCTTTTCCCCAGCAATGGCAAAGAAGCTTTTAGGGAACCTGTTGGATTTCACTCGCTTTTCATCTAGTGCGAGAAGGTTGGTCTCCTGGAGACAGACAATATCCGCCTCCAGCTCTGCCAGCTTCGCACTACTGATTTACGCTTCCCTGAGAAATTGAGGCCTTGGACATTCCATGTCACCATGATCAGTTCTTTATCAGGGTCGCCGGCCATGGGTAGCTAACATTAGATTTAGTGAACTCCCCCTGGACGTTTTTCTTCCCTGTGAACACCAGGTGGACTGTCTCAAAGCGCTAGAACAATAATGTACTGTGACTTGTGTTGTTAACTGATTCCCAACTCTCTCAAAAACACCCCCTCCCATTTTATCCTTTCTCCCCACCCAAAGCAAATGTATAATAACAAGCACTTGAGCACCAGCCCCGGCAGCCAATCTTAACAGTGCTGAGAACCAGTTCTTTGGGTGGCATACTGTCGTCTTGAGGTTCGTGCATCCCCCACCCAGCGCCAGGAGACAGGGGTGGAAATTTCAAGTAAAGCTCGACTGAGGCACCATTATGTTTCTCGTCCAGTGTCTTGTTCGCTGCTGCCAGTGAATTAGTTAATGCAGCTCGGACCCACCTTGTTGTGCGGGTACTTCGGTGCTAACCCTAAATAGGTATAGTGGATTCAAGTCTCCGAGACGTTTTTGTCTCCATGAGGTGGGCCCTTTAGCTTCCAACTTCTGTTTACCTTAGTCCAGACTGCTGTGTGCTTCCTCCCCGAACTCCCGGTCACTGATGGCTCCTCGTTGTTCCCCTCATTTGAGGCTTCTGGGTTCAACAGCTTCTCTGCTTCTTTCATAGGTTCGTATTCGCCAGTGTCTGCCCTCAGCCGAGAAGAGTAGCGCTGTGGGAAAGCCCTATCTGTATGTTATATTCCTCTCCCTAAGCCAGTCGGTTAATGGTTTTAAGCCTTTCCTTTTCAGTAGTATGGTGGAGGCTAGGTCTTGAAACAGGGCTATCGACACGTCCCTGAACTGGAGATGGGGAGAGTCGCTGGCCTTTCTCATTAGTTCCTCCTTGATTTTGCAAACATGAACTCTCACTAGGACGTCTGGTGGGGAAAGTAGCGATTGCCTTGTCTGTGTGCGGTGTACCCTGTCTAGCTCCATTGGTGCGCCGTCAGGGAGCGACAGCATCGATCGAAAGAGGTCTTGAATGAAATCATCAATGTCTGACTCGGGGATTGAGGATGGTATGCCCCTCAAGCAAATGGTGTTACGGCGGGATCGGTTTTCGGCATTCTCTTGCTTTATTTCCAGCGCTTTGCATCTGGCTTAGAGTGTTGCGATTTTGTCAGTGCCTTCACCGATCTCATAGCTCTGATCGCACAGCACTGCTTCCACCTTGGCCGTTCTGCTTTCACCCTCCTCCAGTCTTCTATCTAGGCCAGTGATTTTATTTAGGGGCTCCTCCGTGCCTTTCTAGTATTCTATGGTGATGGCTCTTAAGAGGTCCTGTAAGTCAGATTTAGTCACAGACTTGTGGCTGATCCTGTGTGCATCAAAGCTTCCACTTGCTCACCCTTCTTGGCTTTCTCCACTGCACCTGCCGTCAGTAGCGTGAAAATGTCTGTGTGTTTGGCTGGATTTAGCCATGTTGCTTGATGTTGGGAGCGTGTCAGCCCCTGCCAAGTTGCGAGCTTGTGAGGCTGCGGCTGACCCCCACGATCCACCACTACTGTCTTCTTGATTAAGTTCAAGAGGCCATACTCAGTTGACTAATTCTGTCAGGTTGCCCAGGGAGCGCGATATTACTAATTGGTTGACTAATGGGCTGCCACCTTATTTGCACCAATGTGGCCAGCGTGTGATTGAGGGTGTCTACTCTGCGGCTGTGGTACTCCAAAAGGCCATGTAATTATAGAGCTCTCACCCGCCACCAGGGGTCAATAACCTATGAATAGTCCTTTGTGCTGTGTCCTCAGCGTGGGTTTAAATTGTGTGGAGACCTGATTTGTTATCCGCAGTGTCTTGTGGAGGACAGGAGGGTCCAGAGTCGGTAGATATATAGGGAGACATCTGACTAAACTGTTAGTTTGTTGTGCACCTTATTTTCTGCCCTGTCGACCACCCACACAGTCTCAAGCTGCCGGGCTCCCTTGGCTGATCAGGCGTGCCCGAGTGGAGCCTCCTCCTCTCTCTGCTGGATCTTGGGTCGTCTCGTGGGATAATAAGTCCTCTCCGCGAGGCACGTCTCGACGCCCCAGTCTGGGGTGAGCAAGGACACGTCCCAGAGCATTACAGCAACGTAACTCAGTGGTAGCGGTGGCACCCCCGATCAGGAGGGGTGACCAGAGGGGTGACCAGAGAGGTGGGGGAGGTCTAGGCCTCCTGAGGCACAGTCTGGAGAAATGTTTCATCAGAGGTACGGGGGGGTACGGGGGGGGTACGGGGGGCCCAAGCAATCACCGGCTTTCTCCCCCGTCCTCCGTCTCCCCGCTTTTCTTCAGGGATCGGCCACCATCTTGCAGCTGCACACGACGGGTGAGGCCCCAGTCGCCGGGGTCAAGTCCTGCTAACCTGCTAAACGGCGTGTTCTGCTAACGAATAAATACGTTATACCTCTACGAGTTAACGGCTACGCCGGACAATTGCGAAGACGATCGATGACAAATGCACAATAACAATATGAAATTACGGCCTGCCAATACACAAATGAAGTAGTGAATGTAAAAGAATATTCATGTGTTAAACGAACAGATCAGGCTGCTGTATTACATTGAAGCAAGAGGGTTTACCTACATTGTTGTGTAGCAGAACATATATATTACTACAGGCTTTCAGCTGACTCATGACTAGTGTATACAAGTGAAATTGTCACAACTCATATATAAAGAAAAATTAATAAAGATAAAGAAAAAGAAAGAAAAAAAAAGACATTTCTAATATCCTAACATGCAAAGCATAGTGGCACCAGAAAAGTTCTTAGCACAACCTGGGACTCCAACCTTTTCGTGGGAACAATGGCTAGACAATTTCCAGGTCTACATGAGGGCCATTGGCGGCGCCAAGTTCAGTGATGATTTAAAGGAGGCCACTTTACTCAGCTGTATTGGGGCTGAAGCCTTAAGAATATTTCGGACGTTACCTGATGGTGGCGATACTGCAGGTGGTTCTGGTGATTCCACATCCGGTTCTAGGAAATATGATATTGCCTTGTTGAAATTAGGCAAACATTTTGGAAATAGGACTAATGTGGGGTTAGAAAGATACAGGTTTTTCACCCGGAGACAACTCAAGAATGAGTCTATTGACATGTATGTTGCAGCTTTACGAGGTCTCATAGCTATATGTGAATTTACAGGGTTAACAAATGAATATTTGAGAGACCAGATCGTTCTTCATGTTGCTGATCCCAAAATACAACAAAGACTTTGGCAGGCGAAGAATCCATCTTTGGAACAGACTTTGGATATTGCCCGCTCCATTGAGTTGGGTGACAAATGCATGCCAGAAGTGCAAAATAAACAAGAAATGTTCGACAAAGGCCCTATCCAGGCCGTAGCAAGTGATGAAATGAATAAGGATGAAGAGACATTAGTTGCCATGGTGAAGAAGATAGTAAGGTCTGATCTAAATAAGAGTCCCAGACAAAGTAAGAAAATGCTACCATGGATTCAAGCCAACTGCGGTAGGTGTGGTTTGTACAAACATGTGAATCCAGATAGAGACTGTCCAGCTAATGGTGTGGAGTGTTTCAAGTGTGGCCAGATGGGTCACTATGGCAAAATGTGTAGGAGTATCAGAGGAAGAGGAAGGAATTTTATGCGTGGAAGTGGCAACAGACGTTATCGCCAGTCTACCAGGGGCAACCTGATGGGGGTGAGAGCTGTGGAAATGACACATGGATCTGATGATGTGGTAGCAGTCACCAAAGAAATTGATGATGTGGTGCAGATTTTAACTCTTTCTTCTAAAGAGAATAGTATAGGCTCATGGGTACCAATGTCTATTGATGGGATTACCATAGAAGTGATGGTGGATACGGGATCCCCATATACCATAGTGGATGAAGACACGTTCCATAGAATCCTTAAAAAAAAAAACGTGAGGATCTATGTCTGAGCAAAGTCAAGGCGACGGGTTATGGCAAGTCTCCCATTGACATTCTTGGTTATATATGGGTCCAGTTGGCTTTTGAAGGGAGACAAACATATTGCAAGTTATATGTCGCCCGTGAAGGGTTTGCTATAGTCGGCTGGTGGGAACAAGCGGCTTTGAAGATCAGAATTCATCCGGGGGAAAACATTCCCATCATGAGTGTCACAGATAAGTGCTGCAATTCAGACGCCAGTTTGGTGCAGTGTTTTCCAGAGGTGTTCAACAACAATATAGGTTTGCTCAAGGGTTTTAAGCATCGCATTATTCTAAAAAGAGGGGCAAAGCCCATTGTACATAAATTAAGGAACATACCGGTTGGTACCCGTGAACCTTTGAGGAAGGAGTTAGAAAGATTGTGTTCTCAAGACATTATTGAGCCTATAGAAAGCTCTGAATGGTTGTCCCCTATTGTGATAGTGCGGAAGCCAGGGGGAGAAATTTGCATGTGTGTGGACTTAAGAGATTTGAACAACAGTATATGGGTTGATCGCCACCCCCTACCAAACATAGGAGAGATGCTCTCCACAATGGAACCAGCTAGATACTTTACCACACTTGATTTATCCTCCGCATACCATCAGGTGGTGTTGGAAGAAGAGTCTAGGCATCTTACATCTTTCATAACCCCCTTGGGTGCTTTCCGTTTTAAAAGAATGCCATTTGGATTAGCATCCGCAGCTGCTGTTTTCCAAAGGCTGATGCAATATCTTTTTGAAGGCTTGCGGGGTGTCTATTTTTTTCAAGATGACATCCTGATATCAGCTGTATCAGAAGAAGACCATGATGCCAAACTTATTGGTGTTCTACAGATTTTACAACAAAAAGGACTCACATTAAAACTAGAAAAATGTAGAATTAAAAAGAATGAAGTAACATATCTGGGCCATTGTATTGATGCGGAAGGAATAAGGCCTAAAGAAAGTCTTGTGGATACGATACTGAAAATGCCTGATCCATCTAATAAAGATCAATTGAGGAGCTTAATGGGCTTAACGGAATATTACTCCAAATTTATTGATCACTATACTCACAGGACGAGCCACATGAGGAGTTTGATGAAGAAGGGTGTGAGTTTTGATTGGTCACCTGAATGCAGGCGAGAACTGCAAGATATCAAAACGTCAATAAACAAGGCTCCTGTTTTGAAGATGTTTGACTGCAGAGCCAAGTCCATTATATCAGTTGATGCAAGTAATGTGGGCTTAGCAGGTGTGTTGGAACAAGTTCAGCATGGAACAATAGTCCCGATTGCTTTTGCCTCTAGGACACTAAAGGATGCGGAGAAAAACTATTCCACAATTGAAAGAGAGGCTCTGGCAGTGATGTGGATCTTAGAGCACTTTAAAGGGTTGATTTGGGGAAGCCCCATTGAAATTAAAACGGATCATAAGCCTCTCATTCACATTCTAAATCCCAAAAATTTGCATTTAATGTCTCCTCGCATTAGAAGGTGGATTCTAATTATAATGCAATACAATCTTACGGTTAGTTTTACCCCTGGCAAAAGGAACAGAGTTGCTGATTGTTTATCCCGCTTGCCATGTTCCGCAACACATGAAGTGGCCAAGGAAGAGGAGATGGAGATGGATTGTGTGATAGCACAAATACACCCCAGTTTTTCCAAAGAAGAATGGGTCGAAGCTAGCGAGAGGGATGATGAACAAGAGCAGCTTAGGAGAGCAATTAAAAGTGATTGGAAAGAGGTAACAGAAAGTATTGTTCCTTGGGAGAATAAGAAAGATGAAATGCGATGAAGTGTGTATATACCGTGGAGATCGTATAGTTCCACCTGCGAGTTTAAGAGAGAAGATAATGGAAATAGCACATGAGGGGCATATAGGAAGAAACTTGACGAAAAGAAGAGTCAGAGAGACATTCTGGTGGCCCAATATATGGAGTGACCTAGAAAACATTGTAAGAGAATGCTCTGCATGCGCAGTGAGTGACAAAGGAAAAGTGACTAGAGCCACACCGTTGCAGCCTGTAACAATACCAGATTTAGTGTGGACGAAGTTGGCTGTTGATATTTCAGGCCAATTTGAAATATTGGAACCCCACAAAATTTATATCATTGTGTTGGTTGATTACACTTCCAAGTGGGTAGAATGTGGCACAATGGAAGAGTCAGTTTCAGCCATGAAGATTAAAACATTTCAGGAAGAAATTTTTAATAGAGAGGGGAAACCCCAAGAGATGATATCGGACAATGGTGCACAATTTATGTCAATAGAAGTGCAGAAGTTTCTCAAAGAAAGAGCTATTAAGCACAGAACCACAGCTCTATACCATCCCATAGGGAACGGGTTGGTGGAAAGGATGAACCGCTTTATTAAGGATACTATTCAACTAGCCGTAGCTAATAACTTGCCCTGGAGAGAGACTCTTAAAGAAGCTTTGGTTACCTATAGAGTCACGCCACATTCTACAACGGAGGAAGAGCCATTTACTATGATGAGAGGAAGAATTGTTACAAATAGATTGAGACTAGCCTGGTTACCGTTGAAAAAGAATAAATCTGTGGACATGGATGCAGTTATTAGGAGAATAAAAGATAAACAAGAGAAGTATAAAAAATATTACGATAGCCAGAAACATGTGAAGGAAATTAAGATCGAGGTGGGTGACTGGATCAGGGTGAAAGAACCCAGAAGAGTTTTGAAAGGAGAATCTAAATATCGTCTTCCACAAAGAGTGGTGAACTGTTCAAATAAATCTGTAATATTAGAGGATGGAAGTAAGTGGTCATGTGATGACATTATTATGACTGATGGAAGAGTGAAACAGATGATGGATGACAACAACAGGGTGGAGAGGAGAGGCATGCTGGAGAAAGAAGGATCTGCATCATCCAAAACTGCATGCCATAGTGACCTGATGAACAATGATGTCTCTGGTTTGGGATCCAGGAGAAGAGTGCCACGGATGAAAGAAGACTTCATTTATTATTATTGAACATGTTACATGATAAGACCAATGTAACTTAAAGAAGACGAGACAACGTGTATCCTTTCACTTACTAATTTTTAATGTGTTTGATCCTGCATTCAATGTTTTGTTCTGTTTTTGTTTTCCTTTTTTCCAATGCCTTCTGTATGAGATTATTGTTGATTTGTATTAAGGGGGGAGATGTTATAATGTGAAGGTTAATAGAACCTTCGTATACTGTGGTTCGATGTGGCGTTCCTCGGGCTGAGATTCAATCTTGAGACTCAGCTGGAGGAAGGCGGACAGCGGACGCAGTGAGGGAACTCTCCTTCAATGAATAAACAAGATAACGAACCGGACACAAGTGTATGCTTACTTTATCTGTAAGAACATACATAACACTGCCTCGTCTCCTGACTCCTAATATGTTCGCCAGAGTCGTGGGGAAGTGAGCCGTCATTTCGGACCCGGATGCCACCGCATTTCATATGATTGCCGGGCTAGGTCCAGGAGCCATCAAGGAGCCATGGTTCTCGCTCCTAGCCACACCCACTGAAAGCATATTTGAATTATTGGACTTTTGTTATTTAGGGAATCACTTCTAAGTTATATATTCTACTGTCAATACGTTTCACCCAAGGGAAGGACTATTCTTCATTGCACCATTTCATTTAGCTATTCTGACAACTCACTTTCAGGGAACTTTTAATTCAGGAAAACTTTATTTTAAGGTATAGGTGAAGTACACCTTCAGTTTGCGCTATTTACACAGGGAGGGAATTCTAAATCATTTACGTTTGCACACTTTGCTTAATTCTTTAAACCTTGTGATGTTACACCTGCTTTGTAAAGTATTTTTATTTTCTTTAAGATCCCAAAGTCTGAGACCCTTCTGGTCGCAATTTCATTACACTCGTCACAGTTACAATACTCGAGCACTGGATATGATAATCGCGAAAAAATCAACAATTGACTCTCACTCGTTCGATGTTTCCAGGGTAGAACTAAGGGATTAGGTTTAACTGAGGTATCTGGAAGGGAACTCAGCAGAGCATAAACAATTCAGGATTGTAGCTCGGATCATGGTCCTCAGTCCCTCCCACTCCGCCTTCCTGGCAGGAAACAAGTCACTCACAGTCTTCGGAGTTTGAAGGCCCCACACTTCCTTCTTTGCTGTTGTGCTTGCTTGCTTGACTTTTAGAAGTTGTTAGGATGGCACACTTCTCAGGCAAAACCTGCATCACATCATGGATAAAGTGGCCACGAGGCAGCTTCAATCTAATGTGGAGGAACATGGATTTTTGGGTGAATCAAAACAATGGGCCTCGTTACAGGTCGGGCGGTCCGGAATTAACAGTGGCGGTAAACCCGCCGCCACTGTTAATTCCGGACTGCCCGATCCCGAGTACTGCAGGCGGGAGGTGATCTTCCCGCCAGGTCTGACCTGGCCTGCAGGCGGACGTGGAAACACCAGCACCATCACGAGATGGGGCCTGTGTTTCCATGATCCCCATTCCCATTGAGTCCTATAGGAATTCTGCCTCCGGAATTCCCGGGACACCAGGGCTGTAATGCCCCGGAAATTCCTGGAGTCACGCAGGCGTAATGGTAATATGAGTCTGGTGGTAACCAGGCGGTTTTACCGCTGCGGTTACCACCAAACTCGTAATGAGGCCCAATCTGTTTCAAATAATGAATGGCCTGCTGGTGGTATCGAAATTTCCTGCTGCATTTGACACGCTCAACCACCCCATCTTGCTACGCCACTTGAGTCTAGTGGAGGATGCGTAATGGAGGGTTTGGGTATGTTTGACCTAAAAACATTTGACCTTTTGACCAAATTGACCTCCATTGTTAAGGATGCAGGGGACACCCCTGGAATCCCCTTTTGACCTACTTATATGAACATAAGGAGCGGGGGGACACCCCCGCACCTCATGTTCAGGTAAGTAGGTATTAACCTATTTGACCTAAAACAAAAAGGTGAATTTGGACCGGATGCAAAAAAAAAGGTCCATTTGGACCACTGAGAAAAGGTCAATTTGGTCAAAAGGTTAAATCTTTTAAGTCAAACAGGCTAATACTGTAAAAGAGTAGTAAAACCGATTGAGTATTCATGAACACATTTGGGTCTTGTCCTATTTTGGTAGAGTATGGTTTTCCCCATGGTCTTGTATTCCTCCCGTACTTTTTAACATCTGTGCCAGACCACTAGATAGCCTTATTTTTAGAATCTGTGCAGTGTTACAGAACTAGGTTCATGGCACTCGTTATCCCTTTGGATGGCATCTTGGAAAAACATAATGCGAAGCTGGACAACATTTTTGGCAGAGTCGGTAAATGCGGGGACTGATAACTGGCTTGGCTTGAAACAAGCAAGTACAGACTCCTTGATGGTATCTTCAGGCCTATGGCGCTCCACCCACACTTTTTTACTATAGATCATTGACGTCAAGTGCGGGAAAAAGGATAAAATCCTAGGTGTCATCTTTGAGTCATAGCTTTCTTTTGATCAGCAAGTTAATTATTCTCTTGTGCTGCTCACAGAGACTGCTTTTATCTAGGTATCTAGGTGCCAGTGTGTGGCCTTTGCCCGGGCAATAAATGGCACGAAGCTGGATTACTGCAATACTAAGGGCTACTCAACCGATTTTACAGCGGCCTCTGATTCTGCAGAATGCTGCTGTGAGAGCAGCCACCAAAGCCCCAGTAGGCGACCATATTACCCCATTGCTCAGGGGACTCAGCTGGCTCCCATACAGGGCACGACTGGAGTTTAAATCTGTGGTGTTGGTCCAGAGGGTACTCTGTATATGAGTAGCCGGATTAAATGGTACTGTCCAGCATGACATCCCCACTCTAAACAGTAGTGCATCAGGGTGAGTGTAGGGGTTCTTTTCCTGAAGGGCTGCGCTGTATCGGGGATCTCTCTTTATTTAGAAAAAATGAAGCTGTGTTTTTTCTAACATGAGTCCTATCTCTTTTTCTTCTATCTCGGAGTATGTAGACTTTCTGCACTTTGGTACAGGTCGGATTGCCTGCCTGTTACAAGGATTCTCAAATCAGCTCTGCCCAAGAGGTCTGGTCTCAACCAGCCCTCTCTCTAGTTGCCCCTCCCCTTGGGCACTGCATTTCTGTTATCACTTCCCCTTTCCTCCTCAGGCCTTTACTTCCTGTCTCTCCATGTGCCTACCTCTCCTCAACAATTCACAATGTTCTAATCTGCTCCTCTAACCCTTTCTTTCTCTCGTACTTGCCTAATTCCTTGTGATGTTCCAGTTTTCCTCCTCCCCCCTCCCTGGACCAATTTAGTCATCCTCATTACTCCCTTTTAGCTCTCCCACTCACACCAGTATTCTCCCTTCTTCCTCCTTGAAGCTGCTTCACCTCCAATCCTTGTCTCTCTGATGTTCTCCGCGTCGCCCTGTGCTTCTCTTCACATCCACTGCTACTTCTCTCAGATGTCTTGACCTCCTTCCTGCTCATCTTCACCCCCTCTTCCTGATCCCCTCTCTGCCCTCTTCACTTCGGTTTCCTCTTCTCTAGAACTTTCTTCCTCACTACCCCACCACACACTGTCCTTCATCTCATGCTTCCAACTCCTGCCTCCCACATCCCTCGATGTGACATGCCACGGTTGGGGACCTCTTTTGTTGAAACCAACAGGGAGCCCTCCATGCCATATAAAAGGGTTGTCCTTACTGACCAGAAATGGGTTTCCCTGGACTGGTTAAGTGATCAAATGGGCCAGGTGCCTCCCTGCTGGTTGGGGGCTGGTAATCTACACTCACACCTTTATGGTATCAGAGCAAGTCATCACATACACCTGAGACTGCCTGTTCCGGAAATGCGAAGTTCTCCTTCCCCCGTAGCCTGACCCCCCGCCAAGATCGTGTTCCATGACTCTGGGGCAAGCTACCGATTGTGGAACTACTTACCTGCTGTATTACCTTCTCAGCCCTTCTTGTCCCATACTCACAAGGGATATTAAGGGCATGATTCAAGGAAGTGTTTTATAATGGCACAATCCCATAGGAAAACGTTCCATGAATCCGGCCCGAAGGGTCCTGGAGGGGACTGCATGCATAAGACTGGGGATGGATTGGGGTGCTTAGGGAATCTTCTCAGTACTGCCTCCAGGGTCCGTATCACAGAGTGTGAGCTTCCGGCCCCCAAGGTCACGCCAGTTCCATCAACCAGCCTCCAACATGGGACTTAGTCACTGTATTCACCTTTGTCTTACATGTCCTTTCTGTGGGCCATGAACTTAGTGTTGGCACAATTGATGATGTCCATTTTTTAGCCAATCCAGAGTATTACTTTTACATTTCTGAAGTTGAAGAAAGCCTTTTAGAGGAAATATCATTGGACAGAAGACTCAATAAATTTCAGGCCATGTCACCGACTCCCCCTCCCATAGTATTTAAAAATGATGTGGTGACTCTTTGGTTGAAATCTTTTTTGCTGAAGGTAGACCGTCATACACATAATGGGCCTCATTACGAATCAGGCGTTAAGGGGTTAACAGCGCCGTAAACGGCGCCGACCCTTAACGCCTGATTCCGAGGTCCCTTTGCGCCATGGTGAGTTTAACGCCTGCTTTTTGCAGGCGTTAAAATCCATGGCGCTAAGGGACCATGGTGCTAATTACGCCACCCTAATTTACGGTGGCGTAATTAGCACCTTCCCCACTCCCATTATGCCCTATGGGGCAAAAATGGGAATGGGGAAGGGTAAAATGGGAAATGGGGATTTACCGCCCCACTCACCTTGGAATGGGGCGGTAAATCCGCCATCCACCATGGTGTAAACATAGTTCCAATCTCCTCCATAGTTTACACCATGGTGGTAAGGGTACGACCCAGGCGGTAACTTACCGCCTGGGTCGTAATGAGGCCCAATGTCAGAGAGTGGGCCGAGTGGCAACAACAGAATACAGTGGTTTGGGTAGAGGGACCTCAAAACATGGTGTGATGGAAACTCTCTAAAGTATTCAAAAAGATACATTGCTTTTATTGGCCCCAATCCACGGTCTGTCTGATCACCCTGGTCTTTGTGGTGTTCCCGAACCCTCATCTGTTTGGCTTTGCAATAAGGTCTATGTATTGCCGCAAGGTCACAGATTCACCAAGTCTTTAGGCGCCTTCTATTGGCCGGGCCCTTGTAGGTCTTATTCAAATGGGGTACGTTTTTGCCAGGTTTTGGTTGTGCGTGGCAAGCCTTGTGTTTTTTCGACCAACTCCCTTCCTTTTGGGATATGTACGACAGAATGTACCTGACCCTTGGTCAGAGTCCACTGGCTCATACCTCTTCCCACCTCGGAAGTCTTTCCTGGACGGACAGGTCCACTGGAAACTCCCTGCTCTTTCTTACTGCTCTCCTTCCACCTCCTCACGTCTTGCCACTTTGCCTCCCCCGCAACTCCTCCACAAGTGTCTTCCTGCAACCTCCATATCTTGGTAGTCTCTCTCCAATTCTTTCCTCCAGCTCTTCTCCCAACATACCTCTAGCTTTCCAATCTCCTCCAGCTCATTCGCCAACACCCCCACACTGCCAGGCTGTACTGGTTGCTTTTAATAGGATGGTCTCCTTCCCTTTGGGTGGTACTTAGGGAAATTGATTGCATCCAAGCTGCGGCTGCCCTGCTGGTATTTGATTGGGTGATGTGTTTAGGATTGTGTGGGCTGAAATGGGGTGGGCCTAAGCTTACATTAAGGGCTACTGCCATCTTGGCTTTTAGAATGGCCCTGGATCCCTCTGCTTTCGGATAAAGAGTTCATAGGCGTGGAAAAAACTTTTTGTATATTTTCTGTCCCTAACGCACAATGCAAGCCAGTTTTATTTTTGCACACAGAGCCTTGTAAGTCTGCACATATGTGACTCATTAGTAGGAAGTGTGACCCTCGGCATCAGGGCAAAAAGAAAACAATGGGACGCATTACACGGTAGGCGGTAGGACTTTAACGTTACCGGTAATGGAATACCGGTAATGTTAAATCCCCATGCGAATTACTACCCGGCTCACCGCTATTAGCGGCACCGCTAAGTACGGTGCCACTAATAGCGGGCAGTCCGCGTGCGCGTGACCATCCATCCCGTAAATAACGCCATGCCGCTAATAGCACACCATCACAAGCCGAGCAGACATGCCAATAGCGGCATGGTAAAGCCCCCCTAACCCCTTACCGCCATGGCGCTAATACCGGCATTGCAAACCACCCGTAAAGAGAACGGAGCAGTGTTCCCACCTGCCACAGGTGGGCACAATCAGCACAGGTGGAGGCAATGGAGACTCTGGCAGCAGAAAAGGAGCACACCACACCCCTTCCCACACCCCTTCCCACACCAAGATGGTCCCAATACTAGCAGCATTACATGGGCTGTAGGACATGATTGCAGTGCAGCAGCAACTACAACAGGCAGCACAGAGGAGACGCAGGAGGAGGAGGAGTAGGAGGGCAAGACAGGCACAGCAAGCCCCACCACGGCACCTAGTCATACCACAGAGGCAGCCACCAATCCCCAGGATCAGAGCCAGTCCATTTAACCTGACCCCTGAGCAGATACACACCCTGTACCGTCTGGACCGGGATACCATCACCAGCATCGTGGACATGATACACAACGACATTGTGAGCCTCATAGACATCAGAACTGCCATCCCCCATCTACTAAAGGTGGTGACCGTGCTCCACTTCCTGGCCACAGGCACCTACCAGCATACAGTGGGGCACATGCATGGCATCTCACAACCAGTATTCTCACGCACGCTGAATCAGGTACTCGATGCCCTCCTGAGGCATGCACCTGAACACATATTCATGCCACGGACTGCCCAGGAGATTGCAAACACCAAAGTTGGCTTCTATGCACTGGCAGGCATCCCAAGTTGCATTGGGGCCATCGACTGTACCCATGTGGAATTGGTGGTCCCACATCACAATGAAGTTGTCTACCGAAACAGGAAGCAATTCCACTCCATCAATGTCCAAATGGTATGTGACGCCACACATTGTTGTGCCCGTTTCCCCGGATCAACCCATGATTCCATGGTCCTGCGGAACTCAACCATCCCACGGTACATGGAGCGACAAGCCGGACAACGTTCATGGCTACTTGGTGAGTAGCAGGGCAAGCACATGGCAGTGTGAGGGGGGGGAGAGATCCATACTCCAACTGGGTGTAGCTTGTCGTCCGTAGGACAAATTGACATACACATGTAGGCCCATGTCCCTCTAGGAAGGCCGCAATCTACCTGAGATGAACTCACATGCAAGTATAAGCTACACAACATAGCGAAAAATCTAGGCCTAGAAAAATTAAGCAACCATCCACAGCCACATTGCACAACATTCAACACCACAAAATACACAAATCTCCTACATGCCGTCCAGACAGTCATACAGAATCAGCGCTGCACAACCACAATAATGCAATGTGCCCTTGAGTGCATGCAAAGGGATCACCCCTACCCATGGCATTGTACCACGCACCTATAGCACCACTGAAGTGACGCCTCTCAGCATGGCAACATAAATGTATGAATGGCACTACACTAGCAATGTGGTAACAATTCTGCCTGGGCCCAAGGACATGTAAGACCTGGCCTCACCCAGGACATGTCAATTACTTTAGGAGGCATTAATGGGGCATGTTCACTTGCAGGGTCGAGCCAACATTGCACATTGCAGTCACACAGACCGTCTGCCTGCATGCTGCCAATTGTGGACTATAATCACAATGCAAAGTCAATTTGTGTGATATGAACAGGCCGCTCCTGAGGTGAACATTAACCAGACCACATTCGTCCCCCCATACAGGTGATGCCGGCTATCCCCTGAAGAGGTGGCTGCTTACCCCTGTATGGAACCCACAGAACAGGCACTAAGAGGACTACAATCGTGCACATACCCGTACCCGCATCGTGATCGAGCAGACTTTTGGCCATTTGAAGACACGGTTTAGGTGCATTAGCAGGTCTGGTGGCGCTCTCCTGTATGGCCATGAGAAGGTGGCCAAGATCACCATGGCATGTGTCATGCTGCACAATATGTGTATCAGACGGAATGTGCCACCGCCCCCAGACGTAGAAATAGAAGCACCTGATGAGGATGATGATGGTGATGAGTACGGAGTTGACGGGGATGCAGGTCATGCAAGAGGGGATGGCCAGGAGGGACGTGCTGTGAGACAGCATCTGATCAACCAAATATTCTGAGTTACAATTTTTCTTTTTGTGGGGAATGGATATGGGCAGTTATGCACTGGTGTCTGTTTGGAAGCGCACAATGGACCCTGTCGCCAATAAAACACACATACACAATGAAGAAGTCCAGGCCTGTGTATGGATCAAACACCAGTGTATTGAAAAATGTAAAGATGTAAAAGTGCATGTCCCCAAACATCCCACCACCCTTCCCCCCAAACCCCCACAACAGTGCAAAAACACCCTTCCCCCACCCCTCACAACAGTCCAAAAACACAATTCCCCCCACCCCCAACAACAGTACAAAAACACCCAGCCCGCAACCCCCACAACAGTCCAAAAACATCTTTCCCCCACCCCCCACAACAGTTCCTCATGTGTCTGCCACAATGTTTTCGTCCAGCCATACACGCGGAAGCTTGACCATGCACTCCCTATTCGCCATTGCCACCACCAGCATTGGGAGGCTGCCTAGACATGCGCCTGGTGGTGCGTGAGGAACGGCGGAGGGGGCTTGTCTGCCTCGAACTGGCGGGTGAGGAAGTGGCTGACTGTCCAGGTGGTGGTGGTGGTGGTGGTGGGAACTGGCGGTCCATTGAGTCCGCTATCCGTGTGAGGACCTCCCTAAGTCGAACAATCTCCCCTGTACAGGCCTCCATCCCATCCCTGGAGTGCCTTGCTGTCTCCGCAATCTCTGCCCTGAGATGGGCAGCCTCCTCCACATGCCGCCCAACCAGCACAGTTATTTCCTGTTGCCGCTGGCTGATGCTGGCCAGGTCGAGGGCAGTGTTGCGTTCTGGTGGTGTGGCTGCTGTGCCCTCTGATGCAACCAGGTCAACAGGTGAAGCCACCGGAGGGCTACTAAAACCTCCCATGTTGTCCTCGCCAGTGACACTAGACCCAGGTGTCTGCTGTGGTGATGCCTCGGGGATTCCAGGGGGGGTTGGGGTGTGCATCTCCATGTGGAAATCTGTCGTATCCTCCACATCTGAGAGTGGTGCAGTGGCTGCCGCCTCTCCTGCGGAACTAGTTGCAGCTGAGGGTGGGCCCTCCGTGGTTGGGATCGGTGGTGGTGGGTTCACCTCCGGAGGTGGGGCAGTTGTTGGTGGTATGGACACTTGCATCTTGGCAGTGGCGCTCCACCGATGTTTGCCACTCTGCATGTGGACCCTTCTACCTTTGCCCCTAGATGTCGTGGGGGTGTCCTTTGTGTCCTGTGCCCTTTATTTGTTACTGGCAGGGGGTGCCTGAGATGCAGTGCCAGCATCCTCACTGTCTGTATGTGAGCCTGTCGGGGACAAAGAGGGGGATGGCATTGGTTACGGTTATATGCACTTAATGCAGTATACATCAATAATGCAGTTGTGGGCATTTTGACTTAATTGTTAAGGATGCAGGTGATGTGTCAGTTCAGTGGCTCATCCATGCATGGTAGTGTGTGGCACTTGTCTCTGGTGATGTGTGCTTGTGTGTGTGTTTGGGTTTGACACTGACATAGCCAGGGTTGGATCCATCTGTGGATGTTTGGCCATTCATGAGGTGATTCTGGCCTCACATTTGGGGGGAACAGTAGATTCACATTGCATACTTTCATGTGTACACTCACCTCCATCTGAAGTGGTTGCCACGCCATGCTCCATTGTCCCGACTCCCTCTATGGATTCCACTCCATTGAGGTTGGCACAGGTCTCTTCCCATTCCTTCAATTTTATAGGGGAATCTGATCCACCTGATGTGGCAATGTTGTGGTTTGCTGATAGGATGCTTCTAACCCATAGTCGGAGATCATCCCACCGCTTTCTGCACTCACGCACATTGCGGGTGGTGGTGCCCACAGCACTGACTTTCAAGGCAACCTCCGCCCAGATTGCCTTCTTTCTGCCGGTCGGTAGTTTTTTTTACAGCCTTAGGCATGTCGAGGGTGTCCCTGTGGATTTCCGATTGCAAACTACTCAGAACAGGTCCAGGGGGCAGAGGATGGCAATGGAATGTGTTTTTAAAGATGGCCGCCGTGCTCTTTCCCGTTCCTGTGTGATGAAGCTAATTCAAGATTCCGCTATTTAACGGTCACAGCTAATAGCGGTGGCCGCTATTTGCATGTAGCGTGAGGGCGGAGGTGCTATCTGCACTTTTGTCGAAGCCTGTAAGGGACTCTTTGGGGACTTTAGCGGCATGGCGGTGGGGTCATTACCGGCATGGCACTATGCTTGTGTCCGCGTACTTGTAATGGTACGCTATTTGCGCCCTCTTGCGAGGGCGGACACGTTAATAGCACCATGCCGGTAATTTGCGATTTTTACCGCACAATGTGTAATGAGGCCCAATATATTCCCTCCCGACTTGAACTGTCACAAGTTTGTTTCCTTAAAGGGGAGTCGTTGTCCCCTTTGTTGGACGTAAGGGTCTGAATAGGGAGCTAGAAAGTGTCTAAGGGTCTCTAAGGGGGTTGACTGTGTGGAAAGGAATATCTGTGAGGCGCTTTGATTCCCCCGTTCACTTATGGTGGCCCTGTGGGTCTGTATAGGTGGTGAGTTTGCCAATGTTCCTTTAACTACCCCTTGGTGGGGATTGGGATCGGAGGGGGTGGAGGGGGGAGTGAACCTGCGACTGCCGACTGCCACCTGCCTTAGTACAGTGGATCCAGTTTCGGCATTCCTGGGATCACTTGTGTACCTCCTTCAAGTCCAGTGTCTATTATCTTTGGTCAGACCCCAGCCTTTTGGCCAGCCTGCTTTCAGTCCCCGCAGTTAGGCAGGGGAGTTTGTCATAATCGTTTGAATCAATGACCACATCCGTAAAGATGAGGAAAGGGTGCCTATACTGGATCCACAAATGGAGATGGCTGCGACTAAACTGACCAGATAGATTTTGCCATGGATCAAGTGAGGGCACAAGACTGCCCCTGAAAGCATTGTAGCCTCCACTCACTTGCTTTGGAATTGTCCTAGTGCCACATATTGCCTATGCTGCCATCTCTTCCAGCCTGAGCCACACAACACCTGTGCAGCACCATGGTACAGTGCCAACATAAAATATGTAATGAGGAGCTTGCAGAAGAAATAATGAGCAGATGAAACAAAGAAACCATCAGAAGCTGCAGTACACCTCAAGGTAGGTCACTTTTCCGTCTCTTGCTATATAAATATCAGTCAGTTACATGGCTAGAGAGGTTGCAAATGTCTGAGTTCCATACCCAGGTCAGGCGTCTAGCATGCCAAACATGCTTGAGTGTTTCGCCCATGCTGCTGTTGAGCAACATTGTATTGTGGCGCTCCGAGCAACCAGCGACACTGGGATTTGACTCATTGACCTGGCAAAATCTTGATGCATACTCTCCACCCCTGCCTGGATTCAGATCCATAGAAGGTGGTGACCTGAGCTACCCGAGAACTAACATCATGTATGCTGACCCACTGTCATCAGCACCCCTGGAGCATCGAGAGGGAGCAGATGGGGTGGGTCATTGGTGGGTGTTTTCACCAAGGCCAGCCCGGTGCCTGAAGCATTGAAAGGCAGCCTGGAGGCCCGTTCTATGACAGAGCTTTTAATGTTTCTTTTTCAAAAAAGAATTTGTTTTATGAATGTGCCTTCTCCACTTACCCTTGCTTTCAGATAGTCCGTGAGTCGCACGCCACATGCCCTCCTTCAGACACCCCACTATGTATCAGGCCTCTTCTATATATGGTTTGGGACACCTTCAAAATTGTATTTTGAATCCAATTTTCAAATCTTTTTTTTAAACAGAAAAATATTTTCTTAAATCCTAGTACCCTGAAGGCCAGGTACCTGCTGGGTGATGCTGCAGCAAACAGAGTAGAGGCTCATGTCAACACAGAAGCCGGTACATTCATTAGCTTGTGTGCCAGGTACACCGACCTGCAAAACTGAGCCATTTCCAAAGCAGCCAGTGCCAACAAACATACTAAGCAAAAGCAAATGACGGCTGAGCTATTCATATCTCCAGGAGCCCCTTTTACTGAAACAAAAGTTCATGCCTCCCATGTCCCCCAGTACTCCAGTGAAATAGGTGGATCTTTAGCTATTTGGGAGTTAGGCTCTCCAATAAAATGTGAGAAATTATTTGGAAGATAGGCCCCAATGCAAAAACATTGAACCTTTCAACAGAGGTTGACAGTCTTATCTTGTGTTTTTTGTGGACTGACAACCCGTTTTCTGAGCTGGTCTGCCTCTATGGTGTGCAGTCTCTGTAGTGTAGTCCTTTGTTTCTGTCTCTTACTGTCCCCTCCCTCCCCCTTGCAATTGGCTGAAACAGTCAGTTGTCTCTCTGCCTCTGTTCCTGTCAGCCATTTACACTTAATTCTGAAGCATTGTGCAAGGAAACCACTTGAAAAGCAGTCTTAGGGGCTGGTTGATGCTCAGTGAGTAGTTTTACATTGATTTCAACCCGTTTTTGGCCTGTTGTAGGTGCTTTTGTGGAGGGATTTGTGTGCTTTTTGCAATTGTTTTCTTCATAGTTTGGGGTTTTCTGTGGGCGTTTATCTTGTGTTTTTTGTGGACTCCCATCCCGTGTTCTGATCTGCATCTAGGGTATATAGTCTCTGTGTCGTAGTCCTTTGTTTGTTTCTGGCTTTCTTACTGTCCCCACCCTCCCCCTTGCAATTGGCTGAAACAGTCAGGAGTCTCTCTGCCCGTTTGAATCTCATTGGTCTGTGCCACACCTGTGTCTGGAACCGCTGTATTTCAAAAACCCTTCCAGGGCAGCTTTGACCGGCAGCCCTCGGCAAAGGGCAGCTCCTACAGAAGAAGCTCCAGATCGTGTCCGCCAGTGTCAACCAGGGAAGCAGCAAGCCTGCAGCAGTCAACCTGCTTCGACTGACAAAGTAAGTGTGGTGTGGACAGGGGGGGCAGCAATCACTGTACCCTACAAAACTGACCCACCTCTCTTAGTACTCTTATCTCTCTTACTTCATAACCCATAAGCCTACAATCGAAGGCATAGACCCACAAACATATGACAACCACACCTCTCATACAGACCATTTGTGTTAGCTTCCTACACCTGGGCGAATTGTACTGTTTATCGATTTCTCACACCATAGTGAAGTCTGTTGCTTACTCTACTCCCACATCTTGGCGAATTGTATTGCTTGGCTTTTTTCGCACATCTAGATGAATTGTATTGCTTAGCCATTTCTCACATCTAGGTGATCTGTGTTGCTTAGCCATTTCCCACATCTAGGTTATCTGTGTTGCCTAGCCATTTCTCACATCTAGCCATTTCTCACATCTAGGTGAACTATGTTGCTTAGTCTACTCTCACACCTAGGTGAACTGTGTTGCTTAGTCTACTCTCACACCTAGGTGAACTGTATTGCTTATCCATTTCTCACACCTAGGTGAACTATGTTGCTTAGTCTACTCTCACACCTAGGTGAACTGTGTTGCTTAGTCTACTCTCACACCTAGGTGAACTGTATTGCTTATCCATTTCTCACACCTAGGTGAACTGTGTTGCTTAGTCTACTCTCACACCTAGGTGTGCTGTGTTGCTTAGCCTACTCTCACATCTAGGTGAGCTGTGCTGCTTAGCCTACTCTCACATCTAGGCGAATTGTATTGCTTAGCCATTTATCATATTTAGGTGATCTGTGTTGCTTAGCCTATTCTCACACCTGGGTGAACTGTATTGCTTAGCCTACTCCCACATCTAGGAAAACTGCATTGATTATCCACTTCTCACATCTAGGTGAACAGCCTCACTTAGACTATTCTCACATCTAGGTGAACTATGTTGCTTGGGCTACTCTCACACCTAGTCAAATTGTTTGGTTAGCCATTTCTCAAATCATGGTGAACTGTGTTGATTAAACCGCTCTCACATCTAGGTGAACTGTGGTGCTTCGCCATTTCCACACACCTAGGCAAACTGTCCCGTTCAATCTATGCTCCCATCTAGGCGTACTATTTGCTCAGCCGCTTCTCATCCCCCACCCGAATCCACCTGAAAAACCAAGAAGACAGAACGCACATATAGACTAGCAGACAACTACTCCAAAGAAACTATCAGGCCTCCCGTCCTCATCCGGTCTAGCCCACCCCCATTAACCCCTCCCAGCGAACCATTGGACGCAACTCACCTAGAACCCAACAAACACTGAGACTAAGACCTACCTGATACCCCACAACCCGACCACTAAAATAAAACACGCAAGGAAACAACCACTTACAGGAACCTAACTCCAAGCCATAGAGGAGAACAATCACAGAGTAGACAGAAACACAAAACAACAACTCAGGAGGGAAATAGCTCCTGCAACTCTCGCAAACACCAACCAGAGGAAGCAATTCACAATCATGCGACAAACAACCAATAACCACGGGAAGCCACTCGCAACCGGGAGACAATCTGATAGATGCCTGAAGAACAGACAATGCCACGCCAAAGAACCACAAGACTCAAGAGAAAGCAAGATGAAGAGACAACCGCCAGGGAACCATGGCAGACCTCCATGCCACTGAACTACATAACACCAACAGAACGCACACCCATAAACAGCAAGAGAAAAAGAGAAGCCCCCAAAAAAGACTAAAATCAGTCTACTTTACACCCTACCTCGCAACAGATAGTCTACCAGAACAAACGATCATACAAGCAAGTGGATATCAGATCCTCAAAGAAAAATGGATAAAATGACTAGACGATTGGGTAGCACACCCTCACCCTGTGTAAAACCAGATTATATGAAGAGGCCTGGTATGTTATAATTATTAATTCATTACTCATTTAGGGATTCATTTATCCATCATTCATTCTGAGTAGTGACATTAGTTATCCATTATCCATATTATTCAGCCATTTGGTTTGCTAGAGAAAGAGGCCCTGTTATATGAAGGGCCTTGCTTATACATGTTTAGACATATGTTATTATGTATTATGAATGCAATTAGACACACACATGAATGTGTACTTAGAAGTATGCATTGAGCCATGGTATAGCACCTGGTTTGCGAGAGAATGAGTGAAGCACTATAGAGCATGTAGCTGGCTCCTAAGCCATTCTGCAGAGACAGACAGAGAAGCACCACGGTCTGCAGAGACATTGTTATGGTACACTGTGAATCGAGGAATGTGTAAACAGTTTCTTTGTAGGCAGACAGAGATAAGACGTAACTCTTGCCCTAGCAGAAGCAAATGAGAAGGAAGATTATCAGGCCCTGGGTTGCTCGTAGATAGACAGGAAGGTTGGGGCATTTGCAGCCAGTGAGGAGTGGAGCTTTGCACAGACACAGACACAGAGAGAGGGATTTCGATAGAGAGAAGAAGTTTAGCTTGTTAAGAACTAACAATGGAGAAATGGGAGGATGGGTGTTTCGTAACACAGACAGGAGAAGGCCATAGGATGTACAAGGCTGAAATGTCACGATGACTCAGAACACACTGGACTAGAACAAGACATGCGTACACAGACCTTTTGGTGCTGTCCAGATTTAGAAATGCTGGTTTGACAGAAGAGAGTGGATTCTTAATGTAACCATAGAGATTTATGTACGTCATTTGACACTATAACTGAGAGCCTAAAATGAGCAGTAGATAGAGGCATTTGGGAAGCTTTCAGAGAGAGGTTTGGGAGGTGGTTTAGCAGAGAGGCTTTTGGAGAATTGGCTGACATGCAGCTTGGGGAAGCATTCTGGGAGAGCTGATGAGAGCAGATGAGATCGATCTAGCAGGGAGCTTTGGCAGGAGACCAGACCACTGAGGGGCCAAGGAGAGAGGCCCTGACAGAGGCTGGCAGAGGGAGCTGGAGAGGAGAGAGATGGGATACAGTCGAGATTGGGAAGCTTGCCCATAGTAGGGGAATATGGTTCTAGGCCTACTTGAATTGACTGGCTTGAAGGGGAGATCAGACAGGGATTATCTAAGAGAGAGAGTGTGATGCATGGTGTGGATTGGAGAGGAATGCTGAATGCTGACATTTGCCATATGTATTTTGCTATTAGCAGTTGTTGTTATTAGGCATGCATTGTTATTAACATTATAGATCCAGCAGGACTGGATCATTTATATTAGATTGCTTGCATAGAAGCCAGTATGCTTTGCTAGTACTGTTTATCATGCACACAGAACTGTGCATGAATAAAAGTGTTTTAGTGTTGAATTGATTGATGTGTTTTCTTTGTGTCTTATGTTATTTCATCTTGTGTCTATTCTTAGCATTAGGGTATGTTTGTGTGTCCATAGCACAGCAATTTGGCAGTAACACAGTGCACAATCGTCCCGAGATATACGTGCAGGGGGGCCAGAGTGGTCCACCACCCCATGAGATAGATTCTTTGGAAACTAACACAAATACATCTCCAAACAGCAAGGGGACCTCTGCCAACACTGCCCTGAATCTGAGGAAGAACCAGAGCAGGCCATAAACCCAATAAGAAACCTAACCAATCTGTTCAACGACGAAACTAAAAGGATTGAGCTCGCTCAACAACCCACACACGACAGAGAGAACCACCAACAATACCACCCAAAGACACACACCTTAACAAAAGAAACAACTTTAAAGAATAAACTACACTGCAGCCTAATCAACGCCAGATCAATGTCCGAACATCCAACCAAGATCTAAGACCTACTCTGCAATGGGTGAATTGACACCCTATTAATCACAGAAACCTGGCTAGCTAAAAACTACAAAGTGATCCTTCACAGCTGCCTACCAAACAGCTTCAAATGCAAACAAGCTAACAGGAAAGGGAAAAGAGCAGGAGGACTCGCGGTAGCCTACAAAGTACACCTAATAATAAAATTAGCCAACCCTTTAAAAATCCCTAACAGCAAGGCCCTCGTTCTTCAACTTACCATGGACCCACAATAAAAACCTCACATTCATTCTGATCTATAGGCCACCAAACTACGTAGCAACCTTCAGAGAACTTCATAGAAGCAGTCACAAATTTAGCCATACAGCATGAACACCTGATAATTCTCAGAGACTTCAACATACGGTTCGAAGATGAGAACCCTAATTCATAGAAAACATGAATCAATCAACTCGAGATCATGAACCTCCGACAGATGTTGAAATGAGTAACACACACACAGCAGGACACACCTTGGATGCAGCATTTTCCAATAAAAACCTGCTCACAACATCACCACTCATCTAAATACTGTGGAGCAACCACCCCATTATCCCCCTTCGTGATCCAAATACCATCAAAGTCACCTAAAAAAAAAGAAAAAGAAAAATCCCACCTATTTGGAAAAGAAACTGGAGAACCATCAAGAACAGCAACTTAGAGGAGTGACTAGAAACCTCAAAGCCAGCAACCACATCATTGGATGTAACAGATATATATGAAAAAGCAATCCTAATCCAGAAATGGATTGCAGAAACAATAAATGGCATCCCACCGGAACCACAAGGCCATTATTCTCAACAGAAGAACAGTGAAGAAAATCTTCGGCAAAATGACTGCCCTGAAAAGTCTGAAACCAGAGGACTACACTCGAGTGGAACCATAGCACAGAGGGGCTTTCGCGAAGGCTTACATTCACATAAGAACATCCGCTTTGCCCTATGTCCTCAAAGAAGCACTGTAGGAGCTGTCGCAGTGGGGCTTCCACCTGTCAGAGCCTGCAAATAGCAGACACAAAGTGACCTCTCCGAGGCGTAGGCATCAGCAAACATATGAGGACTGTCACTATAGGTCCAAAACTGAAGATTTGTACAACACAAACAGACTGCCTCGCCACATGGTCAAGCCCTCAGTCTCCAGACCAAGTGATAACAGACATTCCACTTTGGCAACCACGAAAGAACATAATGAAGAGGGGAGGCCCAGCGACACAACCCCTAGGGCCTCAAACACGCTCTCACAAATCAATCAGAGATCCCACACATCGGATAGCCCTACTGAATCAGGTTCATTTAGAGCAAAAGTTTGGGGCTTACCAGTCACCAATTTAGATAACTCGACGAAGCTTCCCACAAAAACGACTCATCTTCCTTCCAAAAACACTGTCGACCTATGCCTAGAAATGGCAATCCGCGACCTGTGGAAATGGCCCTCGAACATCTGTCACTCAAAAATAAACACATCCGTCGGCCACCATATTGAACATGGGTTCATGGAATACACGGGGATACCAGCATCTGAAGGGGTGGCGTCAACCTAAGTAACTTCGACATTCTAGCTTTGCAAGAAACGTGGTTAACAGAAAAAACACACTTAGATGGCTTTGGCATTGAAATCACACCTGCAAAAAAAAGTGGACTAGGTCGCCCATCGGCAGGGCTCCTATTGGCAGTCTTGTTCAGGCAGCGGAATTAGCTTGAACCTTTCTTTAAATCACTTGGCAGTGCTGACCACCTGGAATGTCATTGATCATAACACCAACCTCACTCAGATGATACCAGTACCAATTATCATTGTTTACTGGAACCCTCAAACAATATCGGACATGAGGTTTTTAAAGACCATTGAGAAAGAACTCGACGATCTCTGCAGAAAAGGAAGTGGTGCATATCATAATCTGTGGGACCTAAATGCTAGGTGTACCAGATCGCCAGCCAGAAAGAAGCAATTAAAAATGCAGCAAACCAAATGTCCGTGTTGAACCAGATTACTAACCTCTCCTGAGCCCCTACAAGGTAGTGATAAAAAAACCCTCTCTTTAGGGGACGCCAGCACTCACCAATATGACAAGCAGTTGGTGGTAAAACGCGCCCACTTAAGACGCCTAAAGTGAAAAGCCAACAATACTAAATCACCTACGGATCAAATTGAGCTTAGAAAAGAAACCAAGTTATACAAATCATGGTTAAGAAATCATCGGATGGATTCCAAGATGGCCGCCGGGGAGCGGAGTCGCACTTGAACTGCGCTCCGCCCGGGCTGCCAGGCATAATAGCACAAATTTCGCAGCAGAAGTGGCCAGAGCAGCAGATTACCCCCGCCGCATATATAGAACCCCCCCTGCAGTGATAGCGGCACAGACCCGTACCTTCGTTCACATGGCCAAATTAGAGGAGAGAACGGATATAATAGAGAGATCAATCCAGCATACCGAGGAAGAAACACAACAGATCAGTGAAACACAAGAACACCTGGTAAGACTTACCCACAACCTGGAAATTCAGTGCGAAGATCTGGAAAACCGCTCCAGAAGGTCCAACATACGCATCAAAAACATGGCAGAATCTGTTCTCGATAAAGACCTAAAACTGGCAGTTACGGAAGTATTCGGAGATGTCCTAGGTACCCAAGAGTCAGAAGAAATTGGGATAGACAGAGTCCATAGGGTAGGACCGAAAGGACAGGAGCATCAGGAGAAAGACCAAGGGATGTGCTGGCGGCTCTCTCCTCATACCCACAAAAAGAACAGATATTCAGAAGGGCAAGAGAAATGGAACACATAAGAATGAATGGCCAAGACATACAACTGTATCAGGATTTAGCTCTGGTAACCCTACAAAAAAGAAGAGCCATGGCCCCATTGGTCAAGGTGCTTGTGGGGAAAAAATTAGCTACAAATGGACCTTCCCATTTGGGATAATCTTCACCTGGGAAGGGAAGCAGAGAAGAGCGACCACATAGGAGGAAGGCCTCAACATAATGGGAATCCAGGAAGAGGAGGAAGGTTCGGAGGAACCTAAATCAAGGGGAGAACAAGCGAGAAAACCGAGAGGCTGGGAAACAGTCAAACTAAGGAGAACAAACACAGGAAGGGAGAACCGTAGGAAACTACCATGACAGAATCAAGGGGTAAAGAACATCGTGTGCAGAAACGCAACAACACCTATTTAAGACCCCCGCAGGGGGGGAACGAAAAGAAAGAAACGGCCACAAACCATATGGAGATGGCGGTCCGGGAAGGACCCACAGGCTTGGAATCCGGTAAGGACAGACGGAAATGTGGGGTTTAGGATCCCCTACAAAAATATCCCCTGAGGGTAAGGAGGGCAGGGAGCGAAGGGCCCAACGCTCTAGCGGCATTAGGCACACTCGCCCAACTCGGGGGCAAGTAGTTTGGTTCAATGTTATTGGTTGGGGGGGCAAGATAGTGGGAGGAGGAGGGAGGGAAGGGGGCTGGAAACATGAAAATCGGGCACGAATGGGGACAAAAGAATTATGCGGGAATACGTAACAAAATGGGGAAGATACGCATTTTAAGCTATAACATCAGGGGCATGAATCACCCAACGAAACGGGTGAAGCTGGAGAAGCAGCTCAAAAGGGAGAGAGCGGATATACTACTGCTCCAGGAAACACATATCAGGATGAGGGACAAACAGAAAACTCGCATTAGGGGGTACAAAATCTGGGCACAAGCAACCTCGACCGAAAAAAAGCGGGGGTGCTGATAGCGATAAAGGAAGGGAAAGATGCTAAACTGGTGGACACTATCACGGACAAAGAAGGGAGATTTGCGTTAGCTAATGTAGAGATAGAAGGATATCGCATTACCCCTTCATTGATATATGCCCCTGGTTAGGTGCATATATCAATGAAAGGGTAATGCGATATCCTTCTATCTCTACATTAGCTAACGCAAATCTCCCTTCTTTGAGGAAGCTTAGACTGTCCTGATGAATGTGGCGTTATCATAGTTAGGCCACTGAAACCGGTCGAAGGTGTTTGTTACATCTAAAAGTCATCAATTTGCCTATTTTGTAGCTTGAGCAAACCGTTTTATATCGTCCCACTTCCCGTTAGTAAAAACAAGTTCTGTATGGGAAGTGGTGACTGTATTGTCTTTGTGTTGTCAGAATAGGAATTTATCCCCTTACTTTTGTTTGTGTCATTTTAACCCTAGCAACCCAGGGTCAGTGTGACAATCAATGGGTCATTAAAGAATTGTCTATCCCATTAGGTGCCACACGAGTTTCTAAAGAGGAAGAATTGATCCTCTTTACCCTCCCTGGAATGCTTCGTTTTTTACTTGCAGTCTCTTCCGATTTAAACCAATCTGGAGGAGAGTGGTATTGGACATACAAGGCTGAATGTATTACATATCATAGAAGTCGGTAATTTCATTCTTATTCTGTCACTTTTAGACAGGCGTTGTAATGCCGGAACCTAGCTGAGAGTGCACAATAGGCAGGGATAGTAATTCTTTTTCGCTCTATCCTTCTGTCTTCTGTCCCAGCCTTGTTATCTGCTCTATTAATAATCATTGTCCATACCACAGTAACCTTTAGGGTTTGGTTTTACCAACTGGACCTCTCTTGGGTCCTTTGACGGCTGCTAATAGCGTATAACACAGATGTGTGTTGCCTACTTTTGTTGTGTGAACATTATCTACTAAGGGCAATACCCTGTTAACCTTGTAGAATTTGCCCCATTGTTTGGTTATAATCCACACTTAGAACTGTGAATGGTAGCATGTACCTCACTTAAACGCAATTGTCAATGGGCCTCATTAGGACCCTGGCGGTAAGGGGTTTGCGCCAGCGTTAGCTGCGCCGACCCCTTACCGCCAACTACGAGTTTCCAGAGCGCCATGGACACTTTTCCGCCCGCTTTTTGCGGGCGGAAAAATCCATGGCGCTCTGGGACCTTGGTGTTAATTACGCCACCGTATTTTACGGTGGCGTAATTAACTCCTTCCCCACTCCCATTGAGCCCTATGGGGCCGAAATGGGAATGGGGAAGGGTAAATGGGACAATGGGGACTTACCGCCCCGCCGACCTCGGAATGGGGCGGTAAGTCCGCCATCCGCCATGGCGTAAAGGGACTTTGCGCCATGGCCGGAAAGTCCGTGGATGGCGGTAAAAATCCGCCAGGGTCCTAATGAGGGCCAATGTTAGAATGTGCCGCACTTAGAGATGAAATTGTGAACATTAGCCTAAATCGCATCTCGATAGAACAGAATTGTCAGCATGTCCCACACTTAGATTGAACTGTGAACAGTAGCATGTCCCACACTTAGTTGGAATCATGACCATTAGCCTGCGTCGCATTGTGATAGCATCGTGCATATTGGAATGTCCCAGCATGTCCCACACCTAGACAGCCTTGTTAATGGCAGCATGTGCCACACTTAGATGAACCCGTGAACATTACCTTGGGCCGCACCTATATATAAATGTTACTGTTAGCATGTCCAACACCTATATGGATTTGTGAATGTTAACTTGTCTCACACTTAGATGAAATTGTGAACGTTAGTATGTACCACACTTAGATAAATCATGAGTATTAGCCTGAGTCGCATGTGGATAGAAATATAAATGTTAGCATGTGCCAGCACGTCCCACACTTAGACAGAAATATGAAAGCCAGCATGTCCCACACTTGGATGGAACTGTGAATGGTAACATGTGCCACACCTAGATTAAATCATGAACATAGGCATAAGTTGCATCTAGGCAGAAAGGCAAGTGTCATCATGTCCCTCACTTGGGTGGACTTGTAGATGAGGCATGTGCCACACTCAGACGAAGTCGCAAACAACAGCATGAGCCACAGCTAGATAGAAATACAGATGTTAGCACGTCCCACACTTGAGTGGAGTTGTAAACATTGGCCTGAATAACATCTGGATAGAAATGCGAATGTAAATCTTAGCATCCCCCACTCATGTGTCACTGTGTACGCTGATTTCGGATTCCCCATGCTTTTACTATATATCTGTGTACCCCGTGCTCTCACTATAAGCCCAGCCCCTGTGTCTATGCGTCCGTATGTCGCTATGTTCCTGCCATCCTGTTTACGTGCCTGGTCTTGGGCGCTTGAAAGATAACCATCACATAATATCACATCACTACGCTTACTATCTACTATACTCCATCATTCAACTAGAACACAACTATACCCCTGACTAATTCGGCCTAGCTGTTCGCATACGAACACTACCCCATGAACACCTCATCACCCTACTAAAATGTAGCTAGCCGAGCACATTCCGGCCTAGTCGCTCATTTATGCGTCCTTCAGGCCTAACGCAGCCAGAACCCAGTCTGGGCCTCCACCCACCAGATTGCACACATCCAACTGATATCTCCAGCACTACACCTAACGCTAGGATGCAGCTACCACCCAGCCGTTACATCAGCTACACACATATCTGGTGCACCCACGCACCTTACGACACCATCTCTTTCTACTGACCAGAACTACGGTTCCCGAGGGCATTCAACCTACCAGCACTTTGAGGTCATATCAATGATATATAGAGCGCTATATAAATGCCAAGTAACATAACATAACTGATCCACCCCCAGGAACTGGATCCAATACAGACAGCTGTGTCCTGGCCATGTGGATGACAGATCCCCAGAGTCTAGCTAGGGAGACACCCTCAAGTTTCTCACATACCACACTTAATTTAGATTCCTTTAAAATGCATCAACTGCTTGTAGTTATAATAGAGCATACACATCTTTCAGTAAGGTGTATCAGCACAGACAATAAGGAAAGAATGCAGGTTAAGGTTTAAGCAATGGCAGAATGCTTTCTTTAGAGATAGATGCACAATTCTGAGTGAGGATCCCCCAACCTGGGCAACCTGTAGAAAAAAGAATTAACAAGCCCAGTCCATAAATGCTCTATGAGCCTTGCTTGTTGATCAAAATGTTCAACCACCCTAATGTACCTGAAGTGGGAGAGTTTCATCGATGGTATCCTTCGAGGATGGCCCACCTTTGAAGAAGGAGCCACTGGGAGTCGAGATCCTCGAAGAAAAGGGGAAGACTAGCGGGGATACAGCAGCTCCGACCTTCGTTCCCTCGATGGTGGAAGTCCTGGGAAGATTAGGTGTGCGGTAGGCTTCGAGGCAAAATGTTTCATGCCGCAAATAAGACTTTGGACTTGAAAGGCCTTCTGCGCTTGAGAGATGCAGGCCCGGCAGCGGGTGTCGGATGTTGCGGTCAGCGGTCCTATGTCATGTCGGTGCTGCAGCCGCAGCACCTACCTCGGCATGTCTTCGGCAATCGCCACTTGGCCATGGCTTGGCCTTGGATCTTCACTCAGTCAGCGTCCTCAAGGTGTCGGCTTTTGGGGGCGGGAAACCCACCGGCAGACTTTCTCACCGGCCGATGACCTTCACTTTCTCCTGAGGGATAAAGTGTTCTATAGTGATGGCAAGGGAGCTCTCTGTCAAATGTTCTTAGGCAAAGTGTATCTTTCTCGGCTCTGGGCATCAAGCAGCATGGAGTCAAGGTGTCCTCGGTTCTGGGTGTGATGATTTGACTTGGCTTCCAGTGGTCACAGAAATCTTCAGACCCCGGTCGATGTCAATGGACTTCGACGACTCTCAATGTCGAGGCGCTCTCTTCAGGATTCTCGGCGGACCTCTTCTCCAGACGTCAGACTCACCGAACTGGCTTCCAGTGGGCTTCGATGTAGTGCAGCAGTTTTTGCATGATGTTCCCTCGTAGCTCTGGGATAGGTCTCCTAGCCAGGTCCTCTCTTGGATCAGTCCTCGACAGACTTGACAGCTCTTGGATTACATCGCAGGAAATGCAGCAGCAATCTTCTCCTCCAGCCAGGTGTCGAAATGCAGCTTCAAGTTTCAACTTCAGCTTCTGAACAAATTGGGAAGTGAGAGGTCCCCAGATATACATATCTGTCCCGCATTCACTGTGGCTGGGCCAGGGCTGTTAGGGAGAATTATCATTTATGGCTAATTTCCCTCACCTAGTGAGTCCCCCAGCAGCTTCGCTGGACTTCTGGAGTTTATTTTTTATCCACTTGGTAAGAGTGAGAGCTTTCCCCCACTCTTACCTGTGTTTTGCTATGTGTTTCTACCTGTTTTTGTGATTGTGGACTCTGAAGTACCCCACTTCAGTAGCCTTCTTCTTTTTGTGTGTCACACAGCACCTTCAGTCCCGTGGCACAGGGTTGTCTTCGAGATTTCCCTGGACTCCATTTCGGAGGCAACTACCGTCCCCCAGAAAAGGGTAAAGTTACCATTAACTTTACTTAGTCAATCTACCACAGATCCAGTACACCCCATCTTCCACGGAGTACTGGAAAGGGTTAATTTGTATCCCTTTGTATATGTACCTCCTAGAGCATTGTTTTGCTCTTTTAACATTTAGACTTGGCTGGTGGCAGTGGTATCTAGCCTAACTTTTCTACTGCGATTATATTAGACAAACGTGGTACTGTTCTTGGCTATTATATTAGCCTCGAACATAAACCCGCTTGACCAAATCGTCTTTCTTTTGGCTCCGGTTGGGTTTATTCACCATTTCTTTTTGTTAAAGTCCTTCTTGTGTTTTACTTTGCGTGGCAAACTAGGTTTGCCTTCTTTGTTCACTGTCTTTTGGCGGGCTTCTGCTCAGAAGCCCTCCTCGAGGCGCCTGGGTGTCTAGGTGGGCTGAATGTGAGGGAGGGGTGTAGTCACCCCCTGCACAGGGTATCCTAGGAAACCCAAGTCGCACTTTGTCATGATTGGCCAGGGTAGTTGTCCTGGCTGGACAACCCTCCTGCTGGGTGATTGACAGCCTGGCTGTGTGGATGGAGGTTATTTGCATAAAAGGCAGGTCTCTTGGGCTAGAAGTCAGAGAGAGTGCCCTGCAGCACTTGCACCAGCAGGGATGCCCCCACCAGGCCCCATGTGCGGCTCAGTAGCGGCCTCCTCCTCCTCTGTGGAAACCACCAACCTGGATGGCTCCACACCGTCTTCTGCCGTTGCAAGCCCCTGTGGAGGCTCACCCACCCCTTCCGTTGCAGCCGTTGGGGCATCCCCGCCTCTTTGCTCCACAGCGCCGTCTCCGCCCTCTTCCTCACTTGGCGCTGTGTAGAGGGAGACATAGAACACAAGCATCAGGGTACTGTACAATGGTCACCTAGACAGGAAGCAATAGCAGATGAGTGGCACTGTCAAAGATCACTTCCATCATGTCCCTCCACAACACACGGGTCAGTGCAGGCAAAACACATGCAGTAACAGGCATGGCGCATGTTATGGACATTAGCATACATGTCCAAGGGACTCTTGAAACATACAATGTTGTTTTGGAACTCACATGCCTCATGGGTCATGCCTATCACATGCACACACTTCACCGTAGTTTCATCCATCTGGCCTCGTCCACCCCAGACACAGTGGATGCAAGGATAACTAGGCTGCATCAGTGAATCTGAACATTGTCACAGACATGTATCATGCATCCATGGCATTCACAAGTCACAGACACGCAGGTCAGACACACAGACATGGACACCATACATGTACATGGCATCAGCACCCATTCACCACCCCCACCCATGTCCAGGAACAGAGACTGGCATGCTCTCATGTGTCCATTCCGCATAGGGCTCCCCATGTTGCATTTAAACACATGCACCAACCGTGTGGTTCACACATTACTGGTCTCACATGCATGACCATGATGTCCCTGCACGCACACATGCATACATGGCCTATGTCACACATACAGGCAAGTATCAGACAACCAGCACACTGCAACATGCCCTGTCTCACACAGCAATGCTTGGCCACTTACCGCTCGACTCCAGACGGGTCTGCCTCTCAAGGATTTGGGCATGGAGCGCTGGGCATACGCGTTCCAGGACCCTCATCTGGATGGTACTCATGCTGCCCCGGCCCCCCTCCACGAGGCGCCGGGCCTTAATGAGGGTCCTGGACCTCAAGTCCTCCCAGCGCTTCTTGACTTGCTTGATGTTGCGTGTTGCCACCCCCTCCGCGTTGATGGCAACCACAAAGTTGTCCCAGATCCTGTCCCGTCCTTCCTTGTCAGTGCTTGATGATCCGAAGAGGGCATCATAATGCCCCAGGACAAGCTCCACCAGGACACCAACTTCATTATGACTGAAGCTGGTGGCCCTCTGCCCCTCTTGCTGGGGGTCACCAGTGGTCTCAGATGGTGTTTGCCCCGACATGGCAAATCCCGAGGCAGGCGTGGGTGGGCAACTGGGTCCTGGGGCTGGGCTGTGGAGCGATGGTATCCCAGTCGGGAGTCTTCTGTTCCAGCAGGGGTGGGCACCGCAACTGGACCCCTGCAGATGGCTGATGTGCAGGCACCAAATGGCATGGCACGAGGGCAGCAGGCAGTCAGGCAGCAGCAGATGGCAGGTGGGAGCGTGCTCTGGGCTCTGGTGGGCAGTGATTCGGCCTTTTGGGCAGGAGCATGGTCTTCCGTGTGTTTTCGCATGGCCAGCTTGATACGGAGTGATTTGGCACGTGAAAAAATTGCACGTCACCGTGTAATTCGAGGAAACGCCCTTTGCGCGTAAGCGCGTCTGCACGCAGACGCGATTTCATTGGACCAAAGGCCCTTAGCGCGTAAGCGCGTCTGTGACGTATCCGCACGGGCGTTACCCTGGCAGGGCTTGAAGATGCCACGTGGATTTCCATTGCTCTGTACGTGCTTTCCGTGGGGTGCGGTGCGTGTGTTTTCCAGGCGTTGGGGTTCACACGCTATTACTTCACAGCGGGTGGGTGTTGGCTACGCGTTCTTCTACACGCAGACGGTGAGTGGTACCCCGCTCGCCCAAGGCCTATCGCGTGTGAAACTTCCCGCGCACCCCCGAAATACACATACCCCGCTCAATCGCATGTGAAACTTCCCACGCACCCCCGAAATACACGTACCCCGCTCAATCGCATTTGAAACTTTCCGCGCAACCCCGAAAATACACATACCCCGCTCAATCGCGTGTGAAACTTCCCGCGCACCCCCGAAATACACGTACCCCGCTCAATCGCGTGTGAAACTTCCTGCGCACCCCCGAAATACACATACCCCGCTCAATCGCATGTGAAACTTCCCACGCACCCCCGAAATACACGTACCCCGCTCAATCGCATTTGAAACTTTCCGCGCAACCCCGAAAATACACGTACCCCGCTCAATCGCGTGTGAAACTTCCCGCGCACCCCCGAAATACACGTACCCCGCTCAATCGCGTGTGAAACTTCCTGCGCACCCCTGAAATACATGTACCCCGCTGAATCGCATGTGAAACTTCCCGCGCACCCCCGAAATACACGTACCCCGGTGAATCGTGTGTGAAACTTACCGCGCACCCCCGAAATACACGTACCCCGCTCAATCGCGTGTGAAACTTGCCGCGCACCCCCGAAATACACATACCCCGCTCAATCGCGTGTGAAACTTCCCGCGCACCCCCGAAATACATGTACCCCGCTCAATCGCAAGTTCCCGCGCACCCCCGAAATACACGTACCCCGCTCAATCGCGTGTGAAACTTCCCCCGCACTCCCGGAATACACGTACCCCGCTCAATCGCAAGTTCCCGTGCACCCCTGAAATACACGTACCCCGCTCAATCGCGTGTGAAACTTCCCGTGCACCCCCGAAATACACGTGCCCCGCTCTCACAGGCCCAATCGCAGTATGGGACATTCATCATTGCTGTATATTGCCACTTTTGTAATGCGCAGGGACTCTACCGCCTGCCTTCGTGTGGCGGACGTGTTTCGGCTTGTGCGTGTCTTTGGCTGTGCACGGCTTTGCCCTATTCGATTCCATGAATACGTGTGGTTCGAGGGCGTGTGGGCGTTCCGTTTGCTTCCCTGCAGTACATCCCCAGTTACGCCCTTATTTTCACGCGTTGTTCCCCATTCCGTGCGTTACGCCTCGTGTTCCGCCCACTTTCTGGTGTATGCGCCGAAGTTGTGCACTTCCACTGTGCGCGTCGCGCACGCCGTTCGGGATGTTGCAGTGACGTGTGCGCCTTGCACGTGTTTGGCGCACATCCCGAGGAAAACACGCGCAGGGACTTCCATGAATCGCACGCGTGTGCCTGTTTTTTCGCACTTGCGCCTGCTTGCTCCTGCTTGCGCCAAGATTTTCGGCGCACGTTTGTTCCATGATTCGGCCCCTGAGAGTGCTGCTATTGCTTGGGTTCAACTAACTACAAGGCTAACACCACTATTTCTATTTAACTAAGAAACCATGTCAAATATGGAAATCTACACTGAAGAGAGTCTTTTAGTCTATACTGCTGAGGTTCTGAGAACCATGTGTAGGGATAAGAATATCTCTGGTAAAGGAAAAAAATCTAAACTGGTTGCAAAGTTAATGGGAAATAGTCTGGGGAGTGGGTCAGAAGGACCTACCCCTCCAGCAAATGTGGATTTTGATGTTTCTGATTCTGAGTGTGTTAATTGTGAAGAAGTAGATGAGTCCTTGCTAGGAAACCCTGCAACTCCCTTCCCTGCTCAGAATGCACAACCTCTGTCCAGAGGGACCCCCACAGGTCCTACACTTACTCCTGAATTTATTGCACTTGAGAAAATGAGACTTGAATTGGAAGTGAAACGTATTGATGCACAAACTGCCATGAAACATCAAGAGTTAAGGCTCAGAGAAATGGAGCTGAACCATGAACGAGAAATGAAGAAACTGTCTCTAGAAAATGCTTCTGTCCCAGATTCTTCTAGGTCTTCCAGCCCTAAGAGACCCCGTATGCCAAAGGAAATGATTGGTATGTATGAGACTAAATTTGATATTTTGGATTAGTTAGCAATTTTTGAGGACAATCATGGGATTCAAGGTATCTCAGGGAATCAGTTGATTCCTTGGCTTTTCTCTAGGCTCCCCCCTGTTGCAAGTGATGCTGCAGTGGAGTTGGGGGAGGAGGATCAACAAGATTATGAGTATGTGAAACTAGCATTAATAGCTAGGTTTGGGAAGACCCCTTCCCAATATCCTAAGAGGTTTAGAACCCTCAAAAAGCATGATGGTACCCCTTGGGCTATCCGGGTGTGTGAATGTTTGAAAAACTTAGAAGGTTGGGTTAAGGGTTACAAAGTGAACACTTATGAAGGTTTGAGGAATCTTGTAATGTTGGAGTCTATTTTTGATGTCTGCTCTCCTGAGCTTAGACAGCACTTGGCTGATTCAAAGGAGATAGATCCTAAGAAGCTAGCGAAGGCTGCTGACTTGTGGGTTGCCAACAGGGCCACTCACAAGGATTCTGGGGCTACTCAGAAGAAGGATGAGGGGAAGCAGTCAAAGAAAGACAACCAAGAGAATTCCAATACCTCCCATCCAGAAGAGGTCCCCAAACATAACCAGGGTAAGCCACAAGGGAAACCAAACAGGGCTAGTGTACACCTCCTGGTGCCAAACCAGAGGTAAGTCAGGAAAGACCCCCATTCCAGAGAGCATTTGGTAAATGCTTTAGTTGTGGGTCAACTGATCATATGAGGGGAGATCCCAGATGCAGGGTTAACCCTGCAGGGGTCAGCACTACCTCCTTAGCCTTCTTCCCAGAGGAAGAAGAACAGATGTCTAGTGCTCACTTTCATCTGTTGGCTCAAGAACCTTTGGCTCTTCAAGCATCTGTATCCCTAAAGTCCAAGGGTCTGGGTATGAAACCACATAGTGATGTGTATGACTCTATTCCTGAAAACTCTAGGGAGTATTATGTGGACAGTGTTCTTGTCAATAGTCAGGACACCCCTGCCATGAGAGACACGGGGCCAGCAGAACAGTTGTGGACGAAAGATTTTTCAGGCCTGAGGATGTTGCTAAGGCACCCACAGGCCCCACCAAACTTACTGGAGGTCCTGTCCAAATGGTTCCTATTCTACAAGCTCTCATTCAGTATAACCACATGACAGTGAGGATCCCTGTCAGTATACAGAGCGAGGTGCCTAGGAGAGTCCTGTTGGGGAATGATCTAAAAACTCTAGGAGTAGTATCCAGTACCCCCAGGCCTCCCATTAGGGAGAAGCAGAACCAAACCAAATTGGCTAGAGAGGCCACCTTAAGGGACCACTCTGAGCCTGTGGGAACCTCTACAGAGACCCCCACCCAAAGCCCTGGTGTTAGTAAATTGACCTCTAACCCAGGCAAATTTCAGGCTAGTATGTTAGGGAAATGGGTGCCCAAACCAAGCTCCATCATTTTCCCCCCAGTTTTAAAGTCTCTGACTCCCCCTGATTTTGAAGAAGAGGTGGATAGACCAACTGGCTCCTCTCTAGGCCTAAGAGAAGTGGTAATTCTCAGTACTGTTGGTAAACCAGAAAAGAAAAGTCTAAGGCCAAAAACCTTCAGACTGTTGGACCTTCTACAGAAGACCCCAACTCAAATCCTAATGTTAGGAGAAAAACTCCTAAAATAGGTAAGGTTAGATCAAAAGAAAAAAAAGAGAAGTGGTGAGTAACCCTCGAGGCCATTCTAGATTTAAGGGAATCCTTTATAAGGACCCCTTGAAAAGGCCTATCACAGGTTCAGGAGTTGTACCAACTTCTGAGGGACTGGTCAACCAGATCCCCTATAGATTCAAAAAGAAAGATGTCTCTCCAAGAGTATGTAGGTCATATAGCTTACAAAGGAAAACCTTTGATTGTAACATTGAAAACAGAGTAGGAAGTCACCACCAAAATGCTGATGGTCTCTCTAGGATGTTTGTAACCGACGAGAGGAATGAGGTCCATCCAGGAGTGGATTAAATCCTCCTGTCCCTTAGTCTGGGGGGACGAATGTTAGGGAGAATTCTCATTTATGGCTAATTTCCCTCAGCTTGTGAGTCCTCCAGCAGCTTCGCTGAACTTCTGGAGTTTATTTTTTCTCCACTTGGTAAGAGTGAGAGCTTTCCCCCACTCTTACCTGTGTTTTGCTATGTGTTTCTACCTGTTTTTGTGATTGTGGACTCTGAAGTACCCCACTTCAGTAGCCCTCTTCTTTTTGTGTGTCACACAGCACCTTCAGTGCCGTGGTACAGGGTTGTCTTTGAGACTTCCCTCGACTCCATTTCTGAGGTGACTACCATCCCCCAGAAAAGGGTAAAGTTACCATTAACTTTACTTAGTCAATCTACCACAGATCCAGTACGCCCCATCTTCCATGGAGTACTGGAAAGGGTTAATTCGTATCCCTTTGTATCTGTACCTCCTAGAGCATTGTAACGCTCTTTTAACATTTAGACTTGGATGGTGGCAGTGGTATCTACCCTACCTTTTCTACCGCAATTATATTAGATAAACGTGGTACTGTTCTTGGCTATTATATTAGCCTCAAACATAAACCCGTTTGACCAAATCATCTTTCTTTTGGCTCCAGTTGGGTTTATTCACTATTTCTTTTTGTTAAAGTCCTTCTTGTGTTTTACTTTGCGTGGCAAACTAGGTTTGCCTTCTTCATTCACTGTCTTTTGGCGGGCTTCTGCTCAGAAGTCCTCCTCAAGGCGCCTGGGTGTCTAGGTGGGCTGAATGTGAGGGAGGTGTGCAGTCACCACCTGCACAGGGTATCCTAGGAAACCCAAGTCGCACTTTGTCATGATTGGCCAGGGTAGTTGTCCAGGCTGGACAACCCCCCTGCTGGGTGATTGACAGCCAGGCTGTGGGAATGGGGGGTTTTCGTATAAAAGGCAGGTCTCTTGGGCTAGAAGTCAGAGAGTCGCCACTGAACTACAAGGAACCGAAGAGAAGTGGAGAGAACGATGGCTGCTGCAACTACCCCATCCTGGTGAAGCCCTGCTGCAGTCCTGAGCTATCTTCCCTTCAACGACTTAGAGAAGATCCAGTCCGGAGTCTTCTTCCCTTGAGCTTGGTGGGGATAACCAGCTCATCTGCTACAGCCAGATGATCCTCTTCCTTGGTCGAAATCGCTGCACACTGCCGTAGTGTTCCGGATAGCCACCTGAAGAGCCTCTCATGTTTTTAAGGAGCACACCTTTTATTCTTCGTCGCTGCTGCCGGCTTCATCCCTGTGTGGTGCAGACCCCCTTCAGATGTCCTTCTTCACAACGAAGCTCCAGGAATCGTGGGTCTGCGGAAAACCAACAGGACCAACTGCCAGGGCGCCAGCTACACCATTGGAACAAGGTACTGTGTTCTACTTGAGGAAACTGGGTGAATCCCTTTTCTTCACTTTCAAAGGCTTGCCCTTGTCTTCCCTCCTTCTTATAACTTTTGCTTCCGAACATTGACAATATCTAGTACTTTTGGCTACGTTGATTTGTGAACTGTCTGACTGTGTGATCTTCGGCAACAGGCTCTGGTGTCTTTCGACCCTGGCCCCGGGCCTTTGACTTTTGATCTCCTGTCTCTGAGTGTTTCTTGATTCTGCCTGCCTAACCAAAATATTGGCTGTGATTTTTTCCTCCAACTCCCTCTGGGTATCTCAGGTGCTAAGTGTGTTTTTGCCCTGGTAGCATTTCATGTCACGGATACGCGTTTATTTAGTAGACCGAACTGTCAAAAAGTGATCTCAATCGTATTCACGGTAACGTGTTTTATTCGTAACACTGGTTCATTCAAACACAGGGTACTTACCTTGAGACTTACTGTACAAAGTGATTTGGTTAGTTGTGGTATATTTAATGTGTGGGTTTTTATTTGAGTTTAATAGAAGTGTTGTGTTTATAACAAATGGTTTAAAAATAAATGTACTTATATTTTTTACCTGAAACCTTGAGTCAGTGTTTGCTTGAGTCACAGTAATTGTGGTCCCTTTGTGTAATCTCTGCTACTGTTCATATACTCTTGAGATAAGCCTGGCTGCTACGCCACTGCTACCACTCTGACATAGTAGTGCAGGCTTGTACCAAAGGTAAAACTTGTATTGCCACCTGTAGTCTCAATTGTGTGTAGTGGTCCCTAAGGGCACTGCACAGGATTCGGCCTAACAAGGGCTAGTCAGCCAATCACAAAGAAGGGCATTCATGCAGGCAAGCAGCCAATTAGGCTTACAGGCATTCAGGCCATTCACTTCGACCCATAACAAGGAATGTGGATTGGGGCAAGCACCCATCCATTCAGCACACTACACTGCATTCATGTCAGTTTCAGGCAGGACTGTCTCAATCATTGTGTCACATACACAGAAACTAGACACCCATAAAATAGAATGCATATTCACACAGGTCCCACCTCAAGGGTGTACCCACAACATAGTCACTGGGAAGGCTCCAGCCAGTCTGGCCTGGACTTCCCCCACAATACCATATATGGTTCTTCAACCCAATAGCCAGTCAGAGGAAGGGACAGAGTCCAGGCCTACCAGGACTTTGAGAAAACAAGGTAACAGGCATTAGAAACCAAGAGACCCCAGGGGCCATCTCATCAGGAATCCGCTGATTCCTATGGCAGGGCCTGGGTATCCCAAAATGGAGGATACTCAGAGCTCCTGTCACATCAGCATGAAGCTGCCACCAGCCCATACCCTGCTCTGTGGGCAACCCACAGGTGTCCAAAACCATACAATAGGGTATAGGGTAGTACCCCCATCCATGGGTGCCATAAGGGTATCCCAAGGATCTCTGTTCACCACAAACAGAAAGAGGAAGAGCTGCACTGCCAGGAGTCCGAACTGGACTCCTGTGCAGAAAATAACACAGAACACTGATAGAGAGTACAGGATAAGGACAGGGAGGCCCTGTCCCTCCAATGCATTTCCATCATCACAGTCGCCCACCCAGACTGAGGTTAGGGTGGTCTAATCTCGCATGAGATTGACACCTTCATCCAGACGGTCAACATACTTCTGGAAGGCCATCAGCATTATCATGACATTTCCCTGATCTATGCTCAATAGTGAAGTCTAGTCATCTACATAATCCACTTTAATGACTTATGTTAAGTTTGGAGCTTCAATGTAGACTCAGTAAGGCCTAAAACGCCTAAGGCTCCAAACTATACTAAAACATTCCTTTTCAACAGTAGCCCCCCCTTAGTGCTCTACCTTTGAGGTGCCTACTGGCGAAGATAATGGTATGTTCTCTCCCTTTGTCATCTAACTGGGACAAGACAGCTCCAATTCCGGTGCCACAGGCATCAGTCAGAACAATAAAGGATTTTCTGTAATCAGGAGAACACAACACAGGTGCCCTACACAGATGTTCCTTAAAGCCAATAAAGGCCCTCTGACAGTCTTCAGTTCAATTAACCTTCCTAGGTTCCTTGGGCGATGTCAGAGGGGCAGCTATGGTGCCATAGTCTGCCATGAAGTTTTGGTAGTACCCAGTGAGGCCCAAAAAGCTCTCACCTGGGTGTGCGTAGTGGGAGTCTCCTAGTCATGTAAATCCTGTACCTTATTTATTTATTGGTCACTTGTTAGGCGCTTATACAATTAGCAAATAGGATGGGGACAGGGAAAGTAAGACAATGAATTACAGCAACAATAAATAATTAAATTAAAAGTACAAACAAATAATGAGAATAAGGGATGGGGAGATGAACCTACTAAGCCTTGTGAGTGTTCAGAACGTGCAAGTGCAGGGAGGAGGGGGGAGGGATAGGTGTTTTAATGCTTATGGAGAAGACGTAAGTCCGACCACCTATGCTAGGGTGGGCACTAGTAAGTGCAGCAGAGTGGCCTCAGAAGGAAAATGCAGAAGTTTTTGAATATGCTGTGGCCAATAATCTCCTGCCTAATGCGTCCAAATCAAAGGTCCTTGTTTTCTCTAGGTGAATTAGGCTGAAGACATATGCTTGGGCTATGGGGGAGGAAAAACTGGACCAGGTCAAGGCAGTTACCTATCTTGGGTACTACCTTACTAACAGGGCTAGCCTTGAATCTTGGAAAACTAGTCTATCTGACAAGGCTTATAATCTAAAAGCTCAAGTAAAAAAGTTTAAACATAAAGTATGTACATTTTCACTGCTTCCTGTGAGGCGTTACTACCTGGCCAAGTTTGAACCCATTATCTTATATGGTCTCGATCTATCAACTCATGATATGGGCTCCACCCTGAATATGATAAAAGGGAAACTTTGGAAGGAGTTGTTGGGCTTATCTATGGCCATTCCAAATGTGGTCATAAGACATGATCTTTGTCTAGTAACTTTGAAAGTTAGATATGTGTGGAAGCAACTTACTACCTTCAGGAAAATGACGGACCCTCCTAAAAATTCACTTTGTGAGACCCTTGGTTTGGTAATGCATGCAGAATTGGTTCCTTCAATACAAGGCTTTTGTGCAAGTATGATGTCTGTCCTGGCTTGCCTTGGGTTAACAGTGGAAGATCTTGTGCAACGACCAGGGATCGTTAAGAGGACTCTTTTTAGGGCCGACTGGGTGGAGACTGTTGATTGTATTGCCTCTTATTCTATCTATAGGGAATATTCGCACTTTGTGCACGCAAGGGAATGTATACCTCGCGCCTTGAAACACTTGTGTATAGGCGCGTTACAAATGCCATATCATATCATATCATACCTCTATATCTCCAAAGATTTCCTTGTGCCAATGCTCGCATGATTTAGATGTGTTTTAGGCTCAATCAGCTTCCCACTCATTAGAGGATCAGGTACTGGAAACACCTCTCTATGTTGCCTGCCAGCAATTCTTCTTTAAATCATTGTAGATTCTGTGGGGATAAGGATTCTCCTGAAACTCCGAGACATTTAGTTACTATATGTTCTTATTTTGATACTATACGTCTCAAGAGGTTCAAGGATACATTTGACACAAACTTGGAGGTTTCCACTAATCTATTTTAGACAGGTACATGTGGGGTACGAATATTTCCTTGATCCTAGCCCTTAACATGTTCTGAACGTTTATCATATCGGAATTGGTCAAACAAAATGTGTCATGATGTACTATGTCCTTGATTTGTATGTGATAATTTTTATTTTTTATTTTGATATATTGTTCTATGTTGTGTAAGGTTTTCTGTGAACCATGAATACAACAATAAAAAACTAAAACAAATAAGTGCAGCAGTAAGACTGCGGCTGGGATGGGAGATGTAGGGGGTCAAGGCCCATGGACACAAGGGCCATACATATCAGACAAGCTGCTGTAAGATTAGCAGGAAAGAGAGGAGGAGAAGGAAGAGGTAAATAGAAATGTCTTGAGGCTTTTTTGGAACTTAAGGAGGTCTTGCTCAAGACACAGAGGGAGAGGGAGGCTGTTCCACAGGAGGGAGCCAGCCAAGGAAAGTGATAGCCCACCAGCTCTCTGTTTAGCAAAGTGCTTAACACGCAGGGAGTTGGTGCCAGAGGAACAGAGGAGTCTAAAAGGGGAGTATTTGGTGAGGAAGCGTTAAAGATAGAGTGGTCCCCTACCCCAGATAGCCTTATGGATGATACAGAGGGATTTGAATTTAATCAGTGCTGATACCGGGAGCATTTGAAGGCTTTGTAGCGCAGGAGTGATTCGGTCCCTGGGCTTGAGGCCAAGGATAAGTCTTGCTGCCCTATTCTGGTTTAGCTGGAGGGGTCGCAGGGTGGAGGAAGGAAAATTATGGAGGAGGCTATTGCAGTAGTCTATCCTGGAGAGAACCAGAGTACGGGTAACATTGAGTCTCTGGGGGAAGGTGAGGATGGTAGAGTCCTTTCTGGAAGAGGATAAATTCAACCCCCTCCTACCTCATGACCAAGATAAGTGACCATGCCCTGAGCTATCTGGCACTTGGTGGCCAAGATAGTGAGGTTTTTCAAGGCCTGAAACACCTTATCCAAATGAGTCCATGCTTATCCCTGGTGGAACTGTAGACAACAATGTCATCTAAATAGGCCATACAAAAGGCCTCCAGCCCACCAAGTGAATGATTGACCAACCTTTGGAAGGTGGCAGGTGCATTCTTCAACCCAAAAGGCATGACTCTAAACTGGTACAGCCCCCCCGGTGTTGAGAACACAGTTTCGTCCTTAACCTGGTCCATCAGAGCTATCTGCCAATAGACTGATGTGAGGTCAAAGGTGCTTACAAACTTGGCAGCACCTATGGTGTCCACAAGCTCATCAGCCTGGGGAAATGGGTGAGGTTCAGTCTTGATGACGGAATTGACTCCTCTGTAGTCCACACAGAACCTCCAATCCTTGGTACCTGCCTGGGAACTTGCCTTGGGGACAAGGACCACAGGGCTAGATCAGGGTCTGGTTGAGGGTTCAATTACACCCAGATACAACATCTTGGCAACCTCTGCCTGGATGTGGTTCTTAACAGTTTCTGACATTCGATGGCATCTGCTTTTGACAGGTAGACTGTCACGGTGTCCAGTCAAATGGTCGACAGTGATTTGGTCGACAGACAATTGGTCGACTGAATTTGGTCGAATGCCAAATGGTCGAATTTTTTTTTTTTTTATATATATGTGTTTTGTGGGTTTTCGTGTGGGGAAAAAAAAGAAAAAAGAAAAAAAAGGGGGTTGGGGGGGACCCCCCCAAAAAAAAAAAAAAAATGGGTAAAAAAAAAAAAAAAAAAAAATTCGACCATTTGGCATTCGACCAAATGGTGTCGACCAAATTGTCTGTCGACCAAATGTTTTCGACCATTTGACTGGTAACCGACTGTCACCAGTGTCAATTTAGTTCTTAGATGACGGGGAGAAAAGAGGGGCATACTGCTGGAGCAAAGCCCTGCAGACCCTTTGCTTCTCTGGTGTCAGATCTCATCCTCCTCATGCTCTGAAGCTAATAGAAGACATGAGACTTCCTCTCTTCTGTGGAAAGGCTTGAGCCTGTTAACATGGAATACCTGAGTGGCTACACCAAGGACTCCATGTCAACCAAATAGTTGACCTCGCCCATCTTGGAGATTATCCTGAAGGGTCCAGTCCACTTGTCTGCCAAAGCTCTAGGCTTGGTAAGCTCCATCACAAGGATCTGCTGGCCTGGAGGCCAACATACTTGTGAGGCCTTAAGTTTATGCCAGTACGTATTCAGTTCTTGGATTGCCTTAGGGTTTGCTGATGCTTTGCCCATCATCTGTGCCATCCTCCTTCTGAGGACTAACACATAGTCCCCCACTTGCTTGGCAGGACCTGGATGGGTGCCTTCCAAACCTTCTCTGATTAAGGCAAGGAGTTAATTCACTGTATGTCCAAAGAGAAGCTCAAAGGGGCTGAAACCAACACACTCTTGAGGCACCTCTATAGGCAAACAGCAGGCATGGTAGGAGGAGATCCCATTTCCTCCTTTGGGCCTCTTCCAAAGCACCCGACATGCCTTTGAGAGTTTTGTTAAATCTCTCAACCAGACCATTGGTCTGGGGATGGTAGAATGTAGAGAACATGTACGTTACCCCACATTCTTTCCACATTGCTGGCATGGAACTAGACATGGTGTTGGATCCTCTGTCAGAAACCACCACTTTAGGGAAACCAACTCTGGTCAAAATGTCCAGGAGACCCCGGGCGACCACCTTGGCAGTTATAGTCCAAAGGGGTATAGCCTCAGGGTACCTTGTGGCATGATCAACCAGTATCATGATTAACCTGAGTCCACCTGATGTGGGATGTTCCAAGGGACCGACGATGTTGCTGCTGACCCTCTGAAATGGTGTGCCAACCACTGGTAAAGGCTCCACTGGGGCAATGACATTTCCTCCAGTCTTGCCGGACAACTGACAAGTTTGGCATATCTGGTAGTGGGACTCCTTCTTTATACTCCCATCCTGGGCCAGTAGAAATGTGCAGAGAGCCTTTGTTTGGTCTTCTTAGTGCCACGCTGACCGGCTAAGGGCACCTAATGTGCCAACTGCAGAATGAAGGGCCTGTAAATCTTGGGTACCAACAGCCTCTTGAGTGCACAGGGTTCAGCCTTAGTGGGCTCACTACAAAGGAGCTCACCCTGCGATTTGAATTTAGGTGCCCCTTGGTATCCTATCCATTATGACCTCAGTGTATTCCGGCCTCAACTAGCGTTCTAAATCTAGGTGTCCATTGTATCATTGTATGTGCATCCTACTCAATGTGTGTCACCAATGTATTTCTGCCTCTGTCTATGACCTAGAACTTAGGTGCCCTATTGCATCTTATCAATGTGTGACTTCTGCACATGGTTGCCTACATGTTGCCTAGACTGCATAACCCAACTTCTGCCTGGTGCTTTCTGCACTGTTTTACCTCATGTGCCTGATATCTGAATTTAGCTACGCTGTATTTTGCACTGCATCCCCTGATGTGCCTGATATTTGAATTTAGCTACGCTGTATTTTGCACTGCATTCCCTGATGTGCATGATGCTTGAATCTAGATGCACTCAGACTGCTGTAAACTGTGAAACGACACCTAGCCTATCGATATCCTGCTACCTAAAACTAGTCAAAGCCTGATAGTCGCATCTAGCCTGCCAGTACTTAGCCTTTTTAAAACATACTGAGATATCTCAAAACTGTACCTAGCCGGTCAGTCGCATCTAGCCTGCTCGCACTAAGCAACCTTTAAGTGCACTTGTTCTCTAAACTGCACCTAGCTTGCTAATCGTATCCAGCCTGCTTGTATTTAACCAGTTTGCATGTACTCTCTAAAACCAGGTAAAAAAACTATCGCTGCCCACTATAGGATAGCTAAACTACCTCTCTACATCGCCTCCTCCATCATATTAGTAGCATTATCACTTAGCTTGGCTACCAAAGCTAATATAATGTTCCACGGCACCAGGTCCCACCCTACTCACCTCTCTTACCTCACCATGCCTATCACACAACAAATCACAGGACCTATAGTGAACCAGTATCAAGAAGATACTATTATACAAAGGCCATGTAGTACTGCAGACAGAAACCTGAAACTACGCGCACGCTTAGCTAAACTGCATGAGTTACCAGCAAAGAAAATTTAACAACTTAAGCTCCTAAAAAACACCTACCGTTGAAGGCTACTGTAGAGTATACTAGGAAATATTGCAATCCCAAAAGACCCATACAAAACTGCACCAAACCTACCGCTATAGCTAGGCTCAGTACCACGCACCCCAACTCTGAAAGCCACAAACATCATCTCAAAGGTGCGCTTATAAACGCTAGGTCTCTAGTCGCACACGCAACAGAGATCTCAGATATCATTCTCGCAGACAACCTCGATTCCCTGGCTATCTCAGAATCTTGGCTTCATGATGCGGCAGGCCCTGCCCTATCATTAGCAGTCCCCGACAACTATACCATCTTACGAGCAGACAGACACACCTCTCGAGGTGGTGGTCTAGCTATTATAGCCAAGATCAGTCTAGACATGAGAATTACCACAACCCCCACTATGAAATCCTGTGAATGCCTCACGGTCAAAATTGCCACCGCTAGCTCCCAAACATTAAACCTCTTCCTTATCTATAGACCTCCAGGTCCTATTGGAACCTTCGCTGAGGATCTCTCTACAACCCTGTCCAATAACTTAAAAAACACCTCCCAAACAATAGTGCTAGGGGACTTCAACCTAGGCTACAATGACGTTAAGGATATCCAGTCTACAGCTATTGCCTTGATCCTAAAAGAACTGGGATTCTCCTAGAAAGTTAACCTTCCCACTCATAACAAAGGTCGAATCCTTGACTGGATAGCGGAACACAACTGTGAAGTAACCATCACAGACACTGTACCCCAGATCTGGACTGACCACCATCTACTATTATTTACAGTAGCAACGAACTCGGCCACCGCCCAGTCCTCACTTGCCCCACCTATGCCCAAGAGGAACAAAAAACTTATGACAGCGGAAAAATTGCTGCCCATCATACTACCACAACTGAATTCGCTCCCAGTCAATATGGATCCCAATGTGCTAGTTGAACAATTTATTGAAACTATTAATACAGCCCTTGACCACATAGCTCCGCTCAAACTACGGAACAGTAAACCGAAAAAACATCTTAACTCATGGTTCACTCCTCATCTAAAAAATCTCAGGCTAATTAAAAGAAAACTTGAAACTATTTGGAGACTCTCTCCTTCAGCCGAAAATAAACTCAACCTCACCAAGGCATCTTCCCAATACAAGAAAGACATCCTACTAGCCAAACAGGAAACGTATAATACCAGAATATCTCAATCTAAATCTAGTGTCAGAGAATTGTTCAGCATTCTGAAAGAACTGGAAACACCTATTGCTCCCCAAGAAAACTGCACCAAGGATAAAAAATGGTGCTCTAGCATACAGTCTGCCCTAACCAACAAAGTAGCCAACCTACAAACTAAAATTGCCCTCAGAAAAGCGTCTCTTACGCCTCATATCCCGCAGACTATAGCACAACCACCGAAACCCAAACAAGAATCACGCTTCTGCTTCTCCAAGGTATCGACCATTGAGGTAGAAAAAGTTACCCTGGGACTTAAACCGTCCAACTGTAAAGGCGATCAATGCCCTGCCCAACTGATTAAGGATGCTCCGAGAGAATTATCGCCATTCATAACTAAACTCATTAACTCATCCTTTACCACAGGTACTGTACCGAATAACTTAAGAGTCCTGGGTACTGCCACTTTTAAAGAAGCAAACCCTTGACCCGGCCATTCCCACTAACTTCAGAACCCATCAAGACCGTTCCCTTTCTTCTAAAAATTTTAGACAAAGTGGCATACATGCAAATACAAAACTTCCTTGAATCCAACCACCTACTCGGAACCCGCCAATCCGGATTCCACCCACAGCATGGGACTGAGACAGCCTTAATCGATCTCAAGGCCCAAATAGATCAATGCAGAGACAATGGCCAAGCAGCCCTACTCCTCCTGTTAGACCTCTCAGCGGCATTTGATTTAGTCGACCATACAGTCTTATGTAGCCACCTAGACTCTGCAGCCCACTTCTCTAAAGAGGCCATAATATGGATCAAGTCTTTCTTGAGTAACTGAACTATGAGAATCTTCTCTCCATCAGCCTCAGCATACCCGATCCCCATAACATGTGGTGTACCTCAAGGATCTTGTGTGTCACCCACCCTCTACAATGTATTCACAAAGCCGCTCTTTGACGAAATGGATCATCTGGGTATCGCTTACACCAATTGCGCAGACGATACCCAGATCCTCCTTCCGCTTTCAGGAGATTACGTCAAGGATCTGGCCTTAGTGTATAAAATCTACAGCATCGTTCAGGCATGGATGGCCACACACGGCTTATGCCTGAACGATGACAAAACTGAGCTCATTATCCTAGGCACCCCGACATACATATCCAAACTCAGCCCCGACTATGCCAACTTCATTATCGATGGTAATAACATAAAAGTAGCGAAGGAAGTGAAGACCCTAGGCTTCTACCTAGATGCCACCTTGAACTTTGCTAAACAAGTTAACTCTATAGCCGCAGCTACTGCATACACATGCAAACTCATCAGAGCCAGCAAACAATTCCTCTCTACAGACAGCTGCATCACGCTTGCCAGAGCCCTTATACTATCCAAATCGGATTATTGTAATGGACTATAAATTGGGGCTAATAAACAGACTATCCATAAAATCCAGGTCCTCCAGAACAATGCCTGAGAGCAGCTCTCAAGATTAACAGAAATTACCTCCCTTGCCCACAAGTGCCTCAATAACAAAGCACCACCCTACCTCAAGGACAGGCTACATCTAAGAACCTCGACCAGACCCACAAGAACAGCGAACACTAACTGCCCGCGATTTAAACTCGCTACTATAGGTCGGGCACAGCTTCCCAGTCAAGGCTGCGCAGCTGTGGAACTCACTACCCCATGGCATTAGAGAACCCCAGCCCTTTGCGAAATTCAGGCAGAACTTGACCAATTGGTTGAGAGCAAATGACACCTAACTACCCTGACTTGCTTGACTTGACTGTATCCACTGGCGAACTAACCTGAAGTTCTACTTGCACCCCTTTACCAGGATATTTGAATCTGTCTCTCTCTTCCTGCACTGGAATGTTCCTAGTGCCTGTTTACTATTATTGTATATATTATTATTTTATACTCCCCTCAAGAATACCTGCACCTGCAAAACTTTGTTTCTGGACTTAGATCCGGCCTTCTATATATCCGCCTACTGTAAATTGTATGATGACCCTGTACTGTTCCTACTTAACATGTACCGGTAACTAAGTTGAGCATATTCCTGTCTTGTGCGCCCTGATGCCCCAGGGTATGGTGCGCCCTATAAATAATAAACTAAACTAAACTAAACCCTCCCAATAGATCTTGAATGACAGGCATTTTACCTTGTGCCTGGGCCCATTTCCTTAGACCATCGAGAGAGTGGCACTCTCTCTGACCCTTACAGAAGTCTCCCCTAGAGGGCCCACCATCAGCCAGCAGGCATTGAAGGTCAGGGTGATCCTCTGGGTTGAGTACCTCTCCCCGAGGAGGGTCTTCTTGCTGTTTTCCCTCAGGAGTTGAGTCACGGGTTACCACTGGTCCTACCCCATCCAGAGCTTGGATCCCAGTGGGTGTTGCTGAAACAACAGGAAGAGACGAGCCCCTTCACAGAGGTGGTCCTTTTGCTCTTCCTTCGTGCCTTGGGTCTCTCGTTTGTCGTGGGTAACTGACTATCCGTCAGACCCGGGTTGGCCTGAGACCTAGTGACTGCAGCAGCAGTCAGGGGTAGCCCATCAGAGATCAACCCCAACAAAATGTGGGCAGGCACATTGTCCTGAACCAGGACGGGAAGCTTTGCTGTCTTGTATGCAATTGTGATGGTGACTAGGGCAACAGGAGATAATTTGGGAGGCCCACCACCAGCTAACCTGGTAGTTCTCTGAGGAGTACCTGCATAGTCCTCTGGCATGAGCGGGGTCATGTCCACCACTGTCATGCCTACCCCAGTGTCTCTCAAACCAGTGGAAGGCTGGTCATTCAGGAGGACACTTCGCAATAATTGGCGGGTATTCTGTGGGATGGTAGCCAGCACTTCTGTGTACTGGTTCCAGGCCGCAAGGGACACTAGGGAAATCTCTGCAGGAGCACCAAAGGTGATTCCTAGAGAGGAGGGGAGGACAGTGGCCTCTACCTTGGGCATGAAGCAAGGGTAGGTCAGGCTGACAGTCTGTACTCCAAGTTCCTTACCTTTACACTTGGGGGTCACCCTTCTTGTGGTCCAGAGCCCCACAGCCCCAACAAGTGCCAGGAATGTGATGTACTGTATGGAGTCCACTGGGAGCCTGCTTTGCAGCAGGAAAAAACTGCTACTCTTGCTCCTACCGCCATGAGACTTATCCCCACTAGATTTGGGGGTTTTAGGAGTGGGATGTTTAAGCTTATTCAACTGGGAGTGCTTATGGGGCTCCTCAAGCTTCTGCGAGGTCCCTTTCCCTTTACCCTCCCACTGGGGTCCTTAGGCGATACCTGGTGGGGAACCCATTTGTCAGCCAGCCGGGATAGCTTAAGGAGATCCAAAACATTCTGGTCCGCAATGAACTGACGCAGCTCTGGTGAACAGGCTTCAGAAAAATGCTCAAAAGACAGAAGGTGGGACAATTCAACAAAGGTTTTCACCTTGTATCCATCAATCCACCCCATCATGTTTGTATGTGCAGCACTCACCCAGTCAACCCAGGACACATTCTACCTTTTCCTATATTTCCTGAACCTTTTATGGTATTGGGTAGGTGTCTTCCAAACTTGACAATCAAAGCCGCTGTCATGCACTCATACTGGCCCCTTTCACCCACACTCAACTTCAGAATGGAGTCGTAACCAGTAAATAGTAAATTGTAATTGGTTATTTATAACGCGTTTAATACCAAGAGGTTTCTAAGCACGGACCCGAGAATCGAAACTGCGTTGCTGCACGTCGTCTTGCTACCAAGGTGAGCGTGTTGCCACTGAGCTGTCCTCCAGAGACACTCGGAGGTACTCTGCTTAACAAACACTTAGCCCAAACCTGTTGGTCTACATCATTGATTTCACAACCCATCCCCAAGGCTTCCAACCATTGGAGAATATCTGAACATTCCACATACACATTCACCAAATCGTTCATACATTTAGTGGCATGAGACCTGACACCCCCAACTGGTCTCCACCTTGGCTTTCTCTAGCTGGAGTCTATGATGTTGTTGTACTTGCTGTGCCAGTTCCTCTTTTTTCAACTCAGCTTCTGTTAGGGAGAATTCTCATTCTATGGCTAATTTCCGTCACCTAGTGAGTCCCCCAGCAGCTTTGCTGGATTTCTGGAATTAATTTTTTCCACTCTTACCAGTGTTTTGCTATGTGTATTTCGACTGCTTGTGTGTTCTTGGGCTCTGCAGCACACCACTCCATGAGCCCCAGTTGTGTGTGTGTTACACAGCACCTTCAGTGCAGTGACACAGGGTTGCCTTTTAGACTTCCCTCTGATTCCATTTTTCTGGGGCTGACTATCATCCCCCGGAAATAGGTAAAGTTGCCATTAACTTTACATAGTCACCTTTAAATACTACAGACCCAGTACTCCCCATCTTACATGGAGTATTGGAAAGGGTTAATTCCCATCCCTTTACGTCTGTGTCTCAAAGAGCTTTGTTTTGTTCTTTTAACATTTAGACTTGGCTGGTGGCAGTGGTATCTACCCTAACTTTTCTACCGCGATTATACTATATAAATTTGGTATTGTTCCAGGCTATTATATTAGCCTCGAACATAAACCCTCTTGACCAAATACTCTTTCTTTTAGCTCCGGTCAGGTTTATTCGCCATTTCTTTTTGTTGAAGTTCTTCTTGTGTTTTACTTTGCACAGCATACCAGGTTTGCCTTCTTTGTTCACCGTCTTTTGGCAGGCTTCTGCAGAGAAGCCCTCCTCTTGGCGCCTGGGTGTCTAGGTGGGCTGAATGTGAGGGAGGGGTGTAGTCACCCCTGCATAGGGTATCCTAGGACACCCAAGTCGCACTTTGGCATGATTGGTTGAGGTGGTTGCCCGGGCCAGACAACCCCCCTGCTGCGTGATTGACAGCCAGGCTGTGTGTATGGGGGATGGGGGATTTTCGCATAAAAGGCAGGACTCTTGGGCTGGAAGTCAGAGTCGCCACTGGAACTACAAGGAACCGAAGAGAAGCGCAGAAGAACACGGCTGCTGCAACTACCAAGTCCCGGTAAAGCCCTGCTGCAGTCCTGAGCTATCTACCCTTCAACGACCAGAGAAGATCCAGTCCGCAGTCTTCTTCCCTTGAGCCTGGTGGGGTCAACCAGCTCATCTACCACAGCCAGAGGATCCTCTTCGTGGTCGAAATCACTGCACACCGCTGTAGTGGTCCGGATAGCCATCTGAAGAACCTCTCCTGTTTTAAAGGAGTGCACCTTTTATTCACCGTCGCTGCTGCTGGCCTCATCCCTGGGTAGTGCAGCTCACTCCAGACGTCCTCCTTCTTATTAACACGACTGAAGAGCCAGGAACTATGGGTCTGCAGGAAACTACCAGGAACAACTGCCGTGGCACCAGCTTCATCCGAGAATAAGGTACTGTGTCCGACTTCGAGGGACTAGGGTGAATCCCTTTTCTCCTCATCCAAGGCTCGTCCTTGTCTTTTCTCCTTCTTATAACTTTTGCTTCCTCTTTTGATAATATCCAAGCACTCCTGGCATCCTTGAATCTTGAACTATCTGACTGTGTGATCCTCGACAACAGGAACCCTGTCCCACCTAACACTGGCGCAGGCCTATTGACTTTTATCTTTGGGTTAGAAAGTGTTCTCTGATTCTGTCTGCCTTGACAAAAGTATTGCTGATGATTTTTGCTCCCAACTCTCTTTTGGTAACTCAAGTGCTAAGTGTGGTTTTACCCCGGTAACATTTCTTCCCGCGGGTAGGTGTATCTTTAGTAAGACCGAACTGTCATTGCTGTCAAAAAGGTGATCGCATATGTATCCCCAGTAACCTCTTTTGTTTTACAACACCGGTCCAGAAAATCATAAGGTACTTACCTTGAGTTGTTTCATCCAAAGGGAATTGGTGGTGTGTAGTGTATTTTACGTGTGGTTTTAATTTTAATAGAAGTGAAGTGTTTTGCAAAAACCTTGAGTCAGTGTTTGCTTGAGTCACAGTAATTGTGGTCCTTTGTGTAATCTCTGCTACTGCTCCTTTGCTCTTGACATAAGTCTGGCTGCTCCGCTACTGCTACCACTTTAACAGTGTAGTAAAGGCTTGTATTGCCACTTGTAGTCTTAATAGTGTGTAGTGGTGCCTAAGGGCACTGCACAGGAAAATGCCTAACAGCTTCTATTTCCAACTTTTTGTATTGAAAGGGTAACTGTTCCCTTTGTAGCTACAATTTTAAAAGTTCAATCTTCAGGGCCTCCCCCTGAAGAGCAGTGCAGGCTTTAGAGGTGGCAGGAGAGGTGACAATCCCAAAAACAGATTCAGTAATAACACCTGGGTTAGGGTTCCCAGTGGTTCCACCCCTCCTCCACCCCCCTTCATCAAGAGCATCACCATCAGTCTGGTAGTCCACCAGGGCAGCTATAAGCTCCCGCCCTAGACTTATCCTCAAAGTCTAACTCCCTGGCTTCACAAGCACTCTGGAGAGCCTCCAAGCTCACCATTGTCAATTTGCCATTTGCAATAAATGCCATTGCTTGTAATGTAGTTACACCAGTATATACACACAACTAAACCTCAAATCAGCAATGTGTGGATATTTTGTAGGTGGCCAAGGTACACAATGAGGGCCTCATCACGAGTTTGGCGGTAACCCTTAAATGTGGCGGTAACACTATTACTGCCGCATTTAAGGTTAAAGCAATGGCAGAATGCTTTCTTTAGAGATAAATGCACAATTCTGAATGAGAATCCCCCCCCCCAACCTGGGCAACCTGTAATAAAAGAATTACAAGCCCAGTCCATAAATGCTCAATAAGCCTTGCTTCTTGGTTAAATGATTCAACCACCTCAACGTACCTGAAGTGGAAGAGTTTCTTCAACAGTTCTTTGATGGTATCCTTTGAGGATGGACCCCCTTTTAAGTAGGAGCCATTGGGCATCGAGATCCTCGAAGAAAAGGGGAACACTTGGGGGGATACAGCAGCTTCGACCTTCACAGTGCTCTTCGACTGATCAATCGTTTCCTCGATGGTGGAAGTCCTGGAAATGTGAGGCGTGCGGTAGATCTCGATGCAAAATGCTCAGTGCCGCAAATAAGACTGGACTTGAAAGGCCTTCGTAGGTGAGAGTTGTAGGCCCGACAGCAGGCGTTGGATGTCACAGTCAGCGGTCCTCTGGCCTGTCGTTGCTGCAGCTGCAGCACGTACCTCAGGATGGCTTCAGCAATTGGGACTCAGCCACGGCTGAACATTGGATCTTCACTCAGTCGGCGTCTTTGTCAGCTTCTGGTGGCGGGAAACCCACCGGCTGACTTCCCTTAGCGCCCGACAACCTTCGCTTTCTCCGCTGGGATAAAGTGGTTGGCGGTGATGGCATGGGAGCACTCTGTCAAATGTTCTTAGGCAAGGTGGTCATCAAGCAGCACAGCATCGAGTTGGCCCTGCTTCTGGGCAACACGATTTGACTTGACTTCCAACAGTCACGGAAATCCTCCGACCCTGGTTGCCGCCAACGGAGTTCGATGACCAGGAGCTCTCTTCAGGATTCTCGGCAGACCCCTTCTCCGGACATCAGGCTCACAGAACTGGCTTCCAGGGTGCTTCGAGGAAAAGCAGCAGTTTTTGCACAATGGTCCACCGTAGCACAAAGAGAGGTCTCCTAGCCAGGTCCTCTCTTGGATTAGTCCTTGACGGACTCAACAGATCCTGGACTACATCGAAGGAAATGCATCAGCAATCTTCTCCTCCAGCTGAGTGTCAAAAAGCAGCTGCAAGTTTCAACTTCAGCTTCTGAACAAATTGGGAAGTGAGAGGTCCCCAGATATACATATGTGTCCATCATTCACTCTTGCTGGGCCTGGCTCAGTCAGCCAATCACACAGAAGGGCATTCATGCAGGCAGGCAGCCAATCAGGCTCACAGGCACTCAGGCCATTCACTTTCAGCCAGACACCCATAACAAGGACTGTGGATTGGGGCAAGCACCCAGCCTTTCAGGTCACTACACTGCATTAATGTCAGTTTCAGGCAGGGCTGTCTCATTCATTGTGTCACACACACAGAAACTAGATGTATATTGGTCACACACCATTCACACAGGTTCCACCCCAAGGGTGTATTGACAACATACAGTCATAGAGAAGGCTCCAGCCAGTCTGACCTGGACTTTCTCTACAATACCATGTATGGTTCTACCACCCAACATCCAGTCAGGGGAAGGGACAGAGTCAGGGCTTCCCAGAACTTTAGGAAAACAGGGTAACGGGAAGTAGAAACCAAGAGACCCCAGGGGTCATCTACTGATTCCTATGGCAGGGCCTGGGTATCCCAAAATGGAGGATTCTAAGAGCTCCTATCACATCAGCATGAAGCTGCCACCAGCCCATACTCTGCTCTGTGAGCAACACACAGGTGCCCAAAAACATACACTAGGGGTACAGTGTTGTACCCCCACCCCTGGGTGCCATAAGGGTATCCCATTGGTCTTTGTTCACCAAAAACAAAAAGAGGAAGAGCTGCACTGCCAGGGATCCCAACTGGACTCCTATGCAGAAAAGAACTCAGAACATTGATAAGGCAGTAGAGGATAAGGACAGGGAGGCCATGTCCCTCCAATGCATTTCCAGCATCACACATTTCTCAAAGCACTTTCGACAGGGGGGTCCTCCTATTTACCTTCTACCCCTAGAGAAGCTGAGTTACAGTGAGAGAACCACACATTCCTCCTTTGCTTCCCACTGTTGCCTCCTTGACTTCATTAGTTCCACCACCCACCCTGACCTTTCTACTCAGCAGGAGTGAACGGATTGGCTTCTGCCAATACTAAGTGTATTATACATCGACTCCCTTCCAGAAGCACAGTCCACGAGCGCAGCAGAGGCATGCCTCCAACACCAAAGCCGCACCAAAGTTGAGCCCATCTGTGACACATGTGGCAACTTGTCTCTCTCTCCGATGTTTCTGCACTGGTTCGTCCATCTAGCAATATATTGCTACGACATGCTCCTTCCAACAGCCTTTTCCGTAGGGTTCAAAGCTGCACCGCCGGTAAGGGTTAGCCCTGCTGTTAGCCCTGTGGACTATCTTAAATCTTTTTTATTTAATGCGAGAAAACTGGTCTCTAACGCCCCTAATTGTTATGATCTTCTACATGACCGAAACCTGATTTAGGGATTTCGTCCGGCCCCTGTGTGGACCAAGCATTACCCGATAATTATAAGATCTTTTGACGCAATAGATCTTCCATCTATCCTGGTGGCGGTCTTGCTTTTATTTTTAGGGCATTTCTTGTATGCACAGCATTACCTCTGCTTCATTCCCTTAGTACGGAAGCCTGATTAGTTCATATAACCATTGAATCTTCTATGACATACCATGTTCCTGTTGTTTAGCGCTCTCCCTGTGCTTATCCTACTTTTGATGTAACTTTTTTAGAATTGCCAGCTGACCTTCAGATTCACTTGCTGATGGTTGGTGAGTTTAATATTAAGGTAAAGGGTTATTTAGAAGATACTCAGGCCGCTCGTTTTGCGTCAGCCATGATTAACTTAGAATTTCGACAACTGGTGACTGAGCCTACTCACCGACTAAGCAATACGCCCGATTTCATGTTCTCATCTATTTCAACAGTAAAAACATTATTCATCTCTTCCAGTGCCCTGAACTGATCATTTCATTATTCTGTTTTCCATTGCAGTTAAGGCTACCATCAGGTCGTCGGCTATTCGAGGCCCTTTGCAGCACAGTTGTTGGCGCTCAGTTGAAGTGGCTATGATCTCGGCTTAGATGAATGAATTGTGCGTAGCTACACAGCCCACTGACCTGTCTTCTCTTTCACAAGCTTTTTTTGCTCACAGCCGACTCCCTCGCTCCACTGTCTCCTTCTAAACCAGCGTTTAATGTCCACCTTCAAGAGCTTTGTCTTCGGCGTGGACAGCTAGAACAGAAATGGCAAATGGGCAACTGTTCTGCTACTAGATTGCTTTTCAACAGCCCACTGTAATTTACCATAAAGAAATGTTTTAGGTTAAACATTAAATAAGGTCCAGTTTTCTCTTAATTAACCTAAAGAGCTATTCACTGTAGTACGCTCACTTTCTGACTACTCGGCTAATACCGGGGTAGTGTCCCCTTTGCATGTTCTCTGCGATTCGGTGGTCGGTCAAAATATCGAAAAAATAATCTCGAAAGACAAAAAGGTCGAAAAAAAAATCTCGAAAAAAAAAAGTCGAATTTCTCTTTTTTTAATTCTATATTTATTTTGGGATCCGGGATTTAAAAAAAATGGTAAAAAAAAAAATTTAAAAAGGGGGACTGGGGGGGGGGGGAGTGGGAACCCCCCCGTGTCGAATAAAAAACATCATTAAAAAAATGCGACTTTTTTTTTCGGCCTTTTTTTTCGAGATTTTTTTTTTCGAGATTTCTATTTTCGGTATTATGACCATAAAAACCCTGCGATTCCTTATCTGATTATTTTACAGAGAAAATGTCTGCTATTCACGAGAAAATTGTGTTGCGCATCTTAGGACGGGTGACCCAAATTATGCTGCCGCCTGGTCCAGTTTTCCTCTGTTTACGCCGCTATCTGTCATTGCCGCTATGAGTCAACTAAAATCACCCTGCCCCTGGATCCCATTCCATGTGGGATATTGAAAAAAGTGGTAACCACTATTGCACCACTGATCGCTCAAGCGGTTAATCCATCGTTTTGCTCAGGGCATATTCCCTTCTCTCTGAAACACGCTTTTAAAGAAATCCACCTTGGACCCTGTCCTTCCGGTATATTTTTGCCTGACTTCATTGCTGCCTTCTCTGATGAAGCTGTTGGAATCTCTGGCTACTCCCTTTATTGAGTAGATTTCTTGAGAACTCCCTTTTCTTTGACCCCTTTCCATCCAGTTTCCGTCCTGGCCGGGGTATAGAAACAGTGTTGGACTCAGTAGTTGGTAAACTTACCAGTTTCTGTGATCAGGGTGGGGTTGGGGCATTGATCCTGCTAGATTAGGCTATGGCCTTTGACACCATCAAGCATTCCATTTTGATTGATCGGTGGGTGCAGGCAGGTATCACAGGCTCTGTGTTATCTTGGTTTCAATCTTTTCTTTCAGATCTAGCTCCGTCGTTCTCCCTCATGCCCTATCGGTCAACTGCACTGCCTTTAACTTGTGAGGTTTCTCAAGACGTGGCCCTGTCCCCATTTTGTTTAATGTTTACATCCAGCCCCTTGCTAAATTAATCCAGTCCCACGGCTTCCAATGCTATTCCTACCATATGATTATTGTCCGGCTGGTTTCATCCCAGCAGTACACTGCCCCGAGGCTTAGGTTGTGTTTGGAAGCGATTGGTAACTGGATAAGTAACAATTGGCTGAAGCTTAATGGGGACAAGACAGAGGTGCTGGTGGTTGGCCCTCTGTCGGCCTCCTCTTGCTGGACATCTCCCTTCTGGCCCTCGTCACTTGAACCTTTTCCTAATACTGTGTCAGCAGTCGAAGTACTTGGCTTCAAGAGTTTACCGTCACTATCAGCAGAGCCTCAAATTAGTAGTACACCAGGCAGGCCACTTCAAATTGAGAATTCTTTGGAAGGTCCTCCCATTTCTACTAGAGGCTCTGTGAGCACTGGTGGTCGCCTCCCTAGGTTCTGGAGCCGTAGACTACTGCAACTCCCTCTATCTTGGCCAGCTAGCCTACTCAATCCCAAAACAAAAGAGTTGATGGCTGGAAGGTTTAGAATAAATCTTGACCTCTGGCATTGCTCTGGGCAACCCTCCAGACCATCGTTCTTCTCCTGCCAAGCCATTACAAAAGGGGGAAAACCATATGCAAATCAGGCTTGGTCCCACCCCCAAAGGGGTAGTCCAGCCCGAACTGCTAGGTCACATCCCTTTTGCACAAGACCACAAGCATCCCCAGACTCAATCCAGCATATGCAGGTTCTTCAAAACCTGGCGGCCAGAGTTGCTACACACTCTCCTTATTGGGTTGACAGTGCAAAGTTGGATTTAAAAGCCTGATGTACGGTCCACCGTGCGTGTTATAGCCCAGGGGTGAATACATTATCTTCAAATTCCACCTCTATCTTCCCACTCGCACCCTTCGTTCCCTTATGACTGTCTTCTCCAGGTTCCACAATTTCACCGTATCAGGATGGGTGGTTGTGCGTTTTCAGTTGATGAAGCTTCTCAGTAGAACCAGCTCTCCTGTGTGCTTCGTGCCACAAAGGATCACATTCAGTTTCGCTGCTTGCTGAAACGTATCAGTTTTAAGAGACTGTTCGGTAGATGCATCTGCTGGGGGTCTATCCAGCACCAAGTTGCTTATTGATGTAAGTCGTGCTTTACAGGAACCCTAACATAGAACCTACTTTCAACCACACAATCCCAGTCTGATCAGGACTTACAAGCAGAAATGGCTAGCACGGGTTTCACTACAAGCAAAAACCAGGCTGTCCACCACTCAGAGCCTCTCTACTGAAAGAAAACTCACCAACATATACAGCAGCAGGGCCAACTTGGTCCAAGCCAATGCGGTCAGTCTATGTCCCTCTGTATATTAGGTCCATGTTATAGGAGGACTAAATGTCCTATCCCTCCTCAACCATGAGGGTCCACAACAATCAATCCGCACCCAAAGCATGCCCCTCTTCCCCCCTCAAACTCAGAGCTTGACCACTGATCCCGGGCTCCTTTGGAGGTGCTCCACCATCACTTGAGTAAGAACACTTCTACTCTGGCTAATGACCACCTCCAACCAACCCGAACCCAACCCCTATACAGCCAACGCCTACATTTCACTAGGAAGCAACTAACCCCCAAAGCACCAGACCTGCAAGCTGCTGACCAAGAGCACCAAACACGCAGCCACCCTATCAACCCAAATCCATCCCCAAAAGGAGCCAACCATTGCTACACAGCACTCAAACACTTGTGATGTGCACAATCAAAGCTAACAGACATACTACTGGACTCCGAGCACTTCACTCTGCTCCTCAAAGAATGTCAGGACCTTATAAAGGCTAACCTAGGTCTTCTATCAAACTTATGACAAGTAATTTAGATTTGGGCCCTGACAGGGAATTCCAAGATAGCGGGTGGGCAGTGAAGACGTGAGTGAGCCGAGCTCTGTCCCCAGATAAGGACTAGATGCACTGGCAAGGCTAAGCATATGAAGTGGAGAACCGTATGTTACCGGCACTCATCTAAAGACAAACCGGTGTGAGGGGACAGGGTGCTCACCGGGGAAAGGCTGGTGAAATTGAGAAGGTCAGCTGCCTGGGACATCAGGGCAGGCAAGCCGAAAAGAAAGACAGCGCTGTGGGAACACTGGCCCGGGTCCACGCACCCCAGAGGCCCCAAGGCGAGATCGCAGCTCTGATTCCGGCACGGCAAGGCTCTGCCGCGCCAGGGGCCTGCCACTGAGAGAGCCCTAGAGTGTGCCCCGGGTCACTGAGAAGTGGAGGTGCAAGACGGGCTTCAGTCAGGCAAGGCCCTGGGACATCGAAGCAGGAAGTTAGCGAGCGGCGACCCCTAGTAGATGCACAGTAAGATCGGGACACCTTGGAACCAAGGGAACACCGAAACCCATGTCGGAGCGCTGAAGCCTATGGGCATGGGGACGCCCACGGTTGAAGGGTCCAGGAGCGGAGTGGTCCGAGCAGACAGACGCTCAAGCTGGGGATCCCTCCCAGGACTGAGCTGCCAGGGACCCTCTGAAGGGGTGCCCTCCATCTCGCCTGCATCCAAATTTCAACACTGGGTGGCTAGGGGAGGACTGGCGGGATCCACCGGGGGGTCATCACACCTGCACGCAGTGCGGCAGCTCCAAAAGTCATGTGCAGAACCCCCCAGGAGGTCCTGTTCACATTTCCCATCAGTGGGAACCCCCACCACCCCCATCCAATACACATGGGGAGGCATTCCGGGTACGCTATGTACCACCCCCAGGAGGAATAATCGACTGCAGTGCTAACTACACAGGTACCTTTGGAAAGTAAGCAGGGGAGCGGCCAGACGGTCAACAGGAGGTTCCCACATACACTCACTATAGTGCAGTCGCAATTCTACTAAAACCCAGAGGGCCCCTGGAGCTTGCGCGACACCCTCACAGACATACAACGCGTCATTGAAGAGACCAATGCCAGGGATCAGGGGGTAAAGGAAGTCCTAATAAGCGGCCCAAGACATCAGCGCATCAAAATAGCACAATTCAATTCTGCTAGTCAAATAAAACCTGGACGCACACTCCCACCTGAAATAGTCCTCGGCCCAGGAGCCACAGGAAGATACGGTGGACGGGGAGGGCCCAGTCATGGCAGCGTCCAGGGCATACTTGGAGGCCTGCTTCAACGAATTTCAAGACAGACATATTTCCTCCTTTCAGACACAATTTATGAACTTCACTATAGAGGTGAAGCAAGTGATACGCGAGAGGGAGGACATTGCCTCTCTAGAGGAACGCACGGACACCACTGAAAGGGCACTCCAGGAGGTGGTAGAGCATAGCATGAGAACGGAGGAGGCCCTGGAGGACCTCAAGAGGATCTCCTGTAATGCAGAACTGCAGTGCGAAGACCTAGAAACGAGATCCTCCAGATCGAGCATACGCATTCGTAATGTACCAGAGACGTTGGGAGACTCAGAGCTTAAAGAAGCAGTACTATACGTCTTCACAGATCTTCTGTGGGCAGACGTGCAGCCAGATATCCGATTGACAGGGTCCACGGAACAGGCTCCAGAAGACAGAAGCCAGGAGTGCTTCCGAAGGAAACTTTGGTAACGCAGCAAGATACCCACAAAAAGAACTAATCCTGTAAACTGCCTGCTACGCGCGATCTATTACCTATAATGGGGCAGCAATCACCATTATAGGTAATTGCTGCACCATTATAGTGGTTTGTCTGGCGAGACAAACCAGACTCACCTTTTATTCTGCGCTTCACCAGTCAGACTGCCCTGCTCAGCCCCTGCAAAGGGCATATCTGCAATCAGTGCTGCTAGCTAGGATCTCCCCTGAGGAGCAGGACGCATTAGTGGCGGACATAACGGTAGAAGTGCGACATGTGATCAGAAATCTTACGCAAAATAAATCCCCAGGTCTGGACAGCTTCCCTGCCTCATTTCACAAAACATTCTAATCGATCTTGACCCCCCAAATGACCAAATGATTAAACTCCTTCGGTAGGAGTGGCCCTACTACCCCGACAATGGAGGAGGCAAAACTGGTCCTTTCCCTAAACCGGTGAAGGACCCAACACTTTGCAGGTCCTACAGACCAATAATCACTCTCATAAACGCTGACGCTAAGATCTACTCGAAAATACTAGCAAATAGGTTGGAGACATTACTGCTGATATTAATATATCCAGACCAGGCAGGGTTTTTCACGCAATGGCATTTACACAACATATGGGGAGCATGCCAGCTCAGAGAGAAAACAAGATTGAAGGAGGTCCCTGCGGTCTTCCTCTCATTGGACACCGAAAAAGAGTCAAATGGTCCTTTTTACTCGAGACCATGGACAAAATGGCATTCAGACCTGCTTTCTTGGGCAAAGTCTGAGCAAGTTATAAAAACCCACTGGCAGACTCTCTATAAATAATCAGCTATCCCAACTGGTCCTGGTGAGCAGAGGTACCAAGCAGGCATGCCCTCTTTCGCCACTGATATATGCCATACACCTGGAGCCCTGGGCCTGTCTGAGGTATCTCTTTTGGGGGGGTGAGGAGAGGGAGTGGAACATAAAATCATGGCCTATGCGGATGACATGCTCCACACATTGACGGATCCTGAGGAATCGCTTCCAGCTGTGATCCGGGAGATCGACGCGTTCAACGCAGTAGCAGGGCTGAAGGTTAATGTTAACAAACTCGAAATCCTAAAACTGTCATTGGAGAGAGATGGCTTGAGGCATGCTAAAACAGCCATGAGTTTCTGTTGGGTACAGGAGGGGATAACACTTCTGGGGATTACTTCAACAAGCAATCTGTCGGTACGATACAATGCAAACTATACAACTCTGCTGGCAACAACTTAACAGCAGCTTCGTACATGGGGGGTCCACTCTGGGTCTCGGTCGCATAAGCACAATTAAGATGGTCGTACTGCTGAAAGTCCTATAATACTTCCAGGCACTCCCTAGAAGGGTTCCGCGCCTCATATGTCGGGCACTCAATAGAATGATCACTACATTCACCTGGAAAAACAACCCCCCCACCCCCAAGAATAGCACTAAAGACACTGATGGCCCCTGCATGCAATGGCAGACTAGGCCTCCCGCACGTTCTTCAATATTACCACACAGCCCAACTCAGAGTCATTAAAGATCGGTTTACCCAAACATCTGACACACGGTTGGTACAAATGGATCAGGCAGTGGTGGGGACCCCGCTTGATTAAACCCTATGGCTGCCCAAGGCTGAACCGCTGAAAAATGTGCAGAAAAAGCATGGTCACAAAATTTGTTGGACACATGGATAAGGCGGTTCTACTGCATCAAATTACCTCCTTCCCCTCCCAGTTTACCCCGATATTCCGTAACCCGCGATTCACTCAAGGTCTGGCAAAAGGTTCCTTCCCTTGCTGGAAAGCGGCAGGGTGTGTAACATTGAGGGACATGTAGAGCCACGCGACCCATCACACCATATGAGAAATTCTGACTATCGGACCCTGGGGACAAACACCTTATATCCATACTCCACAAATTGCTAACCGATGACTCCCCGTCCACTGGTCTCACATACAAACACAAATGGGAAACCACAATGGGAGTTCCAATCCTAGAAGACAAATGGGCACAACTCTGGGCCGACATTCCAAAACATACACAATCGATAGAAAATGAGGGAACGCTGGTATAATCACATGACCCAATGGCACTATACTCCTGAACGCCTGCATCAGATGAACCCTAGCATGTCCCAGAAATGTAGGAGGGACTGTGGGGGCTTGGAGGAACCGGCTGCACATTTGGTGGGAGTATCCAAAATTGGGAAAGTGTTGGGAACTAATCAACAATAACATTCAATGCATACTTGGACCTCAAACCAAAAGGGGAGCCAAAGAAAGCTTGCTATGTCTAAGGGAACCTACTGGCGCCTCTTTGCCGAAATCCAAGAGTAAAGCTTACACGATCCTAAGCTTAGCAGCACTACTGGTCATTGCACAGAAATGGAAGTCTACCGAACCCCCACATGAGAACGACTGGTTTATCAAGGTCTGCAACTTTGTTTCGCTTGAGTGGGCCACATATCTGATACAAGGAGACCAAAATAAATTCACGTTGGAGTGGGAGATGGTATTGACTTTTCTACATGACCGCAGAGAGTGCTATTGTCCGCAGAAACTAAGCATCTTGGGGGATTTACTGAATATAGACGTAAATTACCTACCCTGGTTAGCACACAGGATAAGCTGTGGGTGGGAGGTAGTTCTATAGGGGGGGTACATTTGGTCAGTAAGTTCCGTTATATAGAAATGCCAATAAAAAGATATAAAAAAATATTTTGATTTGTAGTTTAGTGAATTTATATAGCGCTGTATGCCAAAGCAGTGCTACAAAAGAAATGGTACAAAAATATGTCAAACTAAAGCAATTGCCAAAGCATTCAAGAAGATAGCAAGATGGTCTTAAAACGAGTATGAAACAGAGAAAAGGAGGTCGAAGAATGAATATCGAGGGGGAGCTTATTCCAAAATATTGGTGCTAGAAATGAAAAGGAGAGGAACCAGGATGAAGCACATGAAGTGGGGGGTGGGGGGTGAAGAGGGAGGAAGAAAATAAAAACAGTCCTACTAGGCCATGTGTCATTCAGAACATGCAAGTGCAGCAACAAGAAAAGCAGGGGAGTGGGGGTTGGGAGGGGGCGGGATGCTGTGGAAGTGTGTTGCAAGCATTTCTACACTCAGGATACTCCACTCAGAAAAGATATGGCAGAGAACTTGAACATTTAACTCCCACTTGTTCTTTGCATTAGACCGGCGGCTGAGGGAATCGGCTGCTGTGTTCTCCTGGCCAGGACTATGCTCTGCCTGCAGCCAAATTCTCTTCTGACAGCCCCTTCCCACATCTGAATGGAAAGGTTCATAAGGCGCAGATTTGGTCCCCTCTTGCTTATTGAAATAAAATATTGCAACTGAGTTGTCCATCCGGATTCTATGTTATTGTACATACTGGACTGGAAAGTATTCAACGCTGGAAATATCACAGCAGCTCGAGGTAGTTGATGTAATGTTTCCTGTCCATGGATGAGCACAGATCAAACACCTCCAAGTGACCTAGCGAAGCAGAGTCAATTGTCAAAATCATATGAGGGGAGTGAGACCCCAGAGAAAGGTTGGCAAAGTTTAACCATCATACAAGGGTGGGAGCCATCTCCAGGGAAACCCAAAATGAATTGAGAATCTGGGTCTGTTGCCTGAGACCAGCTTTGCCTGGGCATCATTTGTGTACGTCTCATCTTCAACCTTGCTAGAGGAAGGGCTAAGATGCAGAATGCCAGTAAGCCCAGAAGCCTCTGCAACCACTATGCTGACCTGTTGGTGGAGTTCAAAAATAGGGAACATGGATGCACTATGTCCCTCATCCTGTCATTTGTTAGAACAACCTTGGCACTGAGTGTTCCATTGAAAATCCAAGACAATCAGGTCCTGCATGACCATCATTGAAGACGTCCTCCAGGTCACCGACAATCCTAGTTTGAAGAGAAGCTTAAGTAACAAATGCATTTGTGATGCTGCTTTCTGAGGGCAGTGACTCCTGAGGAGCCAGCTGTCCAAATATCGATGGACTCCATGAAGACAGAGAAAAACAGCTATCACAGCCATCGTCTTCGTGAAGACTTTTGGCGCCAAGCTCAGCCGAACAGGGAGGACATGGTAATAAAAGCCCCCCCCTACCAAAAAAACAAAGGTATTTGTAGTGTTAGAGCCAATAGGAAGGTACACATCCTGAAGATCTACTACACAGAGCAAATCATCCTTTACAAGGCGGAGTGGATTTGTGTAGACATGATCATCTTGAATCTATTTGGGGGATTGAAATTGGACAGGTCTAATAATGTGCAGGCCAGCCAGGATGTATTTTAGCACTGTAAAAATGTGTCAGTAGAAGGCACCCACCCTCTTCCACCAGAAGGACAAGTTCTATCGCCCTAATATCCAGAGGTTTCTGAATCTCCGAACGAAGAGAGGGCGATTCGGTCTGCTGTAGAGGAGGACAGGACAGAAGAATTGATGGACGTGGAAGATAGAAACCCGATAGAACCCACAGATCCTCCTAGTGTGACTATGGCTCTCTGGCGTGGCTGACTTCTTTCCTCTCTGACCGACCCTCCCAGGTCCAACTTGGGTCCTTCCTCTCCGACATCTTTTTCTCTACCTGTGGTGTCCTCCAGGGGTCTAACCTCTCTCCCTGGCTGTTCAACCAATACCTGGCACTCCTTGCCCACCACATCGCCGCTCTCTGTCCCAACTTTCAGTGCTATGCGGATGATACCCAGCTCATTTTCAGGCTATCCTCGGCCTCCTCCTCTCCTTCCCTCTTCTCTGACTGCCTGTCTGCCATCCAGAAATGGTGTGCCGCCAACGACCTCTGCCTTAATGCCAGTAAGACTGAGATTCTACTCATCGGCACACCCACTCCCTCCTTCCCTGCAGCTCTCTGGCTGGCCTCTCTTGGCCCTCCTCCCATCCCACCTGCAAGGCTAAAAACCTCAGGGTCATCTTCGACTCTGCACTCTCCTTCTCCCCTCACATCTCTGATGTCTCTAAGAAGTCACACTACCAGCTGCACCTCCTTAGAGGTATGTCATGATGCCTATCTCCAAGGAGCCAGGTCCGACCCAGCAACCCCAGAGGCAGGCATCATACCATCATACCATCATACCATCATACCTACCTACCTACCTACCTCCCCTCCCTCCCCTCCCTCCCTCCCTCCCTCCCTCCCTCCCTCCCTCCCTCCCTCCCTCCCTCCCTCCCTCCCTCCCTCCCTCCCTCCCTCCCTCCCTCCCTCCCTCCCTCCCTCCCTCCCTCCCTCCCTCCCTCCCTCCCTTCCTTCCTTCCTTCCTTCCTTCCTTCCTTCCTTCCTTCCTTCCTTCCTTCCTTCCTTCCTTCCTTCCTTCCTTCCTTCCTTCCTTCCTTCCTTCCTTCCTTCCTTCCTTCCTTCCTTCCTTCCTTCCTTCCTTCCTTCCTTCCTTCCTTCCTTCCTTCCTTCCTTCCTTCCTTCCTTCCTTCCTCCCTCCCTTCCTCCCTCCCTTCCTCCCTCCCTTCCTCCCTCCCTTCCCCCCCCCCCCCCCACGGAAGTGCCAGCGGGCCCAAGCTGGGGCCCTTTGGACACAGTCCTGGCGCCTTAGGCGCCAGGCTCATGTTAGACCCTTGTCCTGGCGCCTTAGGCGCCAGGCTCATAAAGCTAGACATGTGTTCAAGTGTTTTAATGTGCACTTACCTGATGCAGACCATGCTGCCACATCCAGGCCCTCTTGAGGCCTGAATGGAACTACTTTACCTGTGGGACTACTTTCCACCTGGGTGTGGTCGGGGAAGGATACATACCTGATCGGTGGAAGGATACATACCTGGAACTTCTTCCAAAGCTATTTAAACCACGCCCGATCAGCAACTCACGCTTCGTGTTGTTCTGCTCCTCGCAGCTGGACGCTCACCGTGTCAGCTCCTGCATCTGGACTTCAGCCACGCCTGTCAGCATCCTGGGTCGCCTGCAAAGGGAGATAAGAGAGAATTGGAGGAGAAAGAAGACCTTACCAGCTAAAGCTGCATCACGGAGACATCACACCGACGATCCTGAAAGGGAAGACATCATTTTAAAAGCATTTCGCTTCGATCGCTGCAGCGCTGCATTTCACTCACCTTTCCTGGGTGCCTCCATCTTCAGCAGCGATCATCCGGATCCGCAGCCACTTCCCAGAGCCTAGAGAGAAAAAGACAAGAACACAAGGTGAGAGAAGGAAGGGAATAGGAAAGGCTCAGTTTCCTTCTAAGACTTACCTGTTGGGTCATTCCCATTTAATTTCGGGTCCTGCCGCTTCCTGGCATTCCGGACCCCGGCCCCTATGGGGGGAAAAAAGAGAAGGACATTGAATGAGCGAATGCAAAGACATTACCTGAACGCTCATCCAGAACTTACCTGTCATTTACTGGAACTGAACGTTTCACTTCGGGTCGGCGCCATATCTCCGGCATTCCGAACCCCGGCCCCTAAGGGGGAAAAAAAGACATAAGCATTAGCGCTTGCTGCAATAAGACAATGAACATTATTATTAAGCTTGAACTTTTGAACTTGCAACAGAACTCTTACAGCGCCTCACCTGAATAGTCAAGCTTATTTTGAACTCCCATCAAACCTCAATCCAGTGAAGTAACTGGGTTTCAACGCGCCCCTGCATCAGAAGCAGGATGGAGAACTCATCCTTCCTGACCCTAAGGTGAGACTTCACGGGGAATCGTGGAAGGGTATCGTGGAGGGCTGGAAGGGAGTGGGAGGCTTGAGCATTATTCCATCAGTAGGTAATACTCCCTTTTCACGCACAGGGGAATATTCCTGCGAGCCAGAAAAGACCAGAGTAGAGGGGCCCTTCCAGTCCATCTTCAGAGTCCTGCGCTTCACCACTGAAGAAGCATCAGCACTCGAAGCCAGACCTGCGCCTCCGTGGGAATCAGGTGAGCGTGACAGAACACGAAGCCTACCCACAATTTCCCACCCGGGCGCTATGGAGACTTCCGAGACAGATCAGCTGGCCCAGCTTTTGGGGGAATTACGGGAAGAAGTGCACTCAGCCCGCCAGGAGACTAACGCTCTCAAAAGAGAACTGATCCTATCAAAGGAAAGAACTGATGACCTGGCCAAAAGGTTATTGCAGGCCCAGGCAGGGCACACTCCTTTACCTAATTCCAGAGGTACTTCCACATCAATGGGTTTGAATAACCCGGTTCAAATCAATCTACCTGGACACATGCCTTTGGCCCCGCCTGAACGTTTTGCGGGGGATCCCAAGAAATATGCCGTCTTTATGAACCAATGGCGTTTACACTTTCTATGCAGACCCGGGGCCTTCCCTAACGACCAGACCAAGGTAGCTTTTATACTATCTTACCTCAGTGGCAGTGCTGCCGATTGGTCTATTCCATTGGTAAATCAGGATGATCCCATTCTCCAGGATTTTCAGGGCTTCCAGGCCAGCATGGAAAGATTGTTTGCTCGACACTCTCAAGGACAGGCCCTTGATAACGAACTGCTATCCTTACGACAAGGTAATCAGGATCTCCTGTCCTACGTTGCCACCTTTAATAGACTGGTTGTGGAAACTGGATGGCCAGAAAACAAAAGGATCACATTGTTTCATTGAGGCCTGCGCGGAGAGCTTAAGGATGTTCTAGCTCAGATTGTAAATCTACCCCAGGTCTGCGCAGACTACATAGACTTGGTGGTTCAACTTGATCACAGACTTCAAAATAGAAAAGCAGATCGGTTCAAGTACGAAACCCGAGTACCGATCAAAACCCACGCTAACTCCAAGAGTCCCGACTTATCCGAACCTATGCAAATCGGCGGTGTTAAAGGACCATTAACGCAGAAGGAACGAGAGAGAAGGCGGCAAATGCAACTTTGTCTGTATTGCGGGACTTCCGGTCACTTCCTTCGAAATTGTCCGGTTAAACCACCTAAGAAGGTGGTTGGAGCAACTGATAACGATTTATTGACACCTGATTCGGGAAACGACCTAGCCCGACAAGCGTAGGGGTCCGCTTGCCGAGCTTGAAAACAAACTCTTTGACCTCGCATTTTGTCATGCCAATGGTGCTCGTGGACCCAAAACAGCCTCAGCAGTTGCATGCTATAAAAGCGTACATCGACAGTGGAGCTATTGGAAATTACATAGACCGTGAATTGGCTTATAGGATTAAGCTCCCTCTCCGCCCGAAAGTAACCCAAGATGTCATTACTACAGTAGATGGAACCGAAATAGCCTCAGGGCCTGTAACGCATTCCACTGTTGAAGTGACACTGGTGGGTCAGGATGGACATCGGGAAGCAATTGTGTTTGATGTGATCAAGGCCCCACAATTTCAAGTAATCCTTGGAATTCCTTGGTTAGAAACACATAATCCCAGAATTGACTGGCGAGCAAAGAAGATAAGTTTTCCTGATTGTGAACCAACTTGTTATCCAAGAAATCCAGTTATGGGTCTAGCCTCAGCAACTTCCAGCCCTGTACAGCTACCGTCTGAAAACCAAGAATTCCAAGACGTTTTTCAGAAGGAACAGGCTAACACGTTACCTCCCCATCGGTCTTATGATTGCCAAATCGATCTGGTACCCAATGCTCAACTACCTTGTAGTAGGATTTATGCTCTTACGGAACCTGAGAACCTGCATCTGCGTCAGTATTTAGATCAGTACCTAGCCAATGGTTTTATTCGCCCGTCCAAGTCTCCTGTCTCCTCAGCTCTGTTCTTCGTGCCGAAAAAAGAGGGCGACCTTAGAACATGTATAGACTATTGCGCCCTAAATCAAATAACGATTAAGAATCGTTATCCTCTGCCCCTGAACCCTGAGCTTATCGACCAGGTGAAAGACGCTTGTGTGTACACCAAGTTAGATCTCTGAGGAGCTTATCACCTGGTGCGTATAAAAGAAGGCGACGAATGGAAGACTGCATTCCGCACCAAATTTGGGCTCTTCGAATATCAGGTGATGCCCTTCGGTTTGTGCAATGCACCTGCCGCCTTTCAGTACTTTATGAATGATGTTCTTCAGGAACTTATCGATGTCTGTGTCATTGTTTATATTGACGACATCCTGGTGTACTCTTCTTCAGAATCCGATCACAGAAAACATGTTAGGGCAGTTCTTGAGAAATTGCGCCAGCACAGACTATTTGCAAAGCTCGAAAAATGCGTTTTTCATACCACAGAAGTTGAGTTTCTCGGATTCATCCTGACACCTCAAGGAGTCCGAATGGACTCGCGAAAGGTGGACGCCATCGTCAAATGGCCATCTCCTAGCTCGGTGAAGGGAGTTCAGAGCATGCTCGGCTTCGCCAATTTCTATCGAAGATTCATCCCGGAATTTTCCCGAACAGTCCAACCCATCACAGCTCTCCTAAAGAAAAACAAACGCTTTGAATGGACTCTTGAGGCCGAACAAGCCTTTCAGGACCTGAAAACCAAATTCACCTCTGCACCTGTATTGAAGCACCCGCACCCAGATCTCCCTTACATTGTGGAAACCGACGCATCCAGTTCGGCCATGGGAGCTGTCCTGTCGCAAAGAGACCCAGAAACTAACCAACTACACCCTGTGGCCTTTTGGTCCAGGAAATGTTCTCCTCCTGAAATCAACTACGCAATTACCGACAAAGAGTTACTGGCTATTAAATCTGCTTTCAAGGCTTGGCGTCACTACCTTCTCGGGGCAAGACACACCATCACCGTAATTACGGACCACAGAAATTTACAGTATTTAAAGACGGCCAAAGCTCAATCTTCACGACAACTCCGATGGGCTCTATTCTTTGCGGAATTTGATTTTGTAATTACCTATCGCCCTGACTGCAAGAATGGTAAAGCGGACGCCTTATCCCGGATTGGCATGGAAGAACCCAATTCGAGTTTAGAACCTGTGCCATCATACCTGAACAAAGAATCTTAGGCCTAACTTCATTGCAAACTATTGAGGACATCCAAACGCAAGTAAAACAACTTCTAGACTCTTCAGCCTTACTAGAATGGAGTCAAATGGGTCCTCATTACACCGTTAAGGATGATTTACCCTACTTCCAGGAGCGGTTGTTTCTGCCAAGTAAAGAATTGCAAGAACTTGTTATTGCCCATCATCATGAATCATTAATGGAAGGACACCCTGGTATCGCTAAAATGGAGGAAAAAATCAAACGCCACTTCTGGTGGCCTTCTTGGAGAAAAGACATAAAGTCTTTTGTATTGTCTTGCGGAATTTGCGCCCAAAACAAGGGTCAAAAGAAAAGGCCAGCCGGTCTACTTCAACCCTTGGATATTCCACCGGCACCATGGCACACCTTGTCAATGAACTTTATAACTGACCTGCCTCCTTGTGCTGGTTACAACACTATCCTTGTAATTGTGGATCTATTCTCCAAAATGGCCCACTTTATCCCTTTAAAAGGCTTGCCTTCAGCTTCCACCTTGGCCAAGGAATTTCTGGAGAATATAGTTCGCATACATGGTTTCCCTTCCATATTAGTCTCGGATCGTGGAAGTCAATTTATCTCCCATTTTTGGAAGAAGTGTTGCCAACTAGCACAAATAGATGTGCGGTTATCCACCAGCCACCACCCCCAGACCGACGGACAAACCGAGAGAACCAATCAGACTCTCGAGCAATATCTTCGGTGCATGTTACACCAATCCGAGTCAAATTGGAAAGACATCCTTTGGAGCGCAGAATATGCATAAACAATTCAGTGCATTCTGGAACCGGACAAACTCCTTTTTATACTTTGTATGGTCACCATCCTCGGACCTCTGACCTAGACCCACCTCTGACCCTGGAAATGCCCACAGTAAATCATCTGCATTCCACAATAACCCGAGCCTTCAAAGAAGCTGCAACTCATTTACAGCAAGCCAAGAAAAAGTATAAAGAAAACGCTGATTTGCACCGAAGTAAAACTCCTCCTTACCAAGTAGGAGACCAGGTATGGCTAGCAATGAAACATTTACCCCTCAAGGGCCCGCGAACCTTCAATCCCAGATTCATAGGACCTTATCCCATCAAGGCTATAATCAATCCCGTGGCCTTTAAACTGGATTTACCGTCTAAGATGCGTATTCATCCAGTTTTTCATGCATCACTTTTGAAGCCAGTACAACCAGGGACCCGACTGTCCAAGCCTCCAGACCCAGTTCAAATTGAAGGGGAATTAGAATTCGAAGTTAAAGACATTTTAGACTCCAAGGTGTTAAAGTCAAAACTCTTCTATCTTGTTGACTGGAAGGGATATGGACCTCAGGAGAGATCGTGGGAGCCTAGTAACCATGTTCACGCACCTCGATTAATACAAAGGTTCTACCGGAGATTTCCGAACAAGCCAAAACCCCCGGAGGGAACAACCTTGGGAGGGGCCTTGAGGGGGGTACTGTCCTCCAAGGAGCCAGGTCCAACCCAGCAACCCCAGAGGCAGGCATCATTCCCCCCATGGAAGTGCCAGCGGGCCCAAGCTGGGGCCCTTTGGACACAGTCCTGGCGCCTTAGGCGCCAGGCTCATACAGCTAGACATGTATTCAAGTGTTTTAATGTGCACTTACCTGATGCAGACCATGCTGCTACATCCAGGCCCTCTTGAGGCCTGAATGGAACTACTTTACCTGTGGGACTACTTTCCACCTGGGTGTGGTCGGGGAAGGATACATACCTGATCGGTGGAAGGATACATACCTGGAACTTCTTCCAAAGCTATTTAAACCACGCCCGATCAGCAACTCACGCTTCGCGTTGTTCTGCTCCTCGCAGCTGGACGCTCACCGTGTCAGCTCCTGCATCTGGACTTCAGCCACGCCTGTCAGCATCCTGGGTCGCCTGCAAAGGGAGATAAGAGAGAATTGGGGAGAAAGAAGACCCTACCAGCTAAAGCTGCATCACAGAGAAATCACACCGACGATCCTGAAAGGGAAGACATCATTTTAAAAGCATTTCGCTTCGATCGCTGCAGCGCTGCATTTCACTCACCTTTCCTGGGCGCCTCCATCTTCAGCAGCGATCATCCGGATCCGCACCCACTTCTCAGAGCCTAGAGAGAAAAAGACAAGAAAACAAGGTGAGAGAAGGAAGGGAATAGGAAAGGCTCAGTTTCCTTCTAAGACTTACCTGTTGGGTTATTCCCATTTCATTTCGGGTCCTGCCGCTTCCTGGCATTCCGGACCCCAGCCCCTATGGGGGAAGAAAGACAAGGACATTGAATGAGCGAATGCAAAGACATTACCTGAACGCTCATCCAGAACTTACCTGTCATTTACTGGAACTGCACGTTTCACTTCGGGTCGGTGCCATATCTCCGGCATTCCGAACCCCGGCCCCTAAGGGGAAAAAAGACATAAGCATTAGCGCTTGCTGCAAAAAGACAATGAACATTATTATTAAGCTTGAACTTTTGAACTTGCAACAGAACTCTTACAGCGCCTCACCTGAATAGTCAAGCTTATTTTGAACTCCCATCAAACCTCAATCCAGTGAAGTAACTGGGTTTCAACGCGCCCCTGCATCAGAAGCAGGATGGAGAACTCATCCTTCCAGACCCTAAGGTGAGACTTCACGGGGAATCGTGGAAGGGTCTCGTGGAGGGCTGGAAGGGAGTGGGAGGCTTGAGCATTATTCCATCAGTAGGTAATACTCCCTTTTCACGCACAGGGGAATATTCCTGCGAGCCAGAAAAGACCAGAGTAGAGGGGCCCTTCCAGTCCATCTTCAGAGTCCTGCGCTTCACCACTGAAGAAGCATCAGCACTCAAAGCCAGACCTGCGCCTCCGTGGGAATCAGGTGAGCGTGACAGGTATTATTCCTTTCCGCTCCTTCCCCCAGAAGCTCACCGTCTCCAGAGCCCTAGTCCTCTCCAAGCTGGACTACTGTAACAGCCTCTATCTAAATCTCCCTGCCTCCACTCTCCGCCCTCTGCAACTTATCCAGAACAGGACTGCGAGACTTGTCCTTGGCCTCAAGCCCAGGGATCGTATCTCTCCAGGACTGAAATCTCTGCACTGGCTCCCAGTGGCTGTGAGGATTAAGTTCAAAACCCTCTGCATTGTAAACAAGGCCTTCTGGGGTCTGGGGCCGCACTACCTTCAACTCTCTCTTCCTAAATATCTTCCCTCTCGAGCTCTTCGCTCATCTGCCTCCAACTCCCTTAGAGTCAGTCGCTTCTCCAAGCAACGAGTTGGTGGCAGATCACTCTCTTCGGCAGGGGCCTCTCTCTGGAACAGCCTTCCTGCCTCCCTGAAACTCGAGGAGAACCATCTTCGGTTCCAGAAACACCTCAAAACCTTCTTCATTGCTTCTGCTTTCTCTCCTCCACTCCCTTGCTGAATTCCTGACTGAAATTGCACTGGTTACCTGGCCACCCTTCTGATCTCTGGCCCAGGCCCTGTCAATTACCCACCTGCACTGCCTCCCTGGCAACCTCTGCACTTGGGGACTGTTTTTCTGTATCCCTTCAGTCCCCCTATCAGCACTTACGTCTGCACTTCCTTGCACTGGCCACTAGCTGGCTGTTTTATGTGTCTTATTATTCCACTTCCCATGCACTGCACTTTCCCCTTTCCCCTCCCCCTGTGCACTTTTCCTTCCCCCCCTTCCCATGCACTTGCGCAATCTGAATAACACCGGGCCTAGTAGGATCGTTGTCTGTCCTCCCTTTGTCCCCCCCTTGCCTCGTCACGCCTTGAAACACTTGTGTATAGGCGCGTTATAAATGCCATATCATATCATAACTGATGGATCCCCCTACAGGCGTCAAGTGGAACCATTCCAAACCATCATTTGGTATTGTGATGAAGCCGAGGATGTCGTCCCTTCACCCAGAGTGGGGGGCAGGAGGGGGACTTTCCCATGGAGTCAGGGTGGTACATCCACAGTACAATAATTCCCCTGGGTGTGGTGCACTGAGGGAGGATCACACAGGGAAGAGTCCTCCCCCAACCCCTATGGGATTAGGGGTAGTCATCATCAGAGACGTGGTACCAGTCCACTCTACCATGTCCATACCCTTTGACAAATCCTCCTGTATTCCCTATAGATGAAGCGAATATATTCGTGCCAAGTCAGCCAAACTCTGTTACCATGTTGTTACCAAGCTGGTCATGCTAACTTGGATAATATTGAAAAGTGACATTCTACCAAGTATTGCACATGTAACTTAAAAAAGTAGATACTGTGACAAAGATGATATGATGTGGCATTTATAATGCGCCTGTACACAAGTGTTTCTAGGCACAATATATATTGTTGGCAACTCAAGTTACAGAACAATGAAAACCCAAATGATACAAAGTGTTGTGCCTATAACATTAAGACTTGTACCATGACGAAGATGATCAGGAAGCAAAGGATCACTCATGAGTGGGGCTAGCGGTCTAGTCCCCAGCAGCCAGTGATTGGCTACGCGGAATACAACAATCCGATGCAGACGATCCATTGCAGTTCAAGCTCAGACACAGAGGAGAAGCAAGAGAGCGACAGCCATCCACCAAAGAAGACAAGTGGGAGCCATAACCAGATGCGAAGCGAACCGCGGGAGACTGAGTGCACAGCCGAATGGAGGCCTCAGTTTTCAGGAATGGTCTAGACCCCACTGGATACCCATACACTATCGGAGCCTCCAGGAAGGCCACAGCTGCCCAGGAGCCGCTGGTGCCACAAAGGTGAAGGCAAACAGGTATACAGGTTTCCCAAGAGCTGAGAGAGGTCTGGGGACATACCCGTTGAAAGTCAAGAGTGAAGCCAAGCCGATACAACAGAACTCTGCAAGTCTGGGACCCACACCCAATAGCAATGGGGCCTGAGACCCTATCTAAAGAGAGGGTCTGGGATTGTGAAGGGAATAAGACAATTGCATACTTGGCAGGATAGTGAACCATACGGATACCACAGTAACGTGCAAGTCAGAGACCCCACATCGAGAGGGTCTGAGATCCTGATGAGAGTCTGGGACTGAAACAAATGAGAGAAATGTTGTGACAGTGAACTAAAGAGTGACCCAAGTGGACACCAAGCAACATCGCAAGTCTGAGGATTGCACCCAAGTAGAAAGGATTTTCGGCCCCAAAGAGAAATGAACTAATCTGGACAAAGAAGTTACAAGTCAGAGACGCGCACTCCCAAAGAGACTAAGAATAATAAGATGAAAACCCTGCGATAGAAAAGAGGGAGTTCTACACTTGGTAGCGGATGGGCCATGGTGATAAGGACACAAGAACTGTGAAGCTAACAATCCCTCTTGAACTAAATTATGACTTAAGAGGAAGTCTAGAGGAAAGGAGCACAACCTGGGGATTTGCAAACTTGCATTTATGGAACATTATTGTGCATCATTGTTTCACCACCAGCAAAAATGGGAACATTTATTAATTTGGGAAGAGACCATATTTGCAGTGTTATCTTCGATTATTAGTGTTGGACAGAAGTAGGTTTTGGGGACACAACAGTGACAGACTTTTCAGTGTCAGAGTTCCTGACAATACCATTAGTTGCCTTTGAGGTAGAGAAATTCCTCTTAGCTTTGGGGAGGCATTTTTCCAACCTCATTATTATTGATTAAATTATTTATCCAAAACAAAACATACAAACATTGTGTCCGCGCCACACTTCTGCACACTTACAGTATTCCTATCGGAAGAGTGGGTACTAGTTCCAGAGGTGGAGGCTGCTGAGTAAGAGTAAAGCTCTCTCGCTCTCTGCTGCTTACAAGGCTAGGGCCGATTGGGGAGCAGTTCGGCTGGTGAAATTTTCGATCTTGAAAACTTCAAAACCCTGAAAAGGATCTTGAACAAAGTTCTGATTGGGTGGGAGGGGGTGAAAGGACTTGCAGCAGAGATTTTGCAACAACAGACAGCAATTTTGCCATCAAAGTACTCACTTTGGTTTTTGCCAACTCAATCAGTAGAGCTCCAGAAAAGATCTTTACCCTTGAAGGGAAGATCCAGAAACTTGTCTTGGTCCTCCTTCATGAACTTGGTTGCGTGTAGCCAGACCTGGCAGCTGACATCTACACTGATCATAAGGATGCGGCCCAAGTATCAATATGATGTGCAGCACCTTCTAACAGGTCTTGAACCAGAACTCTGGCATCCGATAAACCAGTTTTGAAATGCCCAAGTGTGTCTAAGAGAATGAACTGTTCAAATTCCAAAAGCTCCTACCAGAGTTTTAGGTTTGACACAGCAAGCATCACATATGTATTTGCTTGACAGAGCTAGAGAGGGCCGCATTTCTTCCCAACCCCCTCCAACCTCTTATTGACAAGACTTGCGATGCCTACGACGATGTAAAAGACTTGGGGACATGTGGTTAGGGGTATTTCCTCAGAAGCTTTTAGCCTGTATCGAGCATCTTTTTGTTTACGTATTGGCCCATGTGTGGCTTCTTCCACACTTTCCAGGCCCCAGCCAAAATATCCCTTTGAAGGAAAAGGCCTGACCATTCCTGTCTTTAAAATAAGAGCTCCTGACAACTCCCGCCTGCAGAGAAGGTGGTTCAGGTGTCGAAATGTCTAAATACGGCATAAGATCAAGCACCCTATTATGAAATACCCCTTTTGACGAAGGTGGCTCTTCATCATCCTCATGCACATCCGCCACACACTTTTCAGCTGGAATTTCAGCACGCAGGATTGAGCCTGAGGCACTGGCTCGGGAGGACGCTCCACCGGAAGGAAGGATGGAGGTGGAGCATCTACTGACCTCAGAGAAGGGGACAGAACTTCCATTGGTTTTGGACATCCTGTGGTTTGGGGAAAACTTCCCTGAAAAGTTCTTTAAAGTAGGTCTTCATCGGGTCTGAGTGCATCAGGTTTCGGAAACGGCAGAAAAAAGTCTCTTCCGAAGATGGCCGTGGATTTGGAACCGGTCTGTAAAACTTATTATGCCACCAAGATTCCATTGACACCACCTGCCAAGTTGAGAGGGTCTCCCCCGCCACCCCTCATGCACCCTTCATGCACATATCAACAGCGTCTCCCTGAACCACCATGCACAGATCAAGTGTCTGCCACTTTATGCTGAGCCACCCTCGAATGTAAATAAAAAAAAAAAGTGCCAGGCCCGCTTAATGCCATGACAGCTAATATTTTCAATTAAAACCAGTCACCTATTTGAAAAGCCTAGTGTCCGGATGGACAAGAGGATACCTCGAGATTTTAGGGACTGTGACAAATTGGATCCTGCCCCACAGAAGTACAAGAATGACCAGAGGCTAAAATGCCCAATCAGCCCTCTCACTGCTACAAACCAAAAGGCAACACAATCATAACAAGTAAACAATGCACACCTTTTGTGGTAATGTGGACCGAGAGAAGGCTATAAAGGAATGCACATTCAGTAGTGACTCAAACAGCAAAGCATAACAGTCTAAAATAAAGGGAATGTCCAATCAAGGTTCTATTTGAGAAAATATATATATACTTTAATAAAACAAACCATCCACAAAATATCCAAGTAGAAATATACTGTACAAAACCCACCCCTGAGGAAAGAGAAGAAGCACAAAGCAGCACTTGAATGAATCAGGGGTGTAAGGCAAAGTGCAAAAGTGATCCAACCAGTCTCTAGGGTCCAAACTGGGCCACAGGGGGAGTAGTTGGTGAATAGTACCTTGTTTTGGTTTAACAGCTTCCAACCACTGATTCGAGCAACGGTGCAAGCAGATCAATCTCACTTTAGGAACTGTGGATTTTGTGTGGCCAAGTAGGTTCAAATGCAGTAGCTCTACGGCGATGCAGGTCGGGGTGGTCATCAGGATCACTGCCGGAAACTGTCTATGAGCAACCCTCCAGCAGTTCAAGACAGCGGCTGTCGAAATGGTGATCCTGTTGCTCCAGTGCTCAGTTCAGCAAAGCAGCAGTTGGAGGTGTAGCCGAGATGTAACCCCTGGTTAGAGTCAGCAAGTGACTCTCCAGCAGTAAGTCGGGTCCAGGTGTCGAGCAGTCATTTGGAGTCTAGCATGTGATGGGCTTAGTGAGGGCACAATGCAGCATGAAGTGGTCTCACACCGGCAATATCCCTCTGCATCGATGGCAAAGAGCTTGGCCTCGATGGAATCAAGCTCTGCTTTGACAGCAGTCCAACCTGTTTTAAGCAGCCGAACAGGGTGCCTTCGCAGATACAATGTTCCAGATGCTGGGAGACCCAATACAGGGGCTGGAAGACAGGAGAGTCCTTTGACGTTATGCTATCCCAACTCCGAATGATAGGTCCTGGGCCACCGCAATGGTTACAACAAATGTGCCCTAGGAGTCAGTATGGGGCAGAGCTCTCCTCTACCACGGACTGCTCCACCTCAGTGGTTGAGGGCTTTGGAAAGGGCTACTCTCCCAAAAGAGGTCCAATGACTCCTTCTCGGGTCTTGTTCCATAGCGAATCAAAGTGGTGGGAGACTATTTATTTTAATGGCAAAAGGTCCACAGGTGTTTGGACTGAAACTAGCTTGAAACCATTCTTGAAATTAGTTGACTTAACCCTGCTGACATCACAGCTTTGTGGTACAGAAAGTGGTGGGGACAAAAAAGAGACAAAGAGAAACTACGGCAGAATTTTCCCCCACCTGTACAGATGTCTCCTTGGCTACACTAACTCCACCACCTCCCCATGTGACTAGAATGAAAGGCATTTAGAAATGCAGGCTGGTGTGCGGCTACTCCCTTTAAATGGGTGTGCACAGTTGATGCCTCAGTCCAGGGTAGCTTTCTGGTGGCCTCTCTGGCAGAGGGCATTTCATCACAAAGAAGAGCCCGGGCCACTCAGGTCCCTGCCCTGTCTTTTGGCAGGCTCAGTCTGTCTGGCCCAAATACACATCACCTCTCATAGCTTGAGCTGGCTCACAGGAGCCGACATGCGACAAAATTCAATATGGCTGCAATGATAAGTAGTGCCATGCACCATGCCAATTTCCATCTTGGCAAACAGGTAAGCATGCATGTCTTGGTGCCCCTGCCCCCCCCCATTTTAGCCACCGTGGGGCTGCTTTCCCCCATTGCAAACCTCGCACTCCCAAAGACCCGCTTCAGCCTTTGATCCCCAGTCCGGCCTCCCACCAGCCCCTATTGGTCATTGTAATGGCTGCAGACGAGGGCCTAACCCTCTGCACACATGCTTCCTGTGACACTTTCCATCTTGGCAAACAGGTAAACATGCATGTCTTGGTGCCCCTGCCCCCCCCATTTTAACCACCTTGGTGCTGCTTTGCCACATTGGGACCTTCGAGGCTCCCAAAGACGTGTTCAAGACTCACCTCCACAGTCCCGCCTCCTGCACCCTCCCCCAGGCCCTTATTGGCCCACCCCTCCATATCCTAGACTTGACCTGGGTAGCCCCCTGCCCGACAGCCCCTACAGCTAAGTGCCCCAAGGCAAAGGGCGGCTCCTACAGTGGCGGCTACCAACTGTGTCTGCGCATGTCCGCAACCATCAAGCTCGGTGTGGCCTGGGTGAAGAGTAGAGCAATCACTCTACCCCGGAAGCTCTGCCAATCAACCCCTACCCTCAGAACATAGCAGACCACAATATTAAAACTAACCAGCATAACTAGACAAAATTGTGAATATTAACCATTGCCACATTCAGATAGAATTGTGAATATTAGCTCGCGTCAAATCTAGACAGGATTGTAAATGTTGGCTTGCAACACTTCTAGGCAGGATTGTGAATGTTAGCCAATGCCACATTTAGATAGAATTGTGATTATTAGCCAGTGCCACGTGTAGATAGAATTGTGAATACCATCCATGGCCACCTTAGAGAGAATTGTGAATATTAGCCTGTGTCACATCTAGACAGGATGGCAAATGCTAGCCAGTACCACATTTAGATAGAATTGTTAATATCGGCCATGGCTACCTTACATAGAATTGTGAATATTAGCCATTGCCACATTTAGATAGAATTGTGAATATTAGATAGAATTGTAAATATAAGCTTACTTCCCTTCTAGGCAGGATTGTGAATGTTAGCCAATGTCGCATGTGGATAGAATTGGGAATATTAACCATCGACACATTTAGATAGAATTGTGAATATTAGCTTGCGTCACATCTAGACAGGATTGTAAATGTTGGCTTGCATCGCTTCTAGACAGGACTGTGAATATTAGCCACTGCCACATTTAGATAGAATTGTGATTATTAGCCAGTGCCACGTGTAGATAGAATTGTGAATATTAGCTTGCGTAACATCTAGACAGGATTGTAAATGTTGGCTTGCATCGCTTCTATCCAAAAACAAAGGTGGGACCCCTACATGGGCATCTGGGGTGAGTTCAATGTATATTAAACAAAGAGGATGCCCTATGTGCTGAAAAATTCAATAAATGTGTTTCAGAAAGCGCATGCTGAGGACCAGAGAGTGTGTTCTTATTCTGTTACAATTTCATAAAAGACATTTTTTTGAACAATTATAAGACACCAATTCATATCCAATCAACATATATGTCACGCTCACCTGATTCCCACGGAGGCGCAGGTCTGGCTTCGAGTGCTGATGCTTCTTCTATGGTGAAGCGCAGGACTCTGAAGATGGACTCACTGGCTCGCAGGAAAATTCCCCTGTGCGTGAAAAGGGAGTATTACCTACTGACGGAATAATGCTCAAGCCTCCCACTCCCTTCCAGCCCTCCACGATACCCTTCCTCGATTCCCCGTGAAGTCTCATCTTAGGGTCTGGAAGGATGAGTTCTCCATCCTGCTTCTGATGCAGGGGCGCGTTGAAACCCAGTTACTTCACTGGATTGAGGTTTGATGGGAGTTCAAATAAGCTTGACTATTCAGGTAAGGCGCTGTAAGAGTTCTGTAGCAAGTTCAAAAGTTCAAGTCTTATAATAATGTTCATTGTCTTATTGCAGCAAGCGCTAATCGCTTATGTCTTTTTTCCCCTTAGGGGCCGGGGTTCGGAATGCCGGAGATATGGCGCCGACCCGAAGTGAAACGTGCAGTTCCAGTAAATGACAGGTAAGTTCTGGATGAGCGTTCAGGTAATGCATTCGCTCATTCAATGTCCTTGTCTTTTTTCCCCCATAGGGGCCGGGGTCCGGAATGCCAGGAAGCGGCAGGACCTGAAATTAAATGGGAATTACCCAACAGGTAAGTCTTAGAAGGAAACTGAGCTTTTCCTATTTCCCTTCCTTCTCTCACCTTGTTTTCTTGTCTTTTTCTCTCTAGGCTCTGAGAAGTGGGTGCGGATCCGGATGATCGCTGCTGAAGATGGAGGCGCCCAGGAAAGGTGAGTGAAATGCAGCGCTGCAGCGATCGAAGCGAAATGCTTTTAAAATGATGTCTTCCCTTTCAGGATCGTCGGTGTGAAGTCTCCGTGATGCAGCTTTAGCAGGTAAGGTCTTCTTTCTCTTCAATTCTCTCTTAGCAGGTGACCCAGGATGCTGACAGGCGTGGCTGAAGTCCAGATGCAGGAGCTGACACGGTGAGCGTCCAGCTGCGAGGAGCAGAACAACGCGAAGCGTGAGTTGCTGATCGGGCGTGGTTTAAATAGCTTTGGGAGAAGTTCCAGGTATGTATCCTTCCACTGATCAGGTATGTATCCTTCCCCGACCACACCCAGGGGAAAGTAGGTCCACAGGTAAAGTAGTTCCATTCAGGCCTCAAGAGGGCCTGGATGTAGCAGCATGGTCTGCATCAGGTAAGTGCACCTTAAAACACTTGAACACATGTTCAGCTTTATGAGCCTGGCGCCTAAGGCGCCAGGACAGGGGTCTAACATGAGCCTGGCGCCTAAGGCGCCAGGACTGTGTCCAAAGGGCCCCAGCTTGGGCCCGCTGGCACTCCCCTGGGGGAAATGATGCCTGCCTCTGGGGTTGCTGGGTCGGACCTGGCTCCTTGGAGGTAGGCATCATGACAATATATTTTTGTGAACAAAGGTTTTTTGTGCAAATAGTGCATTTTTGTGTAAACATTTCTCCTTTCAATCAAATCTAGTTTGTATAGAGACATTCTAAATAACTTTTACAGTAGTAATATTCCTATTCCTGGTGGACTGTCAAAGTAGGAATATTACTACTGTAAATGTTATTTAGAATGTCGCTATACAAACTAGATTTGATTGTGAAGATGAATGGTAGAATGGTGTGTTAGTGATATGCACATAGGAGAAATGTTTACACAAAAATGCGCTATTTGCACAAAAAACTTTTGTTCACAAAATATATATGTTGATTGGAAATGAATAATTGTTCAAAAATGATGTCTTTTATGAAATTGTAACAGAATAAAATGATATATTTTTAATAAGGACACACTCTGGTCCTCAGCATGCGCTTTCTGAAACATATTTATTGAATTTTTCAGCACAGAAAATACCAGAATGAAAATGCTGTTGGGACTTCAGCGAACTACATGCTGTTGTGTGCTCGGGATTACCATGCAGTAAGGCTCCGAATGTAGCCATTTAGAGGCAAGTCTTTTTCTCCCCCCCCGTAAACCCCCGCACTGGGTACTAATAAAGAATTAGTAACCATAGGTGTGAGCGTTTGCCTCAAAGTGTGCAGACAAGTAACCCAGAACTAGCATTTGAATTTGAACAAATGACTTTCTAGATTCAAAAGCTGAGGGAGGGGGGAATCAGAATACACAGTCTGAACATAGTTTCCTCTGGTAGCCATCTTCAGATTTGGTAGCACGTAAAGTGGCAGTAGGACCAAGAGAAGGGCCGCAGAGGGGTAGGCGGGAGGGTTCGCATGTGAATCCATGCCAGACCCATGCTGGAGAACAACAGTTACAGGTAAGTAACTTGTTCCTTCTCCAGCAAGGGGTCTGGCATGGATTCACATGCTCATGAATATAGAATACATAGCAGTACACAAATGCAACCATGGGAGGTGGCAAGGCTCAACATAAGCACCTCCACACCAGACTCCTCCCTGTCGACGCAATAGAATTTCGTGAAAGTGTGCGTCGACCTCCACGTAGCAGCCCTGCAGATGTCCAGTAGGGGCACACCAGACAGGAACGTCATTGTAGCAGCGATCGCCCTGGTGGAATGGGCTCTCGGACGGCCAGACAGCGGTTGGCTGGCCAACCAGTGGCAGTGATTGATACAGCCGGAGAGCCACCTGGAAAATGGAAGGCCTTCCCATGGTTCACAGGATAAAAATTCAGAAAAAGGTTTTCCGGAAAAACTTTGTGCGGGCCACAAATCTTCAGAGCTCTAGCCATATCCAGCGAGTGCAAAGTTCTTTCAGCCAGCGACGAAGGCATCTTTAAAAAAAAAAGGTAACATCAAGGGCTTGTTGAAAGTCCAACGGCACCTTGGGCATGAAGGAGGGGTGCGTCCACAGAACCACCCTGGTCTTGTGGAAAGTCAAGTAAGGCGGTTTACAGGATAGGGCCTGGATCTCAGCCACTCATCGTACAGAGGTGATGGCCACGAGAAAAGCGGTTTTCCACGACAGAAACCTGTGTGGAACAGAATGCATAGGCTCAAACGGGGGGTCCCATGAGACTAGTAGGTACCACGCTGGGGCCGGAGCCTTCTCCTGTGCCCCTTTGGAGAGCGCTGGGGATCTGGTGCGCCCCCTTTCCCGATGTAATACATTGTGGTGGTATTGTCTGTGAAGACCTGCACCACCTTGCCGTTGAGTGCCGGCAGGAACGATTTGAGGGCCCAAAAGACTGCCTGTAGCTCCAGAACGTTGATGTGCAACATCTTCTCCTCCGGCAGCCACAGGCCTCTGGAGTGAAGACTTCCGGTGTGGGCGCCCCAACCTTGCAGGGAAGCGTCCATCGTGACCGTCTCCTGGTGCGGTGGGGCATGGAAATCTGTGCCTCCAGTCAGATGTGAGAGCACACCTCACCACCTTATCGCCTGACGGAACCCCTCGTTGAGCGCCATCCTGTCTTCGAACCTTCTGGATACCTGGATCCAACGGGCGCCGAGGAACTCCTCCAGCAGGCGCAACCGTAACCTGCAGAGCCAGATGAGGTAAATGCATGATGGCACCATGCCGAGCAGAGACTTGATGGCCCTCACTGTGGCGATCTTCAGAGCTAACAGCCGGTGTACCTTGCCCAGGATGGCCGCCACCCTCTTCTGACGGTGACGCCAGGCATAACACAATGTTGAGCCGGGATCCCAGGAACAGCGCGTCCTGCGATGAAGTCAAGCAGGACTTTGCATAATTCACTGAGAAAGCCAGATCCATCAGTAGGCGGACGGTCCTCGCCGTGTGGTCAACGGTGATGTCTCTTGATCTGGCCCGGATGAGCCAGTCGTCCAAGTAAAGGTAGACGTGGATCCCTTGCAATCGTAGATGCACCGGCGCAAGGCACTTGGTGAAAACTATGGGCGCCGACTTCAGCCCGAAAGAAGGGCCTTGAATTGGTAATGCTGCCCCTGGACGAAAAGCTGTATCGTACCATCTGTTTTTTCCTTGATGGCCTGTAGGGACTCATCCACCGCTTTCCCAAAAAGATTGTCCCAGTCGAAGGGCATGTCCAAAACCCTGGTTTGGACCTCCTGTCAGAAGTTAGTGGCCTTGAGCCAGCCACGATGTGAAGGCAAACGCTGTTGCCCATCTGGCGGAACCCCACCTCTGCGATGTCAGTGGCCACCGTGATGGCGTGGTCTGACACCACTTTGCCCTCTTGAAGAATCTACAAACCCTCTGACCTCTTAGAGTCAGGAAGGAAATGCAGTAGAGGTGCGAGCTTGAACCACAGCTCCCAGTCATAGCGTGCCACGATAGCAAGGGCGTTGGCAGCCTTGAAGGTCGTCGCCGCAGAGTAGATAACTCTCATACCCATCGCATCCAATTTCTTCCCCTCGTTGTCAGGAGGGGTGGACGCTGTAGAAGATGTCGAGCCTGACTATTTTTTCTTGGCCGTTGCAGAAACCACTGAGTCCAGCGATGGTACGGCCCACAAGCACCAGAGTCCAGCACCCTGTACTTCTTCTCTAGGCGGTACCTCTTCGCCGGGGCTGTAGAAGGGTTCTTCATGAGCATCAGTCCTTCATCCCAAATGTCATCCAGGAGCGGGACTGAAAGAATTGTCTTCCTCTTCACCTCACAGTGCTGGTATAAGAAACCCTTCTCCTCCAGCCCGAGCTGGAAAAGCTCTGATGTTCTGGAGATCATTGCATGGAACAATCCCATTTCGTCCAGCGGGAAGGATCTGGGTGAAGGGAGATCCCCCATCCCGCCGTCGTCATCCATGCACGTTGTCGTGTCCGACCCAGTCTCACCTGCGCAGGGTGGTGAAGGAGGCGAAGGGTGGCAGGGAGACAGCGGGTGCTTCTTCCTCTTTGCTGGAGGTTCCCCCATCGGCAGCGTGGTGGCCAGCACCAGAGCCACTGGGGGGGGGCAGGTGGCAGTGTCACCGGCATCCTCCGCTGTATCTCGGAAACCAATACATGAAGCGTCGAGAAAATGTCCACTGAAAGGTCTCTAGGTGGCAGATGAGGAGCAGGGGTAGGCAGCTGGGGTGTAAGAGCAGGGCTATGGCCCTCGACGTCGCCGCCCTCGTCATAGGGCATGACTCAGATGGTATCATTGTCGCCATCGCCCTCCTGGATGGTCTGGAGGTAAACAAGCTCCTCCTCCTCCTCGGCCGAGGAGATGTCCGTGCCCTAGAGGCCCTCAACACCCCCCTCCCCCTTTCTTCGCTTCCAGGGGGTACGGTCTCAGGGAGATGATCAGCATCCTCTTCTCTGGAGTCTTCTTGATGGGTTTGAACAAAGTCTCCCTCCTGGGAGGAAGGGACGCCCCTGCCGTCAGAAGGGCACCCTGCAAATGCGCCCCTTCAGCCTTCAAAAGAGACACTACCAGCACCTCGCTGGAAGGCACTGCCCTTCACTGTTAGGCCGGGTCCTTTGTCCTGCCTGGTCACCCCGTACACCTTTTCCTGCTTGGCCTTCTCTGTAGGGGCCAGGTCGGGACTTCACTCCCTTTTGGCCTTATCCGTCGGGGGGTAGGCCACACGCCGTACCCTGTTTGGACTTTTCCTTGGTCGTCTCTGGGACCACCTTCAGCTTGCGCGGGTGAACCGACTTCCTCTTGGATGAAGGTCCAGAGCATTGATTAGAGAACGATGCAGCCGGAGATGTCAAATGCGCCCTGCCCGCCGAGGAGCCCACGCAACAGCGCTTCCAACGATAGCAGACTCGCGATGCTTGGCCTTTTGTCAGACCCCCGTGGGAGGTGAGCCCTCAAAAGGACTTAGAAGCCCGCTCAGCTTTCCCGGATCCAGGAGAGGCATGTCCTGGGAACCACCCAGTGCAGAGGCCTTGGCCTGCAGCCACTCTTCCAGCCGTTTACGCTGATCCTTAAATGTGCGTTTCAAGAGTTCACGGCAAAATGCACAATCTTCCTCCTTATGCATTGGGTATAGGCAATAGGAATGTTTATCGTCCATGTAAACATTCAGCAGTCAGAGCAAAGCTTGAAAAGGGAAGGGGAATCATTCTCCTCAAACATGATCCATGCGGTGTAGGCCTGAAAAATATCTTCTGGAAGCTTCCACGAAGAAATTCGAAATAATCCGCCCTTGAGAGGTGCTGAAGAATTAGAGCATAACAGAGAACGGGTCTCTGTTAATGAAAAGGAAGATCAATGGAGCACACGGGCACGATTGACTAAAATAATAGAGTAAAACTCTATCTACTCCCAACATTTGAAAGTGCAGTAAAAATCTGACGATGGCTGCCAGAACGGGTTTAGGTAGAGGGCAGTCTTTGGCTGGGGGCTGTATGACCCAGAGCTCAGTGATTGGTCGTTAGGAGAAAAAGTTCAGAAAGTAAACTGAAACTGATTTTTCCTTTTAGCGAGGATTTCCAGCCTGACGACGGGGAATATTCATGAGCATATGAATCCATGCCAGACCCCATGCTGGGGAACTAGAAATGCAACTCTGGGGGAGTTGGGGGGGGTTATTGTTCGTCATAAACTACACCTAATCTGGGGATTTATAAACCATCCTGTCAAAAAAGGCTAATATAGTACCACACAAAACAGGAATAGGCAAGGGGTCATTATTATGACTGATTTGGGCAAAAAGACTATCATTGTGTTCCCTGAACTAGAAATGCTACCATCAGCCTCAATGGAAGAACAGAGTAATCTAAAACTGTGCTCCAGGGAATTATGGAGATCAATTCCACACCACTCAATCCCTTGTGCCCACTGAAAGACAACTTTGAATGGGCAATGAATAACTGTTGGGAGATTCAAAGGCACCAGAAGCTAATGCACACATGCAAGACGCTTCGGGGCACAAGCCAAAAACAATTTGATCCTAGGGTAGAATTTGCAAGTAGAGCATCTCTGAATCCTTGGACAGGAAACCCTCTTTTTAGCCAATGCTGATCACCCCCGCCCCCTCCCACCCAAAATCCTAGTGATGCAGGTCCCTCCCTACCAGCATATGCTCTGCAGAGGCCCATTCTCGACACTGCTTTAAGACCCCTCTGTATATTTAAACCTGAAGAAAGGCATTCTAGACACCCCCATTTATCTCAAGGGCCATAGATTTCTGTCCACCCAAGCTGGATTTCAGGCAAGCCCAAAATAAAAAGCTAGTCGAGCATTATTATCCCCCCCCCAAATAAGACAAAAGCAGTTTGGACCAATCAGCCCAAAACGACCAATAGTTCCATCCACTGGGACAATAATCCCCCCCGCCCCCCATCAGATGTGAAACACCCAAGCTATCACATCAGCACAATCCATTAATCTGAATTAATTTCAGTGTAACTAAATGAACTGTTTGTAGCCACCAACTGCTTGTTGGATCCATGTCAGACACAGCATTACTAAAACAAAGCTTCAGAACAGTCACCAAATAAATGATCCTCTTACAGCAACATAGCTTCTATCACAGTGGTCTTCAAACTGATGGGGGTCTGCAACATCTTTACCAACGATAAAAACACTCGCCCATTTTGGCTTCGCCTCAACCATATTAGCTGTTTTTTGACGTGTTAAACTATAGAACGCTAAAGCCAGTCATGAAAATAAGACCATTTGAACTATTCTCCATTCATGACTTTGCACCCTCTTATTTCAATTCTTATTTTACATCCTGCAACATTACGAATTCTACAGTCACGTTAGATTTACACAATTGGGACATGAGCTGAAGAGTAACACACAAGCGGGCCCATGTATAGATTGGATTACTGCAATACTAGACTAACATCCACTTGGCCAGAGCAATGTTATTTCAAAAGTGCTCATCTTACATTGGCAGCAGGTTCCTGGGCAATTGCGTTTTAGTTTACACACTTACTGAGCTATGTGCTTTGTGAGCTGCACCACTTAAGTCACAGGCCAACCTTTCCAGAAGTCAGGATATACAGAGATGCTCAATGGGGTGCCTCTGGAACAGTGGACTACCCCGCGAAACATCTCTTGCAATGCTGGTCTTGAGTGGTGTACTGCTAGGCAGAAAGGATTCAGATAACCCATAAGTGGGCCTTAACTGCAAGAGCAGAGTAATATCGAGGAGGCATACAGCCAGTTCACTGGGTTTAGGAATACTTTAGCCACATATCAAATCAAGCCCTCTCCCAAATGGTGCATGTTACGAAGGCGACAATCAATGGCGGGGCTCCCCAAGTCCTTAGATCAGTGGCTGGAAGGGCACCAGATTAATTCCAGAGGTATTGTTCAGAGACGCGTCCATGGGTAGGGTAGTGGACATGCTTGCAGAGTGAACTTGGATCTACATTAAAGCTGCTTTTACAGGCATTGGCAGGGGCGATAAAGCTCTCAAACAGGAGCGCACTCAAAAGCAGCAATGCATATACAAGCCCACACTGCTTCCACAGAATCAGCTTGCACCTACAAGCCTCTTCAAGTGTTTAAGCGGGTGGTGGTACCACTTACTACAGGAAAATGAAACTCCGATCTTTAAAGATCACCACATCTACATGTGCATCCAGGCTTTTAATTACCAAAAAAAAAATCTAAAATACAATCCAATTACTCCACAGCGCTGGCCATGCATGAACATGTGAACAGAGGAACCAGCACGCCTGCGGACACCTTTTAAGTCATTAAGTCCCCCACCTACAAGGTGGTTCTGGGCTTACCATGGCTGCAACACCATAATCCGGTAATTGATTGGAGAACGCACACCCTGACCTTTTCCTTTGCAGTTTGTGCCCAGAAGTGCTGTTTGTCCGCTCCGACCCGGGCTCCTTCGACCCCCTTGAACTCTAATGGTAGTGGGGTCCGTGTGTGTTCCATCTCTCATGTTCCTCAGGAGTACGCCGATTTTGAGCACGTGTTTTCTGAACCGGGCGATATACCTCTACCACCACATCGCTCGTTTGATTGTTCAATCGAGTTGTTACCAGACTGTGTGATTCCCCATGGGAAACTATACGCTTTAACACAGGATGAGAAACAAGTGCTTCAGGATTACTTGTCGGATTGTTTACAGAAAGGATACATAGTTCCGCCTAAGTCTCCCGCAGGGTTTCCCTTGTTCTTTGTGAAGAAAAAGGAGGGCACCTTGAGACCTTGTGTTGACTATCGAGAACTAAATGACATAACAGCTAAAGACCGATATCCACTTCCATTGATTCGCAATATCCTGGAAACCCTACATTCTGCCCGGATCTTCACCAAACTGGATTTCCGTGGAGCGTATCACCTGGTACGCATCAAGAATGGGGATGAATGGAAAACGGCTTTCAAGACATCATTTGGGCATTTTGAGTATAGAGTCATGCCATTCGGTCTGTGCAACGCCCCAGCCATCTTTCAACGGTTTATGGACAACATCTTTATTGATCTCATTGGTTTGTCAGTCTGGATATATTTGGACGATATCTTGGTTTTTTCCAGATCCATCGAAGAACATGTGAGACATGTACGTGAGGTGAGGTCCTTCGACGTTTGTCTTTCAACCACCTATTCGCAAAGGCTGAGAAATGCAGTTTTCACCTATCCAGTATTGAATTCTTGGGATTTGTGATCAATCAGGATGGGATAAAGATGGACCCCAAGAAGGTACAAGCCATTCAGGAGTGGAAACAACCCCATGATGTAAAATCTCTACAACGCTTTTTGGGATTCGCAAACCTTTACAGGTGCTTTATCCCACTGTTCTCTCAAATCTCAGCGCCTCTTACCAGGCTGACCAGCAGTAAGATCACTTTCAGGTGGGATTCTCTCGCTTCTCAGGCGTTTGACACCTTGAAGTCGGCCTTCATGGCCGCCCCGATTCTGCGCCACCCTCAGGATGATCTACCTTATATCGTAGAAGCAGACGCATCGAACTTTGCTGTTGGTGCAGTTCTTCTGCAGAAAGATCCAGAAACTTCCGTTGAACATCCGGTGGCCTACTTCTCACGCAAGCTGAGTCCAGTGAAAGAAATTGTGCGGTTATCGAGCGGGAACTGTTGGCTATAAAAACCGCGTTTGAGGAATGGAGGCATCATCTACTTGGAGCCCGTTTTTCGGTGGAGGTTCGTACTGATCATCGCAACCTGCAGTATCTACGCTCCTTGCAATGCCGAACGCCCCGACAGGCTAGGTGGGCCTTCTTTTTCTCCCCATTTGTGTTTCACGTTACATACATTCCAGGAACTGCTAACTTGAAAGCGGACGCTCTCTCTCGATCCCTGGAAAAAGAGGAAGAAACGCCCAGCTTGGATCAGCCACTGATTTCCCCTCAACATTTCTTAATTACTTTGTCATCTCATCTACAGTCTATCGCTGACGCCACCTGGACGGATCCTGAAAGATCGGCCCTTCTTCGGCGTGAGTCCGTATCGGAACATGATGGACTCCTGTTTTTCCGGAAGAGGCTTTACATTCCCGAGGGTACGATTCGAGAGGGCATATTTCATGGGTTTCATGATTCACCCATTGGAGGGCATCGAGGGATGAGAGCTACACGTGAACTGATATCCCGACAATTTCGGTGGCCTAGGTGGGCTACCGACGTTCAGAGATACATCGAGAGTTGTCCCGTCTGTGCCCAATGTAAGGTCCCAAGGAGACGGCCTCTGGGATTGCTGGTACCAACTGAATTAGCACCATACCGATGGCATACTATCGCCACTGATTTTGTGGTTGATCTACCTCCCTCTGACGGGTATACTTGCATCATGGTTGTGGTCGACAGCTTCACCAAATATGCTCATTTCATCCCATTCCACAAGATCCCTACGGCTGCTCAGATGGCTTCAGTCTTTCTCCACGAAATCTATCGATTGCATGGTCTCCCAGAAAAGATAATCTCGGATTGTGGTTCTCAATATCTTTCAGCTTTTTGGAACAAGGTGTGTAGTCATCTGGGTATACGTAGAGCACTGAGTTCTGGTTATCACCCGCAGACCAACGGGCTTACTGAAAGGACTAATCAGACCCTGGAGGAGTACCTCCGTTGTTTTGCCAACGCCACTCAGTCCAACTGGAAGGCATGCTTAGATCTCGCAGAAGTATCCTACAACACCACTGTTCATGCTTCCATTGGAATCAGCCCATTCTTCTGCTCTACTGGTCAACATCCCAAATTGGTGCCGTTTCATCCTGTGCCCACCAGTACTGTTCCGTCTGCTGATGTCCTGGTCTCAACCATTCAACGACAACAAGAATTGGCACGTGAGATCCTGAAGAGAGCCAAGGAACGGATGAAGGCCCAGGCTGACAGGAAAAGGAGTTTGGAACCAGATTTTCAAGTGGGGAATAAGGTGTGGCTGTCCTCCAAAAACCTGCCACTTCGCAATTTACCGGTAAAACTAGCTCCCCGGTATTTTGGTCCGTTCACGATAACCGAACGGTTATCCTCCGTAGCCCTCCGTCTCCAGTTGCCTCCCTCTTGGCATGTACACCCTGTTTTCCATGTCTCCCTTTTGAAGCCCTATGTGGCCGATCCCTATGGTCGGTCCTGCCCTCGCCCTGCCTCTGTCCTCGTCCAAGGGGTCCCAGAATTCGAGGTTCAGGAGATTTGCGATGCCCGCTATCGCAGGGGGGTGCTTCATTTCTTGGTGGATTGGAAAGGGTACCCGGCTTGTGATCGTACTTGGGAACCTCATCAGCATGTGCACGCTCCCCGCCTGGTGCGAGAGTTCTATGATCGGTTTCCTTGGAAACCCGGGGCCCCGGGTCTTCCTGGGAGGGGGCATAGTGTCACGCCACTTTTGGGGAGACCGAGGTCTGTTGCGATCGCTCTCCCTTCTCCCTCCTGGCGGATCTACCCGCGCTTTCGCGCCTGGGGAGCCGCCAGGAGGAGAGCTTCTGAACCGCTGCTGGAGGGTTGCGGCGCATGCGCGGGAAACCGCTGTCTCGGTTCCGCGCATGCGCCGTAGATTGAGCCTGCGCTTTGGGAAGGGCTTGCCTTCCAAGCCTCGTTTCGGGTCCGCCGGCACCCGGAGACGAAAAGGCTTGCGTTTCAGGCCTCGCGGGTGCCGGTGGCCCATAAAAGGGAACCGCAAGCAGAAGCTAACCGCGTCTCAACGCGGAAGCTTCGTTCGTGTTGCTCGCTCCTGGTTTCCTGTGGTTCCTGCTTCCACCTTGCCTTGCCTCCAGCCTGCCTGGGTGCCCTGCTCAACCCTGGGTCCTCTTGGGCCCTTTTGCCTTGCCTTGCCTCCAGCCTGCCTGGGTGCCCTGCTCAACCCTGGGTCCTCTTGGGCCCTTTTGCCTTGCCTCCAGCCTGCCTGGGTGCCCTGCTCAACCCTGGGTCCTTTTTGTCCTGCTTGCCTTCTGCCTGCCTGGGTGCCCAGTTTTGCCCAAGGGTCTCTTTGGTCCCACTTGCCCTAATTGACCTCCAGTCGCCTGGGTTCCTTGTTCTCGCCCTGGGTTCCCTTGGCTCCAGTTTCCCCTTTGACTCTCCTGGGACCAATTGGGCCTTTGTCTTTTTCCCTATTCCTTGGGCTCTCCCTTGTTGGTTTCCCTTCCCTATCTGGTTCCCCTTTTCCTGTCTGGTCCTGCCTGGTGCCTCGTCCTTTTTGGATCTACAGACCATCGGGCTAATCAGCCATCTCCAAACCAGCTACCTGAAGTTCGCCTGAAAGTGTCTTCCTGCGGATTGGTGCCCCGACTTAGTCTTTGTTTGGTGTGATCCCGCGTTCACCTTGGACTTCACCTTGTTCCGAATCTTCAACCTGACTGCTGCCTCTCCTGTCTGTGCTTGCACAGTCCCACCGTCACGTTAATCAGGAGAGTGCCTTCCGTGACGCTGGGAGTCTGTCCATCCTCCACCCTGTACCATTTGGGTGGTGGAGAGGCGGGTTCCCCGAGACACACTCGTCATTCAGCTGGCTACAGCCTGGCGGCCCCAACAAGATCCACATCAAAGAAAACAGGTACGCAGTCTTCACGTACATCCCAGCTTGACACTAGTGAGAGTAGCAGCGCTGTAGTGAAAAGCATTGCACTCCTAGGCTCAAGTGAAGGAGATACCTCGGAAGTATTGGCCAACAAGTGTTTGATAAGATGCTGTCTTGTGTAGAGTGATAAGTAGAATTAAAGGAAGTAGCGGGGCAAATTGATTGGGGTGAAAGAGTACAGCAAGTGATTGCGGGTAACTGCTAAGAAACTGGGACGGGAGGTTCTTAAGGTCAGAAAATAATTTGTGCCAGTTTCGGCACCATTTTTTGTGAAATCGGTTTGGAATATGGAGACTCCATTGAATCATTTGTATTAAGTACTTCCTGGCTATAAGGCGAAAGATTCTCGAGTACCATAGTAATAGGGGACTGCGGTGGGAAACTAAGGGGACAATGCTCAATTATTTGCCCTATCAAGGACATGCATACTTATACTACAAGGCACAAAGGCTTGAAACAAAAGCAGTTAAATATCTTCTAGCTATGATGTTGCAAGAAAAAAAGCAGGAAAGGCCATAATGTTAAAATTTTGGAGGACGGGCCGAAAAAGGATGGAGGAATTCCTGCACCAACCCCATATGGGTGCTAGCCTTTATCGCCCGCAGAGCAGTACACAGACCCCAGAGTTCAAACCTCCATCAGCTGCAATGCCCATGAAGTGGGATAGCGAGGAAAGTGGAAGGGTTACTCGTTCAATGGATAGGGCTATAGAAAGACTATGGGCCTCATTAGGACCCAGGTGGTAAGGGGTTTACGGCGGCGTAAACAGTGCCGACCTTTACCGCCTGATTCCGAGGTCCCTTAGCGCCAGCGAGGATTTAACACCTGCTTTTAGCAGGTGTTAAAATCCATGGCGCTAAGGGACCTTGTTGTTAATTACGCCACCGTAATTTACGGTGGCGTAATTAACGCCTTCCCCACTCCCATTATGCCCTATGGGGCAAAAATGGGAATGGGGAAGGGTAAATGGGGATTGGGGACTTACCACCCCGCCAACCTCGGAATGGGGCGGTAAGTCCGCCAACCACCATGGCGTAAACATAGTTTACGCCATGGTGGTAAAGGTACGACCCAGGCGGTAACTTACCGCCTGGGTCGTAATGAGGCCCTATGAATGTATAGCAGAAAGGGAAGAACCCCCAACTGCTAAGTTAGCAGGTAGATTAAGGGTGGATGAAAGAGGGAGGCTGGCAGTCAGAGGAGCAGTTGATGGATTGAGGAGGAGGTTGGGCCTTTTCCTGCTGGACTAGAGGATAGGCTGCAAAGAGCAGAAGAGACACAAAAGTGGGCAAACATGAAAGAAGCACCAAGGGTAGCAGAGGAAGAGGTGGTGCTGCTACAGCAGCAAAGATGAAGAGAAGGGAGAAGACAGGTAAGGGAGGTAGAATGAGGAAGATGGAGGCATGGCCATTTTCAGATGCTGCAAATTACACTAGAGCTTGTGTTTTTTTGGAGAGAGTCCTTTTTTTCACTCGCCAGTGCAAATATGTACTAGAAATAGGACAGCCCACGGGGCTCTCTGATGTGCACAGTCATGTCAGTTACCAGTGGTCCAGAAGAGGAACCCTGGATAGGTGTGCAGGTAGGTGGCCCCAACGGTTTCATCCATGGTCAACACAGGGGCTAGAAAATCTTGTATTAAGGAATTTGAGTTGCTCTCATCAGGCAAAAAGATGGACATAGGGATTCTCTGGGGGCTATCCTGTCAGTTCCTTATACTGAAGATCTCCGTATTAAAGTAAGTACTCAAAATGTATCTGCCCCTTTGTTTTGTACAGCCACCCCAGTGAATCTCTTGGGAAGAGACCTCCTGAACAAGCTGCAGATGTCGATTGCTTTCACACAGGAAGGTATAGTCTGTTCAACCTCAGGTTTCTATCAGGTAAGAGAAGCAGTGCGTTTGGATGCTTATTGCAGCAACAGTGCAATAAGCCGGGGACCTGTACATTCAACTTCGTTTATGGGGTAATGGTTTTCTTGAGTTGGGTCCCTGGAATTAGGTCAGGCATGGTAGGTACCATTGTAGGTACCAACTGAGTTCTTGTTTCGGCCTGTGGTGCCTGTTAGGGAGAATTCTTATTCAATGGCTAATTTCCCTTACCTAGTGAGTCCCTCGGCAGCTTTGCTGGATTTCTGGAGTTTATTTTTTCCACCTGGTAAGAGTGTGAGCTTTTCCCCCACTCTTTCCTGTGTTTTTGCCATGTGTACTTTGACTGTTTTTGTGATTGTGGACTCTGGAGTACACGACTTCAGTAGCCCCACTCCTTTTGTGTGTTACACAACACCTTGAATGCAGTAACACAGGGTTGTCTCTTAGGCTTCCCACTGACTCCATTTTCTGGGGCTGACTACTGTCCCCCAGAAAAGGGTAAAGTTGCCATTAACTTTACATAGTCACTTTTAACCACAGATCCAGTATGGAGTATTGGGGAGTATTGGAAAGGGTTAATTCTTAGCCCTTTTTAACTTTGCCTCTTGGAGCATTGTTTCGCTCCCTTAACATTAAGACATGGCTGGTGGCAGTGGTACCTAACCTAATTTTTCTATTGCGGTCATATTATATAACGTGGCAACGTTTTAGGCTATTTTAGTAGCCTCGAACTTTAAACCCGCTTGCCCAAATACTTTTTATTTCCTGCTCCGGTTGGGTTTAATCGCCATTTCTTTTTGTTAACATCCTTCTTGGGTCTTTCTTGGCGCAGCAAACCAGGTTTGCCTCCTTTGTTCACCGCCGTTTTGGCGGGCTTCTGACCAGAAGCCCTCCTTTGGCGTCTGGGTGTCTAGGTGGGCTGAATGTGAGGGAGGGGTGTAGTCACCCCCTGCACAGGGTCTCCTTGGAGACCCAAGTCGCACTTTGTGTTGATTGGCTGAGGTGGTTGTCCGGGCTGGACAAACCCCCTGTTGAGTGATTGAAAGCCAGGCTGTGTGAATGGGGATTTTGGCATAAAAGGCAGGACTCTTGGGCGCGAAGTCAGTCGCCACTGGAACTGCAAGGAACCGAAGAGAAGCGGAGAAGAAGACAGCTGCTCCAACCCTGGATCCCGGTGAAGCCCTGCTGTGGTCCAGAGCTATCTACCCTTCAACGACAAGAGAAGATCCAGTCTGGAATCTTCTTCCCTTCTTCCCTTGAGCCTGGTGGGATCAACCAGCTCACCCTTTCTTCAGTCAGAGCATCCGCTCCTGGGTCCAAATCACTGCTGTGCTGTAGTGGTCCAGATAGCCATCAGGAGACCCCTCTTAAAGGAGCACACTTTTTATTCATTGTTGTCTTTTTCGCTGCTGCTGGCCCCATCCCTGGGTAATGCAGATCGCTCCAGACGTCCTCCTTCTTGTCCCCACGACTGAAGCCGCAGCAACCGTGAGTCTGCAGGAACTACCAGGAACAAATGCTGCTACCAGCTTTTCTCCAACGGAATAAGGTACTGTGCACATTTGGTCGTTCTCTCTGACTGACCATCCAGAATCGGGGTGAACCCTTTTCCTCCACAAAGATTTATACTTTCTTCCCTCCATCTTATAACTTTTCCTTCCATCTGACAATATCTAAGTACTCTTGGCATCTGGAATCTTGAACTGTTCAACGTGTGATCCTCGGCAACTGAGCATCTGCTCCATAGACACTGGCGCAGGCCTATTGACTTTAATCTGCATCTTTGAACAAGTCCTCTGATTCCCTTGCCTGGAGAAAAGTATTGCCTGTGATTTTATCCCCTTTTCCCTTGTTTGAAATTCTAAAGGACAAAGTGGGCCTCATTATGACCCTGGCGTTGGACCATGGTGCTAATAGCACCATGGTCCATTCCGGTAACTTACCGACTCCGGTACCGGTAATCCCTTAGCGCCAGGGTCGTAATGAGGCCCATTGAGTTTTAACTTTGTGAACATTTCTATCCGCGTGTACGCGTTAGTATCGCAACACCGGTCTGTCAAATCCTACTGTACTTACCTTGAATTGATGGAACAAGTGGAAATGGTTGTGTGTGGTATATTTTACATGTGGATTTGAATTTATAGAAGTGAAATGTTTTATGAACAGATGGTTTTGAATAAATGTACTTATATTTTTTACCTGAAACCTTGAGTCAGTGTTTGCTTGAGTCACAGTAATTGTTGTCCTTTGTGTAATCTCTGCTACTGCTCATTTGCTCTTGAGATAAGCCTGGCTGCTCCGCTACTGCTACCACTTTACTGTGTAATACAGGCTTGTACCAAAGGTGAACTTGTATTACCACTTGTAGTCTTAATTGTGTGTAGTGGTCCCTAAGGGCACTGCACAGGATTCTGCCTAACACTGGTGTACAGCGGTGAGGATTTGGAAGTATAGTGATTGCACTTAGAGTGCTGCTATTGCTTGGGTTCAACTAACCACAAGGCTAACACCACTAATTCTATTAACTCAGAAATAATGTCAAATATGGAAAGCTACACTGAGGAGGGTCTCTTAAACTATACTGCTGAGGTTTTGAGAACCATGTGTAGGGAGAGGAGTCTCTCTGATAAAGGAAAGAAATCTGAACTGGTTGATAAGTTATTGGGAAAACAAAGTCTGGAGAGTGGGTCAGAAGGACTTACCCCTCCAGCAGATGTGGATACTGATGTTTCTGATTCTGAGAGTGTGGAAGAAGATGTGAATAACCCTTTGTTAGGAGTTCCTACCAACCCCGTGCCTGCTCAGCAACCACAACCTCGGTCCACAGGGACCCCCAGAGGTCCTTCACTCACTCCTGAGTTTATTGCACTAGAGAAAATGAGACTTGCCTTAGAAGTGAAACGTATTGAAGTACAAACTGCCATGAAACAACAAGAATTAAGGCTCAGAGAAATGGAGATGGCTCATGCTCTAGAAATGAAGAAATTTTCTTTGGAAAATGTTTCTCTCCCAGAGTCTTCTAGGTCTTCCAACCGTAAGAGACCCCATATGCCAAAGGAAACGATTGGTATGTATGAGACTAAACTTGATGTTTTGGATTGGTTAGCAATGTTTGAGTACAATCATGGGTTTCAGGGTATCACAGGGAATCAGTTGATTCCCTGGCTTTTTTTCTAGGCTTCCCCATGTTGCAAGTGGTGCTGTAATGGAGTTGGAGGAGGAGGATAAGCAGGATTATGAACGTATGAAGCTAGCATTAATAGCTAGATTTGGGAAGACCCCTTTCCAGTACCTTAAGAGGTTTAGGACCCTCAAAAAGCATGATGGTACCCCTTGGGCTACCTGGGTGTGTGAATGTTTGAAAAACTTAGATGGTTGGGTTAAGGGTTACAAAGTGAACTCTTATGAAGGTTTGAGGAATCTTGTAATGTTGGAGTCTATTTTTGATGTCTGCTCTCCTGAGCTTAGACTGCACTTGGCTGATTCAAAGGAGATAGATCCTAAGAAGTTAGCTAAGGCTGCTGACTTGTGGGTTGCCAACAGGGCTACTCACAAGGAATCTGGGGCAACTCAGAAGAAGGATGAGGGAAAGCAGCCAAAGAAAGACAACAAAGAGAATTCCAATAATTCCAATCAAAAAGAGGGCCACAAACATAACCAGGGTAAGCCACAAGGGAAACCACATCAGGCTAGTGTACCCTCTGGTCCCAAACCAGATGGAGGTCAGAACAAACCCCCATTCCACAAAGCATTTGGTAAATGCTTTGTCTGTGGGTCAACTGACCATGTGAAAGGAGATCCCAGATGTAAGAGTAAACCTTCAGGGGTCCACACTGTCTCCTTAGCCTTCTCCAGGTGGATGAAGTACCTATAGCCAGTGGACAATTTCAGTTACTAGCTGATGAGCCCATGAGAGTCTCAGCTAGTGTTTCTTTAGTGTCCTTGGGTCTTTGGGAACAACAGAACTTAGATGTCTACAACTCAATCCCAGATAATACTAAAGAGTCTTACAAGGATATTGTTCTTGTGAATGGTCAGGAAACCCCTGCCATCAGAGATACTGGAGCCAGCATAACTGTGGTTGATGAATGTTTTTTTCAAGGTGGAGGATGTTGCTAAGGCACCCAAACACCTAACCATTTAGCTGGAGGCCCTGTGCAAATAGTTCCCCAGTTACCAGCTCTCATCCAGTGCAATGACATGACTGTCAGAATACCTGTAAGTGTGCAAAATAATGTTCCTGGGAGGGTCCTGTTGGGTAATGACATTAAAACTCTTGGAGTTGTGTCGAGTAGCCCCAGGCTACCTAGCAGAAGGAAGCAGGAGCTCACAGGATCTGCTAGGGAGAGAACCTTGAGAGGCTCTCCTGGGGATCTGATAGAAGAAACTATCACCCCAAGTCCACAGGACGGACATACTGCTATTGCAAGACAGAAAGAGACCAAGGGGAAACCCAAGTCTGCCAGCAAGAAACCAGCAAGCACTCCTGTGCCCAGAAGGACATCCACAAGATTGTCGAAAGTCACCTCTGTGACCCCTCCACCAGCTGAGGCTGAGTGTGGGGTTCAACCCTGATTGGTTCAACTAGATACTGAGGAATCAGATCTAGAAGAAGATCTTACTCTGGTTGGAGATCTTGACCCTGTTGAACATCCTGAGCTGCAGTCTTTACTGGCAGAAGGTGGATCCAACAGGGCAGACTTCAACAGAGGACAAAGAGAGTGTCCTACTCTTGAAGGTCTTCACCTACAGGCAGCTTATCAGCCCAATGGGACTGAGCCTGGGAAGTATAGGTTGCACTGGGAAGATGGCCTCTTCTACAGTGAACCAACTGAGTCAACCCCTGGAGACTGCAAAAGACTTGTAGTACCTCTAGTGAACCGACTCCATTTTCAGCAGTTAACCCACGAGATACCTTTGGCTGGTCACTTAAGTTTTAAGAAAACCAAAGAAAGGCTCTCTCTTTACTTCTACTGGCCTAAGATGGGTTTAGAAGTAGACAAATTCTGCAGGAGCTGTCACACTTGCCAAACTTGTGGCAAGAGTGGAGCCAAAAATGTGGCACTCCTGGTGCCTCTCCCAGTGGTGGGAGTCCCTTTTGAGAGGGTTGGGATTGACATTGTTGGTCCTCTTGACCCTCCCACATCTTCAGGCAACAGGTTTATCCTGGTTGTAGTGGATCATGCCATTAGATTTCATGAAGCCATACCTATGAGGACTGTTATGGCTCCGGCTGTGGCTCAGGCCCTACTTGGTATTTTTACCAGAGTAGGTTTTCCTAAGGAGGTGATATCTGACAGGGGATCAAATTTGATGTCCCACTACATGCAGGCCATGTGGAAAACAAGTGGAGTCACCTACAAGTTCTCTACTGCCTACCACTGCAAACCAATGGGTTAGTAGAGAGGTTTAACAGAACTATGAAGAGCATGATAGGTGCCTTAGAAGAACCCCTTAAAAGAAAGTGGGACCTTCTACTGCCATGCCTTCTCTTTGCATATAGAGAAGTCCCTCAGGAGGGAGTAGGTTACAGTCCCTTTGAACTTCTCTATGGCCATCCAGTCAGAGGTCCATTGGCCCTGATTAAGGAGGGTTTGGACAGTGCTCCTTCCCCCAAGCCAGTCAGAGTGACTGACTATGTGATAGGTCTCCGGAGGAGAATGTCACACATGATGGCAGAGGCAAGTGATAATTTGAAGGCTGGTCAAGCTCTGGTCAAACATTGGCATGACCAGAAGGCTAACATGGTTGAGTTTACTCAAGACCAGCTTGTTCTTGTTATGGTCCCCACAAGGCAGAAGGCCTTTCAGGACAAATGGATAGGATCCTTCAAAGTTGTGGGTAAACCTGGAGAGGTGAACTATCTGGTGGACTTAGGCAATCCTAAGGAGGCTCCTAGAGTCTTTCACACCAACCGTTGAAAGGCTTATGTCTCCTGACCTGACATAGGGGCCTTGCTCCTAGCTTCAGCTCAGGAGGAGGAGGAGAGTGAACCTCTACCTGACCTCCTCAGAGGCTTACCTTTAGATGAACAAGTGGAAGTAGTTAATCTCTCTTCCAGTCTCACATCTGACCAGCAGGATGAGTGCACATTACTGTTAAATCAGTTTGCCTCCCTGTTCTCACTTTCACCAGGCTTGACCCCTTGGGGCCAGCATGAAATCCTCACTGGTGACTGTTTGCCTGTCAAAAGCAGGGGGTATAGAATGTCAGACAATGTAAGGACCCACATAAGGAATGAGGTCAATAAGATGCTTGATCTCGGGGTTATAGAGCCCTCTACTAGCCCATGGTCTAGCCCAGTTGTGCTTGTACCAAAGGCAGGATCTAAGGAGTTGAGATTATGTGTGGACTATAGAGCTCTAAATGCAGTCACTAAGACTGATGCCCATCCTTTAGCAAGGACAGATGAGCTGGTGGACAAGCTTCGTGCAGCCAAGTACCTCAGCACATTTGACCTCATGTCAGGCTATTGGCAAATAGCCCTGACAGACCATGGCAAGGAGAAAACTGCATTCTCCACCCCAGCTGGCCTCTACCAATTTAAGGTAATGCCTTTTGGATTAAAGAATTCACCTGCTACATTTCAGAGGATGGTCAATCAAGTTCTGAATGGGATGGAGGACTTCTGCACGGCATACTTAGATGACATTGCAGTGTTCAGCACTACATGGAAAGAACATATTGATCACTTGGGATATGTATTGCAGGCTCTAGAACAGGCCCATCTGACCATAAAGGCAAGTAAATGTCAAATTGGTCAGAGTACAGTGGTCTACCTTGGACATGAGGTAGGAGGAGGTGAAATAAGGCCATTGCCTAGCAAAGTACAAGCTGTACAGAACTGGGCCACCCCTACTAATCAAACCCAAGTGAGAGCCTTCCTAGGTCTCACTGGGTATTACAGGAACTTCATTGAGAACTATGGGACCATAGCCTCTCCCTTGAATGTCATCTCCTCTCCCAAATTTCCTAAAGAGGTCAGGTGGAATGAGGAGGGCAATCAAGCCTTTGAAGGTCTAAAAAAAAAGCGCTTTGTCAAGCTCCAGTCCTAAGAGCTCCTGACTACAACCAACCCTTAATTGTACAAACTGATGCTTCTAATATAGGTATAGGTGCAGTCCTTAGTCAAATGGATGAGAAAGGTAGGAAACATCCCATGTGTTTCATTAGCAGGAAGTTAAAGGATCCAGAGACAAGGTGGGCAACAATAGAACGTGAATGTTTTGCTATTGTGTGGTCACTGAAGAGGTTTAGGCCATACTTGTATGGTTCTACCTTCATTATTCAGACTGACCACCAACCCTTGAGATGGCTGATGCAGATGAAAGGGAAAAACCCCAAACTACTCAGATGGTCAATCGATTTTACCATTGAGCAGAGAGCAGGAAGTCACCACCAAAATGCTGATGGTCTCTCTAGGATGTTTATAACTGACTAGAGGTATGAGATCCATCCAGGAGTAGATTAAATCCTCCTGTCCCTTAGTCTGGGGGATGGGATGGAGTGTTAGGGAGAATTCTCATTCAATGGCTAATTTTCCTTACCTAGTGAGTCCCTAAGCAGCTTTGCTGGATTTCTGGAGTTTATTTTTTCCTCCTGGTAAGAGTGTGAGCTTTTCCCCCACTCTTACCTGTGTTTTTGCCATGTGCACTTTGACTGTTTTTGTGATTGTGGACTCTGGAGTACACCACTTCAGTAGCCCCACTCCTTTTGTGTGTTACACAGAACCTTCAGTGCAGTTACACAGGGTTGTCTCTTAGGCTTCCCACCAACTCCATTTTCTGGGGCTGACTACTGTCCCCCAGAAAAGGGTAAAGTTGCCATTAACTTTACATAGTCACTTTTAACCACAGATCCAGTACACCACATCTTATATGTATTATTGGAAAGGGTTAATTCTTAGCCCTTTTTATCTGTGCCTCTTGGAGCATTCTTTCGCTCCCTTAACATTAAGACCTGGCTGGTGGCAGTGGTACCTACCCTAATTTTCCTAGCGCAGTTATATTATATAACGTGGTATCGTTTTAGGCTATTTTAGTAGCCTGGAACTTTAAACCCGCTTGCCCAAATACTTTTTATTTCGGCTCCTGTTGGTTTTAATCACCATTTCTTTTTGTTAACATCCTTCTTGGATCTTTCTTTGCGCGGCAAACCAGGTTTGCCTCCTTTGTTCGCTGACCAGAAGCCCTCCTTTGGCGTCTGGGTGACTTGGTGGGCTGAATGTGAGAGAGGGGTGTAGTCACCCCCCTGCATAGGGTCTCCTCGGAGACCCAAGTCGCACTTTGTGTTGATTGGCTGAGGTGGTTGTCCGGGCTGGACAACCCCCCCTGCTGAGTGATTGACAGCCAGGCTGTGTGAATGGGGGATTTTGGCATAAAAGACAGGACTCTTGGGCTAGAAGTCAGAGTCGCCACTGGAGCTGCAAGGAACCGAAGAGAAGCGGAGAAGAAGACGGCTGTTGCAACCCCGGATCCCGGTGAAACCCTGCTGCAGTCCTGAGCTATCCACCCTTCAACGAAAAGAGAAGATCCAGTCCGGAGTCTTCTTCCCTTGAGCCTGGTGGGATCAACCAGCTCACCCTTTCTTCAGTCAGAGCATCCTCTCATGGGTCGATATCACTGCTGTGCTGTAGTGGTCCGGATAGCCATCAGAAGAGCCCTCTCCCGATTTAAAGGAGCGCACCTTTTATTCATCGTTGTCTTTTTCACTGCTGCTGGCCTCATCCCTGGGTAGTGCAAATTCACTCCAGACGTCCTCCTTGTCCACAGGACTGAAGCTGCGGGAACCATGAGTCTGCAGGAACTACCAGGAACAACTGCCGTGGCACCAGCTTTTCTCCAACGGAATAATGTACTGTGCACATTTGGTCGTTCTCTCCGACTGACCATCCGGAATTGGGGTGAACCCTTTTCCTCCACGAAGATTTATACTTTCGTCCATCCCTCTTATAACTTTTCCTTCCATCTGACAGTATCTAAGTACTCTTGGCATCTCAAATCTTGAACTGTTCAACGTATGATCCTCGGCAACTGAGCATCTGCTCCATAGACACTGGCGCAGGCCTATTGACTTTAATCTGTATCTTTGAACAAGTCCTCTGTTTCCCTTGCCTAGACAAAAGTATTGCCTGTGATTTTATCCCCTTTTCCCTTGTTTGAAATTCTAAAGTACAAAGTGTGTATTAACTTTGTGAGCATTTCTATCCGCGGGTATGCGTTAGTATCGCAACACCGGTCTGTCAAATACTACTGTACTTACCTTGAATTGTTGGAACAAGTGGAAGTGGTTGTGTGTGGTGTATTTTACGTGTGGTTTTAAATTTATAGAAGTGAAGTATTTTATGAACAGATGGTTTTAAACGAATGTAGTTAGATTTTTTTTTTACCCGAAACCTTGAATCAGTGTTTGCTTGCGTCACAGTAATTGTGGTCCTTTGTGTAATCTCTACTACTGCTCATTTACTTTTGAGATAAGTCTGGCTGCTCCGCTACTGCTACCACTTTAACAGTGTAGTACAAGCTTGTACCAAAGGGGAACTTGTATTACCAATTGTAGTCTTAATTGTGTGTAGTGGTCCCTAAGGGCACTGCACAGGATTCTGCCTAACAGTGCCCCAGGAAGTAACGTCAGGCAGCATTATTACAATTCTCTTAAGGCAGTAGTGATCAAGAAGAACAAGGTGGTTCTCTCAGGCACAGATGAAGAAGGCAGAGAATGGCACAGTTCTGTGCTTCGATCCAACCTTACCGCTAAGAGCCATGTAATAAGACACAGGCAAGAGTTTTTTTTATTGGGGTGCCTTGCCAGAGCAAACTACCACAGACCATGCTAATCTTTAAAAAAAATACATCCCCATTCTGGAAGGAGGATTTGGAAACGGTGCCAGACCATTCATGGGACAACTTTCATGATGTGAGGCTGCTAAGGAGTGTTGGAGAAGTGCAAATAAAATTGAAACCTGGTGCGTTACCGCCACAGGTTAAGCAGTACCACATGTCTAGTGAGGCAGACAAAGGGATTTACGAGACCATGCTGGTATTGTTGAAGCAAGGCATAATACAACCTTCTGTGTCCCCATGCAATGCAGCCATCTACCCTGTGAAGAAAGCAAATGGGTCCAGTTCGTGGATGGTCCAAGAGTTGCACCCCCTCAATAATACTGTTAAGGCAGAATGTCCACTTGTACTGAATCCTGCCACCATTCTCTGTAACATCCCTACTGGGTCTACCCACTTCAGTGACCGATTTAAAAAAATGCATTTGTCCCCTTACACCTGGATTCTCAATGCCTCACAACATTTACATATCATGGTAAGATTCAAGCACGCAAGGTTGCCCCAGAGGTACTATGAACCTCAATGTCTTTAACTCGGTGCTTCAAATGGATTTGGGGAATTTACATGTGTCCAGTACAGTACAGAGACAACATATTAGTTTTTAGCACTTCAGAGGAGCAATGTCGAAGAGATTCAATAAAGCTCCTCACCCAGCTTGCAGAGAAGGGGTACAAAGTGGAAAAAGAAAAGGTGCAGTACTACCAGAGGTAGTATATTTGGGGCAAGTAATCCACAGGAAGAAAGGTAATGCCAGAGAGCCACCGCAGTTCAAATTACGCCTCAGCCAGTCATAGTGAAACAAATGCAGCATGTTTTGTGCTCCAACTATTGTAGATCGTGGCTCTTCGATTACTCTTACGCGAGGTCCTTACTGCAGGGGCTTAAGGAAGCACAGAAAGTGACGACCAATAGAGTGGTCTCAACAAAATTCAACTTGCTTTTCGGGAACTAAAGGGAACAGTCAGTAATGCTCCCGTCTTGCTGACCGCAAATTACAAGAAACCATTCTTTTGTTTTCTCATTCAAATGGGCAGGTGATGACAGGGCTCCTGACCCAGCAAACATCGCTAGGCCACAAACCTTTACCATACAACAGCGGACTCCTAGACTCAGATATGCAGGGACAGTTCCCCTGTCAGCAAGCTTTAGCAATTCAAAAGTCTTCAACCATTACTATGGGTTGCACAGTGACATTGTACATAGAGCATATGGTCTTGCAACCTTGGAAAAATCCAGGTCATCCCAAAGAGTTGCAGGGTACGAGGTAATTCTATCAAATGCCTAAATACATCCCATGCATTGTCACCTAGTCAATCCTGCAACATCTGTAGCCAAGCCAGTGAAGCCTGATATTGTTCATGATTTTACCACTTAGGAGGATAAATGTCAGAGGATGCCTTGGAAAGAGGTGATGTACTTTATTGATGGGTCTTCAAACATTAAAAGGACACTGGTCAGAGGCATACAGGTGCAGCTGTTCTGGGCTCAGTGGATGGGGAATACTTGGTCAAATGAAACAAACAGTTGCGCAAGCAGCATTAGAAATGAGTAAGGGGCAGGCAAGCACTATTTATTCAGACTGCGTATGTCACCGATGGACGGAGAAGATGGTTTAGGAGATCCGGCAGGACCTCCGTCTGGCATGCTGCACTCCTATCCAGATTAATTGACGCGTTAACTTTGTTTGCAGAAATAAGTTTAGTTAAATGTGATGTGCATACTGACCGTCCTAATCCAATAGCTCTTGGAAAGATATGCCGCAGGCAAGGCGGCGAAGGAAGCAGGGCTCTTTCCTTTTACAGCTTGCTAGAAACTGGAATCCATGTCCCAGCAGGTACAGTTGCCAGCCCCATACACGGTAGCCCCGGTGCTTCAGATTATAGAGTTACAAGGAAAAGCCCCTAGAGAAGAACAGGAGCTCTGCACAAGAGGAGGTTCCCCCTCACCCATGGATTTGCTGTGGAGACAGGCGTTGACAGGGAATGAAGTATGGCCATAGAGCTGCTTCTTTTGGCTCTAGAGCACCTACACTACCCATCACACACTTCTCTTCGACAAATTAAAACAGAACTCCAGGAAGAATGGTTTAATGTACCTACAAGAATGGTTTAATGTACCTCAAGAACAGGCCAGTAGAGTTGTATGGAACTGTAGTATGCAAAGAATTAAATCTTGGAAACCATAAGATTTGAGCTGCAGGGGCAGCGTCACTCATACTCCTTCACCCAGCGACAGCCTGATATGTGCACTGTGACTGATGCCATCATCAACCTGAAAACGCTGCTTTTTGCCCTTATTACTTGGCTGCTGTGACCATTGCAGCACCTCACCCCAACATGGAGCTTGTACTCTGTGGCCCCGCATCATAAGATGGCCACCACCCGATGATCACGATTTTGTTTATACTGGTTGCCTAGCAACCTGTGCTGGAGAGGCTGTTTAGCCAATTGTGTGCGACCGGGGGGCAGAAGCCAGCCCCACACAACCAAGACCCACAGAACAAGGCCCTACCTGTCCGTGCCAGAAGGGGACTAGGGGTCAGCCACGATCACCATCGCTTTAGTCAGGGTAAGAAGTGCCACAACACAAAGGTCCATGCCTTTTGAGCACCAGCCTTGAGTTTAACATTTAACTGTGGTCTATACACTGTAGCATTGCAGTTGCACTGTTAGATGCATTTGGCTTACCTTCCATCATCAGCTGTATCCCATTCGTCACACACTTCCAACACAACGTAACCTATAAAGCACCACATGTCCGAACTGCTCCGCAGCACATACCTTGCTGAAATGTCCCCTTCATGGTCACTTAATTGCCCTACCTGTGGTGCCACGAATTGATCCTGAACTTGTCATATGCAATGGTAGCGTTACCTATGGCATCATATCCCCTTCTAATTGCAGCGTAATCTCCAATTGTGCCGTATGAGATTATCAAACTGAATGCTGGGCCACTGACCTCTATGTAGTACTAACAAGCCTTCCAGCCCTTAATACTGCATATATTATTGTTGTCTCAGTTTCATCAACCTATTTAAATCATTGCAACCTGCATTCTGAACTATACATGCCAGACTCATTTATTATTATTATGACGGCCTTCTACATGATTGCCTCACAACCTCGATTGCCGATTTGAACTGCTCTCCATTGCATTCTATGCATGCCATATTCTATCGCAAAACCACCATTTTGTCTGATTTGATTTGCCCCCATTGCATTTTTGTGTTCCATACCCACATGCATTACTCCATTTGGCCTGATTTGAATTGCCCGCACTGCATTTTTGCACGCCATATTCGATTGCATCGCTATCTCTTGTGCTGCCAACTAGCCAATTGCATGGCAACTTTTATTTGTGCATTCTCTTGCCACCAATCGCTCAGAACTGAATTACTTCTACTGTATCTTAGGTCATACGCCCCAGTTAAAATGCCGTTGTATGCACTATCTATACCACCTGCTCCAAGTGCCTTACACACCCGCTGCCCAGCATTTCCCTGCACATTAGCCTGAGCGCCATACCATTGCTTGATAACAAAGACCTTAGCTCACTATGTACATGTCCCACATAATAAACTATATACTACTTACTAAGAGTTGCCGGGACCCTTCCCAGCACCAGCAGGAACATAACTAATTCAGCCCACCATGACACTGAATAATATGATCCAAATGTCCTGCACAACACCTACCACTAGCTTTAGAGTGCCGCGAGCAGAGCGCATTCCTCCTTCTTCCTTCCTGCCCTCCTGCCTACAGCCCATCACCAGCACCACTACTGCGCTACCACCTAAACCTTACTTGAACTCACCAGCCTTATGAGTGGAACACTTGACTAGGCACTAGATTCCCGTGTGCAGTCTCACGAGTACACAACCCCCATCCAAAACTCACAATACTATCAAACATACCCAAGATAATATCTACCAAGAACACCCTACCCAAGGTTCCTTCTTCCATCACCGATATCAATCACACCCTTGACAAAGCTACCACTATTAAGGGTGCTTAATGCGAGGCCACACTCTTCACATGCTTTGGATATTGCAGACTATATCACAGTTCAAGACCTAGTTTTCTTAGCCATTACTGAGACCTGGCTACACGCACCTGCAGGACCATCACTCTCACTCGCCATCCCCAACGGTTACTCCATCACAAGATGCGATGGGGCAGTGCTTTTATTTCCAGAAGCTCCTTAGACCAGATCTGTGTGAAATTACTGAATGGGAAAGGGGAGAGAGAGAGCGAGAGAGCGCAAGAGAGAGAGAGAGCGCGAGAGAAAACCACCCCCCTTACCCCTATACATTTTTATTACCTTTATCCCCTCCCCCCATATATACAAACAAATAGGGGTCAGAGTTTTGGGCTTCAGACTTTTTGCCCTTGGTCATTTTGTCCTATTCCCCTTAGACCTGTTCAAGTCCAGCTGCACGTATGCGGTGAGGCCGGGGTCCGTCCACCTCCCTGTATCCACCGGACCCAGCTGGCTGTTCTGCCTAAATTTGAATATCACAGCGATTTACAATTGCATATCACTGTGCATACGTTTTGCCTAATATTGTCCTGATGCACATCAGGATCAACCATTCAAAGATGGCCAACCTCTAGGGTCCATCATTTCTTGGCCCAACCTGATTGGCTGACCATCAACTTATTCCTGCCTCTGACACAGTGGCAGGCGCAAGCCGGCATCCACACTACGGCAGAGAACTGCCCTGAGCCTGTCACGAGCCTAGGTCCAATTACTATGCCCATCGCCTTGAGAACCTACAAGACATTCACAGTCAGTCTCCAAGTTACCTGGTAAGGATCTAACCCTCCAAACACCGAACTTTAAAGGCATGGTCTAGTAAAAAATGTTATTGTCCCTGTGGTGGCTCTGTTTTTGAATAGTAAGGAAAGGCGTGCTTTACTGGCTACTAATTGCTAGTAAATGAGGCATTTCAATATCAGATGAAATTTACCAGGCAATCAGTGCAGGATTAGCAAGATCATACAACATTCTTTATAAAATGTACATTGTCTTAACCATGTGCGGTTACTAGGTAGCAGTCAAATATAAGTATACAGGCATTGATTATAGTAGTAGAATAGCGTAGTAATGGCAATGCAAGGGGCACGGTTCAGTGAAATGCACTCTGATGTTGGGACACTGTAGTGTTTCTTAAAGGCATGGTCTAGTAAAATTTTTTATTGTCCCTACGGGTCGGCCATGTTTTTTTAAGCCTAAGTGGCTCGATTTTAGAAAACTTTCCTATGGACCTTACCTGAGTTTTCGTCCATTAAACGCACGCGAAAACAGGCACCAGGGAGCTGCCATTTTGTGATAATCCTATCACTTGCCGCATCGCCTTGGCTGACCTGCTTCTGCGGCACTAAATCAAATCCCCCGCCCCTGAGCCTGTCATCAGCAGACTCGTACCGCCCATTTCCCAACGTCAAAGCACGTCTCGTGTCAACAATCGCTGCGCCTCAGCTAATGACGTGTCGCCATGGAAATAGCAGGGCGCCTCTTTCCTCAATAAGTATAAACAGACCGTTTCCCAACACACAGCAGCACATTTTCGATTCCATTCCTCTCTCTGTGTTACTTTGAGTATTCTGTGACTCGTTTCTGTGCTCTGGTCAGCTACCTTCGCCGCTTGTAGCCCATGTGAACACCTGTACCATCTCTGTAAATTATTTTACTTTGTTTACCACACAATGGCGAGTATACCGAGGAGGAACTACTGGAAAGGGAAGCACGCAAAAACGATGGGGATTCGGACGGCAGTTGGGAGGATGATTCAACAGATGAAGAGCCTGGGCCTAGTCGCATGGACGGCGTCTCCACCTGGTGCACATGCAATCGGTGCGAGCTAATGCCAACCGAGGACGAGAACTGCTGCTGCCGAGAAAACTCGGGATGCCTGGCCTACATTTCGGAAGGCGAGCCACGACCGCAATGCATCACCGAGCTGCCAGACTTCAGGGCAGCCTGCCTCACACGGGCCGTGTTGAGAATAATGATGGTGCTTATGCACGAACTTCGTGCAACTGTTAGCCCACGTAATCCGAGTAACGAGTAAGTATACTCTGCTTGTCATGCCACTCCTATTTCACGTTCTTCTACTATATCCAAAATTATATATTCATATCATAGTAACGCATGAAAGTCGTTCAATAGTGTGCATTGTCTAGATAGCATTTGTCCGTGCAGAATGCCATTAGTTACAAGAATTGTCATTGACAACAAACGTTTATTAAACTTATCTTGGTCATTTAAAAACAGTTTGTTTCATTCCTTTTCACAGGTGGTACAGGCTGGTGGCCTATCGTTCCTTTACATGGTGGCTCCACGGGAGGCTTGGACACCGCGTTCGAAGAGTGATACCCGCCTGTGCCGTTCGTGCCATAAGAGAAACGTTCCCGAGTGACAGCGTTCAGTACAGGGGATTTTCTCTCGCTGTGCTGCAACCTGACCTGTATAATCTTTAAAGTCTTGTATTTTTGTGTCATGAAAATAAGATACAAAATAAAACACCACATATATTTTAACAACGGTTGTTTCGATTTTTTTAATTAATCAAGTGTGTCTCCATTCAAGGATGGACGTCAGACATCTGTGCTCCGAATGGGTGAAGGTCTGATCGCTGTGAAGCAGGGTGGTCACTATCTATCTAAGCTAACATAAAATATTCTCGATAATGCATGCACTAAATAACACTTGTTCAAAGCGTTCAGTAGGTTATGTCTCTATAAAAGTCACACATATATCTATACTAACAATTACCATTGGATTATACAGGCCTTAGGTTAAGGGTCTTGACCACTATAATACACCGGTTGAAGTGTGGGTCTGTGCTCACAAGAATCTCCGGTATGTGGCTTTTGTTATTCATAAGCAACAATATACTATCAAAGGCAGTTCGCACCCGTGGATGAGCGCTGGCATGTGGGGCTGTCTGGGGCACGAACGGCCAAGATGCCAAACAACATGTACACTTCAAAAGGTGTCCCACGCCAAGGGGCCATCGGTCACATGGCCTCCTCAGACCCCGTGTCTCCAGCCAGGCCTCCCCTTGAAGCAGGCCGCCCCCCTAAAACCACGACATACATACGTCATTCATTCACAAACACACCCGTTTCTAATACTTTAGAAACCACTTGATATGTCTCATAAGAACATCTTTGTGCTTTGCAAGTCAACTCCTGAACGTGCTACCTGGCAACCACTGAGAGCTACGCTAATCTGCTCGTCGTTGTGCTACCCGTGAACTTCTGTGAACGCTTAGAGCAAACCCATCAGTGTGCTACCTGTGGCCACCCACCTATTCTCCTGCAACATACTGCTCTGCTTGCTGAATCCAACTGTTTGTTTGTCAAGGTAAGGCCATGTATCCTAGTCATATTTCGCAGATTTTTAAATTTCTATCTATTTGCGAGTAGAGTACACAATAGTGCTATGTTCATTGGTCTCATTGCTATTGACTTGAGTTTCCATTGCTATGCTATCAATAGATCTATTTATTTTCATCTGTGTCTATTGTCATCGAATTGCATCCTTCGGGGGTCCAGTCTATAATGTAAGCATGTTTCCTTCTCGTGCAAGACAGAACATCCAAGGGACGAGTCACATGTTCAGATTTTAGTCACATCATTTATACATTTCTGCAACTTATGCAAATACTAAGCCGCACATAATGAACTGGTATAGTTCCTGCGACCAAAACAAACCTTGCATTGATCATTGTATGATTCATTTACTTTTGTATCAAATCTTTATTCATGAAGATTGTATAATAATGTCGATATTTACTTTTCAGATTTATCAACAATGCCTGCCTGTTCGATTAGCCCTTAAAACACACATGCGAAATCTGAAGGCACTACAATCCAGGTATTCCCGAAAACTGTTGATCGAATAAGAGAATGGGTCAGACATTGCGGATATCCACTGGATGAGCTGGAAAGTAGAATCCAACAAGTCTTACAGGACAAGAGGGGTGATCGATACCGCATCTGCAACCGGCACTTTTCCTTGGACATGTACACATCATCTTGGGTGACAAAGAAGAATAAACGGCGAACGACACGGAAATTGCTCGAAAATGCTATTCCTACTCTATTCGTCCACATTCCGCCACCGGTGAGTCAAGTGTCCGGATTTAGCTTTAGGCTTTGTGGTAGTGTGTAGGTAGCCGAATTGATTAATTGATATTGTAGGTGTTCTATCCCTTGTAATAATTTCGATATTGATATGAGTGTATAGCTTTTTGAATAATGACATTTATCAATATATTCTTTTTCGATTTCATAACCCATAAACGAAATGTATATATGGGAACAGGGAACTGTGCTGTATTGAGCATTTTTCAAGTATTCTGTCGCCTTACATGGCTATTTTTAATATTGGCATTTCATTATCAATCATTAATTTACCTTTACAACTTCTTGACTTTCCCTTGAATCTGAAGCAAGAACATTCTACATCCTTGACGTGGTCGCAGTTATCAACCACTTCTAGCGCGTATTAGGTAATCATACTAGGCTAATCCGCTACAGACTTGTTTTATGCATGTCAAGTAATAGTTTTATTCTATCGTGTAATTATTTTACCGAATGTTTAGTTAGTGCTTTCCAATTGATATACACCTTAGTTATCGTCCACTGGTGTTTGTTTTGTCATAATTAGTGTTATCCATACTAATGCAAGTAGTCTTTCAGGGAGATGCTGAAGCGTCCGCTACATCTACAACATTTCTAGATGTTCTTCACCAGCAGGAGGTATGGATACTGACAGCTCCATCGATGTAACGCTCACCTGATTCTCGCAGAGGCGCCGGTCTTGACTGGGCGACTACCGTATCTTCAAAGGTGATGTGTAGCACCCGGTTGGCTCTTTGGGCTGGACCTCTGTGCACTGTATGCCTGACGTGTAGAGTAAGATGTCTGCAGATAGAAAATATGGGGTTAATGAACTGGGGTTATTGGGGTGTCCCTATCTCTTTCCTCTTCTCCTCTCCTGTAGACCCCCAAAGGTTAACGCGCTCACCTTAGGTAAGTGAATGCCAAGCTCTCCATCTGCCTCGGGGCAGGGTGCTGTAGCCAGTTTCTTCACTGGATAGGTAGCACAGGCCTCTTGACTTGAGAGGACTGCTGTCCGTCGTTTACTGCACGAACGGTAAGTTTTGAGTCATTCAAATGTCTTTTTAAAGTCTTTAGTAATGATGTCTCTTGTTTTGCAGGGTTCCGGCGATGGCGGATGACGGGCTGAAGTGAGTTGAAGATGGAGCCCGTGTGATGAATAGAAGCGCCTGGAAGCACGTGAGTAAGCGCTTGTTGCCAGTTTCACGATGCGCTCTAACTGTCTTTTTATTTTGCAGGTACGAGTTCGGAGCGGCTGCAGGGTGCCGGAATACCCACTGGATTAGATGTGGAAAGGAGTAATGGCACGTGAGTATTAAAGTTCCCCAATGTCTTTAAACGCACCTTGTTTTGTCTTTCAGATGCGGATGCAGCGCCGAAGGCCTCCGGAGCGTGCGAAGAGTTGGTAAGCTTTTGTCTTTCAGATGCCGGAATGCTAACCTGTTCTTTCTTGTCTTTATAGGTGTTGCTGAAGACTGGATTCAGGATGGTAAGCCTTTTTCCTTAGGCCCAGGACTGGATGCAGAAGACACGATGAGCGTCCTGCTGCAGAGGGTGCAGAATAACGCAAAGCAAGATTCATCCACCGGGTGTGGTTTAAATAGCCTCCTGTAGTGCTTAGGTGTCTCCTTCCACAGCCACGCCTAAGTAAGAAAAGAGTTCCTGGTAAGAAAAGAGTTCCTGCCTTCCAGAAGAGTTCCAGTGTTCTAAATCTAGGGAGTGGCTCCAGCCCCACCCAACAGGAAAAGTAGTTCCAAACAGAAGAGGATCAGAGGCTCAACTGGCAGGCAAGTAAGCAGCTGCTGCAGGTAAGTCCACCCAAGCATTATGAGCCCGGCGCTTCCAGCGCTGGGACTGGGCATATTTATGAGCCTGGTGCCACTGGCGCCAGGACTGGGTCCAAAAGGTCCCAATTGAGACTGGTTGGCACTCGGAACCTGGGTTATGGATCTGCTTCCAAGGGAGTTGGGAAAACCCTGACCTTTTGGAAGCAGAGATCATGACAGTACCCCCCTCCCTCAAGGCCCCTCCCAAACCGGGCTTCTCCGGGGGTTTTGGCTTGTCAGGAAATGTTCGGTGAAATCTTTTGATTAGGCGAGGAGCGTGGACATATTCAGCAGGTTCCCAGGATCTCTCTTGGGGGCCGTAGCCTTTCCAGTCAATTAGGTAGAATAGTTTAGATTTGGAGATCTTGGAGTCCAGAATGCTTTTGACTTCAAACTCGAGTTCTCCATCCACTAGGATAGGTTTTGGAGATTTGGTTAGTCGGGTTTGAGGTTGCACGGGTTTTAATAGAGAGACGTGGAAGACCGGATGTATCTTCATGTGCGGGGGCAAGTCCAACTTGACCGCTACTGGGTTTACTATGGTAGTGATGGAATAGGGACCAAGGTATCTTGGGTTGAATGTGCGTGGCCCTTTTAGAGATAGATATTTGGTGGATAACCAGACTTGATCCCCTACTTGATAGTGAGGGGCTTCCTTCCGATGTTGATCTGCTCCTTTCTTGTATTGTTCTTTAGCCCTTTGAAGGTGAGAAACAGCTTCCTTAAAGGCTTGGGTGATTGTAGAATGCAGGTAGTCTACTGCTGGTGTTTCAAGATCTTGGAGGGGATCCAACTCCGAGGTTCGAGGGTGACTGCCGTACAAAAGAAAAAACGGGGTTTTCCCAGTTCCCGAATGGACAGAGTTATTGTAGGCATACTCGGCTATCCAAAGGATATCTTTCCAAGTTTTTTCAGTTTGTTGCAGCATGCAGCGTAAATACTGTTCCAGAGTTTGATTGGTCCTCTCGGTTTGTCCGTCGGTCTGAGGGTGGTGACTGGTCGATAGTCTCACATCAATTTGAGCCGACCGACAGCAACTTCGCCAAAAATGAGAAATAAATTGACTACCTCGATCCGAAATTATAACCGAAGGAAAACCGTGCAGTCGGACGATGTTTTCGAGAAATTCTCGGGCCAGAGTTGCTGCTGTTGACAAGCCTTTGAGCGGAATGAAATGCGCCATCTTGGAGAATAAGTCCACGATTACTAGAATCATATTGTATCCGGAGCATGGAGGTAGATCGGTGATGAAGTCCATAGAAAGCGTATGCCATGGGCGAGGTGGGATGTCAATAGGGCGTAAGAGGCCTGCTGGTCTTTCCTTTTGACTCTTGTTTTGGGCGCATACTCCACAGGATATTATAAAGTCTCTGATATCTTTTTTCCAAGACGGCCACCAGAAGTAGCGCTTGATCTTTTCTGAGGTCTTGGCTATACCGGGATGACCTTCCATTAAAGAGTCGTGATAACAAGAGATTACTTTTTTCTGTAAATCTGTGCTGGGTAGGTATAATCGTTCTTGGAAATACAATAAGTTGTCCTTTACTGCAAAGTCCTTTCCCTGCAGATGCCAATTCTGTATATCTGCTGGAGTTACAAGTTGCCTGGCTTTATCCTTAACTTCCTCTATGGATTCTGTGGCGATTACACCCAGAATTCTTTGTTCGGGAATGATTGGTACAGGTTTAGGGTTGATCAAGTGTTCTTCCACTCCCATCCGAGAAAGGGCATCGGCTTTACCGTTCTTTGTACCAGGTCGATAGGTAATTATGAAGTCAAACTCGGCAAAGAATAATGCCCAACGGAGTTGTCTAGAGGATTGGGCTTTTGCGGTTTTCAAATATTGCAGGTTTCGGTGATCCGTAATCACAGTAACGGTGTGTCGGGCCCCCAGCAGATAATGCCACCAAGCCTTAAAGGCAGACTTGATAGCCAGAAGTTCCTTGTCAGTAATCGTGTAAATGACTTCAGGAGGCGAGAATTTGCGGGACCAAAATGCCACGGGATGCAACTGATTGGTTACCGGGTCCTTTTGTGATAGAACTGCCCCCATGGCAAGGCTTGAAGCATCAGTTTCCACGATGTAGGGGAGTTCGGGGCGAGGGTGTTTTAAGATTGGTGCAGAGATAAATTTAGTCTTCAAATCCTGGAAAGCTTGTTCCGCCTCGGTAGACCATTCAAAACGTTTGTTTTTCTTTAACAAGGCAGTGATGGGCTGGACTATTCGAGAGAACTCGGGGATAAACCTGCGGTAAAAGTTAGCGAAGCCTAACATGCTTTGCACACCTTTTACGGAGGATGGTGATGGCCATTTGAGAACTGCATCGACCTTCTTTGAATCCATACGCACTCCGCCAGGTGATAATATGAATCCCAAGAATTCAACTTCAGTCACGTTGAAAACACATTTTTCCAACTTAGCGAAAAGTTTGTGTTGACGCAATCTTTCGAGGACCATTTTCACGTGTTTCCGATGTTCAGATTCCGATGAAGAATAAACGAGGATGTCGTCAATGTAAACAACAACACATACATCTATGAGCTCTCTGAGGACATCGTTCATAAAATATTGAAAGGCGGCCGGGGCATTGCAAAGTCCGAAGGGCATGACCTGATATTCAAATAGCCCATACTTGGTGCGGAAGGCCGTCTTCCATTCATCGCCCTCTTTTACTCGTACCAAGTGGTAAGCTCCTCTAAGATCCAGCTTTGTATATATGCATGCTTTTCTGACTTGGTCCAGGAGTTCAGGGATCAAAGGTAACGGATATCTGTTCTTAACGGTGATCTGGTTCAGGGAGCGATAATCGATACAAGTTCTAAGGTCTCCTTCCTTTTTTGGAACAAAGAACAAAGCTGAAGAAGCAGGGGACTTGGAAGGACGAATAAACCCATTTGCCAGGTATTGATCCAGGTATTGTCGAAGGTGAAGGTTCTCAGGCTCGGTGAGGGCATAAATTCTACTACAAGGAGGAGTAGATCCAGGTATCAGGTCTATCTGGCAGTCATAAGACCTATGAGGAGGTAGAGAGTTAGCCTGATCCTTCCGGAAAACATCTTGGTATTCTAGGTATTCGGGAGGTAACTGGGGAGTCTCTGAAGAAATTGCGGCCAGTGCAACACCAGGTGGAGGATGACAAGTAGAGACACATTCTGGAAACTGGACCGTTCTTGCTCGCCAATCGATCAGAGGATTGTGTTTCTCTAACCAAGGTATTCCTAGAATAATCTGAAACTGAGGGGCCTTGATCACATCGAACACGATCTTCTCATGGTGTCCATCTTGACTTACTAGCGTCACTTCTTGAGTGGTATGCGTTACTGGCCCGGAGGCTATCTCCGTACCATCCACCGTAGTAATGACGTCCTTTACAGCCTTGGGACAAAGAGTTAGATTCATCCTCAAAACCATTTCATGATCCACATAATTGCTGATGGCACCGCTGTCGACGTAAGCTTCAATTGCATGTAATCGATCCGGATTATCAGGGCTAATGAGGACCATAGGTATCACGAAATGCGAGGTCACGGAACTGGTTTTTACGCTCGGCAAGAGGACCTCTATTCTTGTCGGGCGAGGTCGTTTCCCTGCTCAGAGTTTGTAACTTTGGTAACTGCAGCTCCTACTGCCTTCTTGGCAGGTTTCACCGGACAGTCTCGAAGAAAGTGCCCTGAGTTTCCGCAATATAGGCATAATTGCAACCGTTTCCTCCTTTCCCGCTCCCGTTGTGTTAGAGGACCTTTCAGACCCCCTATTTGCATGGGTTCCCCGGAGTCTACTCCTTTGGAAGGAGTTGGCGGTTTGGAAAATACTCGAGCATCAAACTTGGAACGATCGGCCTTCCTGTTCTGCAGCCTGTGATCTATTTGAACAACCAAGTCTATGTAATCCGAACAGTCTTGTGGGGGATTCACTACTTGGGCTAAAACGTCTTTGGGCTCTCCACGTAGACCTCTATAAAACAGCGTAATCCTTTTGTCCTCAGGCCATTGAGTTTCCACTATTAGTCTATTGAAAGATGCAATATAAGCCAAAAGGTCTTGATTACCCTGTCGCAACGAAAGAAGCTCATTGTCCAAGGCCTGCCCCTGTGAATGTCTTGCGAACAATTTTTCCATACTAAGCTGAAAGGCTTGAAAATCATGGAGAACCGGATCATCTTGATGAACTAGAGGGATCGACCAGTCTGCCGCATTGCCACTAAGGTACGAAAGTACAAAAGCTACTTTAGCTTGATCAGTTGGAAAGGCTGCTGGCCGGCATAAGAAGTGCAACCGGCACTGATTGATAAATACTGCAAACCTCTTTGGGTCACCAGAAAATCGCTCAGGCGGGGCCAGAGGTACATTCCCAGGTAGGTTGATCTGCACTGGATTCATAGAGGATGTTGAAGGAAGATTTGCCCCTGATGCGGGTAACGGGGTCTGTCCGGCTTGTGACTGTAGCACTTGTCTAGCAAGAGTGTCTGTTCTCTCCTTGGAAATAATTAGTTCCCTTCTTAGAGCATTCGTTTCCTGACGAGTTGCATGCACTTCTGCCCTTAGTTCCCCAAGTAACCGGGCTAGGGGGTCAGTATCCGAGGTTTCCATAGCGCCTGGGCGAGAGTTTTGCGGTAGGCTTTGCGTTCTGTAACGCTCACCTGATTCTCGCAGAGGCGCCGGTCTTGACTGGGCGACTACCGTATCTTCAAAGGTGATGTGTAGCACCCGGTTGGCTCTTTGGGCTGGACCTCTGCGCACTGTATGCCTGACGTGTAGAGTAAGATGTCTGCAGATAGAAAATATGGGGTTAATGAACTGGGGTTATTGGGGTGTCCCTATCTCTTTCCTCTTCTCCTCTCCTGTAGACCCCCAAAGGTTAACGCGCTCACCTTAGGTAAGTGAATGCCAAGCTCTCCATCTGCCTCGGGGCAGGGTGCTGTAGCCAGTTTCTTCACTGGATAGGTAGCACAGGCCTCTTGACTTGAGAGGACTGCTGTCCGTCGTTTACTGCACGAACGGTAAGTTTCGAGTCATTCAAATGTCTTTTTAAAGTCTTTAGTAATGATGTCTCTTGTTTTGCAGGGTTCCGGCGATGGCGGATGACGGGCTGAAGTGAGTTGAAGATGGAGCCCGTGTGATGAATAGAAGCGCCTGGAAGCACGTGAGTAAGCGCTTGTTGCCTGTTTCACGATGCGCTCTAACTGTCTTTTTATTTTGCAGGTACGAGTTCGGAGCGGCTGCAGGGTGCCGGAATACCCACTGGATTAGATGTGGAAAGGAGTAATGGCACGTGAGTATTAAAGTTCCCCAATGTCTTTAAACGCACCTTGTTTTGTCTTTCAGATGCAGATGCAGCGCCGAAGGCCTCCGGAGCGTGCGAAGAGTTGGTAAGCTTTTGTCTTTCAGATGCCGGAATGCAGTATGAAGACCTCCGGAGCGCACGAAGAGTAGGTAAGCCTTTGCCTTTCAGATGCCGGAATGCTAACCTGTTCTTTCTTGTCTTTATAGGTGTTGCTGAAGACTGGATTCAGGATGGTAAGCCTTTTTCCTTAGGCCCAGGACTGGATGCAGAAGACACGATGAGCGTCCTGCTGCAGAGGGTGCAGAATAACGCAAAGCAAGATTCATCCACCGGGTGTGGTTTAAATAGCCTCCTGTAGTGCTTAGGTGTCTCCTTCCACAGCCACGCCTAAGTAAGAAAAGAGTTCCTGGTAAGAAAAGAGTTCCTGCCTTCCAGAAGAGTTCCAGTGTTCTAAATCTAGGGAGTGGCTCCAGCCCCACCCAACAGGAAAAGTAGTTCCAAACAGAAGAGGATCAGAGGCTCAACTGGCAGGCAAGTAAGCAGCATGGTCTGCTGCAGGTAAGTCCACCCAAGCATTATGAGCCCGGCGCTTCCAGCGCTGGGACTGGGCATATTTATGAGCCTGGTGCCACTGGCGCCAGGACTGGGTCCAAAAGGTCCCAATTGGGACTGGTTGGCACTCGGAACCTGGGTTATGGATCTGCTTCCAAGGGAGTTGGGAAAACCCTGACCTTTTGGAAGCAGAGATCATGACAATCGAGCGTCATCATCAGAGCTGGAATTCTTGTTGTTTGATTGTTCTACACAATGTTTCATTCGTGGTTAGCCGTTAATATATACCTGTGCTGTCAACCCCAGGTGTGTGTTATGTTTTCACTATTGTAATCCACACTAATGCAAGTACTATGTTTCAGGCATTTGATGGAGCGTCAACCCCTGCACTTGATGCGGAGCCTGACATTCAAGTAATTCCAGGGGAAGTGGAACCATGCGTATACGAATCGGTGCAACAGCTTTCAGAAGTGCGCACTACATTTGCAACATCCATAGATATCCTTCAGCAGCACGAGGTATGGATACTGACAGCTCCGTCATGCGTGATCATATAACGTGATTCCATTTGCTATACTTTCTTCCCTATTAACGCAAGTGCTGTGTTTCAGGGAGACGACGGAGCTTCCACTACAATCACAACATCCCATTTAGATGATGCAGATGTAAATAAATCGGAGAAATAAGTCGATGAAATGTGATCATATTTAGATTTTCCTTGATTCTTTTAGACAATGCATCATTTGTGGTTATCTCTTTATATGTACCTGTGCGTTCGACCCCAAGTGTGTGTTATGTTTCCAATATTGAAAACCATACTAATGCAAGTACTGTGTTTCAGGGAGATGCCGATGCCTCCTCTCCAATACAACCATTCATGGCAGTCCATGCAGAGCCAGAGGTTTGGATACTGACAGTTCCATCGAAATAGATCATCACAGGTCGAATACTTGTCGTTTGATTGTTGCACACAATGTTTAAATCATGTTTGGCTATTGAGATGTACCTGTGTGTTCGTCCTCACGTGTTTTATGCTAACAATATTTTGATACATAGTAATGAAAGTACTATGTTTCAGGGAGACGATGGAGCCTCATTCCGTGCTGTCTATGCGGATACAGAAAATATAGTCGTTGCAACGCAAGAGGAAGGGAGGCCATGCGGAAACGAATCGGAGCTACAGCGTGCAGATGTTGAAGGTCGAGTCAAAAAAGTTGCTCAGAAAAAAAACAAAAAAGGTTAGTTACAAACAGTTCATAACTTTAAAAAAATGTTTGTGCTGGGGACTATTTTATGTTTTTTTCCAGTCAATTGGACTACACTTTATCTTGTGTTTAAACTGAACATCCCTTTTCCAATCTCTCCTCTAGTTACCCGTGGGTGTCAGGACTATACATACACAGACAGTGAAGCGAATGAGAGATGTTGCTTGCCAGACCATGTACACTATGGAGGAACTATTAATTGAGGCGAGGCGTGTTCAGGCTCGATATGCTCATGTCCAATGGCCAGAACATGAATTAACTGTGTTTGGAGAATACAGCAAAGTTGCATTGGACCATTGCTACAGTGCGACCGCACCACCACAAGAAGATGATATTGTATGTATTGAAGATAGCTCAGAAGTAGTTGCAGATCAATTCACACAATCTACACCCGCCAAAAAATTGCCATCCAAAAAACATGTCGACATTGTTGTGTTCTCCCATCAATGTTGAAGTAGCAGATGTCGAAATGACAGAGAATGAACCAGCCGCAGCATCCATAGACGCATCAGAACTTGATAGCAGCGATATTACTTTCCAATGTGTTGAAATCTCCGCAACGTCACAGGCCAAAACAACGTTGACGCAGGATGACAGTCTAATGAAAGAGAGAGCAAATACAATGTATTCAACAGTTGTTTAATGGATATTATAAGTATGCTGAAATGTGAGCATTCAGTTACAGGGAAAGTATGTGGGAAGCCATTGATTAATGTGACTCGTCAAATAAAAGGCAGTAACATCAAAATAAATGCCACCTGTCGATTAAATCATAGGTTCTCTGGTCTGCACAAACGATGCTGGGGAAAATGCCAGCAGGCAATCTACTGTGTGCAGCTACATCACTTTTTAGTGGCTCCAGTTTTAGAAAGTTAGAGGCTTTCTTTCAGTTTGTGGGACTCCATTTCATTTCTAAATCGCTGTACTACATATACCAACGTGATTATCTGTTTCCGGCCATTAGTGATGCTTGGAAAATTGAACAATTGTCTCTAGCAAGTACATTTGAAGGGAAACGTTTCAGGCTAGCCGGCGATGGACAGTGCGACAGCCCTGGATTTTATGCCAAGTACTGCACCTACCACTTTCAGGACATGGATAGTAAGAAAATTGTGAGTTTGGTGGTCGTGCAGGTAACACAATGTACATCCTCAGTGGCAAGGGAGAAACTAGGATTTATAAAATCAGTGGAATATCTACAAATCAAGGGGAATGCACATCGACCTCATAGCCACGGACAGACACATTTCAATTGCCAAGACAATGAGAGAGCAGTTCCCGCTTATTAATCATCAATTTGACGTATGGCATCTTGCTAAATCAATTAGAAAGAAAATCTCGGCGGCAGGAAAAAAAAAAAAAAAAGATTTTGAAAGTATTTTGCAGTGGTCCCAGTCTATCACCACCATCTTTGGTGGAGCTCAAAAACTTGTGAAGGGTCAGTGGAAATACTACTTGAAAAATGGCGGTCACTGATGCACCAATGTTCACCGCTAGTCAGAAAACCTACATTTCCACCAATGTGAACTTGACCCTTTGTCCCCAGAGGAGGCACGGAAGAAGTGGTTGATTCCATCTTCACCGACACACAAAGCCATTGAGAAGATTGTTTTCGACAAAACTCTATCAAGAGATTTGAGAGGACTGACAGAATTCTGTCACACAGGAGATTTGGAGGTGTTCCACAATATGTGCCTAAAGTACAGGCCAAAGCGCTTGCATTTTAGCTTTCGGGGCATGAAACATCGCACTCTACTAGCGGTCTTGGCCCATAACAGCAATGTCAGACGTGAACAATCTAGGACTCGGGGTAAAGTAAGGATGCCTCGCTACACTAAAGTGTTTTCAAAACGAAGTAAGCAATGGGTGATCAAACCAGTCTATGATGAAATGCAGTTCGACTTTGTGAAAGGCCTTATTGTTGCTGTGTTAGAGAAGCACAGATATGGAATTTTGGACGTTTCTGTGCAGAGCAGTGATCCATTGCAATCGAACATTGCAACTGTGCCATGTCCACCCGAAGTACAGCTGGTTGTGAAGTACAAATCCCGGTTTAAATAATTGCAATACGATCGTCTATTTGTAAATAAATGTTATTGTACAGTGTACCTGTAACCCTAACCCCTACCTTCACCATCATGGGTGGCGAACAAGCTGGGTGTCATCTTTTGAATTCTCTCTATTCACCTCATATGTGTATGTATATATTTTTCTCATGTCTCATCTAATGTAAATGCTGCGCACTGTTAACGGAGGGGAGGCTTGCGTATTGCAAATAATAAAACAAACAATAAATCTCACTTTTAACTCAACTCCTGTGGTACTTTATACTTTCCCTGACCTTCTGCCAAAAATTAAATGTCTCCATAGTTATGATTCTTTGGGGCTGCAAAGCTTGCAGACAACGGGGACAAAATTGGGGGCCTTAGAACGCGCCAAGCGAGCAGTGGCATTTGGGAGAGAAGCCAGTTCGGATTTGCACAATGTGGCGCACTACATAGCGGGATTCTAAACTTCAAGTTCTCACAGATGCCTTTACTACGGGATGTTGCAAATAAAGAATGCGAAGGACAGCGCCTATGATTTTCAGCTCGCGCCCGAAGAGCCCCGCAAGTCGCACTGGAAGTATAATGGTCTATTGTTTTTTGACCTTGAGACAGGGACCATGCCAAAAGAACTTCATTTGAAGGGGGTGCGCAATAACGTAAGAGACGATAAAGCAGAAAATTCAGAAACTAGACCGAGTTTCATTTTCGGTCAGTATACGAAAAATCGTTGTCAAGAGCACGGTCGGATTTACAGACTGCATTACGCAGAGACACAATGGAAATTTCAAATATGTGAGTAAATCTAGACGCTTTTATACCGGAATGAAGAATTAATGAATGGATGCATGAATAAATGAAGAGCTAGGAAAAGCAAGGAAAACGTGTTCGTAGTGGGCACATGGGCATGCAGGTCCACAGGTCTCACCGATCTCGGTCCTTGGCCCAGCCACTTTTCCCTGCACTACGGGACTGTCTGTGTATCCTTCAGCCCCTTCTCCCGACATTTACCTTGCACTTGCCACCAGCTGGCCCTATTATTTATCTTGTATTCTACTAACCATGTACAGCACTTTTACCCCCCTCTCCCCTTCCCCCGATCTGAAAGACACCTGGCCTAGTAGGATCGTTGTCTTTCTGCCCTTGTCCTCCCCCCCCCCGCCTCGTCACGCCTTGAAACACTTGTGTATAGGTGCGTTACAAATGCCATATCATATCATTCCACACGCATGTAGACAAACTGTCGTTTCTCATTGTGTGTTGGCCTCGATTTATTTCGTTACTTTTCACATTGATTTTAGAGCCGAACATACTCCATTGAACTATCCTTGCAAGCAAATAGTTTCTGATCAGCCGTAATAAATAAAATAATGTTTTTGTTTTCATAACAGGTGTTTGATCCCATTCTGCTACTGTCATCAGGTTGAGACACCGGCAGATGGTTTTTTCAACAGACACCTGCAGCTTCATGTGAACAACTGGAGCACACTGACAATTTTATGGGACGATCGCCAAGGGCCCACATGCCCTTGCGCTGTACTAGTGGCTAGAAGCAACATATCAACCTTTACGGTGGACTAGTGCCTAGTTGATGGAACAGCCTTGCGGTTCACCGTGCTTCCAAAGTGCTTCTTTTAACGAAAACCAACACCCTGTGTACCATAAAGGAACAGCGCGTGACTCAATATAAACTTATACGGATTTGCAGATACAGATAAAAGAAAATAAATGGCTTTCGGAGTTCATATGGCAATTGCTGAATATTCTCAACATTTCATGTCAAATAAATGTACTTTACCAAATGTACCGTATCGCTGTTTGATTTTAAAGTAGTTTCATATTCCGAATTGTGGCGCGCTGTGTGATATGGTCTGTGTTGGTTTCTGGGTGGAGTCGCGTAGAAGACAACTGGGCGCATTTGCCTACGCAGCACAGTAACGTCACGGAGAGGGGCGGGGAATATGGATGTTTTGATAATGTCAGGCTCAGGGGCGGGGGATTTGATTTAGTGCCGCAGAAGCAGGTCAGCCAGGGCGATGCGGCAAGTGATAGGATTATCACAAAATGGCAGCTCCCCGGTGCCTGTTTTCGCGTGTGTTTAATGGACGAGAACTCAGGTAAGGTCCATAGGAACGTTTTCTAAAATCGAGCCACTAAGGCTTAAAAAAACATGGCCGACCCGTAGGGACAATACAAATTTTTACTAGACCATGCCTTTAAGAAACACTAGTGTCCCAACACTACACCGTGCCCCTTGCATTGCCATTACTACGCTCATGTACTATAATCAATGCCTGTATACTTATATTTGACTGCTACCTAGTAACCGCACATGGTTAAGACAATGTACATTTTATAAAGAATGTTGTATGCTCTTGCTAATCCTGCACTGATTGCCTGGTAAAATTCATCTGATATTGACATGCCTCATTTACTAGCAATTAGTAGCCAGTAAAGCACGCCTTTCCTTACTATTCAAAAACAGAGCCACCACTGCAACATATGCGCTGCAGCACACAGCTAACCTCTAAATACGCTAAGGTATGCCTCACTACACCTAGTCCCCACTACTAACCTGCACCCAAGAGCGATAACAATTTAGGCCCAATCACACCACCGCCTACTGCGGCATTACACCTTTCCCCCCCCCCCCCCTCGATCTCCGGCTGCATTTCAAGCCGGAGATCGAGGGTGGTGTCATTGGAAAGGGGAGATTACTAAACTTGCCTTGGTGCAGAGGGGCACATTGGTGTGCCATTCAGGCCCCGAGGTGCCCAAACCTTACTGCCCCACCCACTGGGGGGCCTGTTCCACAATTTTTGGGGGCCATCTCCCCCCACCCCAAATGGAAGGGGGTGTACCTCATGCAGCTGTTTGTAGGAGGCCCGGGGAGGCCTGCATGAGGTGCCCCCACCACCCATTTGGCATTGGGGGAGGATTGGGGGGGGAGACACCCCCAAAAATTATGTGACAGGCCCCCAGTGGGTGGGACAGTAAGGTTTGGGCACCCCGGGGACAGATTGGCACACCAATGTGCCCCTCTGCGCCCAGGCAAGTTTAGTAATCTCCCCTTTCCAACGACACCACCCTCCAAAAGAAAAAAAGAAACTAGTGGAACGCATTTTAGGGGGGCTGTGGGGCACCCCAAAGGGATGGGGAATTTTCTAATGGGATGGGGTGTTGATCCCCTCCCCGCACCCACAATGGAGTGGGTACCATGTCATGCAGACCTCCCTGGGACCAGATATCTGCTCCTAGGAAGGGACGCCCCAGCCCAGGGAGGAGTGCAGGACAGCCCCCCCACTTATCTGCTCCCAGGGAGGGCTACATGAGATGTGCCACCCCTCAAATTGGGGTGGGGGTGGAGAGGTGCACCCCCCTTCACATTCGAAAATTCCCCATCGGTGTAGGGTGCCCCTGAGCCCCCGCTAAAGGGCAGCCTGCCATTTAGATTTACTAGATTTACTTTGTTTACTAAACTTGCCTTGGTGCAGAGGGGCACATTGGTGTGCACGTCTGGCCCCGGGGTGCCCAACCCTTACTGCCCCACCCACAGGGGAGGACCTGTCCCACAATTTTTGGGGGGCCTCTCCCCCTCTCACGCAAAATAGGTGGCAGGGGTACCTCATGCAGGCCTCCCTGGAGGCAGATATCTGCCCATAGGAAGAGGCAAATGGGTTTTCAGTGCAGGGGTGAGGTTCAGTAGACCACCAGGGATGACATGCAAGGAGTGGGGCATGCTTGAAAATTATTTGTTTTTGCTGGTGTGACCATAGGTAACATGTTTATCTTTTGTTTACAGCTTTTTCTACACAAGCAGCTGCAACGTTATGCGAGTACTGTTTATTATTCTATGGTTAGGGCCCACTGTCAGTGGGGTGGGTGAGACTGGGGCTGGATTGTTGGTGGTGTGGGTGGGAATGGGCCATCTGGGCAGATATGTTGGTGGGCCTGGACACAATTGCAGGGGCAGGCAACAAATTGCCCCCCATTGCCAGCAGAACATTGGTGTCTCCCTGGGAGAGGATCCCTCCCATGTGGGTTGCCCGTATGCAAGCCCAGGCTCCACCTCTGGCTGTGCTACATTACAGATGTCAGCTCCAGGGAGGAATGGGGATCCTGCCTGGATTCCACGGAGCTGCTGCTGTGCTTAGGGGATGGTACATGGATGTCCAAAGCCAGGGACATCACCTCCAACCGTCCTGGAGTTGCGGCTAGGCTGCATTACAGCTTTTCGCTTCAGGAAGGTATTGGCACTCTGCCGAGACTCCCTGGTGGGGAGAAGCTGTAACGCAGGGCAGCCAGGGCTCCAAAGTCGGCGGTAATATCCCTGGCCTTAGGCGCCCTTCTCCCATGTGGGTTTTGCCGGGGGTTCTGGGCAATACATTCTGGGCCGATTTGTGTAAGTCAGACCTCTGGATTCCCACGGGTGTCCTCTTTTTGGGAAATGCATGGGGTTCCCTGTTTTCCTTGCGGGCTTCGACACCCTAGGCCCAAATCTGTAGGTTGCCCACATGAACAAAATGTGCTGTGCCAAAAGGCTTGGGGTTACCCTTTTCCGCACCCAGTAGGTGCTCCCACACATGTGAGGTACCATTTTCATCAGGACACGTGTGGGGACGCAGGAAGGTAGGCCATGTGTTCTTGGCAGTGTGTTTCGGTGGGTGGCCAGAGCGAAATGTCTGAGAATTGGCTTCATTTCCAGCCAATTTCAGAGACATTTCCCTGTGTCCACTCACCGAAACACGTCGCCAACAACAGATGTCATACCTTCTCACGTTCCCACAGGTGTCCCGAGGAAAACGGTACCTCGCGTGTGTGGGTGCACCTACCGGGGCGGAAAAGGGTAACCCACTGGTAACCCCAAGCCTTTCGGCACAGCACATTTTGTTCATGTGGGCAACCTACAGATTTGGGCCTAGGGTGTCGAAGCCAGCAAGGAAAACAGGGAACCCCATGCATTTCACAAAAGAGGGCACCCGTGGGAATAGGCAGAGGTCTGACTTGCAATAAGTTACCCAGAACCCCAGATAAAGTGAACATTGTGTTTTTCCCCACCAAATATCACACTTTGTCAGGGATTGTGGCTAATAAAAACTGGGGCAATTTGCGCAAGGCAGACCTCTGGATTCCCACAGGTGTCCTATTTTGGGAAATGCATGGGGCTCCCCGTTTTCCTTGCCGGCTTCGACACCCTAGGCAAAAATCTGTAGGTTGCCCACATGAACAAAATGTGCTGTGCCAAAAGGTTTGGGGTTACCCTTTTCCTTTTGAGCCCCCGGTAGGTGCACTCACACATGTGAGGTACCGTTTTCATTAGGACATGTGTGGGGACACAGGAAGGTAGGCCATGTGTTGTTGGCAGTGGGTGGGCAGAGGAAAATGTGGTTCATAGTAATAGTTTCAACAGGCAAAGTTTAGCCACAAAAGCATTGAAAAAAAAGTTTTGAATGCTTTCTTTTAAGGGGGGGGGGGTTAATTGGGGGTTCCCAACACCCCTCCCCCACATTTTCTTTTTAAAACAGACTTTTTGTACACACAAAAAAACATAACATGAAAAAAAAAATGCATTTCAAAACTATCTGAAACTTTGCATTAGGAACTGTTGTATGTCAAAACTTGTTTTTCAAAATTATGACTGGACACCATGAAATGTCTGAGAATGGTCTTCATTTCCAGCCAATTTCAGAGACGTTTCCCTCTGTCCACTCACCGAAACATGTCGCCAACAACAAATGTCATACCTTCTCACATTCCCACAGGTGTCCCAATGAAAACGGTAATGCACATGTGTGGGTGCACCCACCTGGGGCGGAAAAGGGTAACCCACTGCTAACCTCAAGCCTTTCAGCACAGTACCTTTTGTTCATGTGGGAAACCTACAGATCTGGGCTTAGGGTGTCGAAGCCAGCAAGGAAAATAGGGAACCCCATGCATTTCTGAAAATAGTATACCCGTGGGAACGCACAGAGGTCTGACTTGTGCAAATCAGCCCAGAATATACTAGCCAGAACCCCCAGCAAAGTCCAAATTTGGGGGGTTAAAAAAAACCCCAATTTTCAGACATTTCACTCTGCTCACCCACTGAAACATGCCGCCAACAACAGAAGTCATACCATCCCGCATTCCCACAGGTGTCCCGACAAAAACGGTACCTCACATATGTGGGTGCCAAGGGGAAAGCCTAAAGACCCCTAACCCCCAAGTCTTTTCCAACAGCTGAATTTCACAATTTTTTCAGACTGATACACCATACAGATATGGGCTTACGGTGTCCAAGCCACCAAGGAAAACAGGGAACCCCATGCATTTCTGAAAAGAGGACACCCGTGGAAATACACAGGTCTGACTTGCGAAGCAGGCCAGAATTTATTACCCATAATCCCCGACAAATGGAAAATTGTGTTTTTTCCCCACCAAATATCACACTTTGTCAGGGATTGTGGGTAATAAATTCTGGGTCGATTTGCGCAAGTCAGACCTCTGCAGATTCCAACAGGTGTCCTCTTTTCAGAAATGCATGGGGTTCCCCGTTGCGCCATCCAGGCCTGACGAGTTGGGTTTATTCAGTGAGGAAGTAGGGCCAGATTGGGCTTTATGAAAGGTGATCTTAGGGTTGTTCCCCCAAGGTGGAGGATTGGGTGGTCAGGAAAGCTCCCCAATCAAGAGGGGTTAGGTTATTACAAATTACATAAAAATAGTGACAGGGAGATTTTTAATGCGCATGCGAATAGGCCTGTCCTGAAAACCCACAGTAAAGAACTAAAATGTATTAAACATGCACACCAAGGAACACACAAAAAGGGGAGTTTAAATAAAGCTGCACGCAGGAGGCTTTTTATGAATTCAGACATTGCAGTTTGAGCAAGAAATGTTAACCAACTGGGGAATTCTGGTTTTACATGCTTGGGGCAGGGGCGTTGACAAATGTAATACAGCAGGTCAGTCATCGAACAGGACACAGATTTATGGCTTAGTAGTTCCACAGGGCACAGATGTAAACTCTTGAGTGCTTTGTAGTCTTGCAGAGCAACTGGCCATTTACTTTGGCCGGCAATAAATATGGGGTGAAGTGCAGCCTGGGGCAATAAAGTGTTCTCAGGGTGGAACTAGAGGCCACGCATTTGAAGTGGTAGTCCTAAATTAGCATGTTTCAACAAAGCCAGTAAAGTTGTGACGGCGATAACCATCGCTAGTTTAAAGAGAACACGTTTGCTCAGCTTTTCCTCACCGTATCCATATGCAATCACAATTAAGGTTAAAGGGCTCAGGACAGTTGTAAATGTTAAGGTATTTATATCATGCACCGTCACCAACAGAGTTGGTCCCCAAGGTCTCTGGCGGATCTGTAAACAAGAACGTGGGGTGGGTTTGGTTAGTTGGGAGGAGAGGGAGAGCGAGGTGGTGTGCTGTTAGCAGCTGCAGCTCAGTGTACTGTTTGCTGCGCTTTGGTGTTCGTATTGGAACGGGGGCACAACCACATGTGCTGTTGGTGTTGCTTATGTGTTAGTGTGTTGTTAATGCAGTGTGGTAAAGTGCATACGGTTTGCTGGCGACAGTAGGTGTGAATTGGTGAGTTAGGTATGCAGAGATTTGAAGAGAAGGTTAGTGGGGTGAAAATCATGTTGTGGCATATCTTGTTCGGTTTGTAGGTGAAGGTTTTATTATGTCATGATGTCACAACCTACCCTGGACGAAACTGAAGATGGTAGTTACAGCTACGAATTAGAATGTAGGAATTGGAAAGAGATGGGGATCTCTGAAGAGGTTTTGTCCAATCACACGTGGGTGATGGATTGTAAGGCACACATTACTTACCATAAAAGCATTTGATGGTTGTATCTGCTTGCATATGGTCCGACTTCCAGTGGTTACGAGTATTGCAGCTTTCAAGAATCAAAAGATGACATCAACATGGGCGTGCCAGTAACACTATCCCTACGTGACGAGTAGTGTACCCAAAATCCCTCACGCATCGAGGTCCCTCCAAATGTATTTTTTCAGCCAAGAGGGAGACTTCTGACTATCGTGAGTTACAGAAAAGTGAGAAAAAGTGGTACGATGTCTATGTTCCTTCCGTCCAAGCAGGGAGGAAGGGTGGGCACATGTGAATCTAAGCAGATACAATCATCTGTAATGCTTTCACAGTAAGTAATGCATGTCTTCTGATGTTTGTTTACGGTAAGTAATGCATGTCTTCTGATGTTTGTTAATCAGTTTAGAACCAAATGCTGTGCATAGACAGCTAGCAGTATCCGGAGTTGGAGGTGGGTTGTGAGCAGGAACAGTAGTGAAAAGATGTCTTAGTACTGCCTGTCCCACCTGAGAATCAAGACCTATAACAAGTGTCTAGGCAATAGTGTTTTTTAAAGGTGTGTACAGAACTTCAGGTTGCCGCTTTGCAAATAGATTCAAGGGGAACATTTGCTATGAATGCTATGGACGCCCCAGTGCCTCGAGTGGAATGTGCTCTAGGCTTGAAGGGCAGTTCTCTCTTAGCAAGATTGTAGCAGAGTAATGCATTTGACAATCCACCTAGAGATAGTGTATTTGGAGACTCTCTCCTCTTCTTGCCGCCACCGAAATGAAAAACTGATCGTCTTTCTAAGTGGTCGAGTTCTTTCCATGTAGAAAATGACAGCTCTGCCTACATCCAGCGTGTGCAGGGTTCTTTCTCCCAGGCTTGAATGATTTTAAAAGAACATTGGTAGTTCTATTGACTGGTTCACATGGAACTTTGAAATTAATTTAGGTACAAATCCAGGGCGAGTGCGCAGAACCACCATGTCTTTGTGAACTGTTATGAAGGGATCAAGAGCGCTTGTAGTTCACTTACCCTCCTGATGGAGGTAATAGCCATTTTAAAAAAGCAGTCTTAAGGTAAGGTCTTTAAGCCTTGCTTTGTGCATGGGCTCGAAAGGAGCCCCCATAAGCCTAGTCAACACCACGTTTAGGTCCCATCCGGGAGCTGGGTTAGAAATGGCGTGAATTCTTTTCACTCCCTCCATGAAAGCTTTAATAACTGGCATCTTCCACCACAACACTTTCTGTAGGCTGAAAGTGTAGCTAGGTGTACCTTTATGGAGTTGAAGACCAAGCCTGGGTCAAGTAAACGAGTAGGTATAACAATGTGTGTAGGAGAGCAGTTAATCGGGTTAATACTCTTTGAGTTGCAACAGATGACAAACAGTTTCCATTTACTGGAATAGCAGTATCTCGTGTTCGGCTTTCTTGCCTCCCTGAGAATGTCCATACATCTCTGAAGGAGTTGCAGGTGTCCAAACTCAATGACCTCAGGAGCAAGGCCGCTAAGCTCAAAGCCTGCAAGCATGGGTGAAGCATCTCCCGTCTTGCAACATGTTGTACGGACAAGGCAGTTTGACTGGAGGAGATAAGGACATCAGATGAGTGAACCAGGGTTGGCAGGCCCATATGGGGACACCAGTATCATCGTTCCTGGTGCATCTTGTGCACAATCTTGTTGAGATCAGGGGTCGAATGCGTAGACAAATCTCTGACCATGTTATCCAGGGTCTGTTCCCCTTGGAGCAGTTCTGGGGGTACCTAGAGGCGTAATCTTGGCATTGAGCATTGTCCAGAGTTGCGAACAGATCCATCTCTGGGAAGCCTCATTCTGCAAAAACATTGGAGACGATGTCTTTGTGTAATCGCCATTCGTACTCCCTGCTGAGTAAGTCTGCCAGAAAATTCAGTTCCCCTGGAACATGTGATAGTAGGACCATGTTGCATTTGAGAGCCCATTTCCAAATGTTCTGGGACAGTTTGGACAGCCTTGGAGAATGAGTGCCCCCTTGTTTGTTCAGATAGTACATGGACGTGGCGCTGTCTGAGGATCAGGATCATCGTCCCCTGCAGTCGTGTCTGGAAAGCTTTTAGTGCTTTGAACACTGCCAACAGTTACAACAGGTTTAGGTGGTTGGATGCTATATCTGACGACCAAACTGTGAGCTGTCTGTTGAAGCAGGTGAGCTCCACACCATGTAAGAGACGCGTCTGTGGTTAGAGTGGCTTCCACTGCAGGGGTGGTAAAGGATTTCCCTTTCAAGAGGTTCTCCCTGAACCACCACTGCAGTGAGAGAATGAGGTCCGGCGAGATGACCACTAGATCATCCCACTGTTCGCTGGCCAGACACCACTTGCATTGGGCGCAGGCACGCATGAGGAACCAAGTAGCTACATGACGCCATCATTCCTAGCAGTCACATAGCCTTGCGTACCGTCACTTCAACTGGCTAAATACTGAGGGATCTGAAACATGTTTTGGAAGACACGACAGTCCTTTGTTTGCATTAGAGCCTCTAGGAACTGTTGACCTGACTGGGGTCTAGGCCGGATTTCTTCTTGTTGATAGATCTTTTATTCATTCTGCATCGTCTTTTGGGTATTTGATAAGACATGTTCCGTAAGAGTCCCGTTGTGAGCAAGTCGTCAAGGTAAGGATCGACCGGGATGGATTGCCTGCGCAGATGTGCTACTGCCACCGCAGTACTTTTGTAAATACCCTTGGTGCAGATGCAATGCCAAAGGGTAGTACTTTGAACTGATAATGGTTGTCCTGTATCATAAATCTGAGGTATTTTCTGTGCACTGGCAACATTGAAATATGAAAGTATGCATCTTTCACGTCCAGTGTTGCCATGTAATCCCATGTTAGCAGTGGGATTACTTCCTGCAGTGTGACCATGCAGAACTTGTGGCTTTACAAACTTTTTCGCTGGGCAGGGCACATGGTTAGGGTCTTTGTGGGATCTGGCCAGTGGTGTCATGCTCCTTTTTTGCAGTTGAGGGCCTCATCTACCGCCTTCTCAAACAGGTTGGATTCTTCCACAGGTTTATTAGCGACACTTGCGTCTCTGGCTTAAATCTAGAGTTCCGTAGCCAAGCATGTCTTTAGGAGTGTGCCCAGAGTCCAGGGATCGACCAGCTGTTTCTGCACAATCCAAAGTAATAATGCTGTGGTTCACCTGTCTGCCTTCAAAAATAGTGGAGAGGGTTTGGGAACCTCCTGTATGCCTTCCTCTAGTAAAGCCCACTGGGCATCGGTGTAGCTGGCCAACAAGGTATCGTTGTTGGCAATGCACGTAGAGAACGCGGCCGCAACCGTGATCCTTTTTTCCAAGGCCATAAAGTTATCGGGGGTGCCTCGCCGGTTAACAAAAGGGACCCCCTACCCGCTTTCGCGTAGTAGTCACCACCAGGGAGTCTGGGGTAGAATGACCTCTGATATAAAGAGGGTCTGATGAAGGGCGAAAGTGTTTGACAGGTTGACACCTCTTGTGAGAGCTGGTGTCGAGAAGGATGGCGCCAGACGTTTCCTAATTGAATTGAGGGGGGTCTCCTTATGAATGTTTTCCACTAAGTCAGCTTCGGGGACCGCCTCATCCGTAGGAATCTTGAAGTGATCAGCTGCTTTACGTAACATTACGTTAAGTCAATTGGTCAGGGTCTTGATCCAGGGATTGCCATGGTGGGCGGGGGGGGGGGCAGTCACCCACATCTGCCAACCCCCCCCCTCCATGGGCTCATGCAGGTCCTCAGGGTTGATGAATTCCTCATCCTGGGTATCAGCATGAAAGTCATCCTCCATTAAGTCGTAATTGTATATATCCTCTTCTAAAGAGGGATCAAAAAGTCTTGGAACCTTAGCTTTGAGGTCCACAGGGCTTTCATCCCTTGGCCTACTTGGTGTAGTTTGTTCTGAATGGGAAACAAACCTGTTCAGCCTTTCCATACAGTTCTCAAACTTCTCTAGTCCAAACCGAGGACCCAAAATGGTCTAGAGGTGGAAAAATGTCTTGCTCATGTTCATCCGTCAAAAAAACGTCAAGACTTGCATCTCATTATCAAGAATAGTCCTTCGACCTCCACTAACTCCTCCTGGGGCACTGACAGAGGCGAGACGTCGGTGCTATGCCTTTGACTTATGGGTGGGTTCCGGTACCCCACTTACACCATCCTTGGACCTTGACAGATCCTTGGGCATTCCCATGGGCCTCTGCACATCCCTGGCCTGCCACTTCTGAGAATCGGCAGCATCAATCCTGGCTCTGTGGTGGGGAGGCGCGTAGCTTCAGCCTGCGAGGGGGTCCACTTCGCTGGTGTCTTGTACTCAACAGTTGCCTTTTTTGGCGGTGCCAATGCCTGGCCTTCTGCAACCACCTTCTTTGGCAGAACCCAATCGTCGCCAGACGCCTTCTTGCAATGTGTCTCGGCGGAACCCAATATATTGGAGGTAGCGCCCTTTGTTTTCAATTGCCCGGTTGCTAGGTGCAATTGCAGCTGCAGGGAGGGCTGCCGATCCTGGTCGGCATGTGCCACCGGAGCTTCCGGTGTACCTGCTGGCACTGAAGTCTTCGACCTGGCCGAAGATTGACTTGGGGTTGTGTGCTTCGTGATGTGTGTATATATATATATTCGTCCCTGTCACCGTGGTGTGACTTCCCCATAGCAGTGCCTAGCGGGGCCAGGGACAGACTATGCGGAACACAAGCGTTCCGTCAAAAGGTTAACAACCTCTGGTTCAGAGGTATGACCGTCACTCTTGCAGTCGTCACATTCGGTGGCTGCGGCAGCAGGAGAAAATTCAGCCTGTGACATTCCGTAGGCCACCCACCACTTGAATACACTCTTAATGTCTTAGGGCGGAGGATCTTACAAGCCGCGCATCCATCCTCCTTGTGATGAGCAGCAAGCACCGGTTACACCGTCTGTGACCCATCTTTCCAAGGGAATTTGCTCCTACAATTAGGGCAAAACCTAAATGGAGTCCTCTCCATAGCTGAGGATGGATAGAGTGACGAAGACCGAAAGGGAAGGAAAAGGCATTGTATAGAAATGTTCACCCCGACCCCACTCTCCCTACTGTATAGGCCAGCGGACGGCCCAGCCACATGGTCCGCAGCACTGACTGGATCACCGTCCGAGTTCTTGAAGGTCTTCGGTGGAGGTCTATAACAGCAGTCGAAACAAGGGACGGATAGGGGGATATGGATATTTTACATGTAATTATTCGACGAAAGGTCGATTGGACAATAAGCAAAGTGTTTGCCGAGCTCCACATCAAGGCGACTAGTATGCTGGGCGGGGGAAAAAACAATCCGAGTGACCTCGACGCATGAGGGATTTTGGGTACACATCACGTAGGGATAGTGTTACAGGCAGGCCCATGTCGATTCTCAAAAGACAAGATGCAATACTCTGCATTAACCACTGGATGTCGGACCATATGCACAGCATACAATTCTACGCAGATCAACAAACAGAATAAAACATATGGGAGCGTTTTAACTGTTGCACAAATGTATGCAATTTGTCAGCTCAAGGCATAAATCAGTTTTTAAAAAAATTGATCAGCAGAGTTGGCCAATTAATTTTTTCTTGATTAGCAAACAAACCCATTTGATTAGCAATTTTGTACTAATGTTTTAATGCCACCAGAAGATACCCAAGAAATAAAATGAGCAACAATACAGCAGTTTTGTATACCGCTGAAGACATAAGTGATACAAGTCAGGCCTTCCAAATTCTTTCTGTAAAATGGTGCGTCACCACAAACCCACTTTAGTTTGGCACACTGTTGCCACCCAGTGGCCAGCTATGCAGTGAAACCTTTGACATTTACTGCATACAAAGTAAAGTTTAAATAAACATTCCCAACATCCCCTCTAAATGGTACCGGCCCTTCTTACAGTCTACTGGACTAGGTCAGTGGGTGAAAATATTTTGCGAGCCCTGGCTGAGTGTCTGTAAAAACGATACATGCATATGAATCGACACAAATAGATATGATAAAAAGGCTCTGAAAACAGTTTGGCAGCCCTCTACTGCAGGTGCAAATATATCATGCAATCGTAATCAGTGCAAAGTGAGATCTGGAGGCCAACTAAAGTGTACAGTTTTGCAGTAGGTCTGTAGACGTAGACTGGATGAACTATTGATCGCTACTTTAAATATCAAGTTAGCTTTGTGTATTCATTATGTAAAAGACTAAGCAGAGTGGATGGTGTAGCAGGCAGAGAACTGGGCAAACTAAGCAGAATATTGTACTTTTCAGCCATCTCACCTTTCAGGGTAGCGGGTATAAACCAACATGGTAAGATAGAATGTCAAGGAGTAAGGGATCAGCTCATGGGTTGAGCACCAGTTGCAACTTGTATGTACCGAGCAGGCCCCAGGACTAGGTTTGCCATCAAAGCATTTGGCCCCGTGGTCATGTACATTTTCAAAAGTGTCCACTCCTCAATATGATGCATCTTCCCCATCAAAATGAAATCTAGTTGACACCAAGATTTATACACACTTCACTGTAAAGCATGGAGACAATGCAGTGTTTTACAGTAGCAATACTGTAATTATGCATTATGTAACCCATTACATTTTTACAAAATGAATTGAAAGCCCTTTAAAAAGAAAAATAACTAACACTTTGGCAGACAGGATACAGTTAACTTAACAGTATTATCCAGATTATTGCTGGTTTAATGTGTGCAGCACTCCCACAAAGGCCTTTTGCCACATGAGTAAAGGGGGTGATTACTGCTGCACACTCTCTCCATTAGCCCCGTTTGAACTTGTAGTGAACAGAGAGGGTGGAAGAGAGCTCTGAAGGCAAGAGGAACGCACCATGAGCTGTGCATTCATTAAACGGGGTAACTTAAATAGCTAACTTTGCTACACAAGTGCCAATTTAATTAGCAAACCTACAGAATTGCATAGCAAATTGCTCCGCGACACTGCTCATTTTATGCCTTGCAACTTATGTGGTTCAGTGAGACTTGGGTTAATGGCTCAAGTGATCTAGCTACACCCACCCCAGACAATTGCACAATAAATTTGCTTTACGTACAAACATGCACTCACTTAAGTGGTGTACCTGTTCGGGTTAAGGTGATAAAGTCCCCTCCGCACAGGTTCCACACAAGGACAAACCTGATGTGGCATTTATAAATTGCTTGTACACAAGTGTTTCTAGGTACAACAAGACAGAGGGGGAGGGGGGAATACAATCTTGAAAGGCCTTGTGTCATACATATTGCGCACGTGCAGGGAAGAGGGAAGGTGGAAAGCACCAGGGGAGGCGGAAGCGCAGTTAACTGCCAAGAGCAGCCAGCGGGTGGCTCAAGTGCAGAAAGAAGGGACTGTACCAGTCCATGGGCCTCTCCCCTACTCTACACCTGGCTCATATCTTGACAACCTGTCAAGTAGCAAGGTTGGTTAGAGAGCCCTAGTGTCATGCCGCCCATCATGTATTGCAAGCCCACCACTGTTGTGATGTATAATCAATATAGGGTTGGTTCCAGGTGGCATCATATCTGTATAACCCAATGAAGTGTTTAACCCCTATGGAATCTGTGCATAGCCAAACCCACCAATTCCAATAGGCTTCGTAAACTGATATGGTTTGAGGTCATTGATGACACTTATGTTAAGGGTTCTAACCTGCGTGGTTTCTTGGTGCTGTGTAAAGCATGGGGGGGTGCAAGCACACTGATGTGCTGTTGGCAGCTTCAGTTCACACCATTTGCTGAGCATAGGTGTGTTTTTCAGTTGGTAGCAGCCATGTGCTGCTGGGTAAGGCTATGTGTGATTTATTTTGTTGTAGTGAACTTTGTGCAGTTTGTTCTGTAGAGGTATGGTTGTGTTTAGGTCAGAGTTTAGGTGTATGCAGAAGGAGTTTTTTAGTAGGGTCGGTTAGCAGCAGTACCCAATCCCCCCCCCCATGGATAATGTTGATCTTCATTCAAAGGAATGACGATGAAGTAAAGCCCTAAAGAATCCTTCACCCCAATTTGGGAGTGAAACACTTACCTTAAAATTCTTATTTGGAATACTGCCATTAACACTTACCTGCCATGCAATCCCCTGCCAATCCTCATTTGTTGGTTCCACATAAGGCACCAACAAAAACGCAATGTCAGGCACATTAAAACATTCAAAATAACCAGACCACATTATGCCAGTAGCACCACACCCCCAACAGATAATGTAGTAAAAACTAAGTCAGACTAGCATTAATGGCTCCAAATGGTCCGTTCTAAGGAAGTGGATTTAGAAGCTAGTGTCCAAAATGGCGGGGGGCACTGAGCGAGAGCAAAGGCAATCTAGCCTGCCAGGCAGTTCCCATCAAGTAAAGGAGTGTGCAATTTGCAGAAGTCAGCTGACAGCTCACATGAGTCAATGTTCCATTTAAGACAAAAGGATTAGAGTGGATTTAATAAAAATTGTTATACATTTTATTGCGCGCAATTCTTTTTTTTAAGGGAGAAAAAGTAAACAATTGAAAATATAACTAGTAATTACAAGTGTGATCAAAGTGTTTATACTGATGGTATGAAGTAGCAAGGAGAATCAAGATGAAAGGGGGGGGGGGTTAGGAATCTCAGCTCTGGAGGCTGTGTAACTACATGTATTCTCACCAAAGTGCTAGAAAATCTCCAGTTGAGAAAATCATTTTTATTCAATCTGCTCTAAACCATACCAAATTATAAGAGCACATTTAAATGGAAACCAGGAATAAGTACACCCTTGTTGAAAAGCCCACCGACAGGGTGCAGATTCTCCTGTTGCTCATCGTAGCACCTGAGGGCAAAGAGCAGCAATCGCCATGGTCTTTAGCGCAAGCTTTTCACAGGAGTACACTTTTTTAAACTGCTTGGTGTGGAGACACGTCTAACACTGGACTGGTCCAAGGATTACTTGAGCTCAACTTTTACAGTGTAGTTATTTGCCAACAGCACAGAGTTGGAAGGGGGAATTTTTACATTAACGAATGTTGGGCGATTTGCCACAGGTACCCAAGACAGCGGTTCATATCATGCCCCACTTTGTGGAGCTAAGTAAAACAACAAAGGGGCTCCCCCCCCCCCACCCCCCCCACCACAGCCCACACAGACTAACCCAAATTTCACATGCATTGCCTTGGAATGGCCAGAGTGGTACTTTGGAATCAGTTTGCATACTCCTGAAATCAAGCAGCACAGGTTTGCATGGCACAAGCACACAAGGCACTTCATGGATTTTCAATGTTGTCAAAAAGTATCGATACCCTACGTATAAAAATCAGGACGGGAAGTGGGAGAGATTAACATAGGAAAACTGAATGAGCAGCCATTCATTGTGTGGCAACATTACAAAAACCAGGCTGTAGAGGAGATTAAGATTGTTCATGTTCATCAGCTGGTAAAAAAAAAAAGTTTAAAAAAATTAAGGCAGTTCTGAATCAACCAATAAATGAAGTGTTTGGGCAGATCCTTCCTCGGCCTCTCCATGCATTTAGAGGACTCTGCATCAGGTGAAGTGGTCCTGTGAGACATTACTTGGCCTCAGTGGCCGCCGCGCAGTGGATTTAATGCCAGTATGCCTGATACTGATTTTGCCTAAAAGGCCGGCGCGGCCTTCCAGTACCACGATTCCCAGAATACTCGATGTAGCTGGCTACAGGTGCATTGTTCTGCTGGGTGTTGCGGTAATTTTGCGTTCTGTAATTTGGCGGGTACCTATAACGTTTGCGGTCTGGTGCATACTTGCTTCCTTGAACTGCAACACCACCAGGGCCGGTGACATGTGCCGCCTGTGAGCCCTTTTTGCCTTTCACCAAGTCAAAAAGCACCTCTTCGCCAGTGCCCAAGCTGCGATACGCCTTCCTAGGGTTGTTCTTTTCCACAGCGGTATGGTGGACAAACACATCTTTATTATTGTCCTTCCTTTTGATGAACCCATATCCATCATGGACGTTAAACCATTTAACAACGCCAGTAATACCCTTCTCAAGCACCTCAACTCCCTTTGCGTTAACAGATGTTGCCGGTGTCTCAACAGGAGTCGCATCTGAAGAAAAAAAAAAACATCAGTTACCCACAAATGTAATAATGACCAATGACATTTAAATTAAACGCAAAAATGACAGCAATGTCGGGTTTAGGAAACCCAGTAAACATGGAATGTAACCAGAGCCAACGCTGTGGAAATTTACGAGTGACTGTAAAAGAAAGCTAGGTGTGGGAACTAACAAGAGGGTTTAATGTAATATTAGGGTACTTATGGTAAGGAAGAGCCATTATCTGAATAGGAACTGTAGAAGTGATGGGGCAAGTCTGATGTTGACAGGGGGTAGTTTAAGTCTTCTCGACAGAGAAGGCCGGTTTTATGATCTAAAGACAGATTACCAGACAGATCCCAGCAGAAAAGATCACTTCCAACTTTACAAGAAAACAGGCCAACTAGAAAAATGAAAAAAAATATGCAACTGGATAAAATAATGTGAATTTAACAAAGGGGTGGGGGTGAACTAGAAGTACACATGGAAATTATAATTTGACGCAAGATTAACACCCAGAAAAGAGTAAGGATTTAAAACTTCGCATTAGACCATATCGTGGAAGAGACCTTAAACCCAAAGTGACACTGTAGTGAAATCCTGTAACTGAAACAAATAAGAATAATCCTTCTGCAGTGGAGTAAAGTGTCCAGGTGGAGGTTAAGTATTTTATTTACGTACTGAAATTAGGACAGAGCGGAGAACCCACAGTGAAAAAATAAAGTGAGTTGTAGGGGAATCGACGTGAAAGGAAGATGCAATGCAGTATTTCAGCCTGCGCACATTTGAAAGAAGACACACGTGGGGGATATGTGCGATGTTAGCACCCTGGGTGGAAGCAACAAAAAAAAACGAACTATTGTTCAAAGTGGCCCGATATTACACATTCAGTAATCTCAAACCACTCATGAGAAAATGGAAATAAAATAGGTTCCCACAAAAGAGGTCCAGAGTACACAGGTGTACCGGGAAATCTCAGCTCCCGATAGGCCAGTCCACCCCCGACCCAGGGTGCAGCGGTCTACCAGAAAATCTCCAGAGCTCCCTAACGGCATGTCCACCCTGCAGGGTACATAAGCCTACCAGGAAATCTCCAGCGTTCCCTATAGGCCAGTCCACCCCTGCTCAGGGTATAGGCCTAGCGGGAAATCTCCAGAGTTCCTATGACCAATCCACGCCTGGTTAGTGCCACTTAAAAGCCAACCATCAATAGCCGGTTAATATCACCATGGCAGTGCCTTTGCCATGCCTACACAAAAGCCCAAACGGTCTACTTTAACCCTCTGGGATCCATAGTGACTGATTTACTGTGTTCATACAGTGCTGTGCCACCCATTTTAGGTGAAGCAACTGTTCACATGTATAGAAGGGGAGAAAGTAAAGTTGCAAGCAACTAGCAGGGCCTTAATTCCCTTGCCCTTCAGTTCTCTGCATGCACATCATGTCCTCATATATGCAATGTATGGTTTAGTGTTTGTACTTGCCAGTATGTGTTACTCGGCAGTTAACCATACTTTACGCCAAGCCTACCTCTGGCAGCCCGGCCATGGTATCCCATCATTAAGAGCTTTGTTAGACTGGAGGGGAAGCCACCAGATAAGTTCTGAAAAACCTTAACAGCCCGTTGGAATAGTATATCATTGCGTGGTCTGTGGTGCTACAAGGAAGAGTCATCAATAACCATCTATACTTAACAAATGGATAATGCCAGTGTATTCACAAATCATGTATATTGTTATAAAACTGTTCAGTACATAGTTTTGCCTTACATGATGCTCAACAGAATGCAGACCACCACAAAGTTGCACCACCTGAAACCCAACCCTTGGCGCAATGAACAGGACAGAGTTCATGTTACGTAGCAGCCAAGAACCATCATTGTTGCCTTTTCTCACTGTTGCCCAAATTATTCAGAAAGTAAAATAGAAGCATATTAAGTGGTCCATTTTGGAATAACCCGCCAGGAACGAAGAAGAAATATATATTCTAGCGCTGGGAACGTAATTTGCGCAGTAGGACCAGCATTACATTCTATGGCAATGGACAAAGAAAAATGTGATCTTTAAAAACGAGCATAAAATGTACACACAATTTCCTTTTCCCAATAGTTTCCTAAAATAAGGAATTTTGTTTTGGGGGCGGAAGTGCTGCTGAATTTGCTTTGGTATTCCAAGACTCCACTACTATAGCAAAGATGTTATATTATAGGGTTTCTAAATCGTGGCACAACACGATGCCAAGAAGCTAGAAAGTATAGTTTAACAGGGGTAAAACATGTGAAGCTACTAACTAACCAGATATGCTTCACCCGCCACTGACATCCTATAAATATACAAAGCCAGCCGCCTCTAGTGAGCCCACATGTTTAACCAAGCAGTAGGACCAGACTTCATGGATTGCTTTTGTTAAATACAAAGCACTAACAAATTATGACAATGTAATGCACGACCAATTTGGTTTGTTATCAAAAATCTCAGGTCTGATCAACCTAACCAAGAACTGATCTAAGCACGGGCATAATCGTGAAAACTTTAAAAAACCTCAACGTGTAAAATGAACAAGGAGAACCCAGATTTTTTTTAAAAAATGCATAATTGCCGTTGCAAGAAAAGGGTTCGTTGCTTGGTTGAGTGCAGGTCACGAGTCTAGGAAAACAATGCTAGTTCTAAAACAACGACAACCATGTCCTTATGCAATGATACAATTTAACGTAATATTCAAGCTCCGACACCAGGAGCAACACGACCTGAAAACGTAAAGCAATAGCTTAAAATAAGGAACTTCCCCCTAGAAAGCTGTTCTATTTAGAGTTGCATTGCTGCACATATAAACACTTGCATAACTCTGATCTACATCACACAAGGGAAATAATGAAAACGTGTAAACGCTAAAGAAAAGGGCTTAAAGATGGTGTTAAAATGTCAAGTTGCAAGCTACCAGTCAGCCAAAATTCCTACACCCGGTCCATTTGACATCACCAACGATTTCAGAATGAAGGTTAAGAACATCAGCAAGGAGGGATAGACATTGCATGAATCATCCCAACACACAGGGCAAGCGAGTAAGCAGACTTCAATAAACCAGTCAATGAAAGCAACAAAACACTGGTTCAGCTGGACAGAAGGAAGCCATTTCTCCGTTCAACAAAACCAGAAGTCAGTCAGTCCCAGGACTGCAGACGTGATACCACCCTACTAACCACAAACCAAGTCTCTAGTGCCTTGTGTTTCATGTATATACACTTTTGCTGATCTGACTATCAAACAATATGTAGACTAGACGGATTATTGCCCGTTATGTCTCAGCCTTATTCTTTGTTATCTGCACTTTTTAATGTCTTGCCTCCTGCAAGATGTGCCTGGATCAGTGATAACATGGATTAGGAACTAGGCTGACCCATGTGAGTACAGACATGGTCATAAAAGGTAGGAGAAGGTTACAAGCATCTGTCCTGGTTCCCTGCCATACTCCAAGTCCCAATGTCACTGTGGAACTCCCATACCTCCAACACTTCAGGCTCCACCAAGCATTCTAAAGGACCTATCTTGCTTACACACACACTATAGCATTCAAGATACAACACAATCTCCCTCCTTAAAAACAAACAAAATAGATGACACCCACTTCCATACCAAGACTAACACTCCTAACTAAACCATACCCAGTCTACCCTGGCCCGCCACACCAGGGTCTCAGTGCTGCCACCACCAAGCACAAACCTTGCCACACGTGGACAATGAAAAACAAACCTACATTCAAATCCCTCAAACTATTAAACTCCTTCCGCCAGGACTGCCACCCCTGGCCACAGGTCTCCCACACCCAAGCACAAACCTATGCCCCCAACCCTGGGTGACTTCACTTGCCAAATAGCATAACCCCAAAAACGTGGGACTACATTGGACCAAACCATGTCCAAGGCATACCAACTAAACACCAAAAACACCAACCATTAATTCACCATCAAACCGATACCTCCATCAAAAAAGGACCTAGCTTGCTTACAGACACATTATTGCATTCAAGATACAACAGAAGTCTATCCAGACACATCACCTCCTTCGCTTCACTGCAGGAAGTGACATCACCAATGAAGAAGCCGGAAGACTAGTGATGCCTTTGTGTGTGGCCGTCTAGTCACACGCCACATACTTGGCGCCAGAAAATCTAGGTGTGGGGAAAGGGTGGAACCAACTAGTCTGAACGCCTACTTGAGGATCCGGCCCATCTGACCCTTTGAAAGTGTCCCTAGACTGCCCTGTGGGCAGACCAGCACTCTCATAGGCTACCATACCAGATGCAGTGCCGTTCTGTGTTCAAGACAGGAACTTAGGTGGCCACCAGCTCGTGTCACAAGTCACCTTCTCCACAAATCCCAGCTTCAAGGAATCATGCCCTGGAGCAGCGCCTGTGACTGGCGGGTGTCGCCTGTGTGCTGAGACCGTCGCTGGAACGCTTACTCTGAAGAGTTGTGCCTCAGCATTTCTTCGACGGGTTGCATCTTGCTGCTGCACCCAATCTAAAGACCAGCCACAACTCATGGGCACCGCTCACTGGGGCCAACGGTTGAAGAACAAGCCCCCTGACTATCCAGTTGTGTGAAAGTAGGAGTTGTTTGGGGGTAAGTAAATGCAGTGCATTTGTCCCCTTCCCATGTAATGCAAGAAAGCATTTATTTTCAGCAAAATAGTTGAACTACCCATAACACAAGTAAACTACAATTTAACTGCCAAGACCATTCTGGTGAGAAACATTGTTGCTCATGTGACTTTTGGGTACAAGGTCTCTTAGGAGTTGGATTGCTTATGTGATGTTATCTGGTAGTTAATTTTACGGTTTTCTCAAAGGGCCCATAATTAACGTTAATACTTAGTCTAAATTGAAGTGTGCAATGCTGTGAACTCGTTTTGAGAGCCCCTTGGACTTGGTCAGGGCCTCCTCAAATCTGTCCGCAATGCCAGATATTAATCTTAACGGGAAGGTGTGCCGAGAATGGGACTTTGCCCTTGGGGGCTGGATGGTGCCAGTACAGGGCCAACCTGTAAAAGTGATTTTTGAATGCCTGCTTGAGAGCTATGTGGCCGCCAAATGCACCATCATTGCCTGTATTGTGTGACACTGACTTTCCAAGTTATAGTTTCCCTGGTTTGAGCTTTATTTTGCCAACACGAGCTTTATTTTGCCAACACGACGCCCAATTTGTGCTACAATCTGCAACTATATTTGCCACCTCACATTTAAGAGGTAAAAAGGTGTGGTTCTTAAATGCCTTTTGGAAAAGGCCATCTTCGGTCGGCAAAGGCACTACAAGTGACAGCATTTGTTAGGTTTGTGAACAGTGATGATCCTCGAGAATATGAATACCAACAACCCCCACATGGGGCTTAACTGTGGCAAACTCCGACCTGAGCCTAGCAACGGAGATGTGTGGGAGCAATAACTTGCCAATTATGACCTCACAGGTTTACTGGACTTTGCACAGCCTGATCATCCCACATTCCCCAAGGGGGGACCATGATCATGCTGCGGATAACCTATTCACGTCTTTCGTCTGGATTGTTACTACTGTGTACCAACACAAATGCAGTGAAGCATGGGAACGAGCACTAAAGCAACGTCCAGAAGTACACCTCAATGTTACTTGTAGGTTGACGAGTTCGCTAAAAATGTCTTTTGGGGTGGTCGCAAACTCCCATTCCTAAGGGTGGAAAGGGTGGAGAAGGCCACGAGAGGAATGCAGTGTGAGCTGTGCGTGTATTGAACAGGGTCCGACCCCAACGTGTCGGTTTAATTAACAAACCTACAGAATTGTGCCACAAATTGCTGTGACACTACATTTTCTGCCTTGTGAGATGCATTGAAGGGCAAGATCTCAGTTTGTCCGAGATAAAGCTTAAACAAAAGCACTGCCTCGTCAATGAGGCAAAGGGCACTAAGTTGAAGGGGTTTGAAGGGGCACAATGCACTCCATATTTTCTTGTATTTGTTTATTTGTATCGCGCACCTAACCCTGAGGTAACTGGGTGCTGGAAAACTAAGTGACAGTGAACATACTAATAAACATACATAGGTGTTCAACAGGTGGGTCGACCAGAGGTTACAGGTAGGTCTGAGTCAGGACAGCAAGTACATTTACGGGCAAATCAAGGTCAAGTCAATTACAGTTAAGGTGAATCAAGAAGCTGGACAGTGAAGATAGAGTACAGATCCGCTGGCAGCCGGGAGTTATTCTGGGAGTGCCAAAAATCTACATCAGTTACGGTGGCCGATTTTAGTCCCCCCTTCCCCTCCAAGACCCTGCTACGGGTGGGAAGAAATCAAGAGACCAGTAGCAGTTGGGTTGATGAAGGTTTCTGTGAAGAGGGAGTGTAGGAATCATCGCTTCACTGGTCCAAGTAGAATGATCCCACTGTTAACCCGTGCTACCGAAACATACCCACCCATGACTGGGGTTTAAAGCACCCATGACTAAACTATAATAGTTGGTAGATTAGTAATCTAGTCAGACCATTAGTTTCATCTTCAGGTAGCTGTCAGGTCACGACTGCAGAGTGAAAAGTTGGAACCTGGCGTTTGCAAACCAATGATTTGAAGAAGGTTGAGGTATTGGTGGGAGCACAGCAGTGGGACTTGCAACCTCCAGGAAACACGGTGTTAACCAAACCTAGTCAATACAATTAAAGTCCCCAGGGTATTCGAGTTCTGTCTCCTTCCCCATTCACGTTATCACATCCCAAGCAGAACTAATTACGTTATTTCTTAAAAAGTTATTAAACCTTATTCTTGAGTCCTTATTGCTAGCTAAGTGTACCTATCCAGAAGACAAAACTATCCCTTCTGATGTACTCTCCCTAGTCGGATGCTGGTGTATCGACTAATTGGGGAAAAAGGGGAATGAATGAATGATACCTTCCCTAGCCTGGCTCACTGCTTTCCTATGCTAAAAGGCTGCACACTAGGGTCAGTCAACAGTGGATTTTAAGTGTTGCTGGTACTGCGGAAGATGTGTTGTGACGGGAGAGAAACAACCGAACTGCCTGAGAAGGCAAACTTTGAAAGCAATACGAAGTTGTCACATAACAGAAGTGGACAAGGAAAACTACCACAAATGAGATGAACTACCTCTGATCTATCGGGGGCCTCATCCACCCTTCTGAAGACACCAAAGCCAAGCCAATACTACTCAGGCTACAAGTTATGTGCAACAGGACACAAGAAAATGTCCAGATATTGTGGAGGATGCCCGCACCAGCTAAAGCAATTAGAAGACAGCTATTAAATGAAATGTTTTGTACAATGGGATAAATGTCCAAATGCAATATTACAATGGGTCCCAAAGAAAGCGATCAATAGTGAATCCCGCTGAAACCGGTCGACATTGGTTGGATTAAGTTGCCATCCCAACCTACCAGATACACAATGACCTTGGAGAAATCTGGCATATAGGACATATAGAAGTTAACGATTTCAGTGGATTAGTTCCACGAGACTGTGGCTGCTCCATCGTATTTTATAAGACACACGAAAGGTCGGCAACACTATTAAAATCCATGGTTTGACCATAGTGTGCAGCCTTTTAAAAGCAGTGAGCCAGGCTAGAGAAAGTATTCATTCTTCCCCTCCCCCCTTCTTCCCCAATTAGTCGATACACCAGCATCCGACTAGGGAGAGTACATCAGAAGGGATAGTTTCGTCTTCTGGATAGGGACATTTAGCTAGCAATAAGGACCCAAGGACAAGGTTTAATAACATAATTAGTTATGCTTGGGATGTGATAACATTAACCAAACCTACAAAGTTGGGAGTACCAAGAATCTGGCAAAGCAGGAAATCTAGCATGTTTCTTCTGTGATAGATTGTGGAAATTAACAGTATGGGTTAGAGTGGAAAATAGGACTGTTCAGGAAGTCTCAAGGACTGTTCGGGAAGTCTCAGTGACAAGGAGCGACAGTACTTTAAGAGTCACGGTTTGTCAAAATATCCAACTATAGAGGGAATATTCTGTGGGTTTGCGAGGAAGAATGGCTGCTGAAGTTAGAAAACAGAACAGATGTGGTGCTCAGAATCTAGAATGCAGTGGTTTATTTCGGGAGCCTCTGGTTCTAAAGTTATTGTGTAACAAAAACAACGCATAGAAACAGTTACAATGCCAAGCACACATTTTAAAACAATCCACAACATTGTGACCCTACTATTGTACCCGTTTATTCACCATCTCATTCCCTCGAATCCTTGTCTGCACTCAAACCCACTGTCCCATACGTTCATTCTCCCTACTCGCCTCACCCCCTTACCCAGTCTCCATACCTGATGACACCACTCCCCCTAATAATATGCATAGTTTGAAGCACTCGCCCCCTGGGTGTATGTTAACTTTGTATCCATGTGGCTCCTACATCCTTCTCAGCAACTATTTGAAATATAGCTACATTAATAGCGGTGGAGACATTTTCAGTTAGCCATTACAGTAATTTTCTTTACCTCAAACTCTTCTGGAAAGAAATTAATCCCAAATGGAATTTGTACCAAAACATTTTCTTTAAACCGACCAATTCTATACGGGTTATCATTAGCTATGTTTTTTGATAGAACTTCGGGTAATGAAGTAGGTTGTAAAAGGCTGCACATGCCACTAGCCATAGTCAAGAGGGAAGGCTCCTGGAGAGCAAGAAAGTGCGCGCGGGGGGCATCAGAAACCATTGCCTAGGAGCTGCTCTGGGTTCGGCCACTCACCCTTCTTGACGCGCTTCTGGGGGGTCTTCTCCTTGGCAGCCTCCCGTGCGCTGCGCACCCGGTGCTTGTACGGATACAGGGGGCCGCACGCCTCCAGCACAGCCCTCAGCCGCTCCCGGTCCACTTTCAGCAGCGCGTTCCTGCCCGGCATGTGGAAGGCGATCACCAGGCTGTTCCAGATGGCGGGCGTGATCCGCGTGTCCTTCTGCAGCAGCTTCTCCTCGCTCAGCCGCCAGGTGAGCGCGTCACACATGGACTCCGGGCGCCAGCAGAGCTCGCCGGCCCGGGACCAATAGACCGGGCCCAGCGGGTCGCCCCACTCCGGCTTCAGAGCGACTACTGCCCCAGCCTCCAGCGGGGCCGCGGCCGGCGCAAGCTCCTCGCCGCCGTTCTCTTTGGGGCCGTCTGCCGTTTCAGGAGACCCACCCTCCCCGCTGCCCTCAGTCCCTGGCACCTGGGCGTCCGGGCTCTGCTCCCCCGGTTGTGCATTCGGGGTCTCGCCCCCGGCTTGCGACACTCCCCCCTCGTCTTGTTTAATGGAGGCCTCGCCGTCTGCATTGGAAACCTCGAGTCCCTCTGCTTCACTGTGGGCTGCCCCGGCGGTGGGGCAATCCCCGCTTTCCTGGCCAGCAGCCTCCTCTGCCGGTGTACCGTTCTCCTCCACGCCGGCCTGCTCTCCCACCAGCGTGCCGGGCCCCCCGTCGCTAGCGGGGGCTGTCTGATCCGCAGCCTCAGCCCCTTCCTCTCCCTCCCTGGGTACCCGAGGCAAATGTCCGAACTCGGCCGCGTGCTTGGGGCCGTGCACCACGAGGCAGTGGGCAATCTCCTGCTTGTAGAGGTCCGTGGCGAGCACCCGCAGCTCGGGCTCGGCGCCCTCGCAGAACTGCGCCCCGTAGGCGTCCAGCAGCTCCCACAGGCCCAGGCTCAGCTGGAAGCTGCCGTCCCGGGACCCGCTGCTGCACGAGGGGGCGTTGGTGAGCATGGCCCGCAGCTCATCCTCCGGGAGTTGGCCGATGTCCTCGGCCGGGACGCCGGCCGATGCCAGCCCCTCCTTCAGGCCCTGCAGGAGAGGCTCGGCAGCGCCGCTCAGGCACTCGGGGTGCGGGCTCCAGCAGGAGAGCTGCACCACCCGCGGCGCGCCCTGCAGCATCACGCGCCGGTCGCCCCCCCAGAAGCCGCCGTCGCTCAGGATACCCCAAAGGCCATGGCCCTCAGTGCAGTGCCGCAGCCGGGGCACCGGCATGGCAGGCGGCCTCGGCCGCAGGGCCTCCGGCGTGTTCCTCATCCGCGGCAGCATGGGCGGCTTCCCGCCCTGGGCCTTCAGGGCCTTGAGAGCGGCGTGCGCGCCCGCCACCGAGAGCAGTCGGCCCTCGCACACTTCCCGCGGCACCTCCCATGGGGCTCGGTCGTCCGACCGCCAAAGGTGCTTCACCGTCACCAACTTCGCCGTGGCTTCTTCCATGACCGCCCGGCAAAAGACACAGACACGCCCGAAACACGCTCAGTCCCCGCACTTCCGCCTCGGCCGCTCCTATTTCGCGCCAAACTGAGGCGGGGACGTGACCCCCACGCTGTCCTATCAGAGGGCGCCACTCTCACGCCATCGCGGCGGCCATATTGGCACAGCATCTTCGTGACACTCCGCCCGCTGATGCAAAGGTTTTTCATCATTATTTATAAATGGTCAGCCTAGTATCCCAAGACACTTATGTCAAACGTTGTGATAGTTTTATGTGTGAAAAACTATATTTTAATTTAGAAAAATAAAGATACGTTAACAAAGGATTGCAAGCCGTACTTTCTTTCTTTACTCCTCAGACTGCTTCCTATAGCAGAAAAAAGACTCAGTCCATCAACGAAATACGTGCTGCGGTAACCGTTCCGTTATTCTGTAACCACTCTATTCGAACTCAGAAGTTGAAACCACTGGCCGTAAATGATTCCGCAGCCGTAAAACAGAGTCACGTATGAGGGTCACTGGGCGCGGGGGAGTGGGTCAACGTCCTTGGCCACGTATGGCCTGACTCTAATATGGCGACTGCCATGATTGTCACGCACGCTAGCGTGGAGCCTCTGCGTCGCCTTCCTCTTCCGGGGCTTTCACGCACGAGGCGCGAGGACACTAAGCAGGCAACGCAAATTCATGAACCCCGTTACATGACATCTCTCAGCTCGGCCGCCGTTGTCCACCGTTTCCCCCGTCTACTTTCCTCAACTCACGGTCGCCAGTCACCATTACAAAACGTTCCGAGCCGCTGTTGGTGTGTATGAAGGGCAGCACATAAACAAGTCGCAGTTTAAAGCTTCGCAGTCACGATGAGCGCAGCGCTACTTAGGCCACAGCTAAGGTTGAAGCAACTTGGCAGGCTCCAGGTTGTGCTCCAACATCTGGGTATGTCTGTGCACACTGCACCAGAAGCAGAAGTTCTACTGGAGAAAAAGGGCTGCGCTGGAGTAATAACATTGAACAGACCCAAGGTGTTGAATGCCTTGAACCTCTCAATGATTCAACACATTTACCCACAGTTAAAGGTGTGGGAGGAAAGCTCAGAAACGTGCCTTATAATTATAAAGGGAAGTGGCGGGAAAGCGTTTTGTGCTGGCGGTGATATCAGAGCGCTTACAGATGCTGGAAAGGCCGGGCACAGTCTGACAGAAGACCTTTTCAGAGAAGAGTATATTCTTAACCACGCTATTGGCACATGCCGAAAACCATACGTGGCTCTTATTGATGGGATCACAATGGGAGGTGGTGTTGGTTTGTCAGTCCATGGAGATTTCAGAGTCGCAACAGAGAAGACCGTCTTTGCAATGCCAGAGACAGCAATAGGTTTATTTCCCGATGTGGGGGGTGGCTACTTTTTGCCGAGGCTTTCAGGAAGGATCGGCTATTACCTGGCACTTACAGGATTCCGATTGAAAGGGCGTGATGTGCAACACGCTGGAGTCGCGACCCACTTTGTGGAATCTGAAAAGATACCTGCCCTGGAAAAAGATTTAACAATGATGATTTCACCCTCCAAAGAAGATGTTGCCTCCATTCTTGACTCTTATCACACAAAGTGCAAATCTGGCGATGCTTCTCCATTCATTCTTGATGAGAATATCGAGAAGATAAACAGTTTGTTTTCAGGAAATAGCATTGAGGAAATCTTTGAAAACCTGAAGCATGACGGTTCTTCCTTTGCGTTGAAGCAGCTTGAGATTCTTCAGAAAATGTCTCCAACATCTCTTAAGGTAACATTCAGGCAGCTCACAGAGGGTGCGTCCATGAATTTGCGTGATGTACTAACAATGGAATATAGACTCAGCCAGGCATGCATGAAGGGACATGACTTCTATGAAGGGGTCAGAGCACTGCTGATTGAAAAAGACCAGAATCCGAAATGGAAGCCTGCTGTGATAGAAGAAGTTACAGAAGAATATCTGGACAGTTGCTTCAAGTCATTGGGAGCCAAAGATCTGAAATTGTAAATTGAAACATAATGATTGTGATTTGTCCTCCGTACATGCCCCCGGCATTGATGAATAGAAGCTATTAAGAAACTTGCTTGTGGGCAACTCAAAAAAAGTTAGGATTCTGACAGAGTTTCCTGATGCTTCCCAGCCTCGGGCCATACATTATCATGAGTGGCAGGGAAGAAGTGACATGTCATTTCAAACACTATAGAATCGTTCAAGTGGAAGGGATGATGATGGCAATCCCCATCTATTGCTCTTAAACTCTCTCTTATGGGCATGATCATTGCAAATGCTTTCTTTTTATGCGCTTTGGCTATACCTGTCAATCTGTTACTAAAATGTGCATAGTTAATCATAGAGGAAATATTTTTTCAAGAATTACATTAACAGTTGTTTAGTTGAATACAGTAGCAGTTTAATGCACTTCTACAACATTCTGGAATTCAATTGTCTTTTTGTGGCATACAGTAGATATTTAGTACGCAATTAAACAGTGATTTGTACTTGCCTGACTAACTGAAAGTAATACTTTCACATTTATTGTGTTACCTAAGAGAAAATGAGTCACATGCATAGTTTACACACTTTCAACTTGTATGACATTTCCTTTTTTTAAATGAATAATAACATGAACAATCGAAAAAAAGTTAGCACTGTTCCATTGCATGAGACACTTGCTTTCAAATGCACAACCCACGATACTTGTATGCCCCTTTTCCTTGTCCCAGTACTTGTGCGATCCCAATCTCTCTATCAGGCATACATTACATCTCATACCTCCCCCATCTACATACATGCTAACATTTGCCATCTTTGGGAGGGAACATTTCTTGTGGAAAACGTGAGAATTCTTTTTTTCCTTTTGTGTTGCATTGGGATTGGAATTATTTTAAAACAGAGAAAGTAACAAATAGCAATATTTTTGTAAAATAAAATGGGTTGTCTCCCACCTAAATCGGGAGGGTTAGCATGCGTGTATGCCTCTTTAGGGAGAGCATATTATTTCCATTCACCACAATATATCAGTTTTAAGTTTCCTGCAATCCTGACAGGAAACAGGCTATCCAATTTATTGGATTTTGCAATCCTGCAAAAGGCAGCACAAGCGGCTGTAAAAAAAAAGCGCTAAAAAGCAGTTTTTCTAAAACGTCATCAAAAGGGGCCGTTTTTTGTAAAAATAACAGTAAAAAAAAAGAAGCCGGGCCATGTTCTCAAAACTTTTTTTTTACGCAAGTAACAGAACGAGCAATCATATCTCACCACCTGCGCCTCCACAAAGGAGATCAGAAGGGGCGCATCCTATATGTACCCATTCTGGTGGCATTTTGATTTTGTATTTATTGATTTATAGAGCGCTTTACACCAAAGCGCTGTACAATTGAACAACTTAATACATGAAAACATAAACAATATAACGGTAGAAGCAAATTACAATATGAATCAGTCAACAAAATAGTGAGAAGATCAATTAACTGAAGGAAATAGGGAGAATGGTGGAGTAGGACTGGGTGGAGGTAGGGAGAGGTGATGATGAGTAGGAGGAGGGAAGGGGAAAGGTGAGAGTGGGGAGGGAGATAGTCAAGGGCAAAGATAAAGGAGGGAAGGGAGGCAGGGGAGGGAGGGAGATAAACAAGGGGAAAGATAAAGGAGGGGGGGAGGCAGGAAGCGGAAGGGGTTTCAAGGAGGAGAATGGAGAAGGAGAGATTTAAGGGAGGTGCGGAATGAGGAGAAGGTGGGGGTAGAGCAGATTGCAAGAGGAAGGGAGATCCAGTGCAGGGGGGCTAGGAGTTGGAAGGAGCAGAAACGGGAGGAGGCACAGGGGGACGGAGGTACAGTGAGAAGAAAATGGTCAGCAGACCGAAGGGAACGGGAGGGCGAGTAGAAAGAGAGGAGGCAGGAGAGATAAGGGGGAGCAAGACCATGGAGAGATTTGAAGACAAGGCAGGGAAAGTGAAATTTAAGTTGGGAGTGAAATGGGAGCCAGCCAAGGGAAGAGGGGGATGTAGAGATGGAGTAGCGGGAGGTAAGGAGACAGAGGGTACGAACAGCAGAGTGGTAGATAGATTTGGGGGGGGCAAGGTGAGAAGTAGGTAGTCCAAAGAATAAGGATGAGCAGTAGAAGAGGCGGGAGAAGATGAGGGAGGAGATGAAGAGTTTGGTAGCATGGAAGGTGAGAGAGGGACGGATTTCAGATTTTGCGAATATCGAAGAGGTGGTAGCGACAGGTGAGAGAGATTTTTCAGCTCTTTTCGCAAATCAGAGGGTGTTTGCACATTTAAAAGCGCATTACCGAATTTAGAAACAGGGAGCGATTAGAATTGTGCAGAGAACTAGGGCAACCCCAGGCACCTTCTTTAAATTGGCACAGGGGTGCCGGGTGCACATTGCATGACCAGGTCTTTACTGACCCAGTCATGCAACTTTTTTTTTTTTTAAGGGCGACAGCAGAGGTGTACTGTTGCTGTCTCACTTGCATTTCTTTTCCTCAAACGGGATAGAAATGCTTTTTTTGGATCACATTTTACAGTGACAGTCCCCTTAAGGGCCCGTCACATTGAAATGCACTGGAGCCTGTTGAACGTATTGGCCAGAGTGTGCTTCCAACACCAATATATTCAAGGCGGCTGGCAAGCTCACTATTTGTGCTACAGCTCAGCCCCATGGAAATGCACAGACCACCTTTGTGAATAAGGTAGCCTGCTCATTTCCAAAAATTGGCTTATCTAAAAATAGCATATCCTTTCATTTTGTTTAGATGCCCCATTTTTGGAGGATCTGGGCCAAAATGTACAGTTAAACAAAATTAAAAAGATAGTCACAGTAAGAGAGGGAAAGGAGAGAGAGATGAGGAGTGATGGGTCAGATGGAGAGTGATGAGCAAGACAGCAGAAAGGGAAGCAGTGGGCAAGAGAGCAGAGAAGAAGCAGCAGAGTTGTGGGCCAGAAATCCAGAGTGGGAGCAGAGGCTACAGGGGGGGCAATTGGCCAAAAAAAGGCAGTGAGCAGTCAATTGGAAGAAAGGATAAAGGAAGAGTGAGAAAGAATGGGAGAAGGGATGCAATATGCAGAAGTAGCAAGAAAAAATGAAGGACTGTAGACTGCGGGAGGAATTGTAGAGCGTAAGGTGCGAGTATGATTTGGAGTGTGACTGGAGAGTGCACATTGTGACATGGCAGTGTGACAGCACATGAGTATGTGCGTGACAGGTTCGGTAGTTTAAGTTTTGATGGGACATTGGTGAGTGTGGGGTGTTGGTGAGAGGTATGTGGGTGTTTGGAGATTGGGGAACAGAGAAAGGGAATATTTTCATCCATTATAACTTATAATGTTATTTTATCTCGTCTTGTACCGCGCACTGCTGCCACTTGCATTGTCTCTTGTCAACTTGGAAGATCTGTAATAGAAGGAGAGTTGGGGGGAAGCGGTTGTTAGTGGGATTGAGAGGGAAAAGAGCAAGAGAGCTTTGATGTTCTGTTAGTAGTTTCAGTTCGGGGGAAACCGGTCACTGAGCTTTCGGTGCTTTTTCGGTTGGTAAGCATCATGTGGTGTTCATGTATGAGTGTGCATGGGTGCTTTGTGTGTACTTGTGTTTGGTTTCAAGTTGGTATTGTGGACTGTGCAGTTTGCGTTGCGGTAGAGTTAGGGGTGTGTTTGTTAGAGTTTGAGGGTGAGTATGCAGAATATTGAGTTTTTAGTAGGGTTAGTGAGCACAGACTGTCGGGAATACACCCAGATTCAAAGCATATGCTTTGTTGAAAATACACCTGGATTCAAAACATACATTGTGTTGAAATACAATTATATTCAAAGGATACCCGGTGTTGAAAGTACGTCCAGTTTCAAAGCATACACTGTGTTGAAATATACCCAGATTCAAAGCATACACTGTGTTGGAATTACACCTGTATTCAAAGCATACACTGTGTTGAAATATACCCAGATTCAAAGCATACACTGTGTTGGAATTACACCTGTATTCAAAGTATACACCGTGTTTAAATGCACCTAGATTCAGAGCCTATGCTGTGTTGAAAATACACCTAGATTCAAAGCATGCACCTTGTTGGAATACATCTAGTTTCAGCGCATAGATTCTGTGAGAGGATCCAGCAGTAGAAGAGAATGTCAGTTTGGGTCAGAAGGTTTGCCAGGTGCAATGCATTACCTACCCCCGCCTTTTCACATTGCCCACCCTCAGAAGTACATCTAACAGCAATACATTGCCCAGCCTCAGAAAGTCTTTCGAAGTGCAATACATTGCCTGCCCTCAGACAATTCATCTAAGTGCAATACATTGCCAACCCTCACAAGTCCACCTAAATGCAATACACATTGACTACCCTCAGAAGTCCATTAAGTGCAATAAATTGCCTACTGTGAGGGGTCAGTAATGCAAGGCGGACAACTGCTTGTAGATTTTTCCAAATATGCCGTTGTATTAAAGTAAATAATTGAAAATAAAGCCTAATTTGCCCAACTCTACCAAGGATGTCCCTGACTTTTATTTAGAAACAAATGGAACAATCTCTGGCATGCGTAAACTGTCCCTCGCACTAAACATCAAACATACAAAGCAGTTATATAGCAACACCATAAATAAACAACATTAACTCAATAACTAAGTAACCTTTTCTTATCCTGGGTAAGATCCTTTCCGCCAGGATTCCAAGTTTACTCAAAATGTTCTTCAAAGGAACAGAAAAGTCTTGAACCAGCTCTTGATATTTCCAAGTTAAAGAAAAAGTACATTAAAATCCACTGGACGGATCTCTTTTGTCCTTAGGTGAAAAGACCCCTTTCCAATTTCCAGTAAAGAATAGCACCAATGGTAATCCTGGTTATGATAAATGTTCTCTCCTTCCAACCAACTTTCAACAGTTCAAAAGAAGGTGCAATATTGCCCGAATGTCCATAGTACACAGTTCTTTAAGACTTCTTCAATTCAGCTTTAGTGACAACTGTTTGTTTATTCATTTGTATTGCGCTCCAGACCCAAGGGTATCAGGGCGCACAGGTTACAAGGAGATTCTCAACTTAGTTACACAGTAGAATAAATGATACGGTACAGATACATTAATGAGGTAGGCACAAGGAGAGCATGAAGCATTACATTATACGTTGCAGAAACAAGCATATGGTAGACACCTCACGATGCAAATGGAGTGAAGCTAAGTTGAAGAAGAAAGTGGCAGCATTGGTGGCAAGGGGAGGTGGCCCCGTGGGGTATACTGTGTTAGATCATGGTGGCCATTGTAGAGGACTGAATGCAAGGATAGGTTGAAGTTTAGCAATCAGTAGACTTCTGCCAGTTAGTGCAGTTGGATCCGAAGTTCTGGTATGATCTTCTCGGATTGAGGGTGGCAGAGAGTTCCAAAGCTGGGCCGCTTTAAGAGGAAAGCTGCTGCCTCTCACCTTAGATAGTTTGAATCTGGGGACGTGGAGGCAATTGGTGTTGACTAGTCTGGAGGGTCTAGTGGAGGTCCTTCTGTGGAATCTCTCTGATAGATATCTGGGGGCCGTGTTATTCAAAGATTTATGAGTAAGTGACACGGTTTTCAACTTGATTTTGTCGTTTGTGGAGAGCCGGTTGTTTTGTCGTTTTGTCTCAGAGATATGGTCTCTCCTAGACATGCCGCGGGCCGATCTAAGGGCATTGTTTTGGAGTGTTTGGATTTTCCTGATGAAAGCTTTGTTGGAGCCAATGTAGAGGGTGTTACAGTAGTCGAGCCTGGACAGAATGAGGGCTCTGGCCAGGATGATACAGCTGTTGTTAGATAGGAACGGTTTGGCAGTTCTGATAAGTTTACAAGTGTAAGCAGAAGTGGAAGCTAAGGTATTAACTTGTTTGGTGAAGGAGAGGGTTGAGTCGAGGTACAATCCAGGGGTTTTCACCTCGTTGGCCACATTGATGAGGTTGCCATCAATAATGAAAGAAGCATATTCAAACCGTAGTTTCTTAAGGTTGGAAGAGGTACCCAGGATGATGATCTCTGTTTTGTCATCATTCAGGCATAGGCCATGAGTAGCCATCCATACCTGGATGATGAGATAAACTCTATTCACCAAGGCCAAATCCTTAACATAATCCCCTGAAAGTGGGAGGAGAATCTGTGTATCATCTGCATAGTTAGTGTAGGTGATACAGAGATTGTCTAGATTATCGAAAAGGGGCTTAGTGAATATGTTATATAGCGCCAAAGAGACACAGGATCACCGGGATACACTGCAGGTGATGGGGAGAGGATCTGCAGCAGCTGAGGGAGAGAATGCCCGCATAGTCCTCTCACTTAGAAATGACTCAATCCAGACTATGGCCTCCTTGGAAAAGCAAGCAGCTGAGTCTAGGTGGCTGCATAAGACCTTGTGGTCCACAAGTTCGAATGCAGCCGAGAGGTCAAGGAAGAGAAGGAGGGCTGATTTCCCTTCGTCCCTTAGCTCATCAACTTGGGTCTTCAGGTCGATGAGGGGCGTCTCTGTTCCGTGTTGTGGACGGAAACCAACTTGGCGTGCTTCTAGAAGGTGGTGTAGTTCCAGCTACTTCTGGATTTGTATGTAGGCAATCTTATCTAGAATTTTTAAGAGAAAGGGTACGGTCGTGATAGGCCGGTAATTGGTAGGTATCGATGGGTAAAGTGTTTGTTTTTTTAGTAAACGGAGCATCCATGATTCTTTGAGGTTAGTGGGGATGATGCTGGATGCAAATGAGGCGTTATGAGCTTGGAGACAAAGGGAGCTAGGTCCCTTGCTGCATCCTTGATAAGCTGGGCTGGGCAAAGATCGCCCTGGCAGTTAGAAGGTTTGAGTGAAAGTATAACTTTTTCAACCTCAAGGATTGAGGTTTTAGAGAAATTGAAACGAGTGAGTGGGGTGTTGGGTGTGATGGGAATCTTGGGGCGAGTGTGTGGGACGTTAGTTGGAAGAGTGTTGGGAGGCGGTGAATTCAAGGGCGGATTCAAGGATGCTTTTTTTTGGGCTATTTTGTTCTGGAGAGTAGCTACTTTGTTAGAAAGCGCATACTGGATACCAGAGCACCAGCTTTTGTCTTTGGTACACGTGTCAGGCATGGAGGTGGGGGGTTCTAACTCTTTAAGGATTGTGAATAGCTCCTTCATACTAGAGTTAGCTTGAGAGATCTGGTTGTTATAGGATTTTTTTTTGGCCAGGCAAATTTCTTTTTTATAAAGGGTGGAGATCTTGGTGAGTTTGGTTTTGTTAGCTTCTGATGGGAGTAGTCCCCAGGCGGCCTCGCATATTCTTTTTTTTGCCTTAAATCTTTTAGGTATGGGGTGAACCATTTGTTCAGATGGATTTTGGGCTTGCTTGGTCTTAGTTTAAGCGGGACAATTATATCTTGCGACGTTGCCATGATTTTATTATACTCTTCGACCAGTGTTCCTGGATCAGTACTGTCTGGAAGGGAGTTGAGGGTGGGGAGGATAGCCGGGATGAGTCTATCAGCAGTGATATTCTTTTTGTTTCTAGTTAATGTGGGAGGGGCAGTGGAGATCATGATGGGGAGAGGTCTGGTGGTGGTAAGCGCAAATGACGCAAGGAAGTGGTTTGTCCAAGCTTCTGGGGAGATGGAGGTAATATTAGCATGGCAATTATATTCGGCCACCCAGTCTAATATTCTTCCTTTGTTGTGAGTAGGTGCAGTGACTCTTTCGAGTAGGCCGAGTTCAGTCAAGATGGTGGCAGTATTTGTTGCATGTTTATCAAGAGGATCATTAAATCCCAAGTTGAAATCGCCAAGGAGTAGAACTTGCGATGTGTTTTTGAGATTGCTTCATAGTATAGTGGAGATATCCTCCTCAAATGTCCCAATGGGACCAGGTGGTCTATAAATCAAGTGTATGGTTAAGGTTTGGGAGTTAACCAATGGTAATTTAACTGTGAGCGTTTCACAAGATTGGAAGTTTTGAGAGGGGGCAGGTCTCATGGAGAGGCTGGATTTGAAGGTAGTGGTGATCCCTCCACCTCGGGCCTCATGTCTGTCTTGTCTGAGAATGGTGTAGACATCGGGAACTGGTAACATGAGTATAGGGCCTGCTGCAGCATGTAACCATGTCTCGGTTTTATTGCGAGAAAGTCAAGGTTATCTGCTGTTAGGGAGAATTCTCATTTCATGTCTAATTTCCCTCACCTAGTGAGTCCCCCAGCAACTTTGCTGGACTTCTGGAGTTTATTTTTTTCACTTGGTAAGAGTGTGAGCTTTTCCCCCACTATTACCTGTGTTTTGCTATGTGTTTCTGCCTGTTTCTTTGTGATTGTGGGCTCTGGAGTACACCACTTCAGTGCCCCCTTCTTTGTGTGTGTCACTCAGCACCTTCTGGAATAGGCTAATTTGATTTATCACAGGGCTAGATACAACAGCAGAATAGGCGAATTCGATGTATCACAGGGCTAGATGCAACAGCAGAATAGGCGAATTCGATTTATCACAGGGCTAGATGCAACAGCAGAATTGGTTAATTCGATTTTTCACAGGGCTAGGTGCAACAGCAGAATAGGCTAATTCGATTTATCACAGGGCTAGATACAACAGCAGAATAGGCGAATTCGATTTATCACAGGGCTAGATACAACAGCAGAATAGGCTAATTCGATTTATCACAGGGCTAGATACAACAGCAGAATAGGCGAATTCGATTTATCACAGGGCTAGATACAACAGCAGAATAGGCTAATTCGATTTATCAAACAACAAAGTAGGCTAATTCGATATGTCATAGGTATGTATAGGTATATCAAACGTTAGTATGCAAACATTGTTCAAAGTTAGCAGCGGTGGAAACGCGCTAAGGAGTTGAAAGGCCTGGTTACAACAACAGAATATGCTGATTCGAATATCGTAGGTGTGGTGCATACCACGGTTAACCTTAGCAATAGGCGGATGCGTGCTATAATTTGGGCGGGCCTACTGATCTTGTCAGAGTAGGCTAGTGTGACTGATTTGAACTGGTGCAATTGGCACGGCAGGTGTATCACTATACACAATATATGCGAGGAAGCTAGCGACGCATATACGATATTAATGGCTGGCAGTACACATAAATAGCACAACTGTTTCTTCTCAATTATATGTACATCAAAATTGTCGTAATGTACAATAGATACAGTAATGAGGTAATATGCAAAATGAGTGGTGCAGTAGATCAAATGTATGGCGTGCTGATTCGCAGATTCAGCGACTAGGTTTTACAGAAAAGTGGTAGTCGGGGGGGAGTGCTACGTGCATATGCTTGGGCAGCTTACAACATGTGCAAGAGTGGTATAAGTATACACAAGTCGCACTGTACAAGTTTCACAGTTGCAGAGTCAAAAGGTGCGCCTTGAAATGCACCTTATGTGATCATAGCAAAGTCAGGGGGTAGAAACACGCTGGTGGGCAAGGCGAGCTCATTGGTTCAGAAAAGTGGGCATTTGCGCAGGGTAGGAGTATAACATTCAGAGTATCAGTAGACATGCGCTTATATGCACAGGCAATTAGCCGTGACAGGACAAAGTTGTCTTATCTCAATGTGAGGGTCTTGATTTGGGATAGGCAACCACGCAACCAGTGTGCAACAGGCGCAGAACAGGGCCTTTTCAAGAAGGGCTGGCTTCCGCCTACCGATGGGGAGTTGTGGGTAATGAAGCCAAGTCGTTGCCTAGCAACATGCAAGCCTCATTCTCATGCCGATGCTATGTTCATTCTCAACATGGACACAGTCTATGGACAGTGACGAGTCCAGACCCTCAACTGCAGGCACATCATCTGCCCCCACCCCTCGCCAGCAGAAGCATACATCAGGGCAGGGCTGCTGCACCACCACCGTCGTGGAACCACTCTCAAGACCTGAGCGAGGCACAATCCCCATGGCAGTGCTCAGGGGACCCTCCACCAGCCATGCAGGTGCAGCTTCCAGTGCCATGCCACATCCACCACCTGTAGTGGCACACACCGATGCAGTCGCAGCAGTGGGTCACAGATGTCAGGGATCCAGCACTCCCTCATCCCCATCGCGTGGAGTGCAGCCACTGGCACATCACGGCAGCACCCATGTTCCTACTGACGATGAGGAAGAGGGGAACGGGGAGTATGACCACGAAATGGCCGATACCACACCATACTTCAGCTCGGAGCCACCATGAATCCCACACAGCCCACCAGCACTGCCTGTGATCAACATGTCCACAATACGTGTCAAGCAGGCAACCATACATACACTTGCGGGCCAGCAGCTGCATGAAAGGCAGGCCATGCAGGACTGCCTGCAGGGCTGTACCCATAGGATTGCCTGATCACTCGGCCATGCCACTGCAGCCATGGTCACACTGGGGCAGAGAGTGCGTGAGCACAGAGATGCATCCTTGGCCTCTGCTGAGTCACTCAACCAGGCCATCCTGCTAACCCTGTAGTACATCTGGGCGCAGGGGTCTGAGCCACCCATCCCTGTGACCCCGCCACAGAGGGCTCCTTACCCAGAACCTCAAGTTGCTGCTCACTGCTAAGGAGCAGGTCAAGGCCACCGAGCCCAAGAGGGGCTGGAAATGACAGTCGGGCACTTCCAGGGTGTTTTGAGGGTGGGGTTTTGAGGAGGGTGTTTAAAGGTTCCGTTATTGGGGATGGGTGTTGTGGTGAAAGTCGTTGGTGCAATGGGAGTGCAATTTGGTAGCTTCATCAGAACAAGCTCTCAATAAGCTCCTGGCAAGCCAATAGCCCGAGCCCAGACTCCAGACCCTCAGTGTGTTTATGCATGGCACCGCCAGCCACTGCGTCATCCTCCTAAGGGGCTGGCATGTCCTCATCTGGGGGCAGGAGTACGTTGAGTGGAATGCAGATGTCATGCAACATTGCACATGCCAGCACAATGAGGCCCACCTTCTCCTGACTGTACATGAGCGTACCCCCTGTCCAGTGTAAACAGTGCAAGCCGGCCTTCCACAGGCAAAATGTGCGCTCAGTTGACACCCTGGCCCAGATATTGGACCTGGTTGTATGCCACCTCCTGTGTCATTAGGGGATTCCTCAGAGGAGGCCTCCACTCTCATCTGCAAGGGGAATAGACATAGGTGTTAATCATGGTGATCTGTGGATGTGTTCCCTGTGAGGCAACATCACAGTGGAATGTTTGTGCATGCATGTCCCATGTGTCATCACACTCTGGCCCTTGCATGTGGAGTCAACTACTCAGGGTAGTTGTTTGGTCTGTCATGGTACATCTGGCACACACCTCTCAGCTTCTATGGTCAGTGATTGACAGGGCAGCATGTCATGTTTAGTCGTTTGGGCATGTGCATTGCTTCCATGCATGGTTCCTGATGGGGGTCTGGGTTACACCTGCAGGTCGTCTGTGTGGATCAGTTGATGGATTAAAATGCATGGTGCCCTGGTTACATGCCATGTCAAATGCCAGTGTCGTGTGCCCCCGTTGCAGTTTATCAGGATGTCATGTATGGCAGTGTTCTTCAGGTTTTGACATAACAGACACCCCATGAGCTCAGTTTGTGTTGGTGGTCCCTACCCCTGGTCGTTCCACCCCCCCTGAGCTCGCAACACAGGTGTCTGGTGTCGGGCAGGCTGTTTAGACTTTCATGGTGCCCTAGTAGCAACTACTCTCCTTGTGTGTATTTTGTAATATGTGGTACTACTTTGCATGGACAGTAGCCAGAGTCATTGGGTATGTCGCCATTTGTCATCTTTGCACTTCTTTCAAGGCTCTTGGGGCACACCCTGGACATACTTTGGACAATCCTAGATGGGCCAGCCCCCCACCCTTGCACACCATGCATGTAGTGGGATGTGTTTTGCTGCATTCTGTTACCTGTAGTCCAGTGTGTGTGGCTGGCCTGTTGGGGAACAATGCCTTAGACATTCACGGCTGCATTGTGAGTCATATCCGAATCCGGTGGGTTGCAGCCTGTCATCTGGTGGGGGTGCGGGTGCATCCTGCATGTATGGGGCCTTGTCAGGGCATGCAATCTCTATGTGTGGGTAACCCCTCCGCCCATTGCATGCCACTGGTACAGCAAGGTTAGTGTGATGGAACATGTACTCAACCAATTCCCTGGTCTGTGTGCCTCTATGCCCCATGGGTTGATCCGGGAAACCGGGCACAGCATTGAATGATCATGAGGTTGGTATCACAGGTGACCTGAACATTAAGTGAATGGAACTGCTTCAGGTTCCTGTAGACTTCTTCCGAGGCCTAAGATGCCACCGACTCTACATGCGTGCAATCCAGGGTTGCCCTGTGTCAGGTGTGAAGGCATTAGGAAGTAGACACAGACAACTGAGAATAGTTTGGCCTACAAACCTTTATTACAATCACAATGAGGTTAGAATAATGCATATCGTGCCCTGTGTTAATGTTGGATTTCCCTACCTAACTAAAATTATGGATAGTCTGTGTCAGAAAGTCCAAAGTAAAGATTTGTCTGTGCCCAAAATCTATACTTGCCTTCACATCTATTTGTTCAAAGGATGTCAGCATCAAATGAAAAAGTGTTAAAACAAAAGATCTGAGCTTCTTCGAGCTGTTGGTCGGAAAAGGGTTTTTCCCTTCACCAGGATTCCAAATAGTTCACTTTCAATCAAAAGGAGTTCACTTCCACAAGCTTTCAAATCTCTCACTGTTTTCACAATAACATAATTCCTCAGGATTCTGCCGAGCTTTCAGGCTCTTTGTATCTTTCATCAATATCACCAAGTTCAACTCTTTAGGTTTAAAATGTACAATCTTCTCTTGATAGTCAATGTGAGAAATCAAAGGGTGTCTCACTTGCTAGTCGCCGGCGATCTCTCTCTCTCAGGTGGCCAGAGCGCAACCACTGCCTTTGGACCCAGACCTTGGGGGTGGACCAGTGCAGGAAGATCATGTGGGTGGGGGGTTTTTCCGGGAGTGGGGGGTGAGGGAACCAATGCTGGGACTCAGTATTCCCCCCTTTCTTGTACTCATACCCCATCCTATTTTATAGAATTCTCCAACGTCCCAACATCCCCCCCCTTTCTATGCGAACACTGGCCGAGGAAGAGGGCGACTGAGAATAAAGAGGCTAACACTTGCATATCTCATTGGATGTGTCCTGCTAATCAGGTCAGTCAAAGCCAGGCAATTGTCTTTAATCACATACATCTGATACACATTAGCTCTCCCCACACGGATAACAGGTTGTTAGGAAAGATTTACATTTATGGGTAATTTTCCCTTCAGTTGTGTACCCCCCAACTTTTTTGCTGCTGTTTAACACCGTGGTCTGACTTTACCACGGGAGCCCTGCCTTCTGCTGCCCTCCCCTGGGCTTTCGCTCACTTTTTATGGGGAAACTGACATGCTATTAAGACAGTCAGTACTGGGAGACTTTGTTTCCCTTAGTCCTTTCCAATGTTACAACTTTTCTACAACATGTAACAAGTGTACAATATACCTTCCAGTACAGTACTTGGGTCTCTTAGTCATTTCCAAAGGCCCTAGATACTCTCGAAGGATGTTTTAGGAGATGTGCAGATGTGTCACAGATAGGGCTCGTGGCAGCTTATCTTTTCATGTATTTTTAACCTTTTCCTGCCAGGTAAACCACAGTTGGGACAAATAGGGGGCCTGACTCCAAAATGGCCATGCCACAAGGTTCTTTGTCCTGTCCTTTGGCCATCTTGCCCCTTCGCCTTCCCCAGGTCGAGCCTACCCGGGTCAGTCCTTATTTGGGCATGCATTTTCCCACAAAAACCCAAGCTTTTGCAGCCTTCTGCATGCCTTGTGTGTGTGCCTCTAGGATGTGGGCTGGGGTGTCTGTCCCCAATACACATCCTGGGTGCCAGAGAGTCTGAAGTGCTGTGAATGCCTGGGATCACTGTGGTCTGTGATTGGTCCACATATGGTATGCCTGTATGTGAGCAGATCTCCCATTGGGTCCTCTTCATTTTGGCGCGAAAGAGATTCTGGATAAGAGAAGCCCCCTAACACCCATGCCATGTCGATCTCTGGAGTTCTCACTGAACGAAGGATAGGATCCAAGTATCCTGAAGCTAAGAAGCCAAGTCGAGGAACTGCTGGTGACCCACTGAAAGGTATGGCACCCTGAGCCCACTGTCGTCCTGTGGGACCCCTCTGCATCTGGTCATCCTAGAAGGTCTGCGAAGAAGCTTCGACCCATCGGAATAGTGGAGCCAACTATTCACGGCACCTTCATCAAACCCTGCAAGTAAGCCTTCTCGGAAGTGTCTCTGGGCCAACCATTGGGCTGACCAGTTTACGCAGGACCTTTGCTCTGTCTCCGCTGCCATTTCGAGGAGGACCTTGAAACTTGGTATATTGCTAGCTCTGTGTTCACTGCACCCTCACACCGAATTTCATATACTTTGTGTTCCCAGGTCTGAAATGAGACGAGTGCGCACAAACTAGAGCATACGCGGTTACCGTGTCACCCAGCCGCAGTGACGACTTTTGCAGGTGCGCTGCATTTGTGCCCCTCTTGTCACTGAAGCGTGCTGCAGTGAAACTGGCCTGATCCATCCACCAGGAGAGGTGAAATCGCCACTATCCCGTTTGGGAATCATCGCTGGATCTTCATCGCTGAAAACCACAGAGCTGCCAAATTGCTTCACTTGAACCTGCAACCGAAGTGGACTCGACTGCCGAAGTTTGGTCCGGAGTGCCCCAGGGGTCAGTGAGTAATCGCAACCCTAGTCGGTGGCCCTAGCACCTCCATCCATTTTTACACACAAGTGGCCCCTGAGGGCCCCTCTCCTTTTCACTGCTAGTGCGAACTAGCGAACTATTCCCAACTCTTGGAATCAACCCTGCCTTCAAATGGAGACCCTCTTCGAATAGTGGGAACCTATTCTTCATCGCCTCACCCACCTTCCTGAGTTGCTACAGACCCTTAAAGAGACAGCGTTTTGCCCATTTGAACTACAGCATGCGCTAGCATTGCATGTACATTTGAGCATTAGGCTCCACTCTTCTTAGGGATTGGACTGCCTTAGTTAGGAGTGTGTTGGATGCAGAAGAAACTAAAGACTATTTGCACTGCCTGTTTCCTTCCCCTTTTAGGTTGTGGACCCAATTCGTGCATTAACCCTTTAGATCCCATTGGTCTTGTATATATGTATTTAGATAGGATTGTGTTGGCTTAATAAGTATTACTGTGATTAGATTTGTGTGTTGACACTCAAAGGCCTTGAAATACATGTATATGTATTTTTAATATATCTACACCTGACTGGGAGTGATTTGTAAGTGTCCTTTGCTCTGTGTGCTCATTGAGGTCTTTCAGTCACCCTCACCCCTCCTGAGAACTAGTCTTGACCGCCACCAAGCTACCTTGATTGCTCTGGCTTGTCCAGAAGATTACCCTGTTACAAGAAACTAGGCTGGCCTTCTGAACCTCTGCCCAACAGGTCAGAGTTCAGTAATCCATCTTAACAAATTGGTGGCAGCGGTGGGATGGGACTGAAGGTATCCAGTGTTGCACACTAGTGAAGGCATTTCAAGTTATTCCTATCCAGGACACATAGTGACTTTGTAGTGATAGCAGTAAATGCCATAGACCTATCTAATATAATGGAAACAAGTACCGTTATAACCTTAAATGCTTCTAGATCAGAAACATTGAGAAAGATGTGTACTGAGAGGGGTTTACCTGCTCAAGGTACACAATTGGAAATCATTCAGAAAATCATGGAATGGCTAGAGTTGCAACTCAGTGCCATAGCTTCTGATGAAGGTGCAGAAGGAGGTGGGGCTGTTCCCACTGGCAGAACTGACAGTTCTGTCGTTGGCCACATCAGTGGTGCCCATGATGACAGGGACGATGCTATGTGTAATGTTTCCTCTGCAAGCTCTGATGCTGAGGCCATGCTGGAATACAAGAAACAAGAGCTGATGTTTAGGCAGAAGGAGCTTGAATTTCACATGATTCAAAGACGCTCTCATTAACGCCCGATCTCTAGGAGCTCATGCTACCGAAATCCATGACCTTATTAATGAACAAAATTTAGATCTACTAGTTATCACAGAATCCTGGCTTCACCAAGCTTCTGGACCACTGCTAGCCTTAGCCATCCCACCTGACTACACCATCCTCAGAGCCGACAGAACTATTACCACAGGGGGTGGCGTAGCCATCATAGCCAAGAGTAACCTACACATTAGATCAAGCCCCACTGAAGAGATTGCAGGGTATGAACTATTACTAGGTAAACTCGCCATGAATGAGAATACTACGATCTAACAGTCACCCAGAAATAGACATTCTACTACTACTGACACCCTTTATAAAACCCAACATGAAATGCATCATCCTAGGAGACTTGAACCTAGGCTTCAATGACACTCTTGACCCCAAAGCCAGAGCCCTTCACTCAGCACTCAAAGACATGAATTTCATCCAACTGGCTAATGCCCCCACCCACATTAAGGGGCGAACTCTGAACTGGATCCTATCTCTCAACACCAATCTCACCATAGATTCTATTACCCCTCTCAGCTGGACAGACCACTCCTGCCTAGAATTACCCTCTTGAGCGACGAGCCCCACCCACCGAAGGTTAAAGTAATGGAAAGTTACAAAACTAGAAACCACTGGAAGCTCACTGTAGATAACTTCTCCCCCATACTGAATAAAATATCAGAAGAGGATGTAGTCATTAGCAAAGACCCAAGCGTCATTGCCGAGTACTATCACAAATGCCTCACCCTTGCTATCGATGAAGTAGCTCCCATTACAACCAAAATGAGACACACTAACAAAAAAAACATTTTCTGGTTCATTGAAGAGCTAGTCGACAAAACGCTCTCTTGAACTAACCCACAATAAACATCCCACCTTAGACTCTGACAAAGCCTTCAAGGATGCAAACAGAATCTATAAAACAGCCATCATATCCCATAAAGCAAACTCCTATAATTTGTGTATTACTAATGCAGCATCAGACTCCAAAGAACTCTTCATCATCCTCAGAGAATTAGAAAATGCTCTTCCCAACGCAACACCTGTCAACTCTACCAAAGAATGGTGCACTACCATACAAAATGCCCTGCCCTCCAAAATCGCCTTGCTACAAAATAAAATCTCTGCTAAATAATTGGTTCTAGCCGACAAAAAAGTATCCACATCTAATCCAATCTTCATTCCCAATGACAACGCAAGTCTCCCATTCCACTTCGCCCCTGTCATTCAAGAACTAGTGCTTGACAGCAGCCTCAAGCTTAAAGCTTCCAATTGTAAAGGGGATAATTTTGTCAACTCCTCCTTTAATACTAACACAGTCCCCGCCAGCATCAAAGAAGCGTGGGTCACCCCACTTTTAAAAAAAACTCACATTAGACCCCACAATACTGACCAATTACCGACCAATAACTACGGTCCCTTTCTTACTTAAAATCATAGACAAGATAGCATACACGCAAATCCAAACTCATCTTGAACAGCACCAACTTCTTGGAACTAGACAATCAGGCTTCAGGCCTAACCACAGCACGGAAACAGCACTCCTGGACCTTAAAATCCAGATGGACACTATCAGAGATCACGAAAACTCTGCATACTCCTACTGCTAGATCTCTCTGCGGCATTTGACCTTGTCGACCATAACAAACTTTGTTCGTCACTCGCCAAGGACTTCAACTTTTCCAATGATGCCACATTGTGGGTGAGATCTTTCCTAGCAGATCGCACCTCCAGAGTCACCATAGGCAAAGAAGCGGCTGATCCCATCCCAGTCCCCATCGGAGTACCCCCAAGGCACCTGCCTTTCTCCCACTCTATACAATGCCTACACAAAGCTCTCTTCTTGGCGTTAGACGATATGGGTGTTATCTACACCAACTTTGCAGATGACACCCAGATCCTCATATCCATTTCAGGCAACTATGACCAGGATATTGCAACCATCAATAAAATATACGCCATCATCCTAAATTGGATGGCACTGAATAGTCTTTGTCTAAACGATGAGAAGACGGAAGTACTCATTGTGGGATCCCCCCCCAAAATAGCTGCCCTCCATCCAGATTACTCCTCCATCAATAACGATGGTACTCTGATCCTGGTACTAAATCAAGTTAAAACTCTAGGAGTATACCTAGACACTAATCTTACCATGACCAAGCATGTTAACATACTATCCTCTTCCACAGCGTATACCTCCAAACATATCGCTCTAAATCGACAATTTCTGACCCCTACTAACTGCCTCACCCTGGCTAGGGCTTTGGTATTATCTAAATTTCATTATTGCAATGTGCTACTGCTAGGTACCTCCATACCCAATCTCACCAAACTGCAGCTCATGCAAAACAAAGTCCTAAGGGCAGCATTAGGGATAAGAAAGTTTGATCCTATTACCAAGACTAGAAAGGATGCCCATTGGTTACCCATTAAGGCTAGAATTATCTTTAAAACACTCTTACCTAAAAATGTCTTGCTAAAAAGCCCCCCTCTACCTCAACAAAGCCATACAGAAAAAAGAATCCATTTGATCACTGAGGTTTGACGACAATCTCCTCCTGGTGCCTGCGCGCTATAAAATCACCAAAGCGGGTGGCAGCAGCTTCCCGGTGCTGGCATCTAAACATTGGAACACCCTCCCACTCCTCATCAAGAAAAAGACCTTGCTCACTGGTTTTAAGAAGAAGCTAAAAACATGGCTATTTAACCAATACTAGCAGTCCACTAGACCACTCCTCTCTCCTTCTAACCCAACTGCAAATTGTAACTTGTCTATGAATGTATTGCATGCTTTTCTGGCTCATCATATTCTGTTCACTGTTTAGATGTTTTATTCAATGCCAAGCCGTCTGTAACCACACCGTGATACCCTAGGGTCTGGGTGTGTAACAAATAAATACATTAAATAAATAAATAAATAAAATGGCTAAGCTGAGAGTAGAGCAGGCAGAAAAATAGAAAGACGGGGATCACCAGTTGGAATTGGCCAAGCTTCAAGCTTCAAATGGATCCAAGGGATCTGGACATGGGTCTGGGTCCTCCTCTCATCCAAGATTTCCTAAAGATCTGCTCAGTGTGTATGATGAGAAGAATGACATTATGGACTGGTTGAATGCATTTGAGCATGCATGTGAAGTTCAAGAGGTTGTAAATGCTGATAAGATTGCATGGTTGCTCAGCAGACTACCCCATTCTGGCTGCAGTGCTACTATGGAGATGTCAAAAGCTGAAAGAGTAGATTTTGCAATTTTGAAGCAAACTCTCATCTTAAAAGGAAGACTCCTGACAATACTTGAAGAGGTTTAGAGAGTACAAAAAGAAAGAAGGAAGTACTTGGGTGTCATATGTGACTGATTCTTTAAAAATACTTGACTGGCTGGGTTGAAGGCTATAAGGTCTCCACGTTTGAGGGTTTGATATGTCTTGTCATGCTTCAACATATTTATGCATCTTGTTCCCCTAGCTTAAGCAGCATTTAGCAGATTCAAAAGAGTTAGATCCTAAGAAGCTGGCCTTTGCAGCAGATTTGTGGGTGTCACATAGAGTGTCCCATAAGGACAAGACTCATGCTGGTAAGCAGGAGGAGGAGAAAAGCCCAACGATAAGGAGGGTGGGGGATATGATAAAACTTCCTCCCAGAAGGGCCACAAAACGAAAAATAAGAGTAAGTCACAAGAGAACACACAGGGTAGTGGAGGTTATCCTCAAAAACAGAACTCTGGTTACAGTAAGCCTCCCTAAGTCCACAGACCCAGTGGATCTTGTGTGGCTTGTGGAGCAAGTGACCATGTGAAGGGGACCCCAAATGTAAGGTCAACACCTTGGGGGTCCAATCTGCTAATCTGGCCTTCCCCTCCTATGAGGAAGAAGAGATTACAGGGGCATCCTCCTCCTCAGATTCCTTCCCCAGTGGGAAAGATTCTGAGGTAGTTTTAGTTTCCCTGGGTTCCTGGGAGCCTAAAGTCTCAGAGGTTTATGCTAGGATTCCGGACAATACCAAGCACTACTTTAAAGACAGTATGCTGATCAATGGAGTAGATACTCCTGCTCTTAGGGATAGTGGGTGCAGTTGAACTGTAGCGGATTCTACCTTGGTAGACCCAGAGGAAGTTGCCAGAGCTCCTCTGATGCCCACTAAATTGGCTCAATGCCCACCTCTCCAGTTCCCAGTTATACCTGTAAATCTTACTTTAAATGGTGCAGTAGTCAGGATTCAAGTGAGCATTCAGAGAGATGCCCCAGGAAAGGTCTTGCTGGGAAATGATCTCAGAACGTTATGGCTTGTGGGAGATACAGCAGAAAGACCCTGCGCAAGGTCTCAAACAAGGGCAACCCTGGCCAAGACCACTGCCATGCTCATGCCAATTGAGAAACCCAAGGCTAAAGGAGTCAAAAAAGACAAAAGAGAGAAAGATAATATTCCCCCAAACTCACCTACCACTGAGGTGGAGGTAGTTGGTCAAACACCTTGGACTGACGAGGTAGAGGTGTTACCTGAAGTATTTGATCCAAATGACCATCCTGAACTAAAAGACTTGTTAGTCAAAGGTGGTCCTGACAGGGATGAATTCAGTAAGGGCCAACTTGAGTGCCCATGCATGGAAGGCCTAAGGAGACAGGGCTGCTCCCAGCGTGAGGGTGAACCTCCTGGGAAGCATAGGATTTATTGGGAAGGCAGGCTCCTCTACAGTGAGCCTACACAGTCTACAGAAGGAGACCAATGGAGGTTGGTGGTTCCCCTTGCTATAAGACCCTTCCTCCTGCAGCTGGCGCATGAAGTGCCTCGTGCTGGTCACCTTGGTATCAAGAGAATCAAGCAAAGGTTATTGATGCATTTCTACTGGCCCAAGATGGGGGTGCAAGTAGAAAGTCACTGCAGGGGTTGTGCCACCTGCCAGCTATCTGTCCAAGCTCCACTGGTACCACTCCCAGTTGAGAGGGTAGGGATCGACATTGTTGGACCCCTTGACCTCCAAACATCCTCATGCAATAGGTTTATCCTGGTGCTGGTCGACCATGCCACCAGATATCCTGAGGCTATCCTGAGAATATCCCATTGAAGACTGTCACTGCCAAGTCAGTTACGAAAGCTATACTTGGCATATTTACTAGGGTTCGCTTCCCTAAAGAAGTTGTGTCTGATAGGGGCAGCAACTTTATGTCAAAGTATATGCAGGCCATGTGGAAGGAATGTGGTGTCACCTATAGGTTTTCATCCGCATATCACCCACAAACCAATGATCTAGTTGAAAGGTTTAACAGGACCTTAGAAAGCATGAGTGGGGCTCTGGAAGAACCCCAAAGACGAAAATGGGATCTTCTGTTACCGTGCTTACTGTTTGCCTACAGAGAGGTACCACAGGAGGGTGTTGCCTTCAGTCCCTTGGAGCTTCTGTTTGGTCACCCTGTGAGGGGACCCTTGGACATAGTCAAGGAGGGATGGGAGATGCCCACTCCCCCATTTTTACCAATGTAGTAGATTATGTGCTAGGGCTCAGAAAAAGGATGGTACTCCTGATGGGTCTGGCTAGTGAGAAACTGAAGGCAGGGCAAGCACTGGTGAAACATTGGTGTGACCAGAAGGCTTACCTCATCAATTTTACACATGGTCAGCAAGTCCTGATCATGAATCCTTTAAGGCCTCGAGCCTTACAAGACAAATGGTCAGGCCCTTACACAGTGGTGGAGTCACTGGGTGAGGTCAACTATTTAGTGGACCTTGGAAGGGCTGGTCAGGCTCCAAAAGTGTTCCATGTAAATAGGCTGAAGGTTTTCATCACAAGAGTTGAAATCGCTGCACCGCTGCTGGCTTCAGATGTTGAGGAGGAGGAGTCAGAGCCTCTCCCTGACCTGTTCCAGAGCAGTCCTTCGGACAACTCCATTGAGAGTGTCCAAGTGGCCCCTCACCTGACTGCTGATCAACAAGCAGAGGTGAAAAGTTTGCTGAGGCAATTTTCCCCCTTGTTCTCACAGTCTCCTGGTTTGACACCTTGGTGCAAACATGACATTGACACAGGAGACAGTGTACCTACCAAAAGTAGGGGATACAGGATGTCAGACAAAGTAAGGTCTTACATTAAGACAGAGGTCAACAAAATGTTGGATCTTGCGGTGATTGAACCCTCTAGTAGTCCTTGGTCCAGCCCAGTGGTATTGGTTCCAAAAGCAGGTACTTCTCAGTTGAGGTTCTGTGCGGATTACAGGGCTCTGAAGCTGTCACCAAGACAGATGCACACCCCTTGCCTAGAACAGATGAGCTGGTGGCTACTTTGGGTGCCTCCAAATACATGCTGTTAGGCAGAATCACATGCAGTACCCTTTCGGAACACTACACATAATTAAGACTACAAGTGTAAGTACAATTTCACCTTTGGTACAAGCCTGTACTACACAGTAATTTGGTAGCAGTGGCTGAGCAGCCAGACTTATCTCAAGAGTAAAGTGAGCAGTACAAGAGGTTACACAAAGGACTAGCAATCACAGTGGTTCAAACAAAGACTTACTCAAGGTTTCTTGGTAAAAGAATATACATTTATTTACACAGTCAGTTGGAAAACATTCCACTAGTAAGAGCAGCTCAATATCACAATCTACTATACTACATTACACAACCAATCAGTCTCTGAACAAGTTCAGCTCCCCTGACGTGGGAGCAAAATGGCACACCAGTTACTTTAAAAAGGGGTAAAAAGACAAGGTTAAAAGAATGATAGCACAAATACTTTGCAGAGGTAGGGCAAATAGTTTTAGTTCACTACAACCAGCAATTCAATTCAATAGGCCTGGGCCAAAGTCAATGGTTCAAAGTCTTGTATAGGATAGCATAGTTCTGGTAGTAAACAGTTAAGTCTTTGCCATGGTTCTTAAAAGAATTTGGTCAGATGAAAAGGTATATGTTGGTTTAGGGAAGGACAAGCCTTCAAAGTCGGGAAGGTTTCACAAACTTTCCCCTCGGCCGAACGGAGTTCTGCACCGCACTTGTATAGTACCTTGCAAGTGAAGAAAAGCTGTAGCTGCGGCAGTTGTTCCTGGCAGTTCCCGCAGATCTCGCTGTTCCTTGGCAAAATGTCAGTTTAAAGCGTGAGTGCCTTAAAGTCCACAAACTGGTGTCCTTCCCACTGGCTATCCAGTTTTCAACAGCATTCTGAAGAAAATTCGACCAGAGCAGGGACGGTGTCCAGGTGGCTTGCAAGTTGGTTTTTCCCACCAAACTCAAGGGAAGAAGTTAACCTTGAAGGGCTTCTCTTTCGATGGAGTTTCAGGCAATTCGGACCTGCAGCAGTGCTTCACCGGTGGACCAAGAGTTGCAGCAGTTGTCTTCCTTCAGCTTGTCTTTCGTTCTTTCGTTCCAGTGGTCGACTCTGCTTTCCAAGGCCCAGATACCTGCTTTTAAACAGATTTCCCTCATTCATTCCAGCCTGGCTGTCATGATTCAATGTTTTAGCCCCTTCCGGACTACGTGGTCCATAAGACATTACTACATTCCTTCCAAGGTACACCCAACACGGCCGGCTTTAGTGCGTGACTACCGCTCTAGCGTTTCCAGGAGTTTGCCAGTTCCTTGAAAAGAGACACACCCCCGTGGCACTTCGCGTCTCAACGCTAACTTCCCGAACTTCGGCAAGTGTGGTCGTACTTCCCTTGTGCTCGCACTCTTACTTTCCAGGTTCTGTTAGCCCCTCCTCTACCCTAAACCGTCTTTTCAGCGCTCTCTTTCCTAGGGCCTTGCCGCCTCTAGCGCTTATTCCTTACCGTCCTTGTACTTGTCCTGGTTCCTTCCTGGCTTCCTTCCTCCCGAGACTCTGCAATTATTGCTGTTCCTTCCTGGAATTGAACGCATACTCACCTCGGTCGGATTCAACTGCCCGCTGGCGACGGAGGATACGCGACCGTGTCTCTACAAGACCCGAGCTGTCCGAAAGAAGGAAAAACCCCAGTCCAAGACGTCAGAAGATAAACAGGTGAGATTTCAGGCAAAGTGTGACAGTTTGAGACGCCAAGGATTGAATATTGATTCTACCATGGAAGAAGCCGTTCAAGACCTCATGAGAGGTATGCAAGAACTGACTACTGAAGTACAGAATTTAAAGGCCGAAAATGCAGCATTGAAACAACTCGTGCTCTCCAGGGATTTGGCTTTCCAAGAAAGTGCCTTAGTAGGGGGTATTGTGGACAAATATGATGGAACCACCAAGGCATTGCGTCCCTTCCTCGACTCATGTTTAGTGCATTTTACCTTCTTACCTTCAAACCTTACTATTTCTCAACACCCAGAGCCAAGGTAGGATTTATAATCTACCACCTTTCGGGAAACGCTTTGGCCTGGGCAACGCCCTTAGTTAATGCAGGGGCCCCACTCCTGGACAACTATGAAGGATTTGTAGATGCCTTTAAAACTATGTTTGATCGACCTGAACAGTTTTACAGTGCCCAAGAGAAGTTACTGGAGTTTCAACAGGGTTCTCAGGATATGTTGTCATACGTCACCCGTTTCAAACAATTGGCCAAGGAGGCTGACTGGGCTCCAGAAGCCTGTTTGACACTGTTTCACAGTGGATTGAACGACGAAATCAAGGATAAACTCGCCCGGGTAGCCCGTCCAAGCTCTTTCCAGGCTTTGCTGGAACTGTCCTTGCAAATTGATTTCCACATCCAGGAAAGGAAGTCTGAAAAGAAAAAGACACGTTCCTTGCCAGCAAAAGCCCCCTTGGATTATACCAGTCATAAGGCGATGGCTTCTAGTCCCCAGCCGGATCCTGAGCCAATGCAACTTGGCTCCTTACGGGGGCCCATTTCTTTACAGGAAAGGACTCGTAGAATTGATACAGGACTTTGTATGTATTGTGCATCTGACAAACACCTAGTGAGAAATTGCCCAATAGCTCCTCCCAGGTGTTCGGGAAACGCCAGCTCCCGATCTTGAACGGAGCCCAGCTTCGGGAGAAAGATTTGTGCTCCAAGTCTTCTCCAAGCAAGCCCAGTCAACCCACAAATAGCCTGGTGATTCTTCAAGTGTCTCTGTCAATCACCAAAAATGAAATGTATTCCGTCATGGCCCTGGTAGACTGCGGAGCAATGGGCATATTCCTTGACCATGATTGGGCTCTGAAACATCCTATTCCCTGGAAGAGCAAAGACATCATCCATGCATTCGAAGGTATCGATGCAAATCCATTATCTTCAGGACCCATAACCCAACAAACCATGGAACTGTTACTAACTATAAACAATCACCAAGAGATGCTACACTTTGACATTATAAAGGCTGCTCATTACCCGATGGTGCTAGGCATGACTTGGCTTCAAAGACACAATCCATATATTAACTGGACTGCAGGTTCCTTGTTTTTAGTATCACATTGTCTGTTTCAAGGGACACAACCCTCTTCCTTGGATTCCCAGGAGACTAAGAACTTGCCTATTAGTGCGTCTACCGTCACCCAGATACCTGAGCCTTACCAACAATTCTTGGATGTATTCTCCAGATATTGTTCAAGCATTACCTCCCAACAGACCTGAAGACTGCGCCATTGAAACCGACGACTCGGCAGTCATACCATTTGGAAGGATGTTCATACTTTCGGAACCTGAGACGAGAGCGCTACGTGAATACTTGACCACTAATCTTTCCAATGGCACCATTCGCCCATCAAAATCCCCTGCAGGAGCATCCTTATTCTTTGTGCCAAAGAAAGATACCAAGGAACTTCGACCCTGCCTGGACTTGTCACAGCCGCTGGCGACTGGCGTGGGTGGAGGAGGTGGAAACTAAGACGCCATTAGACTGTGCCGCCACGTTCCATTTTAAGGATAGAGTTCCGTGTTTCCTTCCCCTGGATTTCTCTTCCCTCTGTTGTATATTCAAATATAACAGTTCCTTGAGTTTTTCTTCTTTCACAACACTACCGATGGGTTGGTAGGACACGTATCTAAACCTAAATCTAAGGATGGGAGCAAGCTACGCTCATCAAAAAATAATAACGCAGTCCTAGTGGAGTTTTTGTCAAAATAAAAGGGCCTATACTGATAAACCTATTTCCAATCCTTATTTCTAAATACAAAAGGGTGTCGGACAATTGTGTATGCAAAAAGAAAAGTGTTCAAGAAATAGTATGTCAGGATAGTTGAGCAGTTGGCTTTCCTTGCCCAAGTTTTCAGCATGGGACAAGGCGGCACATTGAGCTTCACACACTCTGGCTTCTTGGCCATGAGGAAACACTTCAAAACACAGGTCTCAGGGTCTTCTGCCAAAGCCTCTTTTCCATTAACAGCCTCTTACTGCAGAGGGCCTGTCATAACAAACAAATAAAGTTCCATTTGTCTCAGTATTTTCACATGCACAAGTTCTTGCTTTCAATGTTCATCATGGATCTCCCTCCTTTGGGCTTGGACCCCTTTTTACCACAATGTTTACTCTTGGTCTCCCTCATTCGGGCTCGGACCATGGATCTCCCTCGTTCGAGCTCGGATCATGAATCTCCCTCCTTCGGGCTCAGATCTTAGATCTCTCTCATTCAGGCTTGGATCCCTTTAGCACAATATTCACATTTGGTCTCCCTTATTCGGGCTCGTACCATATCATTTTAATTTCTATGTTTTCCTCTTGATATCAAAATCGAAGACTTTTGAATGTGCAATGGGATTTGCTTAAACCGTTGCAGGACCACTTCGATGCACTCACACAATGTTCATATCAATCTTATACTTTCGTTTCTCACTTTCTGGCGGGATATCTTACAGAGACATTCGATTGAGCACCTTAGTTATGCCTGACCACTCTGTCAACGGTACCATATCTTTTCCTTCTCAAGTTTAAATATTCATTAATAGTTTAGCTTTACTCGAGTCTTTCATCACAAGTGTTTAATAATGTTCGTTCCTGCACTCGTCATACAATGTTGTAGCTTGCAACTTTGACTTCAACACAGACCAGTCTTCCATTGGTCTCCCCAACTAACTGGCTGTGTTGATCTCTCTGGCGCTACTTTGTTCTTGAAACCAAGGACGATACCACAGCGGCTGCTGCCCCTACACCCCTTGGTCAGTTATGAGGGAGTGCCTCCGATATCTCTGACACACAATGCAGGATTGTTCAGTCGGATTTCCTGGTCTTACGCTTTCACTGTCAAAGGTTTCTTGAAAGTAACAGTTTCTTGCTGAAAAGGTCAAGGGTATTTCCCTCCTTGCGAATCCTTCGTCGTTTGCCTTCTTTCTTCCTTCGTTCCTTTATTTGCTTTGCCTCGCTCAGAGTGTGCTTTCGTGCTCTGCCTTTTATCCGTGTGGGGAAGTTTAATGGTAGTCAGGTGTGAGTAATCGGCAGTAATTGCCTGACCTTGCCAGACCATTGTAGTGAGACATGTCAGGTATACTGCTCAGGTGTTAGTCTGTTTTGTCCCAGAGCAGGTTGTCTGTGTGAAAGTGTTCATGTAGGGAAAGAGGAGGGGGCAGAGTTCCCATATATCCTACCTGGTAGGATGGGAAAATGGTGTTACAGGGGAAGAGATACTGCGTCTCGCGAACCGGTGTCTAACTTCCCGAAGATCCCTCACCCAAATGATCCTCCCGCACTGGTCCACCTGCTGGGTCTTGATCCAAAGGCGATGGCCGTGCCCTGGCCACCTGAAGGAGAGATCCGCGGTGACTAGCGGGCGAGACACCTTCTGGTTTCTCACACCTATAAGGATACCTGGCGTTCTCCCCTGCCAGGCTTTTACTCCTGTTCTCTTTCATTTCACACAGCCTTTGACTGGTCCCGATATATCCTTATGAGGTGTCTTGTTCTTTAGGGAGACTAGTTTCCTGTCATTCCTATACTCGATTTCCTTGGAAAGAAAAGGTTTTATTGGTATTTAAGTATTAGGAAATTCAGTTTCCCCCCCAAGAACTTGCTCTGGGTTTATCCACATTCCACTGACCTCGTTCCAAGGGTGTGTAAGGGTGCAGAAGGAGGAGACTGACACCCAGGTGGTATAGTGATTGCTATAAACTTTTATTTAAGATCATAATAAAGAAAAAAACCTACCATTTTTTATTTTTTTATCTTTTTATTTGTGTTTAACCAAATTGGTTTTTACAAAGGAGGAAAATTCTGTGTTCATCACTTTTTCTGGGTAACTTGGGACACCACTTTTGATCGAACAAGTTCTTAACAACTAGATGTCCTATGATTGCTAGAGGCCTGATGGTGTCAGACGAGTTGGCCCTTTTAAGTGCCACATCCAGGAATTTTGCAGTCATCCTGGACCATCTGGCAGAGTCTCCTGCTATCAATCGGGACCAACCAGTTTCTTCATCTAGCATCTGAGGGAAGTGGTTTCCACCTACCATTAACTATTTCTTTTTATTATTAATTGGTTTATAACAACCCTTTCAACAACAAGAGATTACACATTATACATCTTATGTCATGCATCCATAAATCTTTGGGCAAAAATAAAAGATATCCAGAGCAGTGGAAACACAATATCATCTAATTTCAAAATAGTAGCCGCGCTTTTGGAAGCAATTATTAAAGCAGGATTAGTACGCACCCTCAAGCGGTACTTTTAGCCATTGGTCAGTAACGCCTTTTTCGTGAATCCGCAGAGCTTCTTCCAAAAATGTCATTGATGCCAGGAACATTGATATTTTGTTTTCCATTCACCAGCATCTCCCACCACTCATGTCTACATAAGGACTTAGTCTCATTAACCAGAGTGGCAAGATATTTGGTTCTTAAATCTCTAAGACCTTTACATTCAACCATCACGTGGAATAGTGATTCAATGGCATCTTTCTCTAGACAATAAAGGCAGGAGGCAATGACTATTCTCAACACTTGCTGTTTTTGTAGCACTTCTCCTGTAAGTAGAATGTATAGGCAAAACCTGAAAAAGAAATCACGATAATGTCTGGAGGGGAATTTCTGCAAGTAGGGTGCTTCGTCTTCCCGAGATATGCTGGATAGACAATTTATATTTGGATCTTAGTTCTTGTGTTTGTATCCAGTCATAGTCTTTAAGTTTCTTCTTTACTTTGTTAGGATTGTTTATCAGAAGCTCCCAAGTGGCCCCAATGGCAACGAGCCAATTACAACATCTGCTGAGTTACGCAGATCATTTGCCATTTTGAAAGCATCGGTTCAGTGCTGACACCTCCTGCGTTCCTTATGATATCTAGAGGCAGCAGGTGGTCTACCTTCATAGTTTTCCTGTAGAGGGAGAGAGACTTCCACAGGACTACAGACTCCATATAATGTAGTTCTAGTTCATAACGAATTGAAGCCACAGGTAGGCTATTTGGTAGACTTCGAACATGTCTCCAGAACAGACCCTCCACTGTCGGCCATGTGGTCCACGTTAGGTTCATGTGGGTTTCAGCTATGTATGTTGGTAGAGGGACAACGTTTTGATTGAAGAAAGAGATTGCTGACATCATGGTGTAGGCCCCATACCAATTTAGTATGGCCTGGCACTGGGCAGCCAGTCTTGTGGATTTTGTTCTTAGTGTTTCATATCATACCATTACCTATATCTATGAGGGGTTTCCCTGCCTCAACTAAAAGTACTAATGGGTCTGTCAGGATGCATTGCAAATAAAGAGTCCACTGTCCTGTGTCAGACCTCCCTATATCTGTCCCTTATGCTTATAACTGAACTAAAGTTGTACAAATGTTCTTGGTCCAGGAGAATGACTCCCTCCTCATGGACTGGATGGCACAATTCTGTTCGCAAGTCTCTTACCAGGGGGAATAACTTCCTTCCACTGACCTCACTACTTCAAAACAAAGGATTGCTGGCTTTGCATCAAAAGTTCTTTATTTCTTCCCTCCAGGGGACATGACTCCCTTCCCCTGGATCACTGGTTTGATCCTCTTTGTAAATTCAATTACCAGGAGAATGACTCCCTTATCCTGGTGTCTGGCTCTCAGTGTTTTCCCTCACACAAAGCCAGGAGGAATGACTCCCTTCCACAGTTCATGATTTCACAATGCCGGGGGAATCACTCCTTTCCCCTGGCCTTCCATGAGTTTGTTCACACATTCTCTAGGCTTTTACTTGCACAGTTCACAACTCCAGGGTGAATGACTCTCTTCCCCTGGCCTTTTATTGGCTTTTGTTTCACAGTTCACATCACTAGGTGTAATGACTCTCTTCCCTTGTCCTTTCCTGGCTTTACTTCATAACACCAGGGGGAATGGCTCCCTTCCCCTGTTCTTTCGTGGCTTTACTTACACAGTTCACAATGTTAGAGTGAATGTATTTCTTCTCCTGGCCCGTTCTCTCGCTTTTAATCACAGATCACAATGCCAGGGAGAATGTCTCCCTTCCCCTGGGTTTCTCATATATAAACCTGTTGGTGTGGGTCCCAGATCTGGGTTTCTTTAGGACTTCGTCTGGACAAACCAGGTTCACTCAGCTGCCAGGTACTGCCAAGAAGAAGATGCTATGGAGGATCTCTTCCTCAGGTTGCAGGCCCACAAACCTGTTTTCTCATCTGTCTTAAGTTCCTGATATGCCTGGTTCACTCTCCTGCCAGATACTATCAAATGGCACATTTTTTAAAGATATTCTCCTTGGGTATATCTGGGTCCTGGCCAGACCCCGGGTTTGAGGGTTTTCTTTCCCCTTTTCTCCATCCCCACAGTCCAGGTACTTTCTGGTACTCTGCCATTGGTCACATGCTTCTCTGATGTCGTGTTTGGCTTCTCGCATTCTTGTGCTGCTTCTGCTGCTTCTGCAGTGGCTGTGCAGTGCTTCTCCCTGGGCAGGCGGGTTGCACGTCTTGGCACAACTGCATGATCCGGTTACTGCTCCCACTCAGACCTCCGCTCTTACGATTCCTTGGTCTGCCCAGGCACGGCAGATCGGATAGGGATTCCTCAGCTTCTTTGCACGCATCCCAGTCAGCAGCAGCCTCCCTCTTCCATGCTGGATGTCCTCCAGACTCGTGGATCCTCCTGGGAGGGTCTGACAACCTGGTAAATCCTTTGTTGCTTTATATAATGAATGGGCAGCAACAACTAGCATGCCCATTCATGTTCACCTGAGGACTCTTCATAACTCTGCACTTCCTCCTCCATGTCCCAGTACTTATTAAGGAAGCTCCTGTCACGTCATCCTTACTCTTCTTCGTCTAAGTAGGTGTGTCGCTCTCACTCTCACAGACATACATGGAGGTGTGTAATGTGGGCGTGGGATATAAGGGATATGAAGATGTATGGGAGGTGGTGGTGAAGGATTATACCTATTTCAATGACAAGTCCATAAGAGACCAATGTTAAGTTCTCTGAACAATTGCCTTGAAGACAACTTTGGTCGAAACACATGTCGGCTCACTTTGTGGAGAAGTAAATATATATTTTTTTGTTGCAGTGATCTTACTTTTACTCTTAATCATATGAAATAATTAGACCCAATAGGCAGAGTGTGACACGCCAATTCTGTAACTAAGCTCTTCTAACCCCTGTAGGTGCTTATGGGTGTACCTACACCCAGTTATGGCGATGCAGCCTGCCACGTTCAATAGGCAAGTAACCATAGTGCACTCTATAGGGCCATCACCCATACCAACATACATTTTTTCTGATCTCCAGAGGGGTTGTCTCTCCCCATGAGATCCTCCTGCTGAGTACCAATGCCAGGGGGAGTATCGGTTAGCGCCCCCACCTCCCTGGCCTCATGGGAAGTGGCTCCCCCTGGTGGAGAAGTGATGACATCTCGGGATTCCTCACAGGTGTTTAATACCAAATTACAGACAGATCAAATGGCTCAGAGTTGGTATGAAAAAGGTCTATCTGTGCCTACTGGGATCTCTGGGAAGTTTGGTGCTAAGCCTTTCCTTGCTTTCTACTTCCTGCCTGTTTACCCCCTGCCTAGCCCAGGCATCCCTAACAGGGATGTTAGTTTCTCACCAATGGGGACGCCTATCTGCCTGTCAGCTGTCTTACGCTATTGATGTTTCCCTAAGACGATGGCTGCCTAACTCTCTTAGGGATTTTCCAACTTTCCCTGACTTACCGCACTTAGTATGTAGGGAGCTAGGGAAGGTGCCATCTGTCACCCGGTGTCACTCGTTCTCCTTCCACACACATTCTTACCTGACCCTTCTCTACACTGGGATCCTAAGATGTTCTCCTCCCACCACGTCACTATCCTGCCAATCTCTCACTCCTCCTTTCCACCTCCACCCTTTGACTTTACGTCTCTTCTTACTCCTAATCGTAATGTGAATTTTATTTATTATTTATTATTGGTTGATTTATAGGGCACCGAAGCCTGCCACCATCAGGGCACACAAACAAAAACACAGTGGACAAACAAAGGCACACGACAAAAGCGCAGGAAGAACCAGCGCGCCATGGAAACGCCATTAGTTCAAGGTAGAACTTAAAATATTTTAGATGAATAGAGCAGTCTTTAGTTACTGACGAAAGATATCGTATTCCTTGATCAGCCTAAGCTCCAGGGGCAGGGCATTCCAGATCTTAGCGGCCTTGATAGGGAAAGCTCTTCCCAAGTAATTGGCAACAGACAATTTTTGCAAGTTTTTACCAACACCATGGTGATTGAGCGTAGTTTCCTTGGTGGCTCATAAAGAGAGACCAGGTCCTTAATATAGATTGGAACGGTGCCAAAAAGCACTCTGTGGGTTATTGCAGCAGCCTTGAATTCTAGCCAAGCGGTAACCGGTTTTACGAGATATGCTCTCTTCTAGATTTCTTGGCAATAATGCAGAGTGCATCATTTTGAAGGATTTTCAGAGCTTGAATGTTTTTTTTATTGGCTCCGACTAACAAAGCATTGCCGTTGTCTAATCTAGACAGAATCACAGCACAAGCAAGCGAAGAGAAGGTGGACGCTGACAGGAAGAGACGTGGGTTTCTCAGCATCCGAAGATAGTACGATCCATTCTTTACTGTCTGATTGATGTGGGCATCTGCACCGAGTAACAGGTCGAGATAGAAGCCCAGGATCTTAACGCTCTTTGAGACCGTGATTGGACAGCCATGGATAGAGAATGATTGATAGTTAGAGTGTAATTTTGCACAAGCATGCTTGGTACCAAAGACCAGCAACTTGGTCTTATCTCCATTTAGACACATACAGTTTTTACTCACCCAGGTCTCAATGTGGCGATAGGTGGTCTGAAGAAGGTTTGCTTCCTTGGCATAGTCCCCTAATAACTCAAGTACTAGCTGCGTGTCATCAGCATAGTTTGAGAAGTACACTCCAATCCTGATCAAGGAGATCGAAAGCCGCTGAAAAGTCCAAAAGAACCAACAAGCCAGAGTGACCAATATCCGAGATTTCCAGCATATGTATCTGTAATTCTAGCAAAACAGTCGGTACCGTGACGGGGACTGAAACCAGACTGTCTCGGTTGCAAGATATTACATTTCTGAACAAATGCTTGCATTTGATTGGTGGCACTTTTTTCAACTACCTTAAGGAGGAAGTGGCAGTTGGTAATGGGATGAAGGTTACCTGGGTCATTAGGGTCAAGTCCTGGCTGTTTAATCGGAAGGGGGATGGCAGGTTTTTTTTTTTTTAATAGAATAAGGGACCTGATTATTAGAAAAAGAGGAGTTGACAACTTTTGTCAAAAAAGGAGCAAAGATTTCCTTATGATCTAGGATAAGGTTAGCTGGAATAGTATTCTTTACCTCCAACTATCTGTGTCTGCATCCGATCCAGTTGTCTCTTCCCTCCTTCCTGCTGTTCTACTTTCTAGCCTCTTGCTAGTCTCCTGTTATGTTCTCTATCTCACTCTCTCTGCTCCTACTACCACTCCTATTCCCCCACTCCCTGTCAATCCTACTGCTTTCCCTCTACTACTATTCCTACTCTGTTATTAACACTATCACTCTACTACCTGTCTTCCCTCTAGTCTTATTCTTCACGGCTGTTACTACTACGACTACTTACTACCTTTCTTTCACTCCGTTCCATCGCTTCCAATATTGTCATTACCACAATCACTACCTCTAGTCCCAACTACTACTACCTCAGCCACTGCTGCCACTGCCACTCCAATATGTGTACTCTACCTCTACTCCTCACACGCTCCACTCTCAGACACAAACACTCCACAGACCCCCTTCTCTCCAATAGCCTCCACTGGTCTCACAGACTTCCTCCACCATCTCCTGTCCTCTCCCAACTAAACCACACAAACCATGCACACACATTAACTGAAATACCCCACCCCTCCCAGGATTGGCCACCTACCTTATCCAATAGCTTGACTGGCTGGAGCGGTGTGACAGGGGAAGGGCTGAGCAAGGGCTTAAAAGGGCATGTAAGCCTTGTCCCCTCCTTGCACCATGTTGCTGCTGCATTTCTAACATGGACCCTGATGGGGTCCAGTAGAGATAGTTGTTTAAGGCCTCCTTTAGACCAAGGTTTGCCCCAAAAATGATCCCTGGTGGTTTAGTGGATGATCATGTCCTTCATGGAGGTTTTTTATTTTCAATGGAGCCCTCCCTGTCAGCATCATGGGCCCCTTCCCAAAGTGGACTCTGTTGTTGGCTAGTAGGGTTTTTGTAAAGTATGATTGCAGCTGCCACACCACTTGGTGTTTTTTTCCTAGGTCGCATGTTCAGGGGGCTGGTGTTGCCACATTTGATGCAGCCCATGGTAGTGTTCCCTGTGTCCTGCAGCACAGCTTCCTTCTGGGGTTCCAGCAGCACCCTCCAGCATCTTCCTGCGCTGCTTTGCGATGCCTTGTTGAGGTGGTGCTCTGGCTGCAGTGGGGTCCTTCCTGGCCCTGCTGCCGACATCCTTCAGGTAAGAAGGGATGGGTGGGGGCCTATCTTCACTCTGGCACCTTTCAGGGTTGTTGGGGCTTTGGAACCCAACCCCCTAAGACAGGGCCTGCTGTCAAGCGTGGTCACATACCTCCAACCTTGCATTGCAGCGCCTGTCTCTCCTTCTCCTCTACCTTACTAGGTTTTTGGACTTCGGCATGGTATCATTCATCAGGGCTAGGGTTTCCTGATGTTGAAGCATTGTGGCCCTTTGGGCCTCTTGTAGGATCTCCAAGACTTCTTCCATAGGTGTTCTGTCTACTCAGGAATGGTCAATTTCTCATTTACAATTGATAACCTTTTCACTGGATATGGTCACTGACCGAGGTTGAATGGGTGCAACGTATACCTTGGATTTTTCCGAGCTCTTGGTGGGACCAATTCTTCATATCTCAGATTCTTGCATTTGGAAGGGAATTTAGGAGGAGTTGGCTCAGCAAAAATAAATGAACACCACACACCGTCTGGTTTCTGAATTATGCGCAGATGTTCGTTGTCCCATCTGCCTTTAATTCCTCATAACCCCTCTCCAAATCCCCCTCCATCTTTCACCGCTCCTTGTTTTTTTAACCCTGCCCTTTTCCTCTTTCACAGCTAGTGTTTGCAACTTGCTCAAACTGTCTGTCACATACACCTCACTGTCGCTCACATGTACATTGGCCATGGTCTCAGGGGTGCTTAGGGTGGTACATGCCGGTGGAATTATCCACAGGGCCATTCCCTGTGCTGTGTCATCAGCTGCTTGATTACTTTGGTACACCAGGTCTTCACCCTTTGTATGTGCAGAGCATTTGACAATTGTGATATCTGTGGTCAGTGAGATAGCATCAAGAAGGGCTGCAATGTAGGGTCCTTAAGAATAGGTGTCCTTGCTGACATTATAAACCCTTGCACCTTCCAAATATGGTCAAAATCATGAGCTACAACCCATGAATATCTGTTGTCTGTGAATATGGTGACGGAGTCAGTGGATGCGAGGTGTCATGCAGATATCAATGCAAAGAGCTCTGCAACCTGGGCTGAGGTAGGAATGTGTGTCAACTGAGCAATTAAAAGAACAAATTCAATAGCAGCAATAGTGGATGAGAGGGCCCTAGAGGAAGGAAGTTGCAAGGATGATCTGTCCACAGTAATAGAGTGCCCTACTCCAAGGGAACCTCCCGTATGTCAGGCCTGATGGTGGTAAGTTGAGAAACAACAGTCATGAAAATCGTCTTCAGGCAGTGCAGGTGGTGGCAACAATGAGGCAATATCAAGAGGGTCCACACATTCGAACGTGATGGAAGGTTTGTTAAAAAGTGTTTCTTCATAGCACAATAAATGCTGTTGTGTGAGGGGTTGAGTCTTGCTCTGTAACAGCAAAGAATGCCCAGCGTGTCAGACCCAAACAGTTAGAGGTGTCCCCAAAACAATTGGAGCCACCTTTTTGGTGAGCAGTGATGAAAACCAGAGGGTCACAAGCCAAATAGCCCTCTAACTGGTATTTGTCAAATAAAGAGACAACACAGAATGATTGTGGTATGCCAAATGGAAGGTAACCCAGTTTTAATTGCAATATAGAGCTGGGGAAAACAGCAAGATTAAAAGCCAAGCTCTCACTCCAGCATTCTCCAACATTTGAACAGACAACAGGGGGTTTATATAATACAAACGAGTCATTCTGATATAATGATCACTGAGTTATGAAAACCTATTGCTCCTGGTCATTGGCTCCCTCTACCAAGCTACATATAGAATCCTATATGTCCCTAACTAGTGATCCCACCCATAAGCCTTTCCATACTACTCATCATTATGAATATTATTGGTATGCCCTAAATTACTTCTGCAGTGAAAAAAGACATGAGCTCATCAGTTAACAGATAGTCACACTGTCCATTAACTGGCTGCATGCTGACATGTTTATGTGGATGAGAGGGAGAGAGAACAAGCAGATTAATTAAATTAAACAGCCCATGTTATCTCCTGCCATGGTCGCCGGTCTCAAGGACATGTTCTCGCAACAGTGATCGTGCCATCCTGTTCTTGACCCATTTATGAATAATTATTTTGTGAGTCATTCTGCTTTCACCCTGCTAAGATTTCCTCACAGCAATTAGTTGTTTTTTTAGTTACCTTTGCATTCTTCTGTCACGCCTAGCCGATTGCAGAGGCATTATTCTGCCAACTGCTTCTGAATTCCTGGGATGCTCAGTTCGTCCCATGGACTTGAAACGGTCTTCCGTGTTATTGTAACTTACTTTACCTTGACAACTGGATGCACACAATAATATCTTGTTCTGCCATGCAATCCTCCCTACAAAGTCTTTCGGGCCTTCACATTCCTTGGGGGCAGCTCCCATCTAGCTGGCTACAGCATTTCCCCCGATTTGTTTGAGCGTGCTTAAATGGGCTTTTTCTTAAAGCTGCAAAGCTGAATTCTCGGCTGGTGAATTTAAAATAGCAGCTTGTCACATTATGTTTCTCTGCAGGACACATTTGCTCTGCATTTATTTGTCATCTACAGAGTCCTGGTGCATACCTTGGTCATGATATATCTACCTATGGGTAAGCTGCAACATCACCCTACCTATATAGCCATGCTGCCCTACTTGTGTAGGGATTCCCTATCCTGGGTAGCCACCTCTCTGTCACCTTGTCTATTCTATTTAAAAATCCACTAATGCCTCAACTGTCCCCTAGTTGTGTAGTGAAACTAACTATTCTTTGTAACAGCTGCATTTCCAGGAGAATTTAAAGTGCAGTTTCAAATGTGGCCTTTCTAATTTTATAATTCTGTTTCTTCTGAGGAAGGCAGGGGGGAAAATGCTCTCTAATCAACAATTGCCCCACTACAGTACATGTGGAAACCGCTCCCAAACAAGCTGGAAAACCCTGAGACACAGTATCAAGAGATGTTGAAAAATAAGCATAGGGGTGTGGCTTACCCCCATGGTCTTGCATGAGTACTCCAGACGCTGCGAGTGAGCCTTCATGGCAGTACAGAACAAACATCTTGTCGTAACACAGTAAACCAAATGCCAGGACAATACATAATGCATTTTTCAATGCTTCAAAATCCCTGTTAACACTGGTGTCCAGACAATCTGATTTGGGGCATCCCACTTTGATGCATTTTGCAAACTCTGTGCCAAAATTGAGTAGTCTAAAATCCAAGCCTGACAATACCCTGTGACACCCAAGAATGATCTCAATTCAGCTTTGGGGTGTGTGGTGGAGACATGTTCATCATTATGGCATTAACTCTGGACGGATCGAAGGACTGATGACCAGGCGTTCAGATGTGTCCCATGCATTGTACTTCAGACTGACAACTGCATCTTGGATGGAGTCACCTTCAGGCCTGAACTTATCAGTTTAGTTAAAGGATGAAAATCCTTTCTTGCTGCTTCTTGATCAAGGGAGCAAAGGGTGGGATATATTGACCCACTCAACACATTGCCCCACATCACTGAGCTGCATTTGCACAAGAAACAGCAACCTGGCTGCGCTGGCTCCTGTGCGCACCAGGACCTCAAAACTGCATTTTGGCAGAAACAGAAAAATGGCTGCACCATCTTGCCTCACATTTCAAACAAAATGGAACAAGAGGACATGCTGAAAAAGTATGCCAGTGTGTTCTGAGACATATATATGGAATCAAGGGAACCAGCAGCACTGCATTGCTGCAAAAGTCAAAAATTCCCCTTCAGAATGAAACATTTTCACCCTTTCAAAATGCTGTTTTGGTGCCAATTCCGCCTGTCATTCTGAAACCACTGTGAGTAAAAAAGGCCCAGTCAAACCAACTCTCAGAGAAATGAAAAGTAACTTAATTTTTCCCTTGCATGGGAACACGTGTTTGTTTCTTGACAAAATGTATCCAGGTACAGCAGTTCAAAGAACATTTTTACTCTATGAGGCAGGTCAAGGATAAATGTATCTATACTTAAGATAAGAGTCCTGCTGCAAGGAAAATGACTACAGCTTCCAAGACAGTGGCAATCTGAGGAGCTGCAAACCGAATTAAAGAAAGAAATGACATGTGGGAAAATAAACTGTACTGACTGATGAAAACAGATTACCAGTTTAAAACTCAATTGTTAATGAAAGCCTGCTTACTTAGCAATGTAAAGGAATTATGTTAGTGGTGACAATACACACATAGGATATCTTCTGTTATAGGTTGGTTTAATTCAAGACACAAAGTAAGAAATTAAACAGTTTAAAACACATAGGCTGGAGTTGCAAGCTCTCCGGAAAACCTGTTATTCCAGTTGCCAGCTGTGAAACTCCTCAAAGGAAGGGAGATACACCCTAAATCCAGGACATGTAGGTGTGAAGTGCCAGCTTGAAAAGCTTTGTATAGGATAGGACAATGAAAGTTCACATGCTCATCAGACATTCGTCTGTGCTCCAGGCTGGGACAATAGCAGTACTGGAACACTCACCTGTCAAGTGCGAAAGGGCAACAAAACCTTCAATTAAGACTGGAAACCCCCTTGCCAGGAAGAAAGTGATAGCTGCTTGCAGTTGAAGGAAGAAAAAAAAACAGCTTCATGTAACAAAGGGACTGCCTTTTGGTGCCAGAGACTATGTTATAAGGTAACTTTAAAGACTCTTATTTCTGTAGCAAGAATTAGCAGAAAGTTTGCAGTGTTAAATCTAATTTTGGGGGCCATCTTTTAAAACTTGGTAGAAATCATTGCCGCATGGGGAACAGAAGGTACGAAATATGATAGACTCCCAGGAAAGTATTAATGTGGCAAACATAAGATTTTGTACACATATCCCTGGGGACAATTCGCATTTGTGTATAAAATGGTGAAATTTTAGGCCAAATCTTTAATGTGTAAAACTACCAAAATGTATCAGAAAGGCAAAACAAGGTCACACAAACTGGAGGATGGGATTAATCTGTGCTGCACATCATACGTAACCTGTGGGTATAATTTGCAAGTGTATAAATGTATGTTTTTGGCAAAATTGGATTTTAAGTAAAGTAAATGTGGGAGTGTTGGTACATTGTAAACCTCACCTCATAAACCTGACATACTCCCCTTAGAAATCCAACCAACTGAGAGCGAGGCAGAGAATAGCTCCCGTGCCCAATCCAAGTAGTTTAGGGGCAGGCGCAGTTAACCCTGCCCAACCTCTACCTTGATGATGTCATTTTGCATTATAAATAAGTGTCCCTGACAACACACAAACACACCGATTCCTGACCGATTCCCGATTTCCTGCCCGGCGTCCTGTTCCTGTCTTCATCTTACATTTATTCATCTAGACTCCAGATCCCAACCACAAGGCCAAACCTTTGTGATCTTGCTTCAGCTAGGCCTCAATTCTAAAATAATCCTGATAACCAAGTGAAACACTGTGGTGTTTTGTGAAGCATCCTGAACTAACCTGGCTTGCCTCTCACTGCATGCTGCTGCTATCCTGCTCTCCTGGTGCCCTATATTATCCAGTAACCAGAATTGCCAGTCCAGAAGAACTATCCTTTGGTGTCCAGTCCCTGCCCAGCTGACCCTGTCCCAGTGATTTTGTCCAGCTGTCCTGTGTTAGACCAGATCCTTATGGTGATCCAGAGCACTGACTGTTCAAAATCCAAACTAAAAGTGTACTGTGAGAATCAACAGGAACCATAGAACCATAGTAAATCTTGCCTTGCTTTGTACCATCCCAATCTCTAAGTCATCCTATCCTTATCCTGGTCATTATAGTATTGTCAAAATAATTCTTGAAACCCTGCCTTTGATTCCTTGTGCTGGCGCCAACATCTTTAATAATTTTGTCTTGTAAAATCCTGAGCTATTAATCCTGTCTGGAGTAATCGGACTGGGTCCGCCAGGGCAGGCGCAGAGGTGCTAGAGTTGAACTTGCGAGTCAACCCGGGGCTTACTGTGTCTCAATCAGGTATCCTCGCCTGAATACCCTAGTGTATAGTAAAACTGTCCTTGTCCAAATTGATTTCTTTTCCATTTCCGCATTTTCTCAACAACGCACCTTGCTAGATCTTGCATGACTCACTCAATTTACCAGCTAGAGACCCCATTTCACGTCCATATTGTACCTAGGATCCATAGCTACACTCCAACACAAAAAGCATCAGAATTTACAATAATTTGTCCGTTATTATTAAAAACCATTTGGGTAAATTCAGGCAGGTTTGCAAAAGTGTGTTAATTTTACAACTTGTCATTTTGGTTATAAACTGTTTTCAATCTTCCATTCAATTTCGAATTGTATGCTTTTACTCGATCAATTGCTTGTGGTTGCTAGTATCTTTCCAATGTTGCTTCAGTAATTAATTGTTTTTGTTTCAAGAGTTATACACATCCATTCATCCATATCCGAGTGTCATTTAAGCATTGCCATGGTTTAAAATCTGTTTTTCTCTCTTGTTTGGGGAGGGAAGGTCGGATTTAAATTCTGTTTCTTGTCTGCCATTCCCGATTACCTGCTGATTCCGTGTATCCATTTAACATTGATTATTTGTGGGTGGAGGGAACATTGCAGGAGGAAATTCCAACTCAAGTGCTATCTTACCTAAAATTAAAAGGTGCTCCTATTCCCTGGTGTTTTGTAGTTGTGTCAATAGAAGGTTAAACTAAGTGCCTTGCTCACACCCCTGTACTCAGGGACTCAAATCCATTCAATACCATGAACACTGCCAACTTCATGTCTACTGGCACACATGAGCCGGGAGCCATGGGGCTGGCAGAATTCAATAGGTTTGGTAAAATGGGACTGACAGATCAGCGCCCCACAGAAATTAATGGACGGGCGTCCCTGTACAGATACCCCAATGTTAGGGCTGATCTCTCTGACAAGAAAGACTCCTATGAGGGGAGGGTCAGGGAATCAGACCCACTGAAATACCGCCTTCCAAGGGACCAGTTGGTTCAATTTGATGGGGAACTAAATGAAATAAGGCCCAAAAAGAGCATCCTAAAGACGGGCAGTGGGGAGGGGGGTACTCTACCAACCCTAGGAGCAGGGGAGAGTCAGAAGACTCTTCTGAGCACCACCACAGGAGTAGAGAAACTAGGCCCCAACATGCTGCAAGCCCTTCTCAAGCTTGCAGAATCCGGGTATGCCTAGAGGATCAAGAAGGGACCTCCAGCAGCGTCTGAGGGTGAGTGGACTCGGGTGATTAAAACAAAGAAGGCAAACAAACTTAAGAGAGCTATGAACAAAGATCCCATTAGGCAGATTAAGGCCATTAGGAGTGTCATAACTCCATATCATAAAAATGCAAAGTATTCTGTTTGGGAACACTTAGAACTATATGCGCAAATGATTGATACTTTTCATATGAAGGACAGCCAGAATTGCATGTAAAATGGACCTTCTCCCCTGAATACGCCAGTTTCTTTGTGGGACTGGAGGACCAGAACCACTCCAGATGGACCACCTATAGGGCAGCCATTTTAAAATATTTTTCTGCTCACAGAAACCCGCAAAAGGCCCACAATCTGCAGTGCAGGGAAGATCAGGCCCACCAAGAATTTGTGTAGGAGCTCAAATGACCCAGCTGGTGAGGTACTTTCATGAGAAAAGATCGCTGGACTAGGTCATAGAGCAGACGACCCGCATTTATGAGGTCCAAAAAACCTGCAGATAACAAAAATCCAAACAAAACCCCCAAACCAGCCAACACCCCTGCTGCCGCTAAGGTGGCGGAGGGAAGGTTGCCCCCATTTTAGATCTGGAGATGGGGGGGCTAAAAATATACCTGTACCAAATCAACCCAATCAAAGACCCAGACAGGTGGTAGTGAGGGAGGTAATCGCACAAATGGGACCCCTAAATCCCCTGACTACATCAGCCCCTGATACAAGGGTAACAGACCAATCCTGGAGTATGTATGGACTCCCCCAGCCCAAGGAGGGGGGGGGGTCCAACCAGGTAAGTGCTGCTCCAGGAAACTTTCCTCAGGAGGGCAGTAATTCCCTAACTGCCGGGCTGAGTTTCTTTCCCCGGTACCCAATAAACCCAACATGCAGGACAACCCTCCTTTCTTTCCCCGCTTTCAGGAGCCCAGACAGCCCAATCTGGGAGAGAGGAGGCCAAGGGTGGAGGGTTACCAAAATTCTCAATACCCAGGGTACCATGGGAGAAGGGATAGTTACCCTTCCCGTAACTCACCCAGGGTTGACCAGAGACCCCCGTACCAGCCGGAACGGGTGTCACAACTGGAGCACCAGGTCCAGAACCTATCCCAGGATATGGATCTCATGTCGAGGGCTCAACAGAACTCTCAGATGAACATGACGGCTCAGAACCCCACCAACCAAGGGTCTGGTACTCCAGAACAGGTTCCATGTAATAATGTCGCCACAAAACTCTCGCTATGCAAAAATATCGCCGAAAAATTGCCGTTTTTTGTGGCAACATTATTGCATGGAACATGCGGGGGACACCCCCGAAACCCCCAATTTTTTTTCCTCCTGTCCCCATATATATGGTCACCCATATAATATCGCCACAACCTTTTCCCGGCGATATTATTTACAGCGACCATATATATGGGGATAATATTACCTGATACCCCAAAACAATGACGGGGAGAGTACCCCGACAACTCACCTTTCCAGAGGAGGAGGCACGGGGGGGGGGAAGGGAGGTGTAAAGCCCTAGAGGAAGCTTCCTTCCTCACCTGTGAAAAACCCCTGGACACCCAGGAACCAGAACCAAAATCTCCTGCCCCCAGAAACCTGCCACCCATGGAACAGAGGGCGGGTAGGAGAAATAAAGAACCCAAAAAGACCCATTTTGTGGAGGAGGTTAGTGTCCTCCAATTTGAAGGAGAGGAATCCCCAGAGGATTCTGGGAAAAAGATCTTCTCCTTCAGGAACGGGGGAACTCCTCCCAAAGAAAAATGGGTCCCAAGAGATCCAAATGAAGACTGGGTGAATGTGGGGACTGAGTCAGAATCACCCATCATTGAACCCCAGAATGAGCATCAAGGAAACCACACTGTCCAAACCAAGTCTGGGGGCTGCTTCCAAAAAAGGGGGGGGGGCAGAATCAGAAAAAGGAGAGCCCAAAACTCCCCACATATCCCAATGTCAAATTCTTCTTTCAGATCCCCAAACTCCAACACCAGATCATGACCAAACTACACTTGTGTCGGAATCAAAAATAAGGAAATTGACCACCAAACTTGCCCAGAATGCCCATTACCTTTGCCAATAGAAGGAGAAGGAGGGCAGATTTTACGCCTCAATACAGGTGCAAGGCAGTGTACATTTTCGGCACTGGTAGACACTGGATCCCAAGCCACTCTTCTGTCAAAGAGGGCCTTTGATCAGCTGAATTCAGGAAGGGGGAGAGATACCAGATCCCGCTCAGCCCTCTTCCTGGACAACTTCAGAACTTCTATGGGAATGAAATTCCTGTCGAGGGCACTGCGGATTTGGAAATAAAAATTGGGCGACATAAGGTGAAACACCCTATCATAGTCGTAACTCCAGAGGGCACACCCTGTCTACTAGGGAATGATATCCTGCAAAGGTTGTCCCCCTTAATAGACTGTGTGAACAAGGTCCTCTGGACCCAGATTAACAGGCCGATAAAATTAAAACATAGTGTCAACCATGTTAGTTTAAATGGCACATGCCACATGGTTGAACAAAAACTTGATCATATTGAGTTTCATTTTCAGAACAACCAAATACCTGACGTGACAGTAATTGCTGTAGGACAACAAACTGGTGATGGGAACTCCTCTCCATTTCTGACAATCAACCTTCCTTCCAGTTTCAAGTGGCATTCCACACTGCAAGGACATACTTTGAAATTCTATACCAATTCCCAATCTGGAAATCCCAATTCCATAGTCAAGAGTGATGAGAAACCAGCTCAAAGTTGAGCTGACATTCAGAAAATTAAAGAACAGTTATTCATCCCTATTCAGTTAAATGAGGGGAAGGAATCTGTTCTCGCCCGAGTGTGCGTGAACAATGGTGAGAGCTTCATCAGCGAAGCCATGTTCCGACAGCTCCCAAAAGATCCAGGCATTCCCACATTTAAATTGATCAATAAGTGGGAAATGGGCCTGGAAACTCCCAACTCCAAACATCTCCTGCCTAGCAGGTGTATACTCAAAATCTCTATCGGAAAACAAAATCATAGTGCATAATTGTTGGGTCGTGCTAGATGTCCCTGCTGCATTCTATTTAGGCAGTGACATTCTCAATCGTTTTTCCATTAATTTGGACCTGATCAATTACAAAGCCTGGTCCCGACTAGGGGGTAATCCCATGGACTTTGATAATTCAGAAAAAGCATTTTGGTCAGCCCAATTGCTGCCGTATGCAGTTGAGGTTCAAACTGGAGAGGCGGTCACCATCCCTGGATGGACACAACTATTCCCACTTGAATTAAAAATTAAAAGAGGACAGGAACTGCAAAATCCTGACCCCTATGTTCACCTCAACGCCCATCTTCAACAGCAAGGGTTGGGGTTAAACCCAACACCATTAGCCAATGTAGAACACAAAACCATTCCAATAGTGATGGATAACAGCGACCTTAGGAGTATCACTCTGGGCGCAGGCACCATTATTGGAATGGCGGTTGATGAGCATCATTTTTCCATGGATCTGGGTAATGAACTGATAGGACCAATCCCCAATGACTGTTTTGACAGTGACAGTGATAGTGACAATTCACCCGGCATGGGGGGAATTTCCTGGTGTACTCTTCCTGCCCTTATGGGGAGGGAGAGGTGACTTGTGACATTAGGCAGGAAGAGGTAATCTTCCAGGTCCCCCATGACAGCCTCGCCTACCTGAAACCCTCTGTCGAGGTCAATACTCTCACCAAAGACCTCTCCACCCAGCTGGAGGAGGCTGAGATAGTAAAACCGGAAGTCTTTCCAGGCTTCAGGCAAATGGTTGAAGACCGAGTCAACCTAGCTGATGCCTGTGAGACTCCGGAGCAAAAGCAAAAGTTGAAACAAGTTTTCTTAGATTTTCAAGATCTCTTTCGGTGGACTCATATGACAGTGGTCGCACCGAAATCCATACAACAACAATTCCCACAGACCCTGGAATGACTCCAGTGTTTGTGCCTCTCGCATCCATGGAGTCTCTCACAGAAATAATCAAATACCTTGAGTCCCGTGGGATAATTCGTCCACGTGAGCCTCGAAAAAAAATGCATCTTTTTGTAGGTAAAGGTTTTTGTTAATTAAAATTTGTTTTAAGGGGTAAAAAAACGTGGGTTCATTAAAAAAACGAAAAAGAAAATGCATTTTTTTGATGCATTTTATTTTAGGCTTTTGTATTCGATGCTTTGGATGTCGAGGGTATCACTAGGAACCATTTTTAACAGATGTGGAAAAATGAACTGTACTGACTGAAGAAATAAAATGACCTGTTTAACACTCAATTGTTAATGAAAGCCTGCTTACTTAGCAATGTAAAGGAATTATGTTAGTGGTGACAATACACACAAAGGATATCTTCTGTTATAGGTTTGTTTAATTTCTTACTTTGGGTCTTGAATTAAACCATTTAAAACACATAGGCTGGAGTTGCAAGCCCTCCGGAAAACCTGTTATTCCGGTTGCCAGCTATGAAACTCCTCCAAGGAAGTGAGATACATCCTAAATCCAGGACATGTAGGTGCAAAGTGCCAGCTTGAAAAACTTTGTATAGGATAGGACAATGAACGTTCACATGCTCATCAGATATTCGTCTGTGCTCCAGGCTGCGACAATAACAGTACTGGGACACTCACCTGTCAAGTGTGAAAGGGCAATAAAACCTTCAATTAAGACTGGAAACCCCCTTGCCTGGAAGAAAGTGACAGCTGATTGCAGTTGAAGGAAGAAAAAAAATCAGGCTCATGTAACAAAGGGACTGCCTTTTGGTGCCAGAAACTATGTTATAAAGAAACTTTAAAGACTCTTATTTCTGTAGCAAGAATTAGCAGACATTTTAAAGTTTTCAGTGTTAAATCTAATTTTGGCGCCATCTTTTAAAACTTGGTAGAACTCATTGCCGCATGGGGAACAGAAGTTACAAAATATGACAGATTCCCAGGAAAGTATTAATGTGGCAAACATAAGATTATGTACATAAATCCCTGTGGACAATTCGCATTTGTGTATAAAATTGTGGAATTTTAGGCCAAATCTTTAATGTGTAAAACTACCAAAATGTATCAGAAAGGTGAAACAAGGTCGCACAGACTAGAGGATGGGACTAATCTGTGCTGCACATCATATGTAACATGTGCGTATAATTTGCCAAGAGATTGCAAGTGTATAAATGTATGTTTTTGGCAAAATTGGATTTTAAGTAAAGTAAATGTGGGCGTGTTGGGACATTGTAAACCTCACCTCATAAACCTGACATCATCCCCTTAGAAATCCAACCAACTGAGAGCGAGGCGGAGGGTAGCTCCCCTGCCCAATCAAAGTAGTTTAGGGGTGGGCATAGTTAACCCTGCCCAGCCTCTACCTTGACAATGTCGTTTTGCATTATAAATAAGGGTCCCTGACAACACACAAACACACCGATTCCTGACCGATTCCTGATTTCCTGCCCGGCGTCCTGTCCTGTTCCTGTCTTCATCTTACATTTATTCATCAGGACTCCGAATCCCAAACACAAGGCCAAACCTTGCTGATCTTGCTTCAGCTAGGCCTCAATTCTAAAATAATCCCCATAACCAAGGGAAACGCTGTGGTGTTTTGGGAAGCACCCTGAACTAACCTGGCTTGCCACTCACTGCAGGCTGCTGCTATCCTGCTCTCCTGATGCCCCATCTTATCCAGTAACTAGAATTGCCAGTACAGAAGAACTATCCTTTGGTGTCCAGACCCTGCCCAGCTGACACTGTCCAGCTGATTTTGTCCAGCTGTCCTGTATTAGACCAGATCCGTGTGGTGATCCAGAGCGCGGACTGTCCAAAATCCAAACTAAAAGTCGACTGTGAATCAATAGGAACCATAGAACCATAGTAAACCTCTCCTTGCTTTGTTCCATCCCAATCTCTAAGTCATCCTATCCTTATCCTGATCATTGTAATATTGTCAAAATCATTCTTGAAACACTGCCTTTGATTCCTTGTGCTAGCGCCAACATCTTTAATAATTTTGTCTTGTAAAATCCTGAGCTATTAATCCAGTTTGGAGTGATCGGACTGGGTCCGCCAGAGCGGGTGCTGAGGTGCTAGGGTTGAACTCACAAATCAACCCCAAGGCTTACTGTGTCTCAATCTGGTAGCCTAGCCTGAATGCCCTATTGTAGAGTAAAACTGTCCTTATCCAAATTGATTTATTTTCCGCACCTTCATTTTCTCAACAACGCACCTTGCTAGATCTTTCATAACTCACTCATATTGTACCTAGCATCCATAGCTACACCCCAACACAATAAGTATCGCAATTTACAATAATTCAACCATTTTTATTAAAAACCATTGTGGTAAATTCAGGTGGGAATTTCAGGTGTGTTAATTTTACAACGTGTCATTTTGGCCATAAACTGTTTTCAATCTTCCATTCAATTTCGGATTGTATGCTTTTGCTCGATCCATTGATTGTGGTTGCTAGTATCTTTCCAGTGTTGCTTCAGTAAAGAATTGTTTTTGTTGCAAGAGTTATACCACCCATTCATTAATTTATGCATCCATATCTGAGTGTGAGTTTAGCATTGCCAGGGTTTGAAATCTGTTTTTCTCTTTTGTTTGGAGAGGGAAGGTCGGATTTAACTTCGGTTTCTTGTCTGTCATTCCCGATTACCTGCTGATTCTGTTTATCCACTTAAAATTGATTATTTGTGGGTTGAGGGAACATTGCACAGGAAAATTCTAACTCAAGTGCTATCTTACCTAAAATCAAAAGGTGCTCCTATTGCTGCTGTTTTGTATTTGTGTCAATAGAAGCTTAAACTAAGTGCCTTGCTCACATCCATATTGTTCTCATCACCCTATTGGTGATTGCTGCCCCATATTAAAAATTGTATGATTTCTTTCAATTTTCAAATAAATAAGTATTATATTTTATCAACCAGCCTGGTTCATGGTCCATTGTGACCCAGGGAATTTGAAAAGGGGCTGTGATACGAGTGGTGTATCATCTCAATATTGAATCTAATCTAACCTAAGCATTTCAATTGCGCGCTGCATACTGGGCTGAGACTAAGGTATGTGGCGCCTGATTGAAATCCTTAACAAAAGTAACAAATCATTAACATGCTGCATGAGTGTGGAATCTCCCAGGAAGCAGAGAGATGCTGTGTCAGCATGCTAAAATCCTTGAAAAGATGGTAGAGGAGTGTGAACCTCTGGGGCAGCCTAGTCCAAGTCACTTGACAATTCTGTTATTTGCCTTCCTCCCCCCGGAAGGAGAAGGCAAAGACAAACTGGGACTGGGGTGCAACAGGTACTGAGAGAAATGCTGACCTTAAGTCAATAACACTGTAAACATTGATGCCTGACATAATTGCTGAAAGGAAAACATGCGGGTTACAGAGCAAGGGAGCCATAGGGGCTTGTATCTAATTAATCACCCTCAAGTCCTTTACTACCCTCCATCTTTCCTCTGTACTTGCCCCGCCCCTCTGCACAGGGAATATTGGTGTATTGCAGAGTGAGGCAGTGTAGTCAAGTATATCTTGCATCAATAGGTTGTGGACAGTAGATTCAGCTCCTGGTATTGCTTAAGGAATAAGGGGGTATTGCTTCACTTTCGGGAACATGACGTTTTATTTAAAGGCATCACTACTAGTTCACAGGAAGTAATGAGTCCAGCATTAGTTGAGCCTGTGGCCCATGTATGTCATGTGTGAGAAAATTACAAGTTACTCACCGTAGTGACTAAGGTACTCTTAGTCCCCTTTCCGCCATACTGCATGGGCATCCCTTCCTAGGGACGGGAGACAGAACCTTTTTCACCAGAAAAAACTTCTTCCCCTTTAAATTTAGAGGCGCGCCGGGGTACGGCCCTGGGAGCATGCGCTACGCTGACTCCGCCCACCAGCGCCACACATCAGTCCACATTGATGCATCGACAATATTTAACATTGCCTAATGACACCAGTATTATTAAGGGGGAGGATGGTGGGATGTATGGAGGAAAGGGGACTAAGAGTACGTTAGTCATTACGGTGAGTAACTTGTAATTACTCTTAGGTCTCGTCCCCCTTCCTCCATACTGCATGGGCGATTACAACTGAATGTAGCCCCAGGGTGGAGAGTGGACCCTCGTTAAGCAAACAGGTTCCTTACAAACGCCTGTCTGAAGGACGCCGTTAGGCAGAATCCTATACAGTGCCCTTAGGGACCACTGCACACAATTAAGACTACAAGTTGTAGTACATTTTCACCTTTGGTACAAGCCTTACTACACAGTAAAAGTGGTAGCAATGGCTGAGAAGCTAGACTTATCTCAAGAGCAAATGAGTAGTAGTAGAGGTTACATAAAGGAGTACAATTACTGTGAGTCAAGCAACCACTGACTCAAGGTTTCTGGTTAAAAAATATAAGTACATTTATTTTTAAAAAATCTGTTCACAAAACACTTCAATTCTATTCAAATAAAATCACACTCCAAATACACTACACACAACCAATTCCCCTTGTGCAGATCAATTCAAGGTAAGTACATTGGGATTTGACAGACCGGTGTTGTGAAACAAAGACATTAGCATGGGTTAATACGTGATCACTTTTTGACAGTAATGACAGTTCGGTCTTGCGAAAGAAAAGCGTACCCGCAGGAAGAAATGTAGCCCAAGTCAAACACACTTAGCACATGAATTAACACAAGAGAATAGGGGATAAAAATCATAGGCAATACTTTTGTCAAGGCAGATAGAATCAGAGGACACTTTCTAAAAAGTAGATAAAAGTCAATAGGCCTGCGCTAGTGTCAAATGAAACAGGAGTCCTGTTGTCGAGGATCACAAGGCTAGAACAGTTCACGATTCGAGATTGCCAGGTGTTAGGGAGAATTCTCATCTATGGCTAATTTCCCTCACCTAGTGAGTCCCCCAGCAGCTTTGCTGGACTTCTGGAGTTTATTTTTTTCCACTTGGTAAGAGTGAGAGCTTTTCCCCCCTCTTACCTGTGTTTTGCTATGTGTTTCCACCTGTTTTTGTGGTTGTGGACTCTGAAGTACACCACTTCAGTAGCCCTCTTCTTTTTGTGTGTCACACAGCACCTTCAGTGCCGTGACACAGGGTTGTCTTTGAGACTTCCCTTGACTCCATTTCTGAGGCGACTACCATCCCCCAGGAAAGGGTAAAGTTACCATTAACTTTACTTAGTCAATCTACCACAGATCCAGTACACCCCATCTTCCATGGAGTACTGGAGAGGGTTAACTCGTATCCCTTTTTTTATCTGTAACTCCTAGAGCATTGTTTCGCTTTTTTAACATTTAGACTTGGCTGGTGGCAGTGGTATCTACCCTAACTTTTCTACTGCGATTAAATTAGATAAACGTGGTACTGTTCTTGGCTATTATATTAGCCTTGAACATAAACCTGCTTGACCAAATCGTCTTTCTTTTGGCTCCGATTGGGTTTATTCGCCATTTCTTTTTGTTAAAGTCCTTCTTGTGTTTTACTTTGCGCCGCAAACTAGGTTCGCCTTCTTTGTTCACTGTCTTTTGGCGGCCTTCTGCTCAGAAGCCCTCCTCAAGGCGCCTGGGTGTCTAGGTGGGCTGAATGTGAGGGAGGGGTGTAGTCACCCCCTGCACAGGGTATCCTAGGAAACCCAAGTCGCACTTTGTCATGATTGGCCAGGGTAGTTGTCGGGGCTGGACAACCCCCCTGCTGGGTGATTGACAGCCAGGCTGTGTGAATGGGGGTTTTCCGCATAAAAGGCAGGTCTCTTGGGCTAGAAGTCAGAGTCACCACTGGAACTACAAGGAACCGAAGAGAAGCAGAGAGAACGATGGCTGCTGCAACTACCCCGTCCTGGTGAAGCCCTGCTGCAGTCCTGAGCTATCTTCCCTTCGACGACTCAGAGAAGATCCAGTCCTGAGTCTTCTTCCCTTGAGCTTGGTGGGGATAACCAGCTCATCTTCCACAGCCAGAGGATCCTCTTCCTTGGTCTAAATCGCTGCACGTTGCTGTAGTGGTCCGGATAGCCACCTGAAGAGCCTCTCCTGTTTTTAAGGAACGCAGCTTTTATTCCTTGTCGCTGCTGTCGGCTTCATCCCTGTTTGGTGCAGACCCCCTTCAGAGGTCCTCCTTCACAACGAAGCTCCAGGAATCGTGGGTCTGCGGGAAACCAACAGAAACAACTGCCAGGGCACCAGCTGCACCATTGGAACAAGGTACTGTGTTCTACTTGAGGAAACTGGGTGAATCCCTTTTCTTCATTTCCAAGGCTTGTCCTTGTCTTCCCTCCTTCTTATAACTTTTGCTTCTGAACATTGACAATATCGAAGTACTTTTGGCTACGTGGAATCGTGAACTGTCTGGCTGTGTGATCTTCGGCAACAGGCCCCGGTGTCTTATGACCCTGGCTCCGGCCCTTTGACTTTTGAACTCCTGTCTATGAGTGTTTCTTGATTCTGCCTGCCTAACCAAAATATTGCCTGTGATTTTTGCCTCCAACTCCCTCTGGGTGTCTCAGGTGCTAAGTGTGTTTTTGCCCCGGTAGCATTTCATGTCACAGATACGCGTTTATTTAGTAGACCAAACTGTCAAAAAGTGATCGCAAATGTATTCACTGTAACGTGTTTTGTTCGTAACACCGGTTCATTCAACACAGGGTACTTACCTTGAGACTTACTATACAAAGTGAATTGGTTAGTTGTAGTATATTTAATGTGTGGTTTTTATTTGAGTTTAATAGAAGTGTTGTGTTTATAACGAATGGTTTAAAAATAAATGTACTTATATTTTTTACCTGAAACCTTGAGTCAGTGTTTGCTTGAGTCAAAGTAATTGTGGTCCCTTTGTGTAATCTCTGCTACTGCTCATATATTCTTGAGATAAGCCTGGCTGCTCCGCCACTGCTACCACTCTGACATAGTAGTACAGGCTTGTACCAAAGGTAAAACTTGTATTGCCACCTGTAGTCTTAATTGTGTGTAGTGGTCCCTAAGGGCACTTCACAGGATTCTGCCTAACACCAGGAGTACTTGGATATTGTCAAAAGGGAAGCAAACGTTAGAAGTGGGAAGGAAGAAAGGACAATACCTTTGGCGAGGACAAAGGGGTTCAACCCAATTCCTCAAGGTCGGACATAGTACCTTATTCGTGTGAAGAAAGCTGGTGCTTTGGCAGTTGTTCCTAGTAGTTCCTGCAGACTTACAGTTCCGGGAGCTTCAGTCGTGGGGACAAGAAGGACGACGTCTGGAGCGATCTGCACTACCCAGGGATGAAGCCAGCAGCAGCGAAGCAAAGATGAATAAAAGGGGCGCTCCTTTAAAACAGGAGAGGCTCTTCAGATGGCTATCCGGACCACTACAGCTGTGTGCAGCAATTTCGACCAAGAAGAGGATGCTGTGGCTGTTGAAGGTGAGCTGGTTGATTCCACCAGGCTCAAGGGAAGAAGACTCCGGACTGGATCTTCTCTGTCGTTGAAGGGTAGATAGCTCAGGACTGCAGCAGGGCTTCACCGGGACTCAGGACTTGCAGCAGCCGTCTTCTTCTTTGCTTCTCTTCGGTTCTTGCAGTTCCAGTGGCGACTCTGACTTCCAGCCCAAGAGTCCTGCCTTTTATGCCAAAATCCCCCATTCACACAGCCTGGCTGTCAATCACCCAGCAGGGGGGTTGTCTGTCCGGAAAACCACCTTAGCCAATCAACACAGTGTGACTTGGGTCTCCAAGGAGACCCTGTGCAGGGGGTGACTAAACCCCTCCTCACATTCAGCCCACCTATACACCCAGACGCCAAAGGAGGGCTTCTGGACAGAAGCCCGCCAAAGGTCGGCGAACAAAGAAGGCAAACCTGGTTTGGCGCGAAAAGTAAAACACAAGAAGGACTTTAACCAAAAGAAATGGCGACTAAACCCGACCAGAGCCAAAATAAAAAGTATTTGGACAAGCGGGTTTATGTTCGAGGCTAATACAATAGCCTAAAACAGTACCACGTTTATATACTATAATCGCATAGAAACATTAGGGTAGGTACCACTGCCACCAGCCAAGTCTCAATGTTAAGAGAGCAAAACAAAGCTCCCAGAGGCACCGACAAAAAGGGGTAGGAATTAACCCTTTGCAATACTCCAAGTAAGATGGGGTGTACTGGGTCTGTAGTTTTTAAAGCGACTACATAAAGTTAATGGCAACTTTACATGTTTCTGGGGGACAGTAGTCAGCCCCAGAAAAATAGAGTCAGTGGGAAGTCTCAAAGACAACCCTGTGTCACTGCATCGAAGGTGCTGTGTAACACACAAAAAAGTGGGGCTCATGGAGTGGTGTGGCTCCAGAGCCCAAGATCACACAAAAAGTAGAAACACACATGGCAAAACACATGTAAGAGTGGGAAAAAAGGCTCACACTCTTACCAGGTGGAAAAAATAAACCCCAGAAATCCAACAAAGCTGCTGAGGGACTCACTAAATGAGGGAAATTAGCCATAAATGAGAATTCTCCCTCCGCATTTGACCTAGAGCCAGCGTTGACCTAGAGCCAGCGTTTAATTGCAGAAAACCAAAAGGGGTGGCCCACATGCCCACCCTGCTTATGACCTGCCACAGCACCTGCTGCTGGAAGGCGATGGCCATGGCCATGGCAATGCACCTGCGTTGGATTGACGCAGGTGCATGTTAGCTGGCAGCGGCTTGATGGCAGCAACCATCCACCGTGCAATAGATGCCTTGGATGCATGGTACCAAGGCCTGGAGCCCCTGAATGTGACAAAAAGTGTGTCTGACTTGCGGAAGCCCCTGGTCCTGTCCAGATAAAATTTCAGAGTGCACCCGACGTCCAGACAGTGCAAGACTCTCTGAACCTCGTCCTTGGGGTCAGCAAAAAACGTAGGCAAGACTATTTCCTTGTTAAGATGGAAAGAGGATGGTACCTGAGGCAGGAACGCTGGGTAAGTCCGCAAGACCACCTTATCCCTGTGGAAAGTGGTATAGGGCTCTGAAGCCACCAGAGCCTGGATCTTGCTGACTCTGCGAGTGGAGGTGAGGTCCACCAACAAGGCTGCCTTAATGGTGATCAGCCTGATGTCTGCGGATGCCATTGGCTCAAAGGGCTTGTGCGCCAAGGCGCCAAACACCACATTGAGGTCCAGCACAGGGTGTGGTCTCTTGATGGGCGGGTAGAACCTGGCCAAGCCTGCCAGATGTTTGACTATTGGGTTGGAGGAAGAGAAGACTTCATCCTCCGAATTTCTGCATGCCCCTATGGCTGCCAGATAGGTGCGACACGTGTCCACCTGTACGCCCGAGTGCACAAGGTGTGCCGAAAAGGAGAGCACGTCAGCCAGTGTGCACGCAAGGGGGGGGTCGATCTCTTCAGAGTCTGCCCAATGACAGAACCTAGTCCATTGACTCCTGGTAGCCTTGCTCCTGGTGCCCTGAATGTTCTCTAAGTTAGCCTGGGAGAGGCTCAGGTGCCTGAGGGTGAACTGATCAGGAACCACGCTGCAGGGGCTAACTTCTGCGGTGCTGGGTGGAGGACCCTGCCCCCCTGCTGGGACAATAGAGGTGCTGGACCCAGCGGAAGGTGAATGGGTGGTCTGTCCATGAGGCTGAGCAGTTCAGAGAACCATAGTCAGGCCGGCAACCATGGAGCTATCACAATGATGTTGAGGTGACAAGCATCCTTTATTTTGCAGATTACCCTGTGGAATCGGGGTGTGGGAGGAAAGGCATAGGCTGTCATGCCTTCCCACCGAATCTGCAATGCGTCACCAAGGGAGCTGGGGTTCTGCCCCAGCCATGACGCAAACTAATGGCACTTCCTGTTCTTCCACGAGGCAAATAGATCCACCTGTGGGTGACCCCACCTGCAGTACCTGGTCGTTCAATTGCCATTCGTAACTTTCCGTTCTCAGTCTGCTGAGTCTGTCCGCTTCTAAGTTGGCCTCCCCCAGGATGGCCGTGAGGTAGAGGTTTTCCAGGGCCTATTCCCACATGCTGACCACTAGGTTGCACAGCGGAGGGGACCTGGTACACCCCAGCCCCCGCTCCTTGACATAGAACATGCTGGTGGAGTTGTCGGTCTGGATAAGGACAGACCTGCCCCCGATGAGAGGAAGGAAAACCCTGTGAGCTAACCAGATGGCCCTGAGGTCCAGCCAGTTGATATGTGATTCCCGCTCCTGTCGGGTCCACACACTGTGGACGGCCTGGCTGTCCAGGGTGGCCCCCCCACCCAGCCTTCCAGGGTGGAGTACGTAGTGATAGTGATCTCCGGAGCCGGCCGCCGGATGGGCCTGCCCATACACAGGTTGCGGTCCCTGGACCACCATGAGAGGTCCGGGTGGAGAGAAGGAGGTATGCTGATAAGCTCTGCTTGGGAGCCTTTCTACTCATTGCAGGAGGCTGCGAAGTGCAGCTGTAATCTCCTCATCCTGAGTATCATGTGCGGCACGGCCAGTAGGACCGCTGCCATGATACCCATAAGTGTTGGTACCACCAGGCAGAGGTCACTGCTCTGTTAAGGAAGTGCGTAGTGACTCTCTTGATAGCCGTAACCTTGTCCTCCAAGGGAAAGAACCTCTCGGATCTCGTATCCCAGATGAGGCTCAGGAAGGTGAGGCTCTCAGTGGGCTGCAGCTGCGACTTCTTGAGGTTGATCGTAAACCCCAGATAGTGGAGAGTGTTGTTATGTGCAGAGGAAGTGTGGTTAAACCTTCCTGAGATCTCAACCTGACGAGCCAGTTGTCCAAGTACGGGTAGACATGGTGGGCCTGGAGGGCTGCCACCACATTCATGAGTATGGTAAATACCCTAGGGGCTGAATTGAGGCCAAAGGGTAGCACCTTGTACTGGAAATGGCAGCCCATGATCCTGAAGCACAGGAAGGAGTGATGTGGCTGCCAAATCGGGACGTGTATATAGGAATCCTTCAGATCCAGGGAGCACATCCAGTCTCCCCTGTCTAGTGTCTCCGCAATGAGTGCTGGCATTACCATCTTGAATTTCTGAAGAGGGAGGGAGAGGTTGAGGGTGGATAGGTCCAACACTACTCTCAGGCCAGCCTGGTGGTTCTTTTGTATGGCGAAAATCCTGGAGTAAAAGCCCAATCATCTCTGGGAGGCTAGGACTTCTTCCACTGCTTGGCTCTCGACGAGCGACCAGATCTCCGCCAACAGAGTTGCTGTCCCAATCTGTTGAGGGGAGGGGAGGAAGTAGAATGGACCAGTAGGCGGTTTACCGAGGATACTACAGAGAGGATCCAGGGGTCCGGGACGTTCTGGTGCCAAAATTGCACGTAAAAGGCAAGCCTGCCCCCCCCACTGGAGACATGTGGACCCGAAGGGACGTGGCATGCTTTCTTTCCTTCTGAGGCTGCTGCTGAGGAGGGGGACTGGAAGAAGCCCTTGCTCCCTCCCTCTTTTTGTTGCTTGCGCTGGTGCTGACTGGGTGAATGGTCAGGTTGTCTCGACCTCCCATCCTGGAATCCCCAGAGCCTGCCAAACGACTGCCCCCTGTAGGAGCGTTGATGCGACTGGGTGTATGCCTTGGGTGTGGCCTTCGTTAGGATAAAGACTTTGCAGTTTGAGAGCTGTTTCTTTTTATCTAATTCCTCGTCGGTAGTAGAGTAGAAGAGGTCACTACCCTCGAACAGAAGGCCCAATATGCATTCCTGGACGTCAGGGTTAAATTTAGAAGCCCGAAGCCAGGCTGTACTTCTCATGCCCTTGGCAATGCAGATGGCCCGACCAGAGGTATCGATGTGCGCCACAGTGGACTCCATGATGTCCTGCACAACCAGCTTGGCTTCTGCTAGACCCGCTTTGAAGCGTACCTGGCTCTGAACCAGAAGTTCTGGAAGGATGTCTGCTATTTCCCACCAGAGCCACTGGTTAGTGGCTGCCAGCATGGCATCCATGTTGGATTGACGCAGGTGCACGGAGGCGTTGGAATACAGTTTGTTTCTGTACGCCTCCAAGATCATCTCCTCCTTACCTAGCAGCGCTGAGGACGATTTGGCCGCGGACGACTGAAGCTAAGAGTAGAGTGATGCTGCAGAAATCACTGAAGAATGGGGCTGAGGTTGCACCGACAGCAAGAGTGGATCCTCCTCTGTCTGTCTATACTTGGCATTGAGGCGCTTATAGACCGGTTGGGCTGAATCCGACTTGAGCCACCCCTTTTTGGCCAAGGCCACTATGTCTTTCTGCATTGGGACCACCGTTTTGGTAGGGGGTCGTAGGGTGAGGACTTCTGCCAAGACACCCTCCTCGGCTTGCTCTACCTCGGGCTGAGGAAGGCCCAAATATTCTGCCAAACCTGCAAGCCTGTCATGGAAGGCCTTCGCTGACGACGGCGTGCCAGGGTCCTCCTCGTCTGTGTACACCTGAGTGTCCGGTTGGTACGGGGCAGGTGGAGGAGTGCTGCGCGCCATGGGCTGCGCTGTGGGGACCGGAGGCTGCTGCGGAGGCAGTTGTTGAACCGCCTGAACCATGGGAGGCAGGGGAGCCAGAACCCAAGGGGCCGGCAGGGCCAGCAGGGGCTGCGCTGGGGCCTGTGGCGCCAGAGCCATTGGAGGAATGACTATGGGCGCCGGTGGGGTGTCCAGAGGGAGCAAGTCCCTGAATGCATCCCACAGGATGGTCCCCAGCTGAGGGGTTTGCATCACCGCCAGGAACCTTTCGAAGAACCTGTCTTCAGAGGCTGAAGAGGTGGCAGGAGATATTGACGGAGTGGCTGGGGGCTGCCTAGGCCGGAGCGCACTCTGCCTAAGTTGCATTTTGTCGAGCTGCGTGCCGTGTGCCAAAGTTGTGGTGCATGGCTCCCTGTGCCCGGCCTCCTCCAAGACTCTTGGTGGTGGAGCAAGAGACCTACCCTGCACCTCAGGTCTAGGCTTGGAATTTGTATTGCCCTCGGCGGTGTCGCCGGTAGTGTGGCATGCAGGCACCCCCTCAGACTTTGAACCAGTACTAGGGCGTACCCCTTCGGGTGTACACCCAGTAAAAGAAACGTGTGGTCCCTCGGCACTGATTCCGGAAGGATCTGATGACCCCCTCGGCCGTGAGGCCGGTAGCTGGACTAGTCTTGGTGTGTGTGTGCTGGTACCAGAACCCGAGAGGTTCCTCCCGCTCGGGTGTTTCCTCAGGAAGGAGTCGCCCTTACAGAGTGCGATGGAAAATAGTGTCCCTCCTTTGGGCCTCAATCTCTGTCTGATGACGTTCTTCAAGTCCTCTGCAGGTGACCTTTCCAAGAGCTCCCTCCACCTAGCTAGTCAGTTCTTCAGTGCATGTGGAGTCAGTGCGTCGCACGCGGTACAACATTCCCAGCTGTGGTCGGGGCCAGGGCAGCGGAGGCAAAGAGCGTGGGGGTCGGACGTAGGGAATAGCCCCTTGCAGGTTGGATACCTGCTGAAGCCTGCCGAAGTCGACATGAGCCGGGGAGGAGAACACTCCTCCCCCATAGGAGAACACTATGGAGGAGAACACCTTCCATAGTGTTCACCCCGCCCCCTCCCCCTTCTTCTCTCCTCTCTCTATCTACTCTATGGTGCTCTCTGTTTCTCCTATCTTTTGTAACTGCTTCTCTATCGACTATCCGACATCCTCTTTTTTTGTTAACTCGTCAGACCTATGGACACTTCATATGGTCTCAGTGCTTTCTCATTTTTCTTGGTCTCCCATTAATGGTGGCACCGGGTGGGAGGCCTTCCTGGCCCCCTTCCACTCCTCTAAGGTCATAATTTAGGTTTACTTGAATGGTACTGTCTTGGTCCAAGGCCCCTCAGGCCAACCTTCTCCTCTTTGATAGACGCTTCCCGCACCTCATCAATTTCCTATCCTCTCCTGTCCCCTCTCGTCCCCCCGTGGCTTCCTTGCCTCCCCTGCTGTCTCCTCCATGGCTACCTTGCCCTCTCCTCTGTCCTCATCTACCCCAACCTCAGGCTTCTTCTACACCTCTCTTGTGCACCCTCTTCTTAAGAAACCCTCTGCCGACCCATCCTGCCCTGCCAACTATCGCCCAATCGCCATCGCTCCTTTCCTGGGCAAACTCCTGGAAAAGCTGTCCATCTCCCAGCTTAATCATCACACTTAATCTGTTGGTTGTCTTCAAGACCATCAGTCTGGCTTCAGAGCTGCCAGAAACATGGAAACTGCTCTCCTGAACATCCGTGAAGACCTGCTCTCCAACCTGGATTCCAACACCCCTTGTCCTCATCTTACTTGATCTCTCTTCTGCCTTTGACATGGTCAACCATGCCATGCTGCTCAACCGTCTCCATGATAACCTGGGTATCGCCGATCTGGCCCTGGCTTGGCTGACTTTTCCTCTCCGATCTACCCTCCCAGGTCCAACTTTGGTCCTTCCTGTACTCTATTTCTACCTGTGGTGTTCCTCAGGTGTCTAACCTCTCCCCCTGGCTTTTCAACCAATACCTGGCACTTCTTGCTCACTGCATTGCTGATCTCTGCCCCAACTTTCAGTGCTATGCGGAGGACACTCAGCTCATTTTCAGGCTCCCTTCAGCCACCTCTTCTCCTTCTCTCATCTCTGTCTGCTATCCAGGAATGGTGTGCTTCCAATGACCTCTGCCTTAATGCCAGTAATACTGAGATTCTCCTCATCGGCACACCCGCTCCCTCCTTCCCTTTCACTCTCTGGCCAGCTTCTCTTGGCCCTCTTCCTGCTCCCACCTGTGAGGCTAAATCCTTGTGGTCGTCTTCAACTCCACACACTCATCCTCTCCTCACATCTCTGACGTCTCTAAGAAGTCACACTACCAGCTGAACCTCCTCAGAAGTAGTTTTCCTTTCCTCCCCTTTCCCCAGAAGCTCACTGTCTCCAGAGCTCTGGTTCTCTCTAGGCTGGACTACTGCAAAAGCCCCTTTCTAAATCTGCCAGCCTCTACTCTCTGCAACTCATCCAAAACAGGACTGCGAGACTTGTCCTTGACCTCAAGCTCAGGGATCGTATTTCTCCGGGACTGAAATCTCTGCACTGGCCCCCTAGTGCTGCAAGGATTAAGTTCAAAACCCTCTGCATTGTCCACACGGCCTTCCGGGGCCTGCAGCCTCAATACCTTCATCTCCCTCTTCCTAAATACCTCTTATGTCTCTCTTCCTAAATATCTTCCTTCTCGAGCTCTTCACTCATTGCCTCCACCTCCTTCAGGGTCAGTTGCTTCTCCAAGCAACGAGTTGGTGGTAGATCTCTTTCTTCAGCTGGGGCCTCCCACTGAAAATTGAGGAGAACCATCTCTGTTTCCAGAAGCACCTCAAGACCTTCCTCGCAGCTTCTGCTTTCTCTCCTCCTCTCCCCTGCTGAACTCCTGGCTGAAACTGCATTGGTCACCTGGCTACCCTCTGTTCTCGTGCCCAGGTCCCCTCCCCACCAGTTGCACACCTGCACTGCCTCCCTGACAACCTGTGCACTCTGGGGCTGTTTCTGTATCCCCACAGCCCCCTACCAGCATGTGACACCTGATGGCTGCCCTTACCCTTCCACTTGCAACCAGCTGGCTACACCACTTATTTATTGTTTTTTTATTTACTGTCTATCCTATTTACTGCACTCACCCCCCCCCCCTCCACTGCGCTTGCGCGATCTCATTGTCAACTGGCCCAGTAAGATCGTTGTCTCCATCTTCCCTCTGTTCCCCTCCCTTTCCTCGTCGCGCCTTGAAACACTTGTGTATAGGCACGTTATAAATGTCATATCATATCCTGTCTACCGGCCGCCTTTCTCCATGCTGTCCAACGTGGGGAGGAGAGCTGACTCAGCCACATTGACTCTTTATATTCTAACACTGATTTAACTTTGCATATATGTTACCGTTACGCACTCTTTGTATAATAGATGGGGCAGGCATTAGGTCTTGTTGGTATAGGCCATTTTTATTTGACAGAGACTGACTAGGACTGCATTTTCTTTATTATTCTATGGTAGAGACTCCTCCCATCATAGCAATAGGGTAAAGTGGGAGCTTTTCCAAACCCTGAAAATTGAACAAAGGTTTTACAAATGGTACCTCTTGTGTCAGTGTCATACCTGTTATACCATGCCTTCCTTACATAGGTTACATCCTGAAGCCTATCGGGGAAAAAGTGTCTGTGATGCAGCAAGTACTGCGGTATGTGTGACTGGAGTACATTCTTTTACTGCTGTGGGTAGATCAACCCCAATGCAGATTCTTCAGGTAGATTAATATACGAGTCGTGCGGTCTGTAGTGGATTGTCACGCCCACAGTGCTGAGGCAGATCTCTATGGGTAGTTGGGCTGAACAGAAATGCCTGTGTGGTGGCGAGGGGCCTCAGGGTTGACGCGGTTAGTGTGGTTAAAAGTGGGTGCGGAGTGATGACTTCAACTCCCATGACTGCAGGCTTCCCTGAATGTGCTGGGGGAAGGTTTGGGGCTTTTAGGGTGCTTTTTGAAGTTCCTGTGTCCACTGGGAGACTTGTGTGGTGTCCCTGTATTCTAGCTGGTAGTGAATGATTGGATGAATGATCGGATGTCTCCAATTTCATCATCATTCGAAGCTTTATTCAACAAATTGTTTCAGCTAGAACATCAATACATACAGTTATAAAAGAACAAGAGTGTTAAGATAACAAATACAAACAAGTAGTAAAACCGTAAAAAAAACATACATGGTTAAAAGTCAAGTTAGGGAATGCCCCTTCTTGTAAAATCCATCATCCTTAACCCATAATTTGCATTACGTGCTAAGTGCCTAAACAAATGTCTTACTACCACCCTAGGACACGCAATGCTTTTCTAGGCCATCACAATGTTTCACTAATTTATAGGAATCCTTTGCACTCGGAGTCTGATTTATCCATGCTTGATGCATAGATTTGGCAAAATGGTAGATAATATACGTATTACTTGAAATTGAGGAACAGAGCATCTGCGGCTTTTCAGATCCCCATATTTTTAAATAACGGGACTAGATCAGTGGTCGAAGTGGTCGGGAGCGGTGCTCCTATACTTATTTTATTTAAGTTTTACCGTTCCTACACTTTTATTTGAAAAAGAAACCGTTCCGGAACGGTTTTGTTTTAAAATAAAAGTGTAGGAAGAAGTTGAAACTTGCACTTTCAATGCACTGCACAGGACGTTTCCTTAAAGAGCAGGCACATGTTTTTTTGGGTTTTTCTTGTGCATGGGAGGGGGCGCGGCGATGGGGTGTGTGGGGAGCGGTGCAGGCCAGTAGGCAACATTTATTTATTTATATTTATATAGCGCGCAAGCAGCCCAGGGGCATTGAGGCGCTGTTACTTGCAATAACTTAGTTACAGGGTACAGGCAAGATAGCGATTGTTGACACATTATGAATACTACAAAACATCATGCTGTTGTTACAGATATTGCATTTGGTCATATATTACAACTTATATGATAAGTATTCATGCTGATGTGACGGGCCTTATGTGAAGAGGGTAGTTTCAGAGTTTTGCGGAAGGTGGTGAGGGAGGCCTCACCTCGGATAGTGGGAGGTAAGGCATTCCAGTGAGTGGGCGCGAGATAAGGGAAGCTGGATCCGCCCGCTCTGACTCTTTTTACTAGTGGCACAGAGAGCATGTTGGTGTACGGTGATCTGGTTGGCCTGGTAGTAGAGACGGGGTGGATCCTTTGTGAGAGGTAGGCAGGAGCAGTGAGGTGAATGCACTTATGTGTCAGTGTCAGGGCTTTGAATACGATCCTTTCCTTTATTGGGAGCCATTGGGCTAGTTTTCTGGCCTCCGAAATGTGTTCTTTTTTAGCAATGCCTTGGGCTGCCCGGAGAGCATTGTTTTGTATGACTTGTAGTCTCTCCAAGTTTTTATTGGAGGTTCCTAGAAAGAGTACGTTGCAGTAGTCTAGCCTAGAGCTGGTGATGGCTCTGGCTATGTTGGTGCAGTTCTCTTTGGAGAGAAAGGGTCTGACTGCGTTGATAAGTTTGGCATGATAAGCAGCTGTGGAGGCTATTGCGTTGACTTGTCTATCCATGGATAGGCTGGAATCCAGGTAGACTCCCAGAGTTTTGACAGAATGAGAGAGGAATTTTAATGGAGTCAATGGTGAAGTGACTGAATTGGGCATCTAGATTTTTTAGCGAGTCGGGGGAACCTACCAGGACGAGCTCCGTCTTGTCAGAGTTGAGGCATAGGCCGTTGTCTGCCATCCAGGATTGGATGGTGTTATAGAGGTTGTTGAGGGTCAGGGAGTCAGTGTCAAAGTTACCTGTGAGGGTGAGGAGGATCTGAGTGTCGGCGTAGTTGGTGTAGGAGATGCCCATAGCGTCGAGGATGAGGAAGAGGTGTTGTGTGAAGATGTTGTATAGGGTGGGGGAGAGGCAGGAGCCTTGGGGCACCCCACAGAGTAGGATGGTTGGTGATGCGGCGGCTAGGTCAGAGAATACTTGCATGGTTCTGTCTTGTAAGAAGGAGGTGATCCAGGCTGTGGCCTCTGGGGAAAATTTGGCCGTGGAGGAGAGGTGGTAGCATAGGACGCCATGATCAACGAGGTCGAAGGCCGCGGATAGGTCAAGGAGTAGGAGAAGTGCTGGTTTACCCATGTCTCTAGCATCGTCCATCTGATTTTTCAGGTCAAGTAGGGTGGTTTCGGTCCCGTGTCTGGGGCGGAAACCAGATTGGCGGAGTCCAAGGAGTTTGTTCTCTTCAATGAAGTGCTGAACCTGCAGGTAGGCTGCTTTGTCCAATATTTTGAGGAGGAATGGGACAGTGGTGATGGGTCTGTAGTTGTTGGCGGAGGTGGGGTCGAGAGTTGGCTTTTTTAAAAGAGGGCGGACCCAAGCTTCCTTGAGGGAGGCGGGGACTTTCCCTGTGGTAAAGGAGGCATTAACAAAGGCTGTTAGGAAGGGAGCTAGCGCTTCCGTGCAGTCTTTGATAATGGAGGCTGGGCATGCATCACCTTTGCAGTTAGAGGGTTTGATGTTCCTCATTATGTTGATGATGTCTTTTTCCTGAATGGATTTGAAGGAAAAAGGTTGGGGGGGCGTGCGGGGCTGGTGGTGGGACAGGGAAGCGCTTATTAGGTAGGGCTTGTTTAGTGGCTAGTATTTTGTTTTTGAGGAGGCTTAATTTGGTTTGCATGGCCGTTTGTATTTCATCACACCAGTCTTTGACTTTGGTGAAATTCTGGGGGGCGGGAGTGGGTGTCTCGAGCTCCCTGAAAATGGCGAAGATTTCTTTTGTGCTAGATTGGGCTTCCGAGATTCTGGATTCAAAAGATTTGGCCTTTGCTTGGGTGATTGCCTTTTTGTATTTGGTGGAGTGGGCTTTAAAGATCATCTTATCTTTGTCAGAGTGGGATGTTTGCCACTGTGTGAGTGCAGCTTTTTTCTCGTTGCGGAGTGTGAGGAGTTCAGGGGTGAACCAAGAGTTGGAGTGGGTAGTGGGCTTGGATTTGCGAGGTTTGAGAGGGGCAATGGAGTTGATAGCTGCTTTGTTGGCAGCATCATAGGTTGTTGCGAGTGTTTCTGGGTCTGAAGAAAAAGGTGGTCTGAAGGCTGGACCTTGGAGGAAGGGCAGTAGCCTTTCCTTAGTGAGCTGGCGGGAGCTTTTAGTTCCACTACTTCTTTTCGTACACTTCGACCACTGGACTAGATACAAAGCTCTTAGTCCCCTTCATAGCAACAAGAGGTGCAGCAATGTCTCATCTTCCTTACCGCATACTGGGCATACAGCTGTAATATGCCCTGTCCAATTTCTGTCCAACGTTGATCCAACATTCAATGTAAAGTGCCTGTGCGTAGCTTGGTGGGATCAAATCAAGGTACTCTTCGAAACCTGGCAGTAGTTTATGTTAAATACTCCATGCCAGTACTTAGTAAACGCATCCATCAACCCTTCCTGGGAAAAGGATCTAATTTTCGTTTTAAGCACAGGCTTTTGACCTTCAGTCAGTGCCTGAGGATCGTTCCAAGCTGAAGTAATTTGTGGAAGAGCAGTTTTGGAAGAGCAGTTGCAGCAGGAAAGACAGCCCCGAGGCCTGCCTGCTGTTCGTTGAGAGGATTTACCTACGGTACGAACGCCACTAAAGACGCATGGATTTCAAAGCGAACATGAGTAATTGACACTTTAAACTAACAGTGGCTTTCTTTTACTGTAGGCGTTGGGTGTCCAGTCAATTGGTCGACTGCAAATTGGTCGACTGCAATTTGGTCGACACCATTTGGTCGAAAACCAAATGGTCGAAATTTTTTATATGTGTTTTGTGGGTTTTAGTGTGGGGAAAAAAAGAATAAAAAGGGGCTTGGTGGGGGGACCCCCCCAAAAAAAACCAAAGAAGGGGTAAAAACAAAAAAAAAAAAAATTCGACCATTTGGTTTTCGACCAAATTGATTCTACCAGTTGTCCAGTCGACCAATTGTTTTCGACCGAATGACCTATAACCTAGGCGTTGGTGTGGACATTTTCCAAGTGCCTAGACTCTGCCTTGTTTCCCAGAATACTATTTACCTGGAAGGCGTGCGCATTTGTGGAAGAGCAGTTTTGTAAGAGCAGTTGAAGCGGGTGAGCGGGGGTGTGGAAAGGATAACAACTTGAGCTCTGTTTGCCAAATTAGCCATAGCTCTCAACTCACACGCTTTTGGCGGGTGTCACCCGCCCTGTAAAGGGCTGACTCACCCGCCAAGCCTACTGCACGCCCATTAATTCCAATGGGCGTCTCACCCGCCAAAAACAAAATCGGGTGATTTCACCCGCCTTTGCAACAGAAATGGTTGAGAGCTATGAATTAGCAACAAACGTGGCTGTTGCTATTGTATATCACCCATCGCTCATCCGAATTTAGTATACATCACTATGCTCACACGTCTCATAAAAATGTCAGGGCTTTACTTTATACCCTGGTATCGGGGATGCCTCCCTCAAAAGATGTGTTCCAAATGTTTACATCAGGGGCTACAACTCTGCTACGTGCAAGCCACTAAATGAACTTGACTCGCAGCCTGAATACACTACAACGCGATGGAAGGACCGTGGGTGCGGCGGCTGCTTCAGACACACGGCGATCCTATCCGATTGAACCCATTGTCCTTCATGGCAACCCGACTCCCGGAACAACTACTGCCACTTTAACTCAAGATTCCATTCTTGCAGCAGGTTTCCATCCGAGTCAAGTGTTGCGGGAGATCCTGGGGAGAGTGAGCAGACACCGGAGGAGCATGATGGCATCAGGGACTCGGCTGGCGCTTTTCCAGTCAGTTGGGTGGGCAATGAAGTAAGTGAAATGGGCGAATCAATAGCTGGCCCTGTAAGGGGGAATTCTTATGATTCGGTACCGCAGGAGGGCTGAGAGCGAAACACTAATGCAAAAGAGAGTGATGCGAAGGAAAAAGCAGAGGCTGCCAATGTTTCGATTTCTCACCATGAATGATCACAATCACCGGCAATGTTTTCTATCTCAGGGCAAAACTCCCCAGGTCTTTCCCTCTCTTTTACTGCCCCGACCCCGCAAAGGGGAAATCTTCCTTCCCGAGAACCTACAGTCCAGTCAGCAGCTGAATGCATAAGCACAGAAAACACTCTGCAGGCAATGAATACCGCACTCTTTTCCCTAGCTAAATTACATGGGAGCTTAGACTCTCGCCTTGCTTTACAAGCGAACATGTTCCTTATTGGACCAGCGAAAGGATTGGATAGGAAAGCCCGGGGAGCAGGAGCATTTACCTGATGTAGAGATACACACTGGCAATTGCAGTGGAGAACTGGCCAATAGGGGCAATGAGGTGGTCTACCAGGGTGTACAAGCGAAATCCAAGGCTGATTTGTCTTCAATGGAGGGGGGGAAATGTGCGAGAGCGAGAGTTGATGATGAAGAGATGGGGAAGGTTGTTCCAGTCTCTCCCAAGGATACAATTAATTTGGAATCAAACATTGTGGGAGTGACAAAATAGGTGGAAGCCAGCTGTAATACTGGAGAAATAGCGATGAATTCCGATGAGAAAGGTAGCACCTAGGAGATGTTCAGTAAAGCCAAAACGAAAAAAAATTATCTTGCGTCGCAATCCTAAATCAATAAAAACAAGCCAGCACCACTTATAAAAAATCGAGCAAGCATCCAACAATTTGTGAAAAAACTTACCATGCCCAAAGTCACAGCGTTAGTGGCTAGCAGTGCGGTAATTAACAAATATAACAAAATGACCAAGAGAAAAAACGAACAGAGCGCAATTGCAAAACAGATGCATGGTCAGATGGAGCAGATGGACAAATGAACCTATCCACCTTTAGACAATTTAATTAGTAGCATGGAAAAGGAGTCCCAAGATTTGGGAGTATCGAGATCTAATGAGAGTAGTAATGCTCTTATGGGACACCAAGGGGGATGTGCGAGATGCCAAGAAGCCAGGGATTGTCGAGAGGTTTGGCAGCAGAGCGAGATTCCTGTCTAGAAGTTGAGGGGTCTAGTGCACCCAACCTCTCAATATATCTACAGGATCATTACAACAATGAAAAAAACCTTCTATTGGATCCTCTGGGAACCCTGAGGCTAATGAAGGATTTGTAACAACACTGGAACAGAGGAGGGAGGAAATAACTAGATCCCTCAAGCTTTTCATGACAGGAAGTCTGGCGAAGCTATCTGGAAGTGATGAAAGGTGCTTTCCGGAGGTTAAGGCAGAGCAAACAAATTCCATGCGTCTGAATAAATCAGAACTTCATAAATGCAAGGGAAAAGAAGAAATGGGACAGGGGCCAGAGGGTAGAACAGTGGCAGCTTCAAATGCAAGCAAATAAAAAATAAACAGCCACACACTATCTAATTGTACAATGTAGGAGCAGCCCATATGTGCAATATGAATTGAATAGGTCCAGTATACTTAACATACTGAATGAGATCCCAAGTCTGGAGGATATATGCTCCAGCAACATAGACTTAATAGAATTTGTAGATAACCGAAGTACCTCCATAGTGAAACTTTGGATGTCATGGGGGTTATAATGAATTTGATATGGAAAGCTTGCAAGGATCTCTTTAAATTGGGTTTCTTGGTAGGGAAGGAAGCTAATTCTAACCCCACCGGTCATCATCAATGGTCTGAATCAAATGAAATGGCTAAACGATATAGAGAAGACGTAGCATCTCAACCTCATGCAAGTAAACCATCACTATCTTATCATCAAGAAGAGAATGTCAGCATGGCACTTAGTCGAGAACAATAGCTTCCAAAATGTTAAATTCACTTGCTTGCAAAATAATGTGAATGACACTATAAGGGGGCGACGCAGTGAGATGTAACAATTACCGATAAGAGAGAATTCCACAAAAATATATTCCCTAGCCTCTTGGAATACAAGGGGCCATAAACATCTCACCTTTGCCAATGCCAAAACTCTGAATGAATATGATATTTTTGCATTTCAAGAGATCTGGATGTTATCACCCCCCCCCACCCCATAATTGAGGGACGTCATGTCTCGCTCATCCCTGCAAAACAACCGGTGAAAGGGAGACCAATGGCTGGCCTGCTGGTGGCAGTCAGAGAAGATGCGAACATAGAGATCTCTCTGTGGTCTTTCATAAACAGGTTTATTTCATTAGTTAGACTACACATGGTGGGCAGGGTGTTGGCATTAACGCATATTGGAACCATGAGGGGATATCAAATGAGGCATTTCTAGACGACTTTGAAGCTACATTAGAGTTAATAGATTTGGACTCAGCCATTTCACAGATAATGGAAGTAGGTGATCTAAATATTACATGTTTTAAATTACCAGGGAAGCAGATTCCCCAGGCCACTTCTAGGTGGATAAAAATAATGAAAGATAGGCAGTTACTTATGGTAAATGAAGCCATAAGAGGTGATATACCTCCCAGACCCACATGGCAGCGAGGCAAACAGACCACATTGCTAGATTACATATATACAAGCAAGAATGTATTTGAGAAAATAGAAACCTTTAAAGTACAGCCGCAAGGCAGTAGTGATCATAACTTGTTGAAACTGACATGGAAGGGATCAGAAAGCAGAAAGACATCTCACAATTCGAATATCAAAAATGTGAGACCCTCCAATGCAGGGAATCGTCTCAGGTGGACACCCCCCACCCCCAAGCCTTGGCAGAATTCGAAAACAGCTTGGAAGCGTCCACAAAAGTCTTTGGAAAAGAGCTAACTCTATCTAGTGGGATATATGTCTCCTTATTATCACAACATCAAAGTAAAAAGCATGGTCAAATTACTAAAAACATACTACATTTACATGCCTATGATGAAGAAGTGATAATCAAAAGGGCCCAATATAGAGCTGACCTATGCCATGATTTGAAACAAAAAAAATCTATGGTACATTTGAATCTGAAACAGATCAAGAATAAATATAAAAACTGGTTAAGAGCGAGAAGAGCTAAATTATACCAACAGGATTCAGAAAATATGCTACATGCACTCACATCTAAGAATTCAGCCACTATTTGGGGCTTACTAAATCAAACCAATGGAAAGCATCAACTGGGAATGCAAATCAATGCAGTGCCAGAGGAAGTATGGGTAGAATTCTATCGATCTCTGTATGCCAAGATGCACTTGCCCGCACTCAAAGAGGGAAAGGGTTTAATAGGGCAAATAGCCTTTGAGTTTGACAGACAGGACATTTTGTGTCACATCAGTAGATTGAGTGCATCGCAAGCTCCAGGGCCGGATGGCCTGTCGAACCAGATGATGAAAGAACATCCAGAGGCATGGGCCTCAATCTTGTATATACTATTTAGACAAGTGGTCCACACTGGAGTAATTCCATCATCTTGGCAAAAATCCATCGTAGTGCCTCTATACAAAAAGGGAGATAGTACCAGAAAATTATCGGCCAGTGACACTTCTGGATGTACCTGGAAAGTTATTTGCCAGAATCACCCTTAAGTATTTCACTACATGGATAAACAAGACTAATACAGTGGATCCATTCTAGACCGGCTTTGTTCTTGGCATGGGAACGAGTGTAAATCTTATGACGCTTTGTCCAATATTTTGAGGAGGAATGGGACAGTGGTGATGGGTCTGTAGTTGTTGGCGGAGATGGGGTCGAGAGTTGGCTTTTTTAAAAGAGGGCGGTCCCAAGCTTCCTTGAGGGAGGCGGGGACTTTCCCTGTGGTAAAGGAGGCATTAACAAAGGCTGTTAGGAAGGGAGCTAGCGCTTCCGTGCAGTCTTTGATAATGGAGGCTGGGCATGCATCACCTTTGCAGTTAGAGGGTTTGATGTTCCTCATTATGTTGATGATGTCTTTTTTCTGAATGGGTTTGAAGGAGAAGGGTATGGGGGGTCCTGGGTAGGTGGTGGGAAAGGTATATGCTTACTAGGTAGGGCTTGTTTGGTGGCTAGTATTTTGTTTTTGAGGAGGCTTAATTTGGTTTGCATGGCCGTTTGTATTTCATCACACCAGTCTTTGACTTTGGTGAAATTCTGGGGGGCGGGAGTGGGTGTCTGGAGCTCCCTGAAAATGGCGAAGATTTCTTTTGTGCTAGATTGGGCTTCCGAGATTCTGGATTCAAAAGATTTGGCCTTTGCTTGGGTGATTGCCTTTTTGTATTTGGTGGATAGGGCTTTAAAGATCATCTTATCTTTGTCAGAGTGGGACGTTTGCCACTGTGTGAGTGCAGCTTTTTTCTCGTTGCGGAGTGTGAGGAGTTCAGGGGTGAACCAAGAGTTGGAGTGTGTAGTGGGCTTGGATTTGCGAGGTTTGAGAGGGGCAATGGAGTTGATAGCTGCTTTGATGGCAGCATCATAGGTTGTTGCGAGTGTTTCTGGGTCTGAAGAAAAAGGTGGTCTGAAGGCTGGACCTTGGAGGAAGGGCAGTAGCCTTTCCTTAGTGAGCTGGCGGGAGCTTTTAGTTCCACTACTTCTTTTCGTACACTTCGACCACTGGACTAGATACAAAGCTCTTAGTCCCCTTCATAACAACAAGAGGTGCAGCAATGTCTCATCTTCCTTACCGCATACTGGGCATATAGCTGTAATATGCCCTGTCCAATTTCTGTCCAACGTTGATCCAACATTCAATGTAAAGTGCCTGTGCGTAGCTTGGTGGGATCAAATCAAGGTACTCTTCGAAACCTGGCAGTAGTTTATGTTAAATACTCCATGCCAGTACTTAGTAAACGCATCCATCAACCCTTCCTGGGAAAGGGATCTAATTTTCGTTTTAAGCACAGGCTTTTGACCTTCAGTCAGTGCCTGAGGATCGTTCCAAGCTGAAGTAATTTGTGGAAGAGCAGTTTTGGAAGAGCAGTTGCAGCAGGAAAGACAGCCCCGAGGCCTGCCTGCTGTTCGTTGAGAGGATTTACCTACGGTACGAACGCCACTAAAGACGCATGGATTTCAAAGCGAACATGAGTAATTGACACTTTAAACTAACAGTGGCTTTCTTTTACTGTAGGCGTTGGGTGTCCAGTCAATTGGTCGACTGCAAACTGGTCGACTGCAATTTGGTCGACACCATTTGGTCGAAAACCAAATGGTCGAAATCTTTTATATATGTGTTTTGTGGGTTTTAGTGTGGGGAACAAAAGAAAAAAAGGGGCTTGGTGGGGGGACCCCCCCCCCCCAAAAAAACAAAAAAGGGGTAAAAAAAAAAAAGAAATTCGACCATTTGGTTTTCGACCAAATTGATTCGACCAGTTGTCCAGTCGACCAATTGTTTTCGACCAAATGACCTATAACCTAGGCGTTGGTGTGGAAATTTTCCAAGTGCCTAGACTCTGCCTTGTTTCCCAGAATACTATTTGCCTGGAAGGCGTGCGCATTTGTGGAAGAGCGGTTTTGTAAGAGCAGTTAAAGAGGGTGAGCGGGGGGGTGAGCGGGGGTGTGGAAAGGATAACAACTTGAGCTCTGTTTGCCAAATTAGCCATAGCTCTCAACTCACACGCTTTTGGCGGCTGTCACCCGCCCTGTAAAGGGCTGACTCACCCGCCAAGCCTCCTGCACGCCCATTAATTCCAATGGGCGTCTCACCCGCCAAAAACAAAATCGGGTGATTTCACCCGCCTTTGCAACAGAAATGGTTGAGAGCTATGAATTAGCAACACACATGACTGTTGCTATTGTATATCACCCATCGCTCATCCGAATTTAGTATACATCACTATGCTCACACGTCTCATAAAAATGTCAGGGCTTTACTTTATACCCTGGTATCGGGGATGCCTCCCTCAAAAGATTTGTTCCAAATGTTTACATCAGGGGCTACAACTCTGCTAGGTGCAAGCCACTAAATGAACTTGACTCGCAGCCTAAATACACTACAACGCGATGGAAGGACGGTGGGTGCAGCGGCTGCGTCAGGTACACGGCGATCCTATCCGATTGAACCCATTGTACTTCATGGCAATCCGACTCCCGGAACAACTACTGCCACTTTAACTCAAGATTCCATTCTTGCAGCAGGTTTCCATCCGAGTGCAAGTGTTGCGGGAGATCCTGGGGAGAGTGAGCAGACACCGGAGGGGCATGATGGCATCAGGGACTCGGCTGGCGCTTTTCCAGTTGGGTGGGTGGGCAATGAAGTAAGTGAAATGGGCGAATCAATAGCTGGTCCTGTAAGCGGGAATTCTTATGATTCGATACCGCAGGAGTGCTGAGAGCGAAACACTAATGCAAATGAGAGTGATGCGAAGGAAAAAGCAGAGGCTGCCAATGTTTCGATTTCTCACCATGAATGATCACAATCACCGGCAATGTTTTCTATCTCAGGGCAAAACTCCCCAAGTCTTTCCCTCTCTTTTACTGCCCCGACCCCGCAAAGGGGAAATCTTCCTTCCCGAGAACCTACAGTCCAGTCAGCAGCTGAATGCATAAGCACAGAAAACACTCTGCAGGCAATGAATACCGCACTCTTAGCGCCGACACCCTCAGTGGGGTGGCACGGTGGCCGCCCATGCTGCTCCCAATAACCCCCCCACCCCCCAGCTCTCATTCCACATTCCGACTTTCACTCCTTCCCAACTACCCTCCTCCCAAAGCAACCCAACCCCCATCCACCCAAAGGATAGGCAGAGACCAGTAGGATGAGTGGGAGAAAAATTGCCACAGCAAACTTTATTACACATAAAGTCAGGAGTTAGCTTACAGGTGTTCCGTTCACGCTCAGGATTTTCTACTCTGAGAGCAAGCAACTTTCCTCCCCCGCCCCCTCGGGTCCTTGGGGGACCCGACGCGGGCGCCCAGTCCCTTCCTCAGCAGTCCCTCTCTACCCTTTGGCCATTTCTTTATTTTGCAATTTTTCTTTTTTCATTTCTTTCCCCAACGCTATTTAAGTGCAATTTTTATTTCGTGCTTTACTTTCTTTCCATTCTTCATTTCCGCTTAGGCTCCTTCTAAAGGATGCGTTCCGATCTTCTTTTCCCCTTCTTGCTCCCTTTCCCCTGGATTCTCTCTTCCCGTTTCCCCGGGTTGGCTTATTGATCATAGTTAACTTTCTCTCCCCAAACAGGTCTTCCTCCAGCCCATCCTGCCAGGGAGCCCCTCTCCCCCTTTCACCCAAGACCCCGATCAGCCCGAGCTCTCCCCGCCGCCTTAGTTGTCCCATCCCCTCCGGCCCCCATCGCGCCCTCCTGTTCTAGAGAGCCCCATCCATCAAGCGCATACCTATCCCCCAGAGCCCCAGCATCCTTCTTATCCCCCTCCTCTTCCCCCACCTTTCGCTAAGGGGGGTCCACCCCAACTAACCCCCTGCTCCTCCTGGCCCCTAGCCCCCGCACTCCAAGGCCCTCCCCCCAGGTTTCTTTTTGATCTCCTTAAGCTGCCAATCCCAAAAGGGCCCCCTTCTCTTGAGCCCCCCCCTATCTCCCAGGGGCCCCCCCTTCCCCTCAGTTACCAACGTACTTGCCGGAGCCCCGTTTACAGTCCAAACTTTCAATTCACCCCCCCCTTGCTGACTTCATTGATGCTTTGCAATTTTCAGTTTCCAACGATGCACTTCCCATTTCCCCCACCCACTTTTGGAGTTGGAAAGGTCTCCCAAGCCCCCTAACCCTCCCCATTAACGTGGGCCTCCCCTGAGTCTAATACTCCTGGGTGCCGTTCTTAATAAACTGATGGCTGTGCAGTTCCCCTTGTGGTCTCCGCCAGTACTTTCTAATGGGAACACCAGGTAACATCCGCTGGGCTTGTCTGCCAAAGACCAGTCGCTGAGACCGGTGTCACCGCCATGACTCACAGCGGGCCACCGGCCGTAGTGAGTTCCCCCTCATGCACCTGGTCGCCTTAGCTCAGGAATCCCCGGTTAAACTATCAATGCGCCTTTCACCCCTTTCACTCCGTCCGCAAAAGGCACGCAGGCCCTCCGGCTGACAACCGGTGGCGTGATGACTTGTGTCGCAGCCTTCCCCGCTGGTGCTCCTCCTGACTGTTTGCAGCTTACATGTGCAGGAGGGCCAACTGACCTGGCAGCGGCGTGCCGAAAGAGGTCTTCCCTTGACCGTTCCGTTCCATAAATGGAGACCCCCCTCCCAGATTTAGGTGGGGGGGGGCGTTTCGGGCCCCTAAAGGCTTCCTTTATTTGCAAAAAACCCAAATCGACACTCACCCCTGCCCTCCCCACCGCTGTTCAATTGCAGCCCATCCCCTGCAGAGCATCCTTTAGGTTGTACACCATCGCCCTTACCCCCACTTCGGATAAGTGAACTTTTTCCTCCCCGAAGCAACCCGCAGTTTTCAAACTAATCCAGGCATGCTTGATCCACCCAAAGCCCCTGCTGATTAGGAATTTCCCCAGTTTGGCGAACCACGCCAACTACGATAAGTAATGCACTTTTGTAAAATCTCTTATTTATTTTTTGACCATTATTATTGTCTACATTACCATCTAGTACTGATTGCTGATAGAACTGAGTTCCGGCTGAGCCCTTGTGCCCCTTAAAAGGGAATTGTCCAGTAGGCCCCATACCTTCGATTGTTCGTGCCTTGGCCTCCCTTGCGTCTGCCCCTTCTATTGTCAGTCCGGTTTGACCCCCGTTCTCCTAGCCACTAAACCCCCACCTGCTTGTGCTCCCCTCTCAAGCCGTGGTCACACTCCATGCTTTTCCTAAACCTTAGGTCATTCCTCAGCCAAAACGTGCCCCCCCACTTTCTGTGTTCCTCCACCACGCATTCTCTGTAGTGTTGAAGGGCTGGCCCCTGGTCATGGTCCTTCTCCGTTATTATCTGCTCCATGACTCTGAATGCTGCCAACCAGTTCTGCGGGTTTTCATCAGGCCTCACCCTTTTTCCGGCCTGCACTCTGCTCCCACATGACTGCAGGGTGTCCTGCCCTCGGAACACGTCCTCCGGTAGCCCGCCGCCCCCTGGCGTTGGTGCCCCAAACCGTTCGCTCGACCTTGCGTGTCCACGCTCCTCGTTATTGTTGGCTGTAGGACTCGCCTGGTTAACCTTGTTCCCTGTAGGAGATGACGAGCCCGAGTAGGAGGAGGCGGCTGCAGCCCGGGAGCTGGTTGCTTCGCCGTCCGGCTGTGGGCCCCCCATCCTGGCCACCGCAGTTTCCCATCCTTCGGTCTTGGCCAGCACTGCAAATCTTGCCCAGGCCTCTGCGTTCATTATCTCAAGTGGATGCGGCAAGCGAACGATCTCGACCCTTGCTTCCACTGCTGCCTGCTCGTCTCCCATCTTCTCCCGGTCCATCCTTAGAAGATGAAGCCTGGCGACCCTGTCTTCCTAACCCAAAATAGGGGGCTCGCCGCTGCTGCCACCTGGTGCGCAAAATACCCCGGCTCCTCTCCCTGTGTGGTACGTGAGCTGTCAGGTGGACCCTGAAGGATGAAAGAAACACGGTGAGCGAGTCGACAAACTGTTGTTCCCCCCCTCCCCAAAACACCATACTCCAGGGCTATGTATTGTCCTTTCAGTGTGCTGAAAGACCTGCCAATTCCTCCATCCCCCCTCCCGTGTACCCTCAACAATCGCCCACTCCCCCTTCCTAGCAACCCCCCTGTAAATGTGCGCGTACTCTGCCCCTCCTAGCGACCCTCTCCCTTTGCCCCCTTCCCTCGCCCGCCCGAGCACCCTTCTCCTACCAGAGAGAGAGGGGGATCAGGCTTGCGCGCCCTACCTTCACCATAGTCTAACCCGCGCCATTGTCCATCCCATATCTAAGCCTGTGGCGGAGATTGCACCCGTGCCGCTCCATCGCTTCCCCTTCCGGAGGGGGCGTGTTTGCCCATGCACCCTGCCCAAAATGCTCTGTCTAATCATAGCTAATCATGCGCGACCTTAGCTTGAATTCCCAAAATGGATGTGGCGTCGCCAGTGTAACCATGCTGCCCGGCAACCAACTGTGTCCACCAGAGGGCCCTGCATGCTACCCAGAGCATCACCCCAAACGGTAACGACAGCAAGCATTTCGCACCTAGCACGGTCTGGTCACTAGCACTGCCCCATCCCGTGATTGCAACGCATCCCCCGCTGCCCTGCCTTGTAAGCAAGAAATTAGCCCCCTTCAGACCTCCACCCATGCACCCTTCGTTGCGCGCGAACGATCCTCCCTTTAATCTGAAACCCAACAAGCAGTCGTTAAGCCCGACCACAAACGCCCACTCAGAGCCAAACCGTCAGTCAAGCGACTGCCTCCTAGTAACCACCAACCTGGCCACAATTCTATACTAATAACGTTGTACCCCCCCCAGCCGTAACCTGACCCCCTAAACCTGAATGTGTTCAAAATGACTCGTGGTTTTCACTTGTTTTGCTGGGACTATGTTATTATGACTTGAATTATCGGGTGGCCAGTGGGCTTTATGTGCTCATTCTGATCCTGTCATGGATATCTTTATGCCACATGTAAACGTGTGTTCGGATATGTTTGGCCAAAGCAGCAAGTCACTTTCATTTGGCTTTCTCGGGGTGATTTCAGCGCCAGCTGAAGAAGATTGGGTCGGAGGTGGCTCTTCTACCTCGCCGTTTTAGCGCAGGTCCATGCATTCTGCATGCTTGCAAAGGGTGGAGCGCGCGCATACCTTGCATTCTTTTGCGCGCCAATGGGAGTTCAGCATGTGCGTGGGCCCTGCTGTACTTGGCAAACTGCCTTGCCCCCGCGCAGTGACGACACCGAAAGCTGAAACCGCTGGCAATTTTCGTCCGAAAAAACCCGGCCATCCCACATATTCATATAACAGTATTTGCCCCTACCTAACCCTCCTCCGCCGCCCCCCCCTTGCCCGTTAAATCCCGTCCCGACAACGTCCACTCGGAGTGAGCGACGCCAGGCTCCTGACTCCGCCCCCTCGACCCCACACCTTTCTTGCAAAACGCCTTCCCTGCCTGAATTACCGTACGGAAACGCAGCACTGAGCCATGCAGCGCAGCCTGTGCCATACAACTTTTCTTCGTCGCACATTCCTTGCTTGGCCCCTCCGCTGTGTTTCTGGTTCCGTGAGCGCTCCCCGCTTACCGGGCCCCCTATCCCTACATCAATGTTTAACATGCATCCCTGCGTCGTCCTAGGGAAAACAATGCGAGTCCGCGCCTTGACGGCAGCGCTGTAGCCGGCACCCAGATTTGCGACTACCCCAAGGGCAAGACCCGAAATGCTGACACACATAAGCAGTCCCAAAATAGCTCGTTCCCAACCTATGACTGCAAAATGGGATTTCAGAAGTTTGTGAACCCTGACCCACCCACGCTTGGGGTGCAAATAGCTTTAATTACAGGTCTTCCCAAGATGCCACCCAGTTCCCCAGCTGGAATAGTGCACGTGGCGCGGCGGCCCATGACTCTCTGAATATGCTGCCACACTTTAAATTTTTACACACGGCGCGGGGAAACATGCTGCATTACGTTGTCACCCCAAAGCGATCTCCCCCCAACAAGGCATTTCCCCAGCAGCTCATTGTAGCCACTAGCAAATACACTGACCCCGTTGTAGTGTATAAATACACCGACCGCACTGGCAAAACGGGCCCTACCGAACATTCCACATGGGCCCTTCGTTAAGAGCGAACCTTACCCCACCCCCCGACGAATGTTTTTTTTTTTTTTTTATTTTTTTTTTTTTAAATCCCCCTGCGGTGACCAATGTACAGCTCGCACCGCGGCCACAAAGTTCGACAATGTAGGCCATGGGCTGGAAATCACTTTAAACCCACGCTGCCGACCACCCAACCAGCCTTGCGCCGCAACCCATTCTCCCCGTTCCCCTTGCCCAATCCATGATCACAACCACAAGGCACGGATGCCACCTCACCAAACATCCTTACCCCCGCGGTGACACAAAGCACATGGCATGGGGGACGTAAGAGGAATTGAACGCCTTCCTAACACACAAAGCAGGAACGCAAACCTGGCCGCAAACGGAGATGAACGCCTTCCTAGCACACGAAGCATGAACGGAAACCTTCCTGTAATCTCTAATCAAGCAACCATTTACAACTTTTCCTATCAACCCCTTCTCCCAGGGCGATCCAAATGTACCACCTACCCCCCTTGTGGCAAACGCATCCCACCTGTGTATGCATACCCGTCCAGCCTTTCCGCACACCCTCCCCTCATGCTCCATGCCACTAGCCCTAGCTCCGGGAACACCCATCGATATGCCGACGGCCATAAGCCCATGCGGCACAGAGCAAAATTATCTTGATGAGGCAAAATCTTTCCTCCACAATTACTGTTTGCCGAATTTCGGCATGTTACGACCAAGGCACTGCGCGCCCCGCAGCCCCATGTTCCCCCCAAAAGGTCATGCCTGGGAAACAACAAGCATAAGCCTTCCGCAGATCGCTCCTCCCAACGCTAGGCAGCAACAGCAGAGATTACAACCGCCTCCGCCCAGACGAGGTCCCGGCTTCCAGAAAGCCCACCAATGGCATTCCAGAAATTGAAAACGGGACCATCCAGCCCTTTAAAATACATTTTGCCAACGTTTGGGGGCCATACTTCCCCGCATGTCACGTCTCTGCCTCCCCATACACTTCCCTACGGGCACCTTTCCCTCTTGCGGCCGCGACATGCGATTACAAGCTGATCCCCCTTCTTTCCAGGGCCCCTCTGCTGGGTTTAACTTCCCACATACTGAGCCCCCCTTTGTAATTAATACCTGATAGCTCGTGCCTAAAGGAGGCGATCAGGGTTGGCTTATCTGCTCCCCAACTTCTGCTGTCTGCATCAAACGTATAACAATGTCTACATTTCATGGGTGTAAACGGTATTTGAAATATTAGCTTTGTTCAACGGATTGGATCTAGTTCTTTTGCGAATAAACGTAAACAATTTGCGCATTGAAACCCACGGACACCATGCCCCCACTCCCGCCTATACTCACCCGCCTGCATAGCTACATGCCCAAATGCCGTTTCCCAACTGCCGCCGTATGAGGCTTTAAATCGTGTCGACCCTGTGTATAGCGTGTCAACCCACCCTCATCCTTTAACTGGGCACGTGGAATCACTGAGGCAATCCCGTTAATTACACCCACGCACTTTAGAATTAAAACCGAGGCGCGTGCTCCCCGATCCTGTGCGCACCCGTCAAACCCACTATGGATCCGTGGCCCCTCCATACCCGTTCGCCTTCGCTCACCCGTACTTGCTTTGCTTCTTTACCGCCTGGAACCGGATCAGCTTGCACTGGAAAACCGAAGCTCCGATCTCCAACTTCCACTGGAACCAAAACAAGGCCACGACTGCGCCCAACACAGGACTGCAACAGGACAACAGCAACGTAGGAGGGAAGCCGGCAGAGAGAGACCCTGCGTCTTCAGACCGGGTGTATTTAAGCCCCAAATGGGCGTGCGGGTGATGACGTCACCCACCCCGCCACTCCCTCACCAGGGTGGAGTGATGCCTGGCGCACACCCCCCCTCACCCCCCCGACTCCTCGCGCCACCGTGCCTTGTGAGGCAGTCGTCACTAAGGGGGGGCCCCTGCCGAGGGGCCCTCCTTCGTAGGGCGCGGGAGCCCGTCGTTTCCCTAGCTAAATTACATGAGAGCTTAGACTCTCGCCTTGCTTTACAAGCGAACATGTTCCTTATTGGACCAGCGAAAGGATTGGATAGGAAAGCCCGGGGAGCAGGAACATTTACGTGATGTAGAGATACAAACTGGCAATTGCAGTGGAGAACTGGCCAATAGGGGCAATGAGGTGGTCTACCAGGGTGTACAAGCGAAATCCAAGGCTGATTTGTCTTCAAGGGGGGGGGGGAGTGAATGTGCGAGAGCGAGAGTTGATGACAAAGAGATGGGGAAGGTTGTTCCAGTCTCTCCCAAGGATACAATTCAGTTGGAATCAACCATTGTGGGAGTGACAAAATTGGTGGAAGCCAGCTGTAATACTGGAGAAATAGCGATGAATTCCGATGAGAAAGGTAGCACCTAGGAGATGTCCAGTAAAGCCAAAACGAAAAAAAATTATCTTGCGTCGCAATCCAAAATAAATAAAAACAAGCCAGCACCACTTATAAAAAATCGAGCAAGCATCCACCAATTTGTGAAAAAACTTACCATGCCCAAAGTCACAGCGTTAGTGGCTAGCAGTGCGGTAATTAACAAATATAACAAAATGACCAAGAGAAAAAACGAACAGAGCGCAATTGCAAAACAGATGCATGGTCAGATGGAGCAGATGGACAAATGAACCTATCCACCTTTAGACAATTTAATTAGTAGCATGGAAAAGGAGTCCCAAGATTTGGGAGTATCGAGATCTAATGAGAGTAGTAATGCTCTTATGGGACACCAAGGGGGATGTGCGAGATGCCAAGAAGCCAGGGATTGTCGAGAGGTTTGGCAGCAGAGCGAGATTCCTGTCTAGAAGTTGAGGGGTCTAGTGCACCCAACCTCTCAATATATCTACAGGATCATTACAACAAGGAAAAAAACCTTCTATTGGATCCTCTGGGAACCCTGAGGCTAATGAAGGATTTGTAACAACACTGGAACAGAGGAGGGAGGAAATAGCTAGATCCCTCAAGCTTTTCATGACAGGAAGTCTGGCGAAGCTATCTGGAAGTGATGAAAGGTGCTTTCCGGAGGTTAAGGCAGAGCAAACAAATTCCATGCGTCTGAATAAATCAGAACTTCATAAATGCAAGGGAAAAGAAGAAATGGGACAGGGGCCAGAGGGTAGAACAGTGGCAGCTTCAAATGCAAGCAAATAAAAAATAAACAGCCACACACTATCTAATTGTACAATGTAGGAGCAGCCCATATGTGCAATATGAATTGAATAGGTCCAGTATACTTAACATACTGAATGAGATCCCAAGTCTGGAGGATATATGCTCCAGCAACATAGACTTAATAGAATTTGTAGATAACCGAAGTACCTCCATAGTGAAACTTTGGATGTCATGGGGGTTATAATGAATTTGATATGGAAAGCTTGCAAGGATCTCTTTAAATTGGGTTTCTTGGTAGGGAAGGAAGCTAATTCTAACCCCACCGGTCATCATCAATGGTCTGAATCAAATGAAATGGCTAAACGATATAGAGAAGACGTAACATCTCAACCTCATGCAAGTAAACCATCACTATCTTATCATCAAGAAGAGAATGTCAGCATGGCACTTAGTCGAGAACAATAGCTTCCAAAATGTTAAATTCACTTGCTTGCAAAATAATGTGAATGACACTATAAGGGGGCGACGCAGTGAGATGTAACAATTACCGATAAGAGAGAATTCCACAAAAATATATTCCCTAGCCTCTTGGAATACAAGGGGCCATAAACATCTCACCTTTGCCAATGCCAAAACTCTGAATGAATATGATATTTTTGCATTTCAAGAGATCTGGATGTTATCACCCCCCCCACCCCATAATTGAGGGACGTCATGTCTCGCTCATCCCTGCAAAACAACCGGTGAAAGGGAGACCAATGGCTGGCCTGCTGGTGGCAGTCAGAGCAGATGCGAACATAGAGATCTCTCTGTGGTCTTTCATAAACAGGTTTATTTCATTAGTTAGACTACACATGGTGGGCAGGGTGTTGGCATTAACGCATATTGGAACCATGAGGGGATATCAAATGAGGCATTTCTAGACGACTTTGAAGCTACATTAGAGTTAATAGATTTGGACTCAGCCATTTCACAGATAATGGAAGTAGGTGATCTAAATATTACATGTTTTAAATTACCAGGGAAGCAGATTCCCCAGGCCACTTCTAGGTGGATAAAAATAATGAAAGATAGGCAGTTACTTATGGTAAATGAAGCCATAAGAGGTGATATACCTCCCAGACCCACATGGCAGCGAGGCAAACAGACCACATTGCTAGATTACATATATACAAGCAAGAATGTATTTGAGAAAATAGAAACCTTTAAAGTACAGCCGCAAGGCAGTAGTGATCATAACTTGTTGAAACTGACATGGAAGGGATCAGAAAGCAGAAAGACATCTCACAATTCGAATATCAAAAATGTGAGACCCTCCAATGCAGGGAATCGTCTCAGGTGGACACCCCCCACCCCCAAGCCTTGGCAGAATTCGAAAACAGCTTGGAAGCGTCCACAAAAGTCTTTGGAAAAGAGCTAACTCTATCTAGTGGGATATATGTCTCCTTATTATCACAACATCAAAGTAAAAAGCATGGTCAAATTACTAAAAACATACTACATTTACATGCCTATGATGAAGAAGTGATAATCAAAAGGGCCCAATATAGAGCTGACCTATGCCATGATTTGAAACAAAAAAAATCTATGGTACATTTGAATCTGAAACAGATCAAGAATAAATATAAAAACTGGTTAAGAGCGAGAAGAGCTAAATTATACCAACAGGATTCAGAAAATATGCTACATGCACTCACATCTAAGAATTCAGCCACTATTTGGGGCTTACTAAATCAAACCAATGGAAAGCATCAACTGGGAATGCAAATCAATGCAGTGCCAGAGGAAGTATGGGTAGAATTCTATCGATCTCTGTATGCCAAGATGCACTTGCCCGCACTCAAAGAGGGAAAGGGTTTAATAGGGCAAATAGCCTTTGAGTTTGACAGACAGGACATTTTGTGTCACATCAGTAGATTGAGTGCATCGCAAGCTCCAGGGCCGGATGGCCTGTCGAACCAGATGATGAAAGAACATCCAGAGGCATGGGCCTCAATCTTGTATATACTATTTAGACAAGTGGTCCACACTGGAGTAATTCCATCATCTTGGCAAAAATCCATCGTAGTGCCTCTATACAAAAAGGGAGATAGTACCAGAAAATTATCGGCCAGTGACACTTCTGGATGTACCTGGAAAGTTATTTGCCAGAATCACCCTTAAGTATTTCACTACATGGATAAACAAGACTAATACAGTGGATCCATTCTAGACCGGCTTTGTTCTTGGCATGGGAACGAGTGTAAATCTTATGACGCTTTGTCCAATATTTTGAGGAGGAATGGGACAGTGGTGATGGGTCTGTAGTTGTTGGCGGAGATGGGGTCGAGAGTTGGCTTTTTTAAAAGAGGGCGGTCCCAAGCTTCCTTGAGGGAGGCGGGGACTTTCCCTGTGGTAAAGGAGGCATTAACAAAGGCTGTTAGGAAGGGAGCTAGCGCTTCCGTGCAGTCTTTGATAATGGAGGCTGGGCATGCATCACCTTTGCAGTTAGAGGGTTTGATGTTCCTCATTATGTTGATGATGTCTTTTTTCTGAATGGGTTTGAAGGAGAAGGGTATGGGGGGTCCTGGGTAGGTGGTGGGAAAGGTATATGCTTACTAGGTAGGGCTTGTTTGGTGGCTAGTATTTTGTTTTTGAGGAGGCTTAATTTGGTTTGCATGGCCGTTTGTATTTCATCACACCAGTCTTTGACTTTGGTGAAATTCTGGGGGGCGGGAGTGGGTGTCTGGAGCTCCCTGAAAATGGCGAAGATTTCTTTTGTGCTAGATTGGGCTTCCGAGATTCTGGATTCAAAAGATTTGGCCTTTGCTTGGGTGATTGCCTTTTTGTATTTGGTGGATAGGGCTTTAAAGATCATCTTATCTTTGTCAGAGTGGGACGTTTGCCACTGTGTGAGTGCAGCTTTTTTCTCGTTGCGGAGTGTGAGGAGTTCAGGGGTGAACCAAGAGTTGGAGTGTGTAGTGGGCTTGGATTTGCGAGGTTTGAGAGGGGCAATGGAGTTGATAGCTGCTTTGATGGCAGCATCATAGGTTGTTGCGAGTGTTTCTGGGTCTGAAGAAAAAGGTGGTCTGAAGGCTGGACCTTGGAGGAAGGGCAGTAGCCTTTCCTTAGTGAGCTGGCGGGAGCTTTTAGTTCCACTACTTCTTTTCGTACACTTCGACCACTGGACTAGATACAAAGCTCTTAGTCCCCTTCATAACAACAAGAGGTGCAGCAATGTCTCATCTTCCTTACCGCATACTGGGCATATAGCTGTAATATGCCCTGTCCAATTTCTGTCCAACGTTGATCCAACATTCAATGTAAAGTGCCTGTGCGTAGCTTGGTGGGATCAAATCAAGGTACTCTTCGAAACCTGGCAGTAGTTTATGTTAAATACTCCATGCCAGTACTTAGTAAACGCATCCATCAACCCTTCCTGGGAAAGGGATCTAATTTTCGTTTTAAGCACAGGCTTTTGACCTTCAGTCAGTGCCTGAGGATCGTTCCAAGCTGAAGTAATTTGTGGAAGAGCAGTTTTGGAAGAGCAGTTGCAGCAGGAAAGACAGCCCCGAGGCCTGCCTGCTGTTCGTTGAGAGGATTTACCTACGGTACGAACGCCACTAAAGACGCATGGATTTCAAAGCGAACATGAGTAATTGACACTTTAAACTAACAGTGGCTTTCTTTTACTGTAGGCGTTGGGTGTCCAGTCAATTGGTCGACTGCAAACTGGTCGACTGCAATTTGGTCGACACCATTTGGTCGAAAACCAAATGGTCGAAATCTTTTATATATGTGTTTTGTGGGTTTTAGTGTGGGGAACAAAAGAAAAAAAGGGGCTTGGTGGGGGGACCCCCCCCCCCAAAAAAACAAAAAAGGGGTAAAAAAAAAAAGAAATTCGACCATTTGGTTTTCGACCAAATTGATTCGACCAGTTGTCCAGTCGACCAATTGTTTTCGACCAAATGACCTATAACCTAGGCGTTGGTGTGGAAATTTTCCAAGTGCCTAGACTCTGCCTTGTTTCCCAGAATACTATTTGCCTGGAAGGCGTGCGCATTTGTGGAAGAGCGGTTTTGTAAGAGCAGTTAAAGAGGGTGAGCGGGGGGGTGAGCGGGGGTGTGGAAAGGATAACAACTTGAGCTCTGTTTGCCAAATTAGCCATAGCTCTCAACTCACACGCTTTTGGCGGCTGTCACCCGCCCTGTAAAGGGCTGACTCACCCGCCAAGCCTCCTGCACGCCCATTAATTCCAATGGGCGTCTCACCCGCCAAAAACAAAATCGGGTGATTTCACCCGCCTTTGCAACAGAAATGGTTGAGAGCTATGAATTAGCAACACACATGACTGTTGCTATTGTATATCACCCATCGCTCATCCGAATTTAGTATACATCACTATGCTCACACGTCTCATAAAAATGTCAGGGCTTTACTTTATACCCTGGTATCGGGGATGCCTCCCTCAAAAGATTTGTTCCAAATGTTTACATCAGGGGCTACAACTCTGCTAGGTGCAAGCCACTAAATGAACTTGACTCGCAGCCTAAATACACTACAACGCGATGGAAGGACGGTGGGTGCGGCGGCTGCGTCAGGTACACGGCGATCCTATCCGATTGAACCCATTGTACTTCATGGCAATCCGACTCCCGGAACAACTACTGCCACTTTAACTCAAGATTCCATTCTTGCAGCAGGTTTCCATCCGAGTGCAAGTGTTGCGGGAGATCCTGGGGAGAGTGAGCAGACACCGGAGGGGCATGATGGCATCAGGGACTCGGCTGGCGCTTTTCCAGTTGGGTGGGTGGGCAATGAAGTAAGTGAAATGGGCGAATCAATAGCTGGTCCTGTAAGCGGGAATTCTTATGATTCGATACCGCAGGAGTGCTGAGAGCGAAACACTAATGCAAATGAGAGTGATGCGAAGGAAAAAGCAGAGGCTGCCAATGTTTCGATTTCTCACCATGAATGATCACAATCACCGGCAATGTTTTCTATCTCAGGGCAAAACTCCCCAAGTCTTTCCCTCTCTTTTACTGCCCCGACCCCGCAAAGGGGAAATCTTCCTTCCCGAGAACCTACAGTCCAGTCAGCAGCTGAATGCATAAGCACAGAAAACACTCTGCAGGCAATGAATACCGCACTCTTAGCGCCGACACCCTCAGTGGGGTGGCACGGTGGCCGCCCATGCTGCTCCCAATAACCCCCCCACCCCCCAGCTCTCATTCCACATTCCGACTTTCACTCCTTCCCAACTACCCTCCTCCCAAAGCAACCCAACCCCCATCCACCCAAAGGATAGGCAGAGACCAGTAGGATGAGTGGGAGAAAAATTGCCACAGCAAACTTTATTACACATAAAGTCAGGAGTTAGCTTACAGGTGTTCCGTTCACGCTCAGGATTTTCTACTCTGAGAGCAAGCAACTTTCCTCCCCCGCCCCCTCGGGTCCTTGGGGGACCCGACGCGGGCGCCCAGTCCCTTCCTCAGCAGTCCCTCTCTACCCTTTGGCCATTTCTTTATTTTGCAATTTTTCTTTTTTCATTTCTTTCCCCAACGCTATTTAAGTGCAATTTTTATTTCGTGCTTTACTTTCTTTCCATTCTTCATTTCCGCTTAGGCTCCTTCTAAAGGATGCGTTCCGATCTTCTTTTCCCCTTCTTGCTCCCTTTCCCCTGGATTCTCTCTTCCCGTTTCCCCGGGTTGGCTTATTGATCATAGTTAACTTTCTCTCCCCAAACAGGTCTTCCTCCAGCCCATCCTGCCAGGGAGCCCCTCTCCCCCTTTCACCCAAGACCCCGATCAGCCCGAGCTCTCCCCGCCGCCTTAGTTGTCCCATCCCCTCCGGCCCCCATCGCGCCCTCCTGTTCTAGAGAGCCCCATCCATCAAGCGCATACCTATCCCCCAGAGCCCCAGCATCCTTCTTATCCCCCTCCTCTTCCCCCACCTTTCGCTAAGGGGGGTCCACCCCAACTAACCCCCTGCTCCTCCTGGCCCCTAGCCCCCGCACTCCAAGGCCCTCCCCCCACGTTTCTTTTTGATCTCCTTAAGCTGCCAATCCCAAAAGGGCCCCCTTCTCTTGAGCCCCCCCCCTATCTCCCAGGGGCCCCCCCTTCCCCTCAGTTACCAACGTACTTGCCGGAGCCCCGTTTACAGTCCAAACTTTCAATTCACCCCCCCCTTGCTGACTTCATTGATGCTTTGCAATTTTCAGTTTCCAACGATGCACTTCCCATTTCCCCCACCCACTTTTGGAGTTGGAAAGGTCTCCCAAGCCCCCTAACCCTCCCCATTAACGTGGGCCTCCCCCGAGTCTAATACTCCTGGGCGCCGTTCTTAATAAACTGATGGCTGTGCAGTTCCCCTTGTGGTCTCCGCCAGTACTTTCTAATGGGAACACCAGGTAACATCCGCTGGGCTTGTCTGCCAAAGACCAGTCGCTGAGACCGGTGTCACCGCCATGACTCACAGCGGGCCACCGGCCGTAGTGAGTTCCCCCTCATGCACCTGGTCGCCTTAGCTCAGGAATCCCCGGTTAAACTATCAATGCGCCTTTCACCCCTTTCACTCCGTCCGCAAAAGGCACGCAGGCCCTCCGGCTGACAACCGGTGGCGTGATGACTTGTGTCGCAGCCTTCCCCGCTGGTGCTCCTCCTGACTGTTTGCAGCTTACATGTGCAGGAGGGCCAACTGACCTGGCAGCGGCGTGCCGAAAGAGGTCTTCCCTTGACCGTTCCGTTCCATAAATGGAGACCCCCCTCCCAGATTTAGGTGGGGGGGGGGCGTTTCGGGCCCCTAAAGGCTTCCTTTATTTGCAAAAAACCCAAATCGACACTCACCCCTGCCCTCCCCACCGCTGTTCAATTGCAGCCCATCCCCTGCAGAGCATCCTTTAGGTTGTACACCATCGCCCTTACCCCCACTTCGGATAAGTGAACTTTTTCCTCCCCGAAGCAACCCGCAGTTTTCAAACTAATCCAGGCATGCTTGATCCACCCAAAGCCCTTGCTGATTAGGAATTTCCCCAGTTTGGCGAACCACGCCAACTACGATAAGTAATGCACTTTTGTAAAATCTCTTATTTATTTTTTGACCATTATTATTGTCTACATTACCATCTAGTACTGATTGCTGATAGAACTGAGTTCCGGCTGAGCCCTTGTGCCCCTTAAAAGGGAATTGTCCAGTAGGCCCCATACCTTCGATTGTTCGTGCCTTGGCCTCCCTTGCGTCTGCCCCTTCTATTGTCAGTCCGGTTTGACCCCCGTTCTCCTAGCCACTAAACCCCCACCTGCTTGTGCTCCCCTCTCAAGCCGTGGTCACACTCCATGCTTTTCCTAAACCTTAGGTCATTCCTCAGCCAAAACGTGCCCCCCCACTTTCTGTGTTCCTCCACCACGCATTCTCTGTAGTGTTGAAGGGCTGGCCCCTGGTCATGGTCCTTCTCCGTTATTATCTGCTCCATGACTCTGAATGCTGCCAACCAGTTCTGCGGGTTTTCATCAGGCCTCACCCTTTTTCCGGCCTGCACTCTGCTCCCACATGACTGCAGGGTGTCCTGCCCTCGGAACACGTCCTCCGGTAGCCCGCCGCCCCCTGGCGTTGGTGCCCCAAACCGTTCGCTCGACCTTGCGTGTCCACGCTCCTCGTTATTGTTGGCTGTAGGACTCGCCTGGTTAACCTTGTTCCCTGTAGGAGATGACGAGCCCGAGTAGGAGGAGGCGGCTGCAGCCCGGGAGCTGGTTGCTTCGCCGTCCGGCTGTGGGCCCCCCATCCTGGCCACCGCAGTTTCCCATCCTTCGGTCTTGGCCAGCACTGCAAATCTTGCCCAGGCCTCTGCGTTCATTATCTCAAGTGGATGCGGCAAGCGAACGATCTCGACCCTTGCTTCCACTGCTGCCTGCTCGTCTCCCATCTTCTCCCGGTCCATCCTTAGAAGATGAAGCCTGGCGACCCTGTCTTCCTAACCCAAAATAGGGGGCTCGCCGCTGCTGCCACCTGGTGCGCAAAATACCCCGGCTCCTCTCCCTGTGTGGTACGTGAGCTGTCAGGTGGACCCTGAAGGATGAAAGAAACACGGTGAGCGAGTCGACAAACTGTTGTTCCCCCCCTCCCCAAAACACCATACTCCAGGGCTATGTATTGTCCTTTCAGTGTGCTGAAAGACCTGCCAATTCCTCCATCCCCCCTCCCGTGTACCCTCAACAATCGCCCACTCCCCCTTCCTAGCAACCCCCCTGTAAATGTGCGCGTACTCTGCCCCTCCTAGCGACCCTCTCCCTTTGCCCCCTTCCCTCGCCCGCCCGAGCACCCTTCTCCTACCAGAGAGAGAGGGGGATCAGGCTTGCGCGCCCTACCTTCACCATAGTCTAACCCGCGCCATTGTCCATCCCATATCTAAGCCTGTGGCGGAGATTGCACCCGTGCCGCTCCATCGCTTCCCCTTCCGGAGGGGGCGTGTTTGCCCATGCACCCTGCCCAAAATGCTCTGTCTAATCATAGCTAATCATGCGCGACCTTAGCTTGAATTCCCAAAATGGATGTGGCGTCGCCAGTGTAACCATGCTGCCCGGCAACCAACTGTGTCCACCAGAGGGCCCTGCATGCTACCCAGAGCATCACCCCAAACGGTAACGACAGCAAGCATTTCGCACCTAGCACGGTCTGGTCACTAGCACTGCCCCATCCCGTGATTGCAACGCATCCCCCGCTGCCCTGCCTTGTAAGCAAGAAATTAGCCCCCTTCAGACCTCCACCCATGCACCCTTCGTTGCGCGCGAACGATCCTCCCTTTAATCTGAAACCCAACAAGCAGTCGTTAAGCCCGACCACAAACGCCCACTCAGAGCCAAACCGTCAGTCAAGCGACTGCCTCCTAGTAACCACCAACCTGGCCACAATTCTATACTAATAACGTTGTACCCCCCCCAGCCGTAACCTGACCCCCTAAACCTGAATGTGTTCAAAATGACTCGTGGTTTTCACTTGTTTTGCTGGGACTATGTTATTATGACTTGAATTATCGGGTGGCCAGTGGGCTTTATGTGCTCATTCTGATCCTGTCATGGATATCTTTATGCCACATGTAAACGTGTGTTCGGATATGTTTGGCCAAAGCAGCAAGTCACTTTCATTTGGCTTTCTCGGGGTGATTTCAGCGCCAGCTGAAGAAGATTGGGTCGGAGGTGGCTCTTCTACCTCGCCGTTTTAGCGCAGGTCCATGCATTCTGCATGCTTGCAAAGGGTGGAGCGCGCGCATACCTTGCATTCTTTTGCGCGCCAATGGGAGTTCAGCATGTGCGTGGGCCCTGCTGTACTTGGCAAACTGCCTTGCCCCCGCGCAGTGACGACACCGAAAGCTGAAACCGCTGGCAATTTTCGTCCGAAAAAACCCGGCCATCCCACATATTCATATAACAGTATTTGCCCCTACCTAACCCTCCTCCGCCGCCCCCCCCTTGCCCGTTAAATCCCGTCCCGACAACGTCCACTCGGAGTGAGCGACGCCAGGCTCCTGACTCCGCCCCCTCGACCCCACACCTTTCTTGCAAAACGCCTTCCCTGCCTGAATTACCGTACGGAAACGCAGCACTGAGCCATGCAGCGCAGCCTGTGCCATACAACTTTTCTTCGTCGCACATTCCTTGCTTGGCCCCTCCGCTGTGTTTCTGGTTCCGTGAGCGCTCCCCGCTTACCGGGCCCCCTATCCCTACATCAATGTTTAACATGCATCCCTGCGTCGTCCTAGGGAAAACAATGCGAGTCCGCGCCTTGACGGCAGCGCTGTAGCCGGCACCCAGATTTGCGACTACCCCAAGGGCAAGACCCGAAATGCTGACACACATAAGCAGTCCCAAAATAGCTCGTTCCCAACCTATGACTGCAAAATGGGATTTCAGAAGTTTGTGAACCCTGACCCACCCACGCTTGGGGTGCAAATAGCTTTAATTACAGGTCTTCCCAAGATGCCACCCAGTTCCCCAGCTGGAATAGTGCACGTGGCGCGGCGGCCCATGACTCTCTGAATATGCTGCCACACTTTAAATTTTTACACACGGCGCGGGGAAACATGCTGCATTACGTTGTCACCCCAAAGCGATCTCCCCCCAACAAGGCATTTCCCCAGCAGCTCATTGTAGCCACTAGCAAATACACTGACCCCGTTGTAGTGTATAAATACACCGACCGCACTGGCAAAACGGGCCCTACCGAACATTCCACATGGGCCCTTCGTTAAGAGCGAACCTTACCCCACCCCCCGACGAATGTTTTTTTTTTTTTTTTTTTTTTTTTTTTTTAAATCCCCCTGCGGTGACCAATGTACAGCTCGCACCGCGGCCACAAAGTTCGACAATGTAGGCCATGGGCTGGAAATCACTTTAAACCCACGCTGCCGACCACCCAACCAGCCTTGCGCCGCAACCCATTCTCCCCGTTCCCCTTGCCCAATCCATGATCACAACCACAAGGCACGGATGCCACCTCACCAAACATCCTTACCCCCGCGGTGACACAAAGCACATGGCATGGGGGACGTAAGAGGAATTGAACGCCTTCCTAACACACAAAGCAGGAACGCAAACCTGGCCGCAAACGGAGATGAACGCCTTCCTAGCACACGAAGCATGAACGGAAACCTTCCTGTAATCTCTAATCAAGCAACCATTTACAACTTTTCCTATCAACCCCTTCTCCCAGGGCGATCCAAATGTACCACCTACCCCCCTTGTGGCAAACGCATCCCACCTGTGTATGCATACCCGTCCAGCCTTTCCGCACACCCTCCCCTCATGCTCCATGCCACTAGCCCTAGCTCCGGGAACACCCATCGATATGCCGACGGCCATAAGCCCATGCGGCACAGAGCAAAATTATCTTGATGAGGCAAAATCTTTCCTCCACAATTACTGTTTGCCGAATTTCGGCATGTTACGACCAAGGCACTGCGCGCCCCGCAGCCCCATGTTCCCCCCAAAAGGTCATGCCTGGGAAACAACAAGCATAAGCCTTCCGCAGATCGCTCCTCCCAACGCTAGGCAGCAACAGCAGAGATTACAACCGCCTCCGCCCAGACGAGGTCCCGGCTTCCAGAAAGCCCACCAATGGCATTCCAGAAATTGAAAACGGGACCATCCAGCCCTTTAAAATACATTTTGCCAACGTTTGGGGGCCATACTTCCCCGCATGTCACGTCTCTGCCTCCCCATACACTTCCCTACGGGCACCTTTCCCTCTTGCGGCCGCGACATGCGATTACAAGCTGATCCCCCTTCTTTCCAGGGCCCCTCTGCTGGGTTTAACTTCCCACATACTGAGCCCCCCTTTGTAATTAATACCTGATAGCTCGTGCCTAAAGGAGGCGATCAGGGTTGGCTTATCTGCTCCCCAACTTCTGCTGTCTGCATCAAACGTATAACAATGTCTACATTTCATGGGTGTAAACGGTATTTGAAATATTAGCTTTGTTCAACGGATTGGATCTAGTTCTTTTGCGAATAAACGTAAACAATTTGCGCATTGAAACCCACGGACACCATGCCCCCACTCCCGCCTATACTCACCCGCCTGCATAGCTACATGCCCAAATGCCGTTTCCCAACTGCCGCCGTATGAGGCTTTAAATCGTGTCGACCCTGTGTATAGCGTGTCAACCCACCCTCATCCTTTAACTGGGCACGTGGAATCACTGAGGCAATCCCGTTAATTACACCCACGCACTTTAGAATTAAAACCGAGGCGCGTGCTCCCCGATCCTGTGCGCACCCGTCAAACCCACTATGGATCCGTGGCCCCTCCATACCCGTTCGCCTTCGCTCACCCGTACTTGCTTTGCTTCTTTACCGCCTGGAACCGGATCAGCTTGCACTGGAAAACCGAAGCTCCGATCTCCAACTTCCACTGGAACCAAAACAAGGCCACGACTGCGCCCAACACAGGACTGCAACAGGACAACAGCAACGTAGGAGGGAAGCCGGCAGAGAGAGACCCTGCGTCTTCAGACCGGGTGTATTTAAGCCCCAAATGGGCGTGCGGGTGATGACGTCACCCACCCCGCCACTCCCTCACCAGGGTGGAGTGATGCCTGGCGCACACCCCCCCTCACCCCCCCGACTCCTCGCGCCACCGTGCCTTGTGAGGCAGTCGTCACTAAGGGGGGGCCCCTGCCGAGGGGCCCTCCTTCGTAGGGCGCGGGAGCCCGTCGTTTCCCTAGCTAAATTACATGAGAGCTTAGACTCTCGCCTTGCTTTACAAGCGAACATGTTCCTTATTGGACCAGCGAAAGGATTGGATAGGAAAGCCCGGGGAGCAGGAACATTTACGTGATGTAGAGATACAAACTGGCAATTGCAGTGGAGAACTGGCCAATAGGGGCAATGAGGTGGTCTACCAGGGTGTACAAGCGAAATCCAAGGCTGATTTGTCTTCAAGGGGGGGGGGGGAGTGAATGTGCGAGAGCGAGAGTTGATGACAAAGAGATGGGGAAGGTTGTTCCAGTCTCTCCCAAGGATACAATTCAGTTGGAATCAACCATTGTGGGAGTGACAAAATTGGTGGAAGCCAGCTGTAATACTGGAGAAATAGCGATGAATTCCGATGAGAAAGGTAGCACCTAGGAGATGTCCAGTAAAGCCAAAACGAAAAAAAATTATCTTGCGTCGCAATCCAAAATAAATAAAAACAAGCCAGCACCACTTATAAAAAATCGAGCAAGCATCCACCAATTTGTGAAAAAACTTACCATGCCCAAAGTCACAGCGTTAGTGGCTAGCAGTGCGGTAATTAACAAATATAACAAAATGACCAAGAGAAAAAACGAACAGAGCGCAATTGCAAAACAGATGCATGGTCAGATGGAGCAGATGAACAAATTAACCTATCCACCTTTAGACAATTTAATTAGTAGCATGGAAAATGAGTCCCAAGATTTGGGAGTATCGAGATCTAATGAGAGTAGTAATGCTCTTATGGGACACCAAGGGAGGTGTGCGAGATGCCAAGAAGCCAGGGATTGTCGAGAGGTTTGGCAGCAGAGCGAGATTCCTGTCTAGAAGTTGAGGGGTCTAGTGCACCCAACCTCTCAATATATCTACAGGATCATTACAACAAGGAAAAAAACCTTCTATTGGATCCTCTGGGAACCCTGAGGCTAATGAAGGATTTGTAACACTGGAACAGAGGAGGGAGGAAATAGCTAGATCCCTCAAGCTTTTCAAGACAGGAAGTCTGGCGAAGCTATCTGGAAGTGATGAAAGGTGCTTTCCGGAGGTTAAGGCAGAGCAAACAAATTGCATGCGTCTGAATAAATCAGAACTTCATAAATGCAAGGGAAAAGAAGAAATGGGACAGGGGCCAGAGGGTAGAACAGTGGCAGCTTCAAATGCAAGCAAATAAAAAAAAACAGCCACACACTATCTAATTGTACAATGTAGAAGCAGCCCATATGTGCAATATGAATTGAATAGGTCCAGTAAACTTAACATACTGAATGAGATCCCAAGTCTGGAGGATATATGCTCCAGCAACATAGACTTAATAGAATTTGTAGATAACCGAAGTACCTCCATAGTGAAACTTTGGATGTCATGGGGGTTATAATGAATTTGATATGGAAAGCTTGCAAGGATCTCTTTAAATTGGGTTTCTTGGTAGGGAAGGAAGCTAATTCTAACCCCACCTGTCATCATCAATGGTCTGAATCAAATGAAATGGCTAAACGATATAGAGAAGACGTAGCATCTCAACCTCATGCAAGTAAACCATCACTATCTTATCATCAAGAAGAGAATGTCAGCATGGCACTTAGTCGAGAACAATAGCTTCCAAAATGTTAAATTCACTTGCTTGCAAAATAATGTGAATGACACTATAAGGGGGCGACGCAGTGAGATGTAACAATTACCGATAAGAGAGAATTCCACAAAAATATATTCCCTAGCCTCTTGGAATACAAGGGGCCATAAACATCTCACCTTTGCCAATGCCAAAACTCTGAATGAATATGATATTTTTGCATTTCAAGAGATCTGGATGTTATCACCCCCCCACCCCATAATTGAGGGACATCATGTCTCGCTCATCCCTGCAAAACAACTGGTGAAAGGGAGAGCAATGGCTGGCCTGCTGGTGGCAGTCAGAGCAGATGCGAACATAGAGATCTCTCTGTGGTCTTTCATAAACAAGTTTATTTCATTAGTTAGACTACACATGGTGGGCAGGGTGTTGGCATTAACGCATATTGGAACCATGAGGGGATATCAAATGAGGCATTTCTAGACGACTTTGAAGCTACATTAGAGTTAATAGATTTGGACTGAGCCATTTCACAGATAATGGAAGTAGGTGATCTAAATATTACATGTTTTGAATTACCAGGGAAGCAGATTCCCCAGGCCACTTCTAGGTGGATAAAAATGATGAAAGATAGGCAGTTACTTATGGTAAATGAAGCCATAAGAGGTGATATACCTCCCAGACCCACATGGCAGCGAGGCAAACAGACCACATTGCTAGATTACATATATACAAGCAAGAATGTATTTGAGAAAATAGAAACCTTTAAAGTACAGCCGCAAGGCAGTAGTGATCATAACTTGTTGAAACTGACGTGGAAGGGATCAGAAAGCAGAAAGACATCTCACAATTCGAATATCAAAAATGTGAGACCCTCCAATGCAGGGAATCGTCTCAGGTGGACACCTCCCCCCCCCCCCAAGCCTTGGCAGAATTCGAAAACAGCTTGGAAGCGTCCACAAAAGTCTTTGGAAAAGAGATAACTCTATCTAGTGGGATATATGTCTCCTTATTATCACAACATCAAAGTAAAAAGCATGGTCAAATTACTAAAAACATACTACATTTACATGCCTATGATGAAGAAGTGATAATCAAAAGGGCCCAATATAGAGCTGACCTATGCCATGATTTGAAACAAAAAAAAATCTATGGTACATTTGAATCTGAAACAGATCAAGAATAAATATAAAAACTGGTTAAGAGCGAGAAGAGCTAAATTATACCAACAGGATTCAGAAAATATGCTACATTCACTCACATCTAAGAATTCAGCCACTATTTGGGGCTTACTAAATCAAACCAATAGAAAGCATCAACTGGGAATGCAAATCAATGCAGTGCCAGAGGAAGTATGGGTAGAATTCTATCGATCTCTGTATGCCAAGATGCACTTGCCCGCACTCAGAGGGAAAGGGTTTAATAGGGCAAATAGCCTTTGAGTTTGACAGACAGGACATTTTGTGTCACATCAGTAGATTGAGTGCATCGCAAGCACCAGGGCCGGATGGCCTGTCGAACCAGATGATGAAAGAACATCCAGAGGCATGGGCCTCAATCTTGTATATACTATTTAGACAAGTGGTCCACACTGGAGTAATTCCATCATCTTGGCAAAAATCCATCGTAGTGCCTCTATACAAAAAGGGAGATAGTACCAGAAAATTATCGGCCAGTGACACTTCTGGATGTACCTGGAAAGTTATTTGCCAGAATCACCCTTAAGTATTTCACTACATGGATAAACAAGACTAATACAGTGGATCCATTGTAGACCGGCTTTGTTCTTGGCATGGGAACGAGCGTAAATCTTATGATGCTCCATGCAATTAAACTACAAGAAAAAGAACAAAAACAGGCGCTCTATACGGCATACATTGACTTTAAAGCCGCTTTTGATTCCGTCTCAAGGGAGCTACTTTGGGCGAAACTACAGAGAGCACAATGCCCATTTTTCCTATATTACTGGATCAAGCGATTGCATTCTGATACGTCCATACACATTTGGCCATCTTTAGACGGGAAACAATCAGATTCCATACAGACATATCAAGGAGTAAAGCAAGGATGCACACTTGCCTCTGCGATATTCAATTTCTTTGTGTCCGATAAGAGGTTCTCATTTATGAGCACTTTTTCAGACACACCAAGATTAAATGGGCAGAGCATCCCCTGGTTGTTTTATGCTGATGACTTAGTTTTATTGGCAAAAAATCCCAGAGTGATTGCAGAAGCTATTAGATCAACTCCAAGTGTATGTGGAGTGCAATTTCATGACAATTAATCAAGAAAAATGCAAGATATTAATAAATCATACCACACAAAGCAAAAAGAATCAATGGTGCAAATGGATCCTCCAAAATAGTCAATTAGAAATAGTAAATGAATATAAGTATTTAGGGTTGAATTCAAATAACCATGTAGGAGATGAACCCTATGATGAGGATATCAAAAGAAAACTCAGGACCTCAATAAGCCAATGTAGAATAATAATGGCCAAATATGGTATATTTTCAGTATTGCCAGCTTTGAATTATTACAAGCAAAAGGTAGTACCTACGTTATTATATGGGGCCGAAACACGTGCTTGACGAAATGATGCTTTTTGGGCCAGACTTGAAGGTTTCAACAGGCGGAAGTTTTTGCAACTACCCCACAGTCAACCAATGTCCAGTGTAAGACATGAAATTGGCCGAATAGCTCTAAGCACTTATTACAAATGGAAGACGATATCATTCTACCGGAAATGCATAGTGACAGTAAGCAGTGATACAATTTTAAACATCATTGCTAAGTACATCATGACAACATCACACAAAAAAAATGAAGTGCTGGCTATCGTAAGTCAAATAATACTTAAAAGATGCTGACATATCTGATGATGCATTAGTAAACAATAGAGCCAAGTGGTAGCTATATCAATGGGATTGGATCGGCAATAGAGAACTATGTCAGAAACTGCGAATGTTCCAAAGTCATAACCTACTATGCAAAAAAATGAATACGGTGGAATCCTACCTAATAAAATTCCCTAGCTATAGAGCACGAAACCAATTAGTGAGATTCCGAATGAATATATGGTGGACAAAAGAAGTAATGATAAAATATAGTATTGTCGGGGTGATTATCCCGGGGTCGGCAGAGCCGTCCGCGGTCCTCTAGACTGGGAGGCCCCAACTCCTCCCGTGGTTCCCAAAAGGAGCATGAGACACACACAAGGAGCAAGGTGGTTCTGCTGTTTATTATAACAACGGCAGGGATGGGTCTCGGATCGTACGCATCTGTCCAGACTCTCACTCTTAGTGGGGCTCGCAGGCCCTTTTTACAGCAGTATGACGCGCTACCTGCGTCACCTGGGAGAGTTAGCAAAAAACCTATTGCCACTTCGGTTTGGTTCCCCGAGTGGTAGGGTTAGTATAGGATGCATATGGAGAAGGATATTAGTGGTTAAGGATGAGACAGGTGGTATACGTGGGCTGTCCCTACTATTAGATACTTGAAAATTGCTACACGGGGACCCCTGGTGATTGGCTAATATTACTGATGCCAGTGATTAGCCCCCCTATGTTCTGATTGGTCCTCCTGGGAGCCCCCAAGCCTGGGACCATCGTTGTGTGTTTGTGCAGACAACGTACAGCTCTGCTCATAGACTTGTGAGCGGGTTGTTCCCATCTCCGTAGGTGTCCATCTTACCGCTTTGCTGTTGCAACCTGTGTCCCAGACGTGGGACCCAGGCGACTTTCTGTCTCGTGGGTCTGACACCTTGTCAGATCGGCTTGGTCACGTGTGGAGAGACCGTAGCTGGAGCAGAATTCTGCACATTAGATTTGTATTTCGTTTCTGTGGGCTTGGCTTTTTTACAGGTGTAACCTTGGCGCCGGGCTGGTAGCATGCGAGTTGCAACATCGTGGCCTTGGCTGTGAGCTCTCGCTGGGGCTCGTTCTGCATGATCAGCACTTGTACTCTTGCTCCGAGAGGATTTTCATGGTGGGGCTCTTGCTTGCGGCCTACTCAGGCCTAGTTCATGGGTGGCGATACATAATCCATTGTATGGAGATCGCAGGTTGACATGGTGTCACAAGCAGTGTTATGTATACATGATGGTGTCGTCACAGGGCGAGTGGTGGGAGAAGCGTCAGCAAGCGTATACACGAGTTCAAGCGTCTTGCATTTCTACATTATGATAAAAAGGCCTATGTGAAAAATAACAACTATGCACGTCAGTGGGTGTGTCAGTCACCTACGTCATAGCACTGGATATGTTCTTCATGTAGGTTGGTGTGTGAGTGACCAGTGTGCATGGTGGCATGTGTGTTCTTGGCAGTTGGCTAGGTCGTTATGGCATCTCTAACGATGTGGATACTTGTGGCTGTTGTCTTAGTCGAGTTCATCCATACCGCAGGTGTCGGCTTGAGTCGGACAGGCTGGTGGGCATACCCTTATGTTCCTGAACCAGGGTATTTTGTCATCTGGTAGATAGACAAACTCATCCCGTGGGGGGTGCCTGGGCCGTAATCCTCTAGGCCATGGTCTTGATGAGATTGGGGGGAGCTTGTTTTCCCATTCTCCCACTTCAGTCCCCCCTCTGGTCGACTTGTCGACCATAAACATAACTTTTTCTTTATCTCCTCTTACTCTCCATACTTTAGGTATTCCAGCCAAGTGTCCATAGTGGTTGACATGATCTTCGAACGACCAGTACATATAAACACAGCTGCCTCCTGTTTTGCGGTAAACCCATCTTCCAACATAGCTCTTCGGGTTTCTTGGGTTCTCCAATTTTACAGATGGCGGATCCAAGTGGTTGATAATGATCTGTTTATGCAGTCTCTCTCTTTCCTTTATTATGACGTTGGTGTGCTGGTCGTCATCAGTTGGCATCAAGGGGTGCATGCCAACCATTACTATCATTTCGTCTGTAGTGCGTGCTTTTCTGGCCTTCCAGAACCTTATTACAACCAATACTGCTGCAGCTAATATTGGGCATCCAACTATAATCTTCAGTCCATCTGATAGCCATGAGGGCATCCATGACCATATAAATGAAAACCAGCTGGTGTCCTTCTTTACTCCTTTGCTTTCTTCCATCATTTTGGAGTGCATCTGTGCTAGTTGTGATACTGCTTCAGTAAGTGTCCCATTATCTGCGTCATTAGCAGGGCTAAATGTGCAGCATGATTGTCCTATTTTTGCACAAACTCCTCCTTCCATAGCCGTGAGAGGGTCCAGCACATATCTGTTTTGTAGTGCTACCATTCTTACTGCTCGTAGCTCTTCTTTTATGCCGTTGAATCCATTTACTGTCGAATTAATCGTCATTATCAGTTACCACCGGGTGATCTGAAGCCAGTTTGCGTTCGCATATGCTTGTAGTCCTGGGTGTATTATTGATGAGAAGAACATTGCAGCCCTGCTGAATAATCTGTGTTCTGGTGGGATGGAGGTGAGTGCTGTTTCCGATCTTCCCCACAGGTAGTTTCCTGTCAGGGGTTCTCCTTGTCTTTTCATTCTTGGTAGAATGTTATTGTTGTTATTTTTCTCTCCTTCTTGTGATTGTACAGACCTTTTCCTCCTCTTGTTCCCTTCGTCCATCTTGGGAAAATTGGCCATATTAACATGTTTTTGAGGCACTACCAGTGATGGTACGTTGATGTGTACCATGGTACATATTCCATGCCATAATGGAGGCAAGGTGTGGTATGCCTTATCCCCGCATGCCCAATAGTGGTCCATTACAACTGCCGTTCCAGTACCCCCCTCTGGTAGTTCCACTACGCTTCCACAGTTGGTGTTGTATCCTACATCCACATCTCCTTTGTGTTGGTAGCATAGTTTGGGTGCAGTCAGTGGTAGTATGCTTATTGGGTCTTCATCCTTCTCCATCCACGTCAGCATGGGCACATATTTATCCCACGTTGTCCAACATCTGTCGTTGTGCTCCTGTATGGTGGTAATATTTTCTCTTGTTATCATGTTGCTCCCAACCACTCCTATTTCCCATTCATTGTTCATGTATATTTTCCCAGTTATCTTTATCAGTGGTCTCTCCCAGCATCCTTGTAGACCAGGAACTTCAGTGGCGTACCAATCACACGGCAGGTATTTTAGCGTTACTTTCTTCGTTTCTCCTTTGTCTGGGCCATCCTTCATGTATCTGAATGCTTCAGCATGTAAGCTGCTTTTATGGTAGTTCAAGTATGTCTTGAGGAAATTATTTTCGTATGGGTATGTATCCCTTGTCTTCCACTGCATTCTCACCACCGTCCCTTGGAATCGTCCCCTCGTTTGGAATAGTGTTAGATATATTATACATTGCACTGTCTTTTCCTGTATTTCAGTGGCAACAAATGTTCTTGATGCGCTCATGGCGTATGGGATCAATGAGCACACATAGCAGTTGTCTTCAGTTGTCTGCTTACCAATATGGGTCATGTGCTAGTACCACATGTTGTTTGAGACGTGTGCTGAGTCTGTTATGTAATTATCGATGCCTTTATTGTCAGTGTATGTGCTGCGTTTAACTCTACCTCCCTTACCTTTAGTGTTGCTAGTACCACCTGATATCATACCTGTTGCAGCCGTGGGAGGGGGTAGGTTAGATTTGGAGACAGCCACAAAATTGATAGCATAGCTTTTCTGCCATACAGAGGCAGCCAATAGACCAGTGATGACCAACACTCCTATCAATTTTATTACAAGAGCTATTCTCACTGGCATTTTTGCTCTTACCTTGCTGCAGTCCAGCAGCTTATTCTTGCGACGTTAAAGGTGCCCGCCTGAAAATCCTGAACGTGCTCGTTATTATTGTTAATATTTGTTAGTTAAGCTCTCCCTATCAAGTAATCATTCAGTGCCCAGGCGAAGAGCTGCTCCCACGCTAATCTTAGTGACCAATCTCTTAGAGCCGGCAAGAGCTCGTGAAGATGGGGAAATGATTGTTCTATGGCCAAAACAAATGCGAGGCAATATACGCGTACCCTCCTTCTTTTCAGGTACTTTGGCCTTCTTATATGGTATGCAAATTGGTGTGATAGGGCCTCAGGGGTGTTATCATCTGCGGGCAGCATCTACTCCTGTGCACAGCACGCTGTTTGTTACTTCACTTTCTAAACAGTACAATGATATGCGGTACCTGCATGTGCGAGAGAAGGTAGAACAAAACATACAAGTGTTTTATATGTGTGTGTGCAACATCCAAATTCGTTGTAAAATGTCCTTCAATCGGTAGTGTCTTTTACGGGGCTGGGGCTCGGGGGACTGGGTTGGGCAGGAGTTTGTTTACTTTGTGATCTCGTGACCATCGGGTGGGCTATGGGCAAGTGTCCAAAGTCTATGGCAGTGTTTGTGGTTGAGGAGTGGTCAGGGGCAGTGACACAATTGTCCTCGGCGGCGGTTGTTGTAACCTGTCTCACTAGAAATTTAGCTGCTCTAAACGCATCCACATGTGAGCAGGGTCCGGCCTCGATCCACCTGGAGAATGGACATACCACTACAATCATGCACCTATGTCCTTGACATACATTGATCATTTCAACGTAGTCAAAATGGAAGTGTAGGAAGGCTCCTTCAGGCCGGGGTATAGTACCTTTTATCACTTGCAGCGTGTGACCGGCCGTAAACTGCTGGCATGTGAGGCAGTTGCTGATGAAATTAGTAACATGAGAATTTAACTCGGGGTAGAACCAATCCTACCTAATTCATGCTGCAATCACTTCCTTCCCTGTATGTGCTGGATGATGAAGCTGGGCCAGGGCGGTATTCAACAGTGCCAATGGCATGACCACCTTTCCAGTATTATTTTGACGCCACAGCACGTCTGTTGGGGACATCGTACATCCTCTCTTTACCCACAGTTCCTTTTCTGCCATTGGTGCGGCTGCCTGCAATTCCATTATCTGTGTTGAAGGGAGATGAGTGTACCCCTCCATCATCATCTGTCTTACCATTGACCTCCCCCTCCCTCTCTCTGATTCTGGGGGGTCCATAATTCACCAAAATATGCAGCATGCTTGGCATGTGCGTCTGCTGTTTTATTACCTTTCAAAATATAGTCATCTCCATTAGTGTGTGCTGGACACTTAACCAAAGCTATCTCTTGGGGGTCGTTAATTACTTCAATCAATTCTGCGAGCAAGAGGGCATGTTGTACTGGGGTGCCATCAGCTCTTCTAAACCTCCTTCTCTGCCATTTTATCAACCCGGAGTACACCGTTGATGTGACATATGCGCTGTCAGAGTATATAGTAACTCTTTTGTCAACACTTTCCTTTAGTGCCAAAATCAGTGCAACCAATTCCGCTGCCTGAGCCGAATAATGCTGCGGTAATTGCACGTATTTTACTGGGACATACATCAAATCTTCTGTCATTTTAACTACTGCTGCCCCAGATCTCCTCATCCCATCGCTCTGGTCAATGGTTGGAGAACCATCAATGTACAATATCTCACCCCCTTAAAGGGCATCCTCCTCCACCTTCCTTGTGCTGAAGTACATCTCAATAGTCTGAGTGCAATCGTGGGCATAATCACCTTCCTCAACAACTTCCGCTATGAATCTGGCTGGGTTTACGTTACTGCATCTGACAATTGTCAATTCGGGCCTGGATAAGATAATCTTGTAACCTGACGCCCTCTGTGTGGTCAGTGTGGACTTAGGTTTGTCCAAAATTGCAAACAGTGCATGCTCCACAAATAATGTGGTGGGGCACCCCATTGTTATCGATGATGATTTTTCCACCGCAAATGCAGCTTCGGCGAGGCCCTGTTCGCATGGGAAATGTCCTAACATGTGTCCCATGCTAGTTTTCTGAGTCAATACTACTTTAATTACTGCTGAGTCGCAATGTGAGAAAATGAAAAATTGATGTTCATAATTTGGAGTGGCTAGTACGGGAGCTGTGGATATGGCGTATTTCAACTCATCAAACGCCTCTTTAATTTCTCTTGTCCACCCCAATCTCTTGTCCTCTTTTTGTGCCTCTCTTAGTGCTTCGAGCAGGGGTCCTATGTATGAGCTGTAGTCGAAAACCCATGCTCTACAGTAGTTGCATAGGCCCGGGAACTGCTGCAGCTCCCTCACAGTTTGTGGTTGTGGTGAGTTGGTTATAGCTTGTGCTCTTTGTGGTGCAATGTTTCTTCCGTGCTGGGATATTAGTTGGCCAATGTATAGTACCGGTTCCTGACAGTACTGTAACTTTTCCTTGTCTACCTTGTACCCCTTTTCAGCCAACACTGTCAGCATTTTTACTGAGTCTTCCCTGCACCTCTCCTCAGTTGTGCTGCAAATTATTATATCATCAACATATTGCAGCACTGTGCTCTCCATTTCAATTTTTCCCAAATCCATCTGTAGTCCTCTGTTGAAAATTGAGGGTGACTCGCAGTACCCTTGTGGTAACCTTGTGTGTTTCCATTTTATATTCCTGTATGTGAAGCTTGTCAAATCTTGTGAATCTGGGTGCAGAGGTATTGAGAAAAAGGCATTTTTTAGGTCAATCGCGGTGAACCGTGATGCCTCTGCTGGTATTCCACATAGTATTGTGGCTGGGTTTGCTGCTATGGGGTATTCTGCCTCTACAATGTAATTCAAGGGCCTGAGGTCCTGGATGAAACGCCAAGACCCTCCTTTAGCCTTGCGCACTGTGTACACAGCCGTGTTATATGCTGACTCTGACGGTACCAATATGCCATTATTTATCAGGGCTGTTATTGTTTCGTATATGCCCTCATCTGCCTCTTTTGATAGTGGGTATTGCTTCACTCTAGGTAGTATTGCACCCTTTTTCAACTTTATTCTTACTCCCCAATGCTCTTTATGCAGCCCACGTCATAGGGACTGGTGGTCCACAGTGATGCTGGAACTTTAGCCATGTCTTCCTCGTAAAATGGTACTGGGGTAGATGCAGGTGACTCAAGTGCCATTGCCATTTTCAGTGCTACTTGCTTGTATGTCACTCTTAACCAGATGTCAACACTCATCATAAATACCATCTCTCCTTCTCCTTTGTTCTCTGAAAAGAGCTCTTCGTCAGACTCCTGCGTGAGCCTGCATCCCTCAGCCAGTGCTATTACTGCTATCCATGCTCTCCCTTCCCTGTCTTGGGCATGTACTGTGATGTAATCTGCAGTTGCTATAATGCTCTCGATGCTCACCGAAATCACCTTCCCCTCTGGTTCGCTAGCTGGTGTCTCAGGCCTGAATAAATATGCTGCTGGCCTCCTCCAAATCTTCCCTTCTATTCCTGGCATCCATGCAAATGCCATGTCTGTTCCATATTGGAACAGTTCTCCATCCACAGGCTCAGCTCGAGCTACTGTCTGGCCACAGTAAGCTTGCAGTATTTGTCGTGCAGTAAGCATGTTTATTCCTGGTGTGGAGCAAATTATGCCGTTCTCCATGAAGGAAATTGTCATATTTAATCTGCTCATTATGTCCCGTCCAAGTATGTTCACTGGCGACTCCTTTAAATACAGGAGTGGGACAGACATGTCATAATCTCCTATAGATAAGGAGATGTTATCAGTAAAGGGAACCAACCCTCTAGCCCCAGAGAATCCTTGAGTGTGCATGGCCTCGCCTGACATTTTAAGTTTACCCTCCCTTATGCAAGACCTTGTAGCCCCAGTGTCAACAAGGAAGGAACATTTTTTGTCACCTATCGCTCCTGAATGCGTGGTTCCTCCGCACTATTAGGTGTTATCAACAGGATGGGACACACCAAGGACATCTGAGGGCTGTCCTATTGTGGGTACAGTGACTGACCGCTTCCTGTGTAAGGGTTGTGTCCCCAAAACAGTCACCCACCCCAACTGTGTTTGTTGTAGCGGTGTATCAATGAGTGTCAATTTATGGTCCTGTATTTGAGTGAGCTGTTGTACTGGATGCACTTGGTGTTGTTGTGTTATTGCCACCTGCTGCTGTGGTGTGTATGTCTGCAACTGTTGTTGTGGTGCAGTGTAGTGGTGCATCTGTTGCTGTTGTGGTAATACTTGCTGCTGTGTGTTGCTCTGTTGTGTTCCCTGCTGTTGCTGGTAAACCTGCTGCTCCCTCATAGACCCTTGTGGTCCCTGTTCCCCCCAGGCTGGTGGGGTGAGTCTCATTCTACATGTGCGTGACATGTGTCCCAACATTCCACAAACCCAACATACAGGTGGTTCCCTGGCCTGCCATGGGAAACTCCCAGCATTGTCTTGGTAGCCTTGCTGCCCATTGGGGTAGAAACTTCGAAATCCTCCCCCTTGCTGTTGTGCATGTTGTCCATATCCTCTCCCTCTCATCATTCCGCCCCTTCCCCGGGGGTTGTTATAATATCCATTTCCCGGTGGCATATACCCTCCTCCTGTGGGAGCCGTGTATGGTGGGGGTGGTGGCATCTGTTGTGTTATAAGTTGTCGTGGTAATGGTACAATTTGTTGTTGCGTGGAATCTTGTGCAGCCACTACTTGCGTGGGGTTTGGTGCCATTATTGTCGGTGCAGTTATTAGTGCTCCTTCCATGGTATACTTAGTTTTTTCTGCACTAATTTTGCCTCTTCTGCTTTCCTATCTTCTTCCTTTTGTTTCATCTTTTCTTGCCACATCTTACAGTGGTGTATTATTGTTAGTTGTATTTCCGGCCAGGCCTTAGCTTCCATTGCCACCATCTTCTTCAGTTGTCTTTGTACTGCCTCTGGGAGCCTTTGTACTAGTATGTGGTAAGAAATGGCTGAAGTCTGTCTCATTGCTCCCTATTTTCCAAGCGCCACTTCTCCTGAATCTCCTGGATATAATCAACAGGATCTTCATTCTCACGCATCTTGCATGACATAATTGCTCCTATATCTGATGTGTCTGGGTACTGGACCCTCAGTGCCTGCCACAATGCATGCCTGCAGTTGGCAAATGGCGCCCCGTCAAGTGACGTGTTTGTTATTGTAACTCCGGGGAAGCCTGCCCTCTTCCAAATGTCATCTGCCGCGTCCCCTAATATTGATATTAATAGTCCCTTCACGTCTCCCACTGCTAGTTTCTGTCCCGCGGTGTGTTTTTCCATATCGTATATCCATTTCCCCGCTCCTCCGCTTAGCGACGGGAGCCTGCACTTTATATTCTCCTCATCAGCATGCTTCCAAGGGCCATATTGTGGTCTGGCCCCTCCCCTCTCCAATAGTGGCATTAAAATGTATCCCATCTGTCCCCCTCGTTGTCGCGGGGTGGAATCCGTGTACTACTCCTCTTCCTCTGTGTCAAGTAAATCTGCTGCCATATCTATATTACCGCTGCTTGTTGTATCTTCTCCTTCGTTTCTCCTCCCTCTCCTATTACTCTCTTTGCTCACTGCAGGTGTGAGTGGCCGTTCTTCCTGCCTGCGTCCTGGGAGGTCTCTGAGCCTGCCGATGTATGGTGTGTGTTCAGGCGCGGGTGTGGGTGGGCATGTTGGGCGTGATGATGTGGATGTAACTGCGCGTGTTGTTCTTCCTGCCATTTCTCTTACCTGCTCCTCACTTCTCTTCTTCCTTTTTCTTGCAAGCCCATGGTGATTCCCCGTTAGCGCGTGTGATGTACAATTTATCTAAGCTCTCCCTACCGCCGCTTCTTCCTTCTCTTCCCACGCCCTCGTCTTCTTCGCTGCAGAATTCATCCAGGAGCGACAACCCCCAATCTGTCCTTTTCCCTCTTATTGTCACTGTTTTTAAGTCTATTAAATCCATTCCTTTCTGTTTGCCTCTACTAGTTACTCCCCCTTGCGCTGATGTTGTAGCCACTTCCGCATCCAGACGCTCATATGTTCTTACCCCATACTCCATTTTCCTCTCTCTGCTCTCCTCTTCCTTCTTTTCCACTATTTCACCACATATTTCCTCTCTTCTTTTTCAATTCCTCCATCACCTCATTACTTACCTTTGCTAATATCCTTTCTTCCTCTCTCCTCCTCTCACATTTCTCCTTTTCCCTTTCTAATATGCTTTTTATTACTTTACCTTCTTCGTATTTCCTGGTGCTTTCAGAGAGCATTTTCTTCTTCCATAGTTCCATTTCCTTTTCCTTCGCTTCCTCCCTCTTCTTCATGTCCCGCTGTGCTGCTCGGGACACCCTCTCTGCTATTGCCTTCATCCTCTCCGCTTCCTTCTTCCTCTCTTGTGTACGCTCATTCATTCTTTCTAACTCATCCCTACTTTTCTTCCTCTCCTTCCTCGTGCCTCTTGCTCGAGCTGCTTAATCAGTGCTCATCCCTCAATTCAGCCAATCGATCCTCCAACATCTCCTCCTCTTCCTAAGACAGCTCTCCTTCACTTGTGTTACTCTCCTCACCCCCTATTCCAGTGTTACCTCTGTCGTCCTTATTCATTCTCCTCACCACATCTTTTTCATCTCCTGTTAATGTACCTCGCAGCTTTAAGAGCACCTGCGCTGCTATCCATTTGTCTTGTCCTATGTTCTAAATGTGCTCCTCGCCGTTTTTCCCTCCCTTTGTGCGCGCCTGGGTGCAACTTGGACCCACCGTGCTCGTCACCTCCTCTCCCCTCTGGTAGCTACCTGTAGCGGTATATGGTGAAGGGCTGTATGCGGGGTTTGAGTACCCCTCAGCTGCTGTCAGTTGTTGCCTTGCTGCTTCTCGTAACTCCGTCACTGGATATAACCCACCTTCCTCCTTCTTCACTACCTTCGCTAGGGGCATGTCTTCTGTCCCTTCCCTCTTTACTTCTACTTCATGTGCAGTACCAGGCCTTTCATCCCCCTTCCTGTCTCTTTCCGCGCACTGTGTGTTACTGGTCACCGTTTCCCCATTCCCTTCTTCGTCTTAATCTCCTTCCCCTCATTTGTTTCTTCGCTCCCCTTCTCTTCTGCCGTCCCTTCCATGGTGAACATTCCGGTTGGTCCTGGCCGGGATCCCTGGAACATCCTCCACAGCTTAAACACCTCCACGTGATGTGCCAACTTCTTCCCTTTGTACGTGTTGTGTATGTGTGTCAGCAGTGAGTGTTGGACGTACGGTTCAAAACTGCCGTTAGGCGGCCATGGTGTCGTCATTTTGTTGTCTGTTCCTTGTGTCCATTCTATGCTATATTTGATAAGTTTTTCCCTGTGGGGTGACAGCGTTTTGCAAATATGTTGGAGGGGGGTAGTTAGAGTGTTCCCCACCCTCCAGACCCTGACCCGTATGACATGGTTATACTGTTCCTTTAACTCCCCTCAGCACAACCGTTGTTACCTGGCCCCGTAGATTGGGAACTTCCGACTGTCCGCTAAAGGTAAAACAATCAAGTAGAGCAATTACAAGTTGACAGTCCTTTTCCTCGGTTTTCTTCCTTTGATACCGTTGGTATGGCCCTCTGCGGCACACAAAGCCCCCTGCGGCTGCGTGCTCAGTGTGACGTGCTTGTACAGCCGCCCCACCTTTTCCACTCCCCTCTTCCTTCCCACTTTACTCAGCGTGGCCGGCATTCTCTGTGCACGGTCACTTCCCCCTTTTCACCCTTCCCGTATTTGGGGTGGCCGGCGTTCTCTGTGCGCTGCCTCCCCACCTCTGTTGTGCCACCCTTTTCTTCTTATTCCCCTACCACCCCTCAAACAACGTGATGTGGTCAAGGTGTCCTATGAAGGCCCTACGGGTGACATCACCAACCCCTTTCAACTACTACCGGTATGATCTTTACACTTCAAGAGAGCGCGTAATAAGTTTTAACTTCTTGTCCCTGTTAACCCCACAGCTGTCCTCTTGTTACGCCCGGAACAAGGTAACCAACAATACACTCTTATAATCGGACTGCGCACGCTACGTCGCCTCGCGTGTGACACGCCCCTCACCAGGGGAGCTTAACCAGCCAATTATGTTCCGCACTCGGGAACAATCTAGCTACCTCCTGCGGGAAGACGTAATCTATCGAGTTTCAACTGCTCGATCAATAGGGATCCTCATCTACTCATTGATCAAAAAACGCCAATTCATAGGAAAGCCACACACACCCCCTCTACAGGTGCCCACGACCTGGACCAATCAATGTCTACGAGCAACCGCACGTGGTGCCTTCTGGCTCCACCCACCCTGCTTCTGTGACGTGGTAGAGGATGGCCCTCGTGCCTGTCCCGTTACCGCTCACTCGTCTATCAACACTTATCGATCAAATCCTCGCACACACTGTAATAACAACTCCCCCCTCCTTCACAATGTCACATTTCCCGTTGGGTGTGCCATACTCACCAAGTTCTCTTGATGCAGGGCCGCTCGACAGCGTGCACCCCTCCAAACGGCTCGCCACCTCCCCTCGTCTGGACCACTTCTGGACACTCGCCAACCGCGGGCAGGATACTTCTCAACCGGCTCCAGAGGGCCAATATCCGGATTGCGCTGTCTGGTCTTCTCGCAGTTCCGCGATGGTCCTGTAGTACTCAAAAGGGGGCAGCAGTAGAGGGGGCTGCGCTGCTGGGCCTCCTCACAACAAGAGGCCTTGGAAAGAAAAAAAAACTCAAAAGGGTAGACCTTAAAGAGATCTCAGCAGTGCCTCCAACTTGTCGGGGTGATTATCCCGGGGTCGGCAGAGCCGTCTGCGGACCTCCGGGCTGGGAGGCCCCAACTCCTCCCGTGGTTCCCAAAAGGAGTATGAGACACACACAAGGAGCAAGGTGGTTCTGCTGTTTATTATAACAACAGCAGGGATGGGTCTCGGATCGTACGCATCCGGCCAGACTCTCACTCTTAGTGGGGCTCGCAGGCCCTTTTTACAGCAGTATGACGTGCTACCATGCGTCACCTGGGAAAGTTAGCAAAAAACCTATTGCCACTCCGGATTGGTTCCCCGAGTGGTAGGGTTAGTATAGGATACATATGCAGAAGGATATTAGTGGTTAAGGATGAGTCAGGTGGTATACTTGGGCTGTCCCTACTATTAGATACTTGAAAATTGCTACACGGGGACCCCTGCTGATTGGCTAATATTACTGACGCCAGTGATGAGCCCCCCTATGTTCTGATTGGTCCTCCCGCGAGCCCCCAAGCCTGGGACCATCGTCGTTCCCAGCTCGCGGTGTACTTGTCATTAGCAACGATGTGCAACTATGTGTTTGTGCAGACAACGTACAGCTCTGCTCATAGACTTGTGAGCGGGTTGTTCCCATCGCCGTAGGTGTCCATCTTACCGCTTCGCTGTTGCAACCTGTGTCCCAGACGTGGGACCCAGGCGACTTTCTGTCTCGTGGGTCTGGCACCTTGTCAGATCGGCTTGGTCACGTGTGGAGAGACTGTAGCTGGAGCAGAATTCTGCACATTAGATTTGTATTTCGTTTCTGTGGGCTTGGCTTTTTTACAGGTGTAACCTTGGCGCCGGGCTGGTAGCATGCAAGTTGCAACATCGTGGCCTTGGCTGTGAGCTCTCGCTGGGGCTCATTCTGTATGATCAGCACTTGTACTCTTGCTCTGAGAGGATTTTCATGGTGGAGCTCTTGCTTGCGGCCTACTCGGGCCTAGTTCATGGGTGGCGATACATAATCCATTCTATGGAGATCGCGGGTTGACATGGTGTCACAAGCAGTGTTATGTATACATGATGGTGTCGTCACAGGGCGAGTGGTGGGAGAAGCGTCAGCAAGCGTATACACGAGTTCTTCAAGCGTCTTGCGTTTCTGAATTACTATAAAAAGGCCTATGTGAAAAATAACAACGATGCATGTCAGTGGGTGTGTCAGTCACCTACGTCATAGCAGTGGATATGTTCTTCATGTAGGTTGGTGTGTGAGTGACCAGTGTGCATGGTGGCACATGTGTTCTTGGCAGTTGGCTAGGTCGTTATGGCATCTCTAACGATGTGGATACTTGTGGCTGTTGTCTTAGCCGAGTTCATCCATACCGCAGGTGTCGGCTTGAGTCAGACAGGCTGGTGGGCATACCCTTATGTTCCTGAACCAGGGTATTTTGTCATCTGGTAGATAGACAAACCCGTCCCGTGGGGGGTGCCTGGGCCGTGATCCTCTAGGCCATGGTCTTGATGAGATTGGGGGGAGCTTGTTTTCCCATTTCCCACTTCAGTATTCATAGCAAAGGTGACACTGGGTGTAGATTTTGCAAAGATCCGATGCACAGTGAAACTCTAAAACATGTGTTAACGGAATGTAACAATCTATTGGAATTGCGGAGAAAATATTTTTTCCATCTGTTAAATGTATATCAACAGCTAAGCGCAGAGATGATGTGGGACTTACTACTTCATTGTACAAAGAATTCCATGAGATTAGCGATTGTTAACTTTCTAAATGCTTTAAATCTGGATAAAGGGATGATGACGGGTTCAGACGATGACAGAAACTAGGAGAATCTGAACTGAAATGATCAAATTGCTGATCCTATTATACCACGAATCCATCAACAGCACAGTAGAAATATTGTGCTTATACCAAATATTTACATTTTTAAGTTAACTCAATGTTATTTTAGAACCGCTCATTCAATTGGGTGGAATTGTGATTGCTTGTCATGAGACAGCATTTCATTTTATGACAATCTTTGATGAGATTTACTGACGAAATTAAGGACAAGCAAATGTTCCGATTTGGTCATTTTTTTACGTGGTTTTATGTTTTCATTTTATGTATAGAAATTGAAAGGTTGATTAATCAGCCATATCAATAAAAAAAGCTGAAGTCAATTACAGAGCAGCCACGTTGCCCTTCACATGTTTAACCCATAGCAAGGAGCAACTACCTGCTGTATTTAAAACATGTTCGAAGACCTCCCTGTATTGCTCTAGCTCGGGTGCTGTCCAGCATCTTAACCAATAATGGGTAGGGTTGTGTGATATCACATTCCATGAGCAAAGGGGCACTCTGCAGACTTAAAAAAAATATGTATTCTCAGCAATGGCCAAAGATCCACAGTTGCCGTATCCCCATATTTCTGCACCAGAGCTTGCATTTTATAGATAGTGATTTGCTGGGGTCACCTCCCTCCCACTGTGGGAAGCATGTAATTTAACAAAAACCTCTGCTATATTTCTCTAGAGTGGATGATGGCTTGACCAATTGGGCAGACCAGGAGCCCCTCTCCAAAAACCTAACTACCAGGAAGTCATAGTATGAGACCTGTTCCAATCTCTGTCCATCAATCTCAATACCTAAGGTTTGGTGTTTAGACAATTTAGGCAGAAAAAACATTGCCTTCGTTTTACTTTTATTAAGCTCCAAACCCAGTAGTTGGCATTTAGCGACGAAACAGTCTAGGGAACGTCTGAAACGCATAGGAAAGGTGGCCAATAATACAGCATTATCTGCAAAGAAAAGTGCTGGGAAAACATCCCGACCCAGGTGGATCTAAGTGATTCTCAATACAGTTGTCAACCAGTTCCATAATCACCTCATTTATGTAAAGACAAAAGAGTGTCAGAGGGGTCTTGTCCAGAGCCCTGGTTCTCTCCAGGCTGGACTATTGCAACAGCCTCTTCCTCAACCTCCCTTCGGCCCTGCGCCCTCTGCAACTCATCCAGAACAGAACTGCAAGACTTATTCTGGGCCTCAAGCCCAGGGACTGCATCTCCCCGGTGCTGACAACCCTCTAATGGCTCTCTGTGGCTGCAAGGGTCGAATTCAAGACCCTTTCACAAGGCTTTCTGGGGCCTGGGACCCACCTATCTTCAACGCTGCCTACTTAAATACTGTCCCTCACTAGCCCACTGCTCATCTGCCTCCAACCTTCTGTGAGTGGGTCGGTTCTCAAAGTAGAGATTTGGTGGGAGAACCTTATCCTCAGCAGGTGCCTCCCTCTGCAATAGCCTCCCTGCCGCCCTACATCTTAAGCCGGATCTCCTGAAATTCTGGGAACTCCTCAAGACCTTCCTCTTCTACTCTTCCTTCACTCTCCCGCTAACATAGTTCTCTGTCCTTTCCGTCTCTCCCTCATATTCCTTACAGCATGCTGACTGGCCGCCTGGTGTACCTCAGAGTCTCACCGTTCCCCGGCACCCCCACCAGTCCTCTCTCACACTTCCCTCAGGGCCCTACACCTCACACACACTCAATGCACTGATAAATTAACCCGAGTGGTTCTCTGCATTTACCCCAGCCTCAACTGACCGGGTGCACTTAATCCTCCCCTGCCTGTGACCCTATGTGCACTTGCACGATCCGTACGTACCACACCTGAAGATCATCTGTCTGTTTCTCCCCTGTCTTCACCCCTAATTGTACTGTTAAAATTGTAGAATCACTGGCAGGCCTATTTGCTATATCCCATTCTGTTAAATGTATTTTATGCACTTACTCTGCCTGTGCAGATTATTATCGTCTCAGATTTTCAAGGGCTCTGGGTGACTTTTCCCCCTGTTTTCCCACCCTCCTTGAGCTCTTTGAAACACTTGCCTGTATATATGTGCTATATAAATAAACAATACAATACCATACCATTTACCATTCTTCCATGGCTGAACCAAATTCAGAATTCTATCGGTTCACCCTCCAGGTTGAATCAACCATAAAAGTTTCTATACTTAGTGACTGCTTGAAGAACTATGATGTAGAAGAGAGGCATCTGAGCGTCCATATAATGTGCTGAATAAGGACAGCAAACAGGCAATTCTGAAATCTTTGGGACTATACCGTGACTCTGAATATTTGTAACTGGTTTTAAATAGAAAAACTCTGGATATTAGCAAAAAAGTAGTTATTTCCCTTTTTTTTTTTAACTTTTCCCTTTATTCCACAGGCAACATTCTTTAGTAAACCAGAGGTGAACACTATAGGAAAGAAAACAGGTAATTGAGGGATGAAGCAGTATGACAGACATAAAATCCAATAAATATTTATAACATGTTGAAGAAATGTAAATTGAAGATAAGAGTGATAATACTGTATTTGCTTATTTACCATAGATGGGATTACTGGACTGAAAAAGGATAGACAACTCCTGAAGAAGGGGATAGAATACCCCGAAACGCGTTGAGACACAATCTAATATCGGATGACCTATAAGAATTATTATGGAAAGATAGAGATCATAATATCTGATATTAATACTTGTCTATTCATATTGTGTTAAATTATGAAAAATACAGAATTGAATGATGAACATGAAATGTATTGATGCCAATTGATAATGAATAGTTGAAGGAATACCCTTTTTATCATAAATTGATCTATAAAACATAAGTGTGATTGACCCTACTTTTCGAAATATTATTTGAACCCACTAAAACAAATTACTTTTTGATTGTTTTTACAATAACCATTGGGTGTGCAGGGGACGGGAGAGATCCACAAGATTGTGGACATCTGTTGTATTGCACAATGCTTCCTACCCAGCCAAAGTCAGGTCTTCTCCTAGCTCTCTCCACACCGGTCAGATAAATTGAGGTCTTGAAATCCCTTTTGAGCACTATTTTTGCTCTTTCACCGCCTCTTACCCACGCACCCAGCTTTAAATCCATCCTCTGATCTGCCAGTTGAGAATGACCAATGAAACACAAAGGATATAGCTACAATCATCAGTTCTGATTCGCTCCATGATTTTTGTAAACAAACCAGTAAATTACCGCTGCCCTGTCATTGCACCACTTTTTTTGTGGCTGTGTCACTAAGAGGTCATCGGGTTAAGCAGAGTTAATTCATATAAATTGGCATTGGCGACAGTCTCCAATGCAGACAAATCTATATCCTTTTCACCGTTTGGTATAAATACGACGAAATTATAGTCATTTGACAGATGCTCGGTGATTCAACAGAGTTACCTTTTATCCCAATGAATGCAGGAAATCCTAGTATTGCAGAAACTGGTCGACAAGTCTTGGGGAACATGTCTTTTGGCTTGCTTGACTGTCACATTGCTATTTAGACTTTAAGCCAAGACACACTTGTGGGTAGAAGAATAAACAGAGTTCAGGCTCAAAAAGACTGTCTGGGCTGCAATTTATGTCAATTCTTGTGGAAGTTTTGTGGTTTTAACAGTTTAATTAGTGGCGGGTACAGCACCCACTATTAGATGTGATGAATAAGAGGGGATTCCCCCAGAAAACCTGGTCTGGGACCCTTATGTGGCCAGCGAAAAGCAGATGCTTCCTGACCATGGGGGGTGGCATTCTGCGGGAGGATCACATGGCAGGAGAAGCAGGTCAGGAAGATGGGAAACCCCTTTAATAACTTTCCCCAAGACCATGCCATTCTAATGGTTTATTGTACCATTTAAACTATGGAAAAGGTGATTTGAACATTGGGGAAATCAGGTCCCACAATGCTCAAAGTGCTGGGGCGAGAAGAGGGATGCAGAGGTACACGATTCCAAGTTGCAGCCTAATAGGGTAATGACCCACTCCTGAGGGAGACTGGGAGCTTAAAAGGCCCCCTCAGGTGAAGGACATGAGTAGTAGTAGGAGGTGGAGTGATTGTCGTAGCTCCACATTGATGTTGCAGCTGAAGGAGGGCAGACACACCAATGTGTCTTCTGTTTTCCTAGAAGAAATGTTTACAACTGATGTGAAAAGTCAAAAGACTTTAGTTGCTTCAAGTAGAACTGTACCACAGAAGCATTTGTAGTAGTATCAGTATTTATTTAATTTTTTTACATTTGTTAATAGTAGTTTCATTAGTCCTAGCAGGCGAGTACACCAGGGCAAGGAACCTTGTAGCTGTAGTCCTGGCAGGTGAGTGGACCAGGTGAAAATTATTGAAGTACTGTGGTGTGGTTAAAACATGAAGAAGAGGTGAGACAGTCGAAGTGTATTGTGAACTGTGGTGGAATCATCCCGAAAGAAGTATTTGTTTCGACACTGATGCACTGTGGAGGTCTACTTCTTTGCTGAGCAGTAGTTGTGTGGAACTCTTTACCACAAGTGGAGAGATACAAGGCTTATTGAACATTTTGAACTGTTGGTCAAGTCCAAGTGAGAAACTTACTGGAGTAAGAGAAACTTTATTGGAACTTTCATTGCAAGACAGGATTTCCTTATTCTTTTGAACTGCTGGTTGAAATACTGTTTGAAACTGGGGAAGGATAACTCACCCAGGTTACAAGGAAAAACAGGTATCAGGATTTGAAAATAACTTATTTCTGTTGTATCTGAACTGCCCTATATTCCCTTGTTAGTTTGTTTTATGCACAAGTGTGAGGGACAGAATCCTTTTGTTAGAGTTTCCTTTAGTTTATTTTAATAGGCAGGGAAATCCTTGTCAGGGTAGGGATAGTGAGGCGTTTATCAAACCTTTTGAGTTATTAAAACGGTATCTTATGAAAATCCTTCACACAGTTGTCCGCCTCACATTCCTGACCCCTCACATAGATAGGAGACACTCGCCTTTCTAGATTTGCAGATGGAGTTAAGGAAAATATTCATCGGTGTGTGCCTCGTTTAAATTAATAAAAAAAACAATCTCTATAAATTCTACTGGTTATTTTCCCACCTCCAATGTGTTGCAACTGAAAGGTGCAGGTGGAGCGGTTAACCCTTTTCTGGAAAGGACACAGTTTTGCAGGTGTTTACATTGAAACGCCATCAGCAACTCACCTGTTACTCCATTAAACCCATCATTTCTCTTATCCTCATCCCACTGCATTATTGCTCTAGCCTCCTCCCTGGCCGCCCTCAACATAATGCTGTGCCCACATTCTACTCCTAACTCTGCTTAATGCCTTCCCATGAGAGGATCTGCCATGCAACACGTGTTCCTCTTCAAATCCCGAATCTTTTATTCACATCCATTCATGGGCTGCTCCCACCCTCTGGCTAACACTGCCCTTCCCCATTCCCTCCTCCTGCAATCCCCACTGACCCTGTGCTGTCCTTCACTGTTCTTGCTTGGTCCGCTGGAACATTCTACCTCCAATAAGAACACCACAATGTTACAGCCTTTTAAGGTTGATCAAGAGCCATCTTCTTACACGCGAGGGAGAACATTGGATGTGCATTGTTATTACTGCTAGGTGATCACCCTCCTCCTCACCTGCTCAAAGCTGTGAATGATATTAGTTATAGGTGCACCCTTATGCCTGCAGGCTATGGAGCGCTTTAAGCACAGCATTACTGCTTTAAGCACAGATGTGCTATGTCTGTATTGCCCCCTCCAGCAGCCAGCTCAAGTTGTGCTCCAGCACGACTGCTCATCCCAGATCGGGGAATGCTTTGCTGCCCATGTACACCCTTTTGTACAGTGTGTGTTCAGTGTCGCCTTGATGAAATGTACACATAGAAAATACCAAGGGGGGGGAGGGGGCCATGGGCCGCCTACATATGCTTCCATTTCAATTTCTGCAATTATTTTGTTCTTCTATTGTTTCTGCAGCCTTTAATTTGTCGATCCGTGACTGCTACTCTGTTGTATTCCATTCTGTATGTAAGCCACTCTAGTTTGGAGTATTGGTCCAAGGGCAACCTTGCTGTGCGACAGAGGCTTGCCGGTGTCAACTCCCAAGCTGTGATTATTCACTGGGTCGTATCTCGGCAACAATGGTCAGTAGACAGTGGGTCCATGCCCGACCTGGCTTTCCAGATGTGCTTTTCAACATTTCTTTCAAACAGCACCACAGCCCAAAGATAAACCTGACCCACAAGGGCCTTAAACCTGGGGCGCTATACAATGGTTTCCTGGGATTGACAATCCACAACCCCTCACATCTTTCCATCTATGACACTAACAAAGTTAATCACTGAAGTTACTATCTTACTCCTAGTCCATAGTCCTCTTTCCTCCATACTTTTGGGACATTCCGTCCAGTCCAGTGGGACGGGACCGGAGCACATTTGCAAAAAAAAGCATCAAATTGAAAAATGTGTCTCTCCTTTTACACAGGGTACCGCACATGGCCGTAACCCCGCCCTCCTGAGCTCTGCCACGCTCATCGCCCTTCAGTGCTTTTCTATCGCCAGGTGCGAGACCTTTAAGCAATAATAGAGGATACTTATTAGAGGGGACGGCTGGCGGGCATATGGAGGAAAGGGGACTATGGACTACGAGTAAGATGGTCACTACAGTGAGTAACTTTGTTATACTCCTACGTCCCATCCCCTTTCCTCCATACTTTTGGGAGATTACCAAACACTCCTCGCAGGAAATGCAGGTGGATGGAACCCCCTTACTGAAATAGGTTTTCAAGAACAGCCTGGCCGAATTGAGCATCGGCTCTGGAGCCCAGGTCTATTCAGTAATGCTTACCAAAGGCTGGTGGGAAAGCTCACATAGCTGCTTTGGCAACGGTTCAATGTGCTTACAGAGGGACCAAGTGACAGGAAGCAATGAGGGGAAAGCATAAGCTTTCATTTTGACCCACAAGCTGCAACGTGGACCACCTTTAGCGTGCCCCTTTGCTGGCAAAAGTTGGAGATGATATGGTTGTTCATCTCACATGCGTAACCGATGCAGACTGGCGACTGAATTAATCTGCGGTCACATTGAGGTGACCCGGGATGTTTGGAGCCTGGAGCCAAACATTATACTGGATGGCACCGCCCAAATTTGTATGGCAAGGTCCACAAGGTGAGGAGAGTCTGTGTCGCTCTGCTTGTTGATGTAAAACCTTGCTTTAAGGCAGGTATTCAAAATGGCTGCCGTGGCCCGCAGAGTTTGGCCCACCATTATCACACACCAGGGGTGAACTGCGTCACAGGAGCAAGTGGAGCAATAGTCTCCTCAGGGGAGTCAGGAGACCTGCGTGCCATCCTAGCCTTGAAACGAGAAACCTTGGCAGAGCCGGTACTGGCAGATCTAGGGTGTTTACTCGACAAGTCAGGGGCTTCCCCTGAATTAGCCTCTAGTGGAGGATACACGGCAGATGGAAGGTCTGTGGTACGTGGCCGCCTTTTTTCGCCCCCTCAACAGAACTGGTATCACCACGGCCGTGCGTGCGGAAAGGCTTAGGGATATACCTTACAGGTAGGACCCTCAATGAGGGACTCTCAATTCTGTTGGTGACCGATTTAGCCCCAAGCAGAGGAACCTCAGGTTTAACCCTGGTTTTATAGCCACCTCAAGAGGGGCCTCGAGCCAAGACTCGGTACAATTAGCTCCAGATGGAGAAGCCTCAGGGCGAACCCTGGTATCCAAAGCCACAGCAGAACTGGGGTCAGCTTTAGCCCCAAATGGGGTACCTTGGAAGAAGATCCGGTATTGGGAAACCGCTGCAGGGCCCCTCAGAGGAGTTTCCGGTGCGTCTCGCTGAGCAGAGACCAAAAGGAGTACCCGAATCTGAAGTCTTCTGCTCCCACAGAGAACCGCAGAAATTTCATACGCAGGCTCTAAGTTAGAATGTGCATTTACGAATCCTGGAAGACCACCACACTAAGGCAATCGCCCTTCCGAAGAGAAAACTATTTGGCAGAGCGTGATCAACTTGAATTTCTCTCGAAAAGATCGAAGATAGTGCACAGGCTAGCCTGGTTGAGCACTGCGAAAGGACAGCAGTACTAGCCCCTCCTTTGCTCCATGAGGGGAACAGGTTCCACCGCTCTGAGGTATAAAAGTTTCTGCATCTCTGCTCTGAGGGAGGGCATCCCGATCTGTTGGAAGAGAGGTTTGAAAGGTGGGGTAAAATGAAATGGCAAGCAAAAACCCACCTAAATGATGGACAAACCCCACCAGTCTTCGGTAATGGTTTGCCACGCCTCCAGATGAGACGAGATTCGTCCTCCCACCAAAGTGTATTGTAACCGACAAAAAATATAATTTGGTGATTTGTCAGCAGTGAGATTACCTGTCCCTGTAGAGGAGGCTGATGGCTGTGGGGGAAACCAATCACGTTGCCGCTGCCACTTAAGGTGGGGCTACCAACAGGAGTTTCAGATCAGTGCACACGAGACCCTGAAACCCCCTGATCCCAGAGAAGGACCAAGTCTGGGGCCCTGACCTCTGTGTACAAGGGGCCTTAGCTGAAGCTGCCGCCAGGACCGACAAATAGGTCTTTGTTGTCCACATAGCATGGAAAAAACTGCTCGGCCCCAAAGGAAAAGCTCCCAGCAACAGTCGACATGAAAGTTGGTGTAAGGGAGGTATTCAAAATGGCTGCTGTGGAGCAAGGAGGTTGGGCCGCCATTTAGTCAACACCTGAAGAGAACTGCATCATAGGAGAAAATGAGGCAACTGTCCCCTCAGGGGAGTCAGGGGACTTAAGAAACACTTAGCCTTGAAACAAGGATCCTCGGCTGAGCCGGTGCTGGCAGATCTAGGATGTTTAGTGGCCATCCTAGGAAATGACCCAGGATAAGCCTCCAACAGAGGAATCTCAGCAGAGCCAGTACTGGAAGGCCTGTTGCTGATCACCTTCTTTGCCCCCTCGACAGAATCGGTACCACCACAACCCTGAGCGTGGGACGGTCGAGGAATGTACCTTACCGACAGGACCCTTAGAGGCTCCCTCGACTCTGTTGGCATTGCATTTAGTGGAACCTGGGGTTTTAACACGGGACATATAGCTCCCTCAAGAGGGGCCTCGAGCCGTGGCTTGGTGTGACAAGCACCAGAAACTGAGACCTCAGGGCGTACCCCGGTATCAGTGTGGAAAGCGCCAGAAATGGAGCACTCGGGGCAAACCCCGGTATCCAGAGCCAAAGACGAACTGAGCTGAACCTTAACACACAAATGGTGAATCTCGGAACCACGTCCGGTTTTGGCAGGTGCTCTGAGGGACCCTCCGAGAACACACTGGTGCGCCTTTTAGGTCTTTGAGGCACCTCAGGGGAATCCCGGTTATGGAATGCCCTCACCGAGCGGGGCATCTCATCGCCGTCCTCATCCTCTGAAGGCTCATCCCAACGAGGTGGGAACAGAAGACTGGTCCACACCTACCGCTTCAGGTTTTAAAAGAAAAAACCGAATCGGAGCAGCTGGGGTTGGAACAGGAGTGAAAAGACGCTTCAAATACGTCCTCATAGGGTCTGAGTTCATGAGCATCTGAAACTTCCCGAAAAAAAAAAACTCATCATCAGCCGAGAGTTTAGGTGTTGAAGATGAAACCGCTCGTAAGGGACCAAACCCACCCCCCAAGCACATGGAGGATGGTTGCCAGGAGGGTCCACCAACAACCAGGTCCACATAGATCAGTGGAGCAAAAGCAGGAGGGAGCGAGATAGTATGAGGCAGCGAAGCCCACGCACACCGGTCAAAGAAGGGCGGAACAGGTTACTATTGCCGAAAGGAATGCTCCCAGCACCAGATGTTGCGAACGTAGGTGTATGGGAGGTATCCAAAATGGTCACCGTAGGCCACGCAGCTTGGGCCGCCATTTTGTCGTTACCTGAAGAGAACTGCATCACATGCGTAGCTGAGGCAATCGCCTCCTCAGGAGAGTCGGCAGACTTAAGTAACACTTTAGCCTTACAAGGATCCTCGGCAGAGCCGGTACTGGGTGGTCTCAGATGTTTAGTCGATATCTTCGAACAAGTCTCAAAATTAGCCTCCAACGGATGAACCTCGGACAAGCCGATACCAGAGGGAATGCAGTCCGTGACCCCCCCTCTTTGCCCCCTCGACAGAACAGGTACCACCACAATTCTGAGTGTGGGACGGGTGAGGAAAATACCTCACTGACAAGACCCTCTGAGAAGGCCTCTCTGTCGATATAGACTTTAGCCTGTACAAGAGAAATCTCAGGTTACAACCTGGTACGTAAAGCTCACTTAAAAGGGGCCTTGAGTCGGGACTCAGTATGGACTTTAGCCTCCACAAGAGGAACCTCAGGTTTCAACCTAGTTATAGCGTGAAAGCTCCAGAAACGGAGACCTCAGGGTGAACCCTGGAATCCCAGCACCCAGCCAAACTGGGCTTAACTTTAGCACTGTGATGGTGAACCTCAGAATAATGTCCAGTACTGGCAGGTCCGTCAGAACCCTCGGAGCAATCTCTGGTACGCCTGTTAGGCCCTTGGGACACCTCAGGGGAAACCCTAGTGACAGAGCTACAAGGCCCTTAAAGTACTCCCTCATGGGGTCAGAGTGCATAAGTCTCTGAAACTTCCCGAAAAAAGCATCTTCTGACGAAGAGGCTGCCAGGAAGCGAGACCGTATGCGGTAGTGGCATCCGAACCCATGGAAGCGGTTTTCACCAAAAAGAAGGTGCCTAGCACCTGCCGTCAATAGCATGGGTGTAAGGGAAGAATCCAAAATGGCCATCGTAGACCACGCAGGAAGGCCCGCCATTTTGTTAACATCTGAGGAGAACTGCGTCACATGTGTGGATGAGGCAGGCATCTCCACAGACTGGTCAGGGGAATTGATCAAAACTTTAGCCTCAACACAAGGATCCTCGGCCCAGCCGGTAGTATGGGGCATTGGATGTTTACTGGACAACCTGTCCCTTGAATTAGCCTCCAAGAGAGGAACCTCGGAAAAGCCGGTAACAGAGTAGTTATGGTCAGAGACCTCTCCTTTTGCCCCCTAAACAGAACCGGTATCACCGCGAGCGTGGGAATGTTGAGGAATCCACCTCAGTTCTGTCGGTACACACCTTAGCCTCAAAAAGAGGAACCTCGGAACGGAGTCCGGTCTGAACAGCTCCACCGAGAGGGGTCGCAAACAGTGGTTCGGTACAGAAAGCCTCAATCCAGGCCTCAAGGCACACCCCGGTGTCTGTATGGGAAGCACCAGACAATGAGAACTCGGAGCGAACTCCGGTACCAAACAACTCAGAAGTACTGGGCTGCCTATTAGCACCTGATTGGTGAACCTCGGATCGTAATCCGGTGTCGGCAGGCCCCTCGCGTGAACCCTTGGAGAAAACACCATTACGCCTATTAGGCCTGCGAGGCACCTTAGGGGAAACCCTGGTAGAGCTCTTGAAGCCCCTCCCGGACCTGGAGGGCCCCGGGAAGGAGTCCCCCGGTCTGGGTGCCCTGAAAAGTAAGTAACTTACCGAGTGTCTCTTCTTTCCGTCTATGAGAGTTGAAAATACGGTGGAGGAACGTGCTGGAAGACTTCCTCCCACTGACGAAGACGACGCTGAAGTGCCCAGACCGAAAGGGAGTCGCAGTAGAAACAAGAGTCCCAACGGTGATCCGGTCCCAGACACTCCGGAGAGAATGGGGATCCGCCCTAGCGAAACAACATTCGCAAGAGGGACACGATACAAATCCTAAATGATCCGGCATAGACAGAGGACTACACGACCGCAGAACCGGAGCAGGAGAGAAGGACAACGGAAAGAAGAAAAATGTATTTTCCGGTGATGCAAGTGTGTCCAGCCCCGACCGCGCGGAGAAAAGGACTAAAGGGCGATGTGCGGGCGGAGCTCAGGAAGGCGGGGTTACGGCCACGTGCGGTACCCCATGTAAAAAGAGAAAGACACATTTTTCAATGTTATGCTTTTTTACAAAAGTGCTCTGGTCCCGTCCCACTAGACGGAATATCCCATAAGTATGGAGGAAAGGGGACGGGACGCAGGAGTATAATACTACCTTGCTTGTTGAGTTTGCTCTATGCAATTATTCCATAGCAGTGGTATGTGGGATTTTCCAAACATGACACAAGTTCAATAGTGTATTGTAATAAATGTATACATGCCAATGTTATCCACTTGCACGTGCCGCCAGTCTGCTATGCATTTGCTGTACACCAAAGCATTATTTGTCTTCGTTGAGGAGATAGAAGCAGACCATCTTCATATTTTAAAGTTGATCTTTATTATACATGTGTGGCAGCAACGAGGGGGAGAATCATTCTAAAAGGTGAGGCGTTCCCTTTTTATAAATGCATTAGCTGTGAAGTAAGCGCTCTCAACCCCTAGCAATGTGTAACAGATAGATTTATACAGAGATACAAAGAATATAATGGCTAAGGCATACGTAACCTGGCACGGCATCAAGTACACCAGACATTGCATAGTTTCTAGGTTACGGATTCCGTAAAATGCAGAACCAAAATTAGAATGCAAAAATACAAAAAAATAACACTGTTACACATAAATAAAATAATTCCTTTATATACCATAAGTGTTTGGGTTCCAGGATACAAGTTGGCACATGGTGATTGAATACAGAGGGGAAGGAGGCACCAGCTACAGTACTTGGATATGTGGAATAAGGCAGCAAGGGGTGTGTGAGCTCGTACACAGTGTGACCATTGAAGGAGCCCATACGGTAGGGGCCTGCAACCCTTTGCTCTCCAGATGTTTTGGACTACAACTCCCAGCATCCCGAACCAGAAAATTCAATAGTCAGATATCATAGGAATTGTAGTACAAAAACATCTAGAGAGCCAAAGGTTGCAGATCCCGGTCAGTGCCACAGTGAAGATAAAAGGGGCCGAGTCAAGGCCTAGTGTTGAGGGGCAAGTGGAGGCCTCCTACAGGGAGCAGGAAAAGAAAAGAGTAAAGGCGGAGATTGGAGCTCGCACATAGTTTAACAGAGAAACTGACAAGAGCTCACAGAGCTTGTGAGCAAGGTGAAGAAAAGCACTTGAGCGGTGCAAAACAGTAAGGGATGGGGCGTGGGCTTCTGCACAGCCTGACCATAAGGGAAGGAACTAGGCGTCCTCTCCAGACATACACCGGACAGGAAGTAAAGTGGTAACAGTAGTGGTAGCATTCTATGCATTTCTCCTTGACAGGGGCCTTTTGGATGGGTATGGTGGAAATAATTTGAAGTCCCAAAGCAACTTCAGAGGTTCAAGATTAGTTATAAGGGTTAAGATGACTTCAAACGATTATTTTGTATGGGCTGATCACAAAGGCAGGTGAATGAGTTTGGTTGGTCATAAAAGAGGAGACTTTAGACCCCAGTACACAATCAAAATGCAACCATGCTGATTGGGGGTTCTCAGGTGTGGTGTTGCATTCACAAGGCATCGGAAAGGTCTGACAACAAGCAAACTGGATAGTCTTACAATGAACGTGTAAATGGCAGCCCTGATGAATAAACTTGTCCACCTCCCACACAATATAAAGCTATCAAGATGTATGTGAGATAAATACACATGGAACACAGAAGATAACACTGCACAGAAGGGAAAAAGCCCTTTAAAGAGAAAGAGACCACCATCATTCCTTTGGAAGTGGGCTTGCTGCCGTCTTTGTTGTATGCAAAGTGGACTCGACTGGTTGCACACGAGTAGGTGCTATCTTAGCGCTGGTTCTTGGATAAGTGGGCTTCGGCCAGTACTTTCAATAGATAGTAGATTCCACGTTTCATCTTGAGTCTTCGTCCTTCTTGAATTCCATCTTGAATAAGGCATAATGTGTGCGGATTCGTCACATTCTCAAACTGCAGCATTTTTCCTCTACTGATCTCTGATGAGGATAAAGCATTACATGTTGCACTCACCCACTCCCCCCACCCCTATAATTTCATCAACTAAATTTAAATCTCCACTGTGGGCTTTAGCTTTCTGTTTGAGGACCTCTCCGTTAATGGGTTTCCGCTTAGCACCCTCGCTGGTTAGAGTGGATTTCACCATTCTATGTTCATTGTAAGATGAGCTCACATTCGCCTCTTTTTCGAAAACATACCATCTCGTGGAAGCCAACCAGTGCCACGTCTGAGAAATCAACCTGACCAATTGCTGAAGAGGTGTGCATCTTTACTTTCTCACTATGAGATTCATGCTTCCATCCAATGTACCATGGCTTTTATCCCCTTCAATCTGGAATTCAAAGACCCTCAGAAAATGACATTCAGTAACACTTTGAAGTGGGTGTCATGGTTCTCTAGGAGAGGTTTACTCTGGTTATCAACATTTAAAGTAAGTCCAAGTAATGATACTTTGGCCATACACCAATATCTTCGCTAAATTGGACTCTATACCCGGTTTAGAATATTTTCTACGAAAATAGCTCTTTTAGTAATGGGGTACCAAAAGAAGACTCAGCCCTTGGTTAGTTTCTGTGTGTAATAGACATGATTAATTGATTACTCTTGGAGAGGATTCAGATAAAGGCATGCTCTCAATTTGATAGGTTTGTAGAGGGGACAACTCACTGCGCAATGTTCCATAAAAGGCACTTAACGGGAGCCAGGCACAGAGGAGATCAGGGAGGAAGGAGGTGAGGGTACAGATCTTTTTGTTGATATTGGCTGAGACCAGTAGAGAGTATGGCAAATGAACGCGTAGGGTCATACTCGCTCCTGGTTATGATGCAAGCCAGGATGTGCATTTAGCCCTCATACAAAGGCCACAAGGTTCTCAGTAGTTCAGAAAAGTAAGTAGGGGTCTTAAGTAAAGTGTATATCACGGGGATTCTGAGCACCAGCACAGGAGGAAATCCTGCGCTTCACCTCATGTACCCATGTAATTGTTTTCCCTCCATGAGGTCTGCCAACAGGAGGTGGGGATGGGCATCGAATTACAGACAGTTTCCATAGCACATGGATAGGAGAGCCATACAGCATCTGGTCTCCTTCTACCGCTCAGAATCTGTTCGTGAAGGACGGTCGGCCAACAGGAGCACGGCATTGTGGGTACAGCAGGTGTACATATTTAGAAGGGAGGCATGATGCCTTCAGTTCTCCTACTGCAGCCGTTCCGCACACCCCCTCTCTGTAAGTGATAGAAAGCGGTGCAGCACTGCCTCCACAAGGGTTAGCAGTGTGTCGCGGATAGCTGGCACAGTTTGTGGAAGACACTTATTTGTCCTGCATCTTTTCAAGGATAGGCACGATCATGTCAAATTTTGGTCTTTTGGCTGGGTCCTCGTTCATGCAGATCTTCATGAGTTTGCAGATGTGTGGGGAGATGCCCGGCGGGATAGTGGGCCGTAATCCCTCCAGCGAAACCTGCAGTACAAAAGAAACATGGGCATGAGGTGGCAGTACTCTATGAACAGGAGCGAAAAGCGAAAAACAGTCCTTAGTCTCCACCCCACCTAAGCGCAGATCCTTCCAGGGACTGCCAACATGCACAACTTTCACTTAAAGGACATCTAGTGCAGTCTTGCACATCCGGGGAAGACTTCAGCACCACAGTCGGCCTAACCTGAAAACACCACCTACCTCTCAACACTACACATCAACTGGGGCTGGGAGACCTCGTTAGCAGCTGCCTACCTCCTACAGAACCTCTAAACAACTCTAAGGTGCACAGACAGTAACCAGGACCAGAGACACGCTTTGTCATCTCACGGGAGAGCCAAGTATCACCCTGACCAAAAAACGAATAGGCCCTGGGCTTGTTGGCACTAAGGCCCCTTTGTGCTGAACGGGGTTATACTTGCTCTTTGGGATACTTCCTATTACCGGATTAGCTGCTTTCCATTCATCCCAGCACCATATGCCCTGCCCAGATGAGCAGCTGAGGGTCTCCAGTCAGTTCACTGCGAGGGGACTGCTGCTCAAGTGCCTAATTAAATCACTGAAAGCACTTGGACCAATGAGAAAGCCAATCTTATTTTAAAATCGCTACTTATTAGAATCAATAATTTCACTGTGCCTTGAGTGAACTTCTGGGTACCGATAAGAGTACCCAATGTAATGCAAATTCAAAACAAACTGAGATGAATGGGCAATCTTACACACCTGGAGTTACTCTGCACTTTTGTCCCAGTGGATATGGCCAACAAAAAGACAATGCAGCCTTCCGGTGGGACTAGAAGTAGTGCCATAACAGATACAAATCTTTAGTACAAAGGAAGTCCAGTGTTTCCCATAGCTACGCCAGTTCCACCCACTCTTGTATCCCTGTGCGCCCCATGGTGATCTGTGAAAACAATTGTGCTTGGAGCACGATTATGGGTCTGAACTAAGCAACAGTCAGTATAAAGGAGTTTCCAAATCCTACCCAGTCAATAAGTTGGGGGTTACTTATCGGAATTCCCTTTAGCACCCTTGCATTCTACATATTTATTTCAGCTGGGGTTATGATCGCTAACCTCCGTGGATGATGGAGGAACCTACCCAGTGTCCACCAATAACAGACAACGCAAATGTGGGTAGCGAGCATTTGAGAGCAAGGCCATTACATCACAGAGAACAGTAATTGGATCACCATTTGTGTCTACTATTGCGCTTCTAAATTCTGTGCTCTACGCCACAGACAGGATATCTAGCACAAGGGAATGGGACCATATAAAGCAATGAGGGTAGCGCAAATTAAGAAAAACCTTGTGTGGGGGCAAACGTTAGGTGCACATGATCACATACTCGTCTAAAGCATCAGCCGATTGAGATGATCATCATTTGAAGGTAATATTTTGGAATACGAAGAACAGAAGGAACAATATTTAGATTTGAATCAAACCATCTGATACTGGCCCAGCATGCTCTGTTTTTATGAAACTGTAGTACATGATTTAAAGGAATGTCTGATGTAGCATGTAATTTGACATTTAATATTTCTGTTTTCTCTTAACCTGTGTCAGTTCAGGATTCAAAACAAAGGATGGAGCATGTACCATTATGAAAGCATGTGAAAAGACACACAAGATAGGACTATATTACCAGACATTTAGCAGTGTCAATATACACTTGACCGTTTGAATTCACAGCGCAGAAGCAGCACGCAAGCGTGAAACATGTAAAGCACTGAAACAATATCAAATTGTAATTCCAGAGATGTTCAGTAAAAAAGTCTTCTTTAGATTAGAATGTTCGGAAAAAATGTTAAGTGTGGTTAGCGATGGTCATTCATCACTATACACAGAGCACTGTCTCACCCAAGACAATATGATAAAAGAAAAGATGCAAGCCCCAGCACAATATATGACGAACATTACATACCAGTAATAGTCTTTCTGATGCTTGTATCTGCTTAGATTCACATGCTTTGCATAGACCGACATCTAGTGGTTGGTGCAGAGTATTGGATGACATTTTCGAATTCGAAAAAGGATGTTGACGGGGCGTCTTGGTAATACTATCCCTACTGTGACATGTACTGTAGTCATTATACTTCACACATCGAGGTCCTCAGATTGTTTTATTTCTCCATGAAGTGTGTAGTGAAAAGAGAAAAAATGTGTTGTCTAATCGAGGGAAGGAAGGGTGGGCACATGTAAATCTAAGCAGATACAAGCCTCAGAAAGGCGATCACAGGTATGTAATAATTATCTTCTGAGGCTTATGGAGCTGCTTACAATCACATGCGTTGAATAGACTAGCAAGGAGTACCAGAAGGAGTTGGGTCGTTAGAAGGAACAAAGGCAAACAAATGTTTTAACATGGTCTGTCCCACCTGAGTTATTCCATGCTTGTGTGTGGACACAGCAATGTTGAGTGAAGGTGGGAAATGAACATTATGTAGCGGTTTTACAGACTGCAGGGCAAATGTACATTTGCAATGACAGCCAATGTAGCCCCTGTTCTACGTGTAGAGTGCACTCTAGGTGTAAATGGTAGTTCCTTGTTGGATAATATGTAGCACTGCTGTATGCATTTTACTATCCATTTAGAAATGGTTGCCTTTGGGACAGGGTCCCCCTTCTCTTCGGCCGTTAGGGAAACAAAGAACTGGTTTGTTTTCCTTATTGGTTTTGCTTTGTTGAGGGAGGGTCTGTGTCTCTCTCTGTGTCTCTCCCTGGAGTGGGAGCCTTCTTCCCACTCATTCTGTTACTCTGTATATGGGAACCCTCGTTCATTACCTTTGTACTTTTATGGAGTCATATTTTGTAAGGCATCTTTAATCTATACTTTTGTAACACCACCTTTTGTGCAGTGCTACTGGGAGCCCTTTTTCTATTGTGAGATCAGCACACCCCACTTTATGTGGAATGCGAAGGGTTACATAGTATTTCCTTTCTCACCGCTCCTGTAACATTTCTGTTTAACAGTGACAAGCATACCTGAATAGCTGGTGAAAGTGGATGTGTTCTACTGACTTGTGTTATTTTTACCTGTGAGCTGTGTTCACAGCTCCAGTATTGCACAGAAGGGTCACCATAGACCTAAAACAGTGGTTTCTTTCTTTTTTCACCCTTTCTTGTGTGCTTGTCCTTTTTTGGTCCTCCATCTGCCGTGTTGGGTGGGGAGCAGGGGGGCTCCTGGTTTGACTTTCGTCTTTGGCAGGAATCCCTCAGGAATCCCACCAAGGCTCGAGAGTGTCTGTGAAGACAGCAAATGAGGGAGGAGTCTGAAACTCTGCAGTTCTTGTTCTTCTGACATGCCTGCCTGGAGCCAATTCCATCTGGGAGGCTTGCTGTCTGTCACAATCTTTACCCCTGGCCTGAGAACTCGGGGCCTCTGACCTTCGCCCCAGTATTCCTGCAAAGCCCCAATGGCCCAATCATGCCCCTCTCGGCTGTCCTGGAGCCAGTCCTGGCGCCTTTGGCGCCAGGCTCATAGGGCATGTGGAGTTTCTATTGGGGAATGGACCAACATGGCTGCCCCCACAAGGATCGACGTGGAACTGCATCATGCAGTCTAGCATCCAGGGCGTGGTCCGCCCTGGAGGCACCTGGGATACCTGCTGGCTACTTAAGCTACACCCAAGCTGAGGCACGCGCTTCGCGTTGTTCTGCACTTGGAGCGTGACGTTCACCACGACCTGCTCGCAGCATCCTTGGCCTGCATCGTCTGGGAGAAGAAGAACACCGTTATTCCTCCTCACCTGTTCTGCATCCAACAACTCACTCACTCCGGAATCTTCTCTAGACCTCGTCTTCCTCCGCAAGCAACATCCTAGAGAGGAGAGACCAGAAGGGAAATAATTAGTAAGCGTTTGTCTTCCTGCATCATCATCATCTCCAGACTCTGCTACTTACTAAAGCTCTCCTGGAAGTTCGACTGCCGCTCGGACATCCTCCATCCTACGCTCCGCTTCCATCTGGCCGCATACCTTCCAGGACTTCTCGGCGACCTGTAAGGAAAGACAGCACAGGTTAGCCTTATTCAAAGACGCTCACAGTGCCGCGCTTTGCGCATTCTCTTACCTTCTCGAGCACTGCCCTCTCCATCAGCCTGACGTCTCCATCACCCTTCTGCATCAACGAGAGAAGGAGAAGGTCAACAGGGCAATAACAAATGCGGACACTCATTCTTCAAAAACTCAGGACTTACCTCAAGAGGGGAGTCGCAGCTGGCCTGGACTCCCGGGCCCACGCCAGTGAAGTATCTCGGCGAAAGGTGCCCAACCACAATGCGCCCCTGCACAGAACGGCAGGACGGAGAGCGCACCTAAACGAAATACAAGGTGAGAGAGGCTCCGAGGGGGTCGCAAGGGGAACTCTTGGGAGGCGGGCACTGAAGGAGGTGATTGTAGCTAAAACCGAACTCCTGTTTTCCAGGATAAGCCCACGGCAGCGCGAGTCCCTGGGGAGGTGAACCAGCTCCAGAAGCGCTCCGGACCAGTCGGGTGGCGTCCCTGTGGATACAAGGTGAGTTACAGAACGCAAAGCCCAAACATAATAATCCAGCCAGGGGCCTAGTATGGAAACCTCAAAAACTGACCAGTTGGCCCAGTTGTTGGGGCAGTTACGTGCAGAAGTACATTCAGCCAGACAAGAAACCAACGCCCTGCGGAGAGAACTAATTGTGGCCAAAGAACGAACTGATTATCTTGGCAGACAACTCCTTCAATCGCAGGCCGGTCAAGCCCCGTTGCCCAGAATCAGCCCATCAATGCCAACTCCAACGAGCAATCCGGTCCAGATCAATCTACCTGGGACAGTACCACTAGCTCCACCGGAGCGTTTCTCGGGGGAACCTCGAAGATACGCGACCTTCATGAATCAGTGTCGCCTCCACTTTTTGTGCAGACCTGGGGCGTTTCCCAATTACCAATCGCGTGTGGCCTTTGTTTTATCCTACTTGAGTGGTAGTGCAGCAGATTGGTCGGTGCCGTTTATCAGCCGGGATGATCCACTGTTATACGATTTCAGGGGCTTTCAGCAGGAGCTGGAAAAACTCTTCGCCCATCGCTCCCATGGCAGGCTTTGGATAACGTACTTTTGTCCCTTCGACAAGGAAACCAGGATCGGTTGGCGTACATAGCCACCTTTAATAGACTGGTAGTCAAAGCAGAATGGCCGGAGGAGAAACGGACCACTTTGTTCCACCGGGGCTTGCGAGGGGAGTTAAAAGACGTATTGGCCCAAGTAGTGGACCCACCCAAGGACTGTGCCGAATTCATAAATCTGGTGGTGCAACTCGACCACCGTTTGCAAGATCGGAGAATAGACCGAAGCAAACCGGATGCACGGCCCATGTTCGTGCGCCCCAAGGAGCATGCCCAGCGGGGATCTGATGGCACCACGGAACCAATGCAACCAGGGGGGGTTAGGCCTCCTTTAACCAAAGCTGAACGGGATAAGAGGAGAGAACAGCAGCTATGCCTGTACTGCGGAAAAGCTGGCCATTTCCTTAAGGAATGTCCAGTTAAACCACCAAGAACCACCGTAGGGGCCACAGACAATGAGAAACCAAGGGAGGAGTCGGAAAACTACCAAGCCCGGCAATTGTAGCGGTCCAATTGTCGAGCAAAGAAATCCAACTACAGACCTCCCATTTTGCCTTGCCCGTGATCCTAATCACCCATCAACAGCCATCAAAGATGCATTCATTAGAAGCGTACATTGATAGCGGAGCAGTGGGGAATTACATGGACCAGGATCTTGCAGCAAAGATGGGGCTCCCACTCTGTTCGAAGCCCATCACAGAGACTGTAACCACTGTAGATGGCACCGGAATCCCCTCCGGTCCTGTGTCAGAGTGTACCACAGAACTCGCTCTCTTATGTGAAGATGGCCATCAGGAAACTACCACCTTTGACCTCATCAAAGCACAGCAGTTCCGGTTAATCTTAGGAATGCCGTGGCTGGTCACGCACAATCCACGGATCAACTGGCATGCCCGAGAGTTGGTCTTCTCCCACGACTGCACACACACCTGCTATCCCAAAGGGAGAAAAGGGAAGCATGCCAGTTCACCTGTCCAGGAAGGTACGATAAGTGTCCTAGGTGCGGTTGCTACCTTACCAATTCAATACCAGGACTTTCAAGGCGTGTTCCAAAAGGAGCAAGCGAATACCTTGCCACCCCACAGGCCCTACGATTGCCAGATCGACCCGATACCTGGAGCCCGAATTCCGTGTGCCCGTATCTACGAGCTCACCGAACCTGAGAACCAACATCTGAAAACATATCTGAAGCAATACCTGGCCAACGGTTTCATCCGCCCTTCGAAGTCAGCGGCAACGTCTCCCTTATTCTTTGTACCAAAGAAGGAAGGCGAATTGAGGACTTGCATTGACTACTGTGCATTGAACCAAGTCACCGTCAAGAACCGCTAACCCCCTACCTCTGATGCAGGAGCTGCTAGACCAAGTCAACGAAGCCCAAATGTACACAAAATTAGACCTTAGGCGGGGCCTACCATCTTGTGAGCATTAAAGGGGACAAGTGGAAAACGGCGTTCCGAACCAAATACGTCTTACACAAATACCAAGTGATGCCGTTCGGCCTATGCAATGCCCCAGCCACATTTCAATACTTCATGAACGATGTTCTGAGAGAACTGATTGATGTCTGCGCCTTAGTCTACATCAATGACATCTTGGTGTATCCGGCTTCAGAACAAGATCATGTCAGGCATGTACGGTCCGTTCTTACCAAACTCCGTCAACATCATCTCTACGCCAAGCTTGAGAAATGCTCATTCCACGTTATGGAAGTGGAATTCCTGGGTTTTATCCTCATTCCAAAAGGAATCCGAATGGATGTGCACAAGGTGGATGCCGTCCTCAATTGGCCAGCCCCAACCTCATTCAAGGGAGTCCAGAGCATGCTAGGTTTTGCAAAATTTTACCGCCGTTTCATCCCAGGATTCTCGCAAATAGTACACCCGATCACATAGCTATTAAGGAAGTGTAACAAAACGTTTCAATGGACAGTAGGAGGCCGAAAAGGCCTTTCAGGAACTCAAGGCAAAATTCACCACCGCGCCAATTTACGACATCCACGCCCGGACCTTCCATATGTGGTGGAGATTGATGCTTCCAGTATGGTGATGGGTGCTGTGTTATCACAAAGGGACCCACACACTGGCCAGCTAGATCCCGTGGCGTTCTGGTCACGAAAATTCTCGCCACCTGAGCTCAACTATGCCATCACGGATAAGGAGCTACTGGCCATAAAGGCCACTTTCAAGGCCTGGCGACACTATCTGTTGGGAGCCAGTCATACAATCACCATGATAACGGACCACCGGAACCTACAATACCTGAAAGGTGCAAAGGCTCAATCTTCTCGACAACTACGATGGGCCCTATTCTTCGCGGAGTACGGCTATGTAATCACGTATCGACCAGGAGTAAAAAATGGCACGCCTGACGCCCTTTCATGCATGGGCACCGATGAGGTGGTGTATACACCTCCCGACTTCGTGGCCATCATTCCAGGGGAAAGACTCTTGGGCATCACAACTACAATGACGCAAGACGAGTTGCTGTATGAAGTCCGGCAAGTATTAACTCAGGACCAGCTACGAGAGTGGGGTTCAAGAGGAGAACACTATAGCGTTAAAGACCAACTGCCTTACTACAGAAATCGGCTATTCGTGCCTGTAAAAGAACTTCAAGAACAGGTCATCTCAAAATATCACGACTCCCTCATGGAAGGCCACCCGGGAATTGCCAAGACCCTGGCCAAGGTGAAACTGAGTTACTGGTGGCCAACGTGGCGCAAAGATATAATTCAATTCATCACTTCCTGTGGTATCTGTGCTCAGAAAAAGTCAACAAAGCAAAGAACTGCTGGACCTCTACAACCATTGGACATTCCGCCAGCTCCATGGCACACGTTATCACTTGATTTCATCACCGACCTACCCTCCTGCCAAGGTTATAACACTATCCTAGTGATCGTGGACATGTTCTCCAAGATGGCTCATTTCTTCCCGTTCAAAGGGCTACCAAACGCATTGGGTCTCGCTAGAACCTTCCTAGAACATGTGGTACGGCTGCACGGGTTCCCATCAGTCTTGATTTCAGATCAAGGTACCCAATTCGTGTCAAACCTCTGGAGGAAGTGTTGCTCGATGGCCCAAATAGACATCTGATTATCCACTAGCCATCACCCCCAAACGGATGGTCAAACGGAGAGGACGAATCAAATGCTCGATCAATACTTGCGTTGCATGCTTCACCAAGCAGAAGGGAGTTGGAAGGATCCATTATGGATTGCTGAGTATGCCTATAACAACTCCCTAGATAGAAGCAACGGGCAAACGCCGTTCTTTACTGTATATGGCAGACACCCACGCACATCAGAACTGGACAGCCCCACGATTCTGGAAATGCCAGCCATCACAAATCTACACACAACTATTTCACAGGCCTTCATGAGAGCCAAAGAACATCTGCAGCAAGCCAAAGCCCGCCAAAAGTAGTACACGGACCAGCATCACACAAAGGGCCCCGACTACCAAATAGGGGCCATGGTATGGTTAGCCTCCAAACATGTACCTCTAAAGGGAACCCGGACATTCCGTCCACGGTTTTTAGGACCGTTCCCAATCAAATCCATCATAAACCCAGCTGCGGTAAAGCTGACGTTGCCAACCCACATGCAGATACATCCAGTGTTTCACGTAACCCTCTTGAAACCCGTTCATCCTGAAACCCGAGTAACTACCCCACCAGGGCCTGTGATAATTCAAGGAGAACCAGAATTTGAGGTAAAAGACATCCTGGATTCCAAGTAGGTTAGAACGAAACTCTACTACCTAGTGGACTGGAAAGGATAGGGTCCGCAGGACAGGACATGGGAGCCCAGTGATTACATTCATGCTCCACGCCTGATTCAGCGTTTCCACCAAGAGTACCCCACCAAGCCGGGACCAGACAGACGGACCACCCTGAGAGGGGCCTTGGGGTGGGGGAGGGAGGGAGAGAGCTGTCACTAACTTTACGCCTGGCCTGGGAACTCGGGGCCTCTGGCCCTCGCCCCAGTATTCCTGCAAAGCCCCAAGGGCCCAACCATGCCCTGTCCTGGACCCAGTCATGGCGCCGCTGGCGCCGGGCTCATATGGCATGTGGAGTTTCTATTGGGGAATGGACCAACATGGCTGCCCCCACAAGGATCGACGTGGAACTGCATCATGCAGTCTAGCATCCAGGGCGTGGTCCGCCCTAGAGGCACCTGGAATACCTGCTGGCTATTTAAGCCACGGCCAAGCTAAGGCACGAGCTTCATGTTGTTCTGCACTTGCAGCGTGACGTTCACCACGACCTGCTCACAGCATCCTTGGCCTGCATCATCTGAGAGAAGAACAACACTGTTATTACTCCTTAATTGTTCTGCATCCAGCACCTCGCTCACTCCGGAATCTTCTCTAGACCTCATCTTCCTCAGCGAGCAACATCCTAGAGAGGAGAGACCAGAAGGGAAATAATTAGTAAGTGTTCGTCCTCCGACATCATCATCTATAGACTCCGCTACTTACCGAAGCTCTCCTGAAGTTCGACTGGTGCCCCGACATCCTCCATCCTACGCTCCGCTTCCATCTGGCCGCATACCTTCCAGGACTTCTCGGTGACTTATAAGGACGGACAACACAGGTTAGCCTTATTCAAAGACGCTCACAGTGCAGCGATTTGCGCATTCTCTTACCTTCTCGGGCACTGCCCTCTCCATCAGCTCAAAGTCTCCATCACACTTCTGCATCAATGAGAGAAGGAGAAGGTCAACAGGGCAATAACAATTGCGGACACTCATTCTTCAAAAACTCAAGACTTACCTCAAGAGGGGAGTCGCAGCCGGCCTGGACTCCCGGGCCCATGCGAGTGTAGTAACTCGGTGAAGGGTGCCCAACCACAATGCACCTCTGCACAGAACGGCAGGACGGAGAGCGCACCTTAACGAAATACAAGGTGAGAGAGGCTCCGAGGGGGTCACAAGGGGAACACTTGGGAGGCTGGCCTCGGAGGAGGTGATTGCAGCTAAAACCGAACTCCTGTCTTCCAGGATAAGCCCACGGCGCGAGTCCCCGGGGGAGGTGAACCAGCTCCAGAAGCGCTCCGGACCAGTCGGGTGGCGTCCCTGTGGATACAAGGTGAGCGTTACACTGTCCTGAAAGGTCAGCCAACCCCCACATTTTGAATGTAACATGAGTGCTGATTGGCTGGTTTCCTGGATAATTTGTGTTAGGAAGAATTTTCAGTTTAGTGCTAAATTCCTCCTACCATAGAGACCCCCAGCTATTTTGCTGAAGTTTGGGACTTTGAACTTTCTATGTGTTTTCTGTCTGTGTTTCTTTTGGTTATGGAGTCTGACAAACTCCATAGGCATCATTTTACATTGTGTCACACAGCACCTTTAGTGCAGTGACACAGAGAAGTCGTTTTAGATTTCCCAAGGTTTAAACACCTTCTCTTGGATAAACTACTGTTTCAAAAGCAGTGAAGTGAAATTGACTTTACTTACATTGTAAACTTTCTAGACCCAGCACACACTATCCTACAATAGGGTGCTGGAGGGGTTACTTAGTATCCCCTTTGTCTAGCTTCTCATGTAACATTTTTTATGTTACCCTTTCCTTGATGAATGGCTGGTGGCAGTGGTTTACTTTTAACTACCGTGGTGTGCATTTACCGCGGGCTGCGTTCACAGCTGTTGTAAAGCACCCAATGGTGCAATTTTTGTCAAAATGGCCCCAGTCTTTTTTCGCCATTTCTTTGTGGAAAGGTCCTTCTCGAGATTTACTCTGCCTGCCAAACCAGGTTTGGTTCCTTTGTTTGTTTTGTCTTTGGTGGGATTCACAAGTGAAACCCACCTCTGGCTCCAGGGTGTCTGGCGGGGGCAGGAAGCGAGGGAGGTCAGTGAAATTCCCTGTGCTTAGTCTGCTAGGAGACAGGAATGCACTCTTAGGGGATTGGCCAGCTGGTTGTCCGGCAAGGACAGCCACTCTGCTGGGTGACTGACAGCTAGGCTGGAATGAATGGGAGAAACCTGCACAAGAGGAGAGGCTTTTTGGCTTGGAAGGCAGAGTTGACCACTGGACGAAGGAATTCGAAAAAGAAATTGGAAGAGACGCCTGCTGCAACTCCTGGACCGTTGGTTTGCCCGGTGAAGCCCTGCTGCTGTGCTGAAGCTCCAAATTTGTTTAGACTAGAGAAGCCCTGCAAGGAGGCCTGCTCCCCTTGAGTTGGTGAGACCAATCAACTCCAAAGTAAGCCACCTGGACATCCTCTCGGAGCTGGTTGAAATTCCACTGCAGTTGCTGCTAGAACTGAATAGCCAGGGAGAGGAACACCAGATCATGTGCGTTACTTTTAAGCTGGCCAAGAGCTTGAGGAAGATCCTCCGGACTCCCAGGAAGCAGGACTGACCGAGCCTAAGCCACCTCAACAGAGTGCTGGACCCCAGATCCAAGGAAAGCCTATCTAGACAACCAAGAACCGCAGTGTTGCTATTATCAGTAGACGCGAGGAGCTGAAACACACAAAGTGATACTTGTTTGAAGATTGCTGGTTACGGTCTGTGACCGTCCCATTGCAGGATTCCCCAGTCGTCCTCCCTCTTGTCCCCATGACTGAGGGCCAGGAACACGAGGATCTGCAGAGCTGCACAGGAACAGAAACCATCTGCTGCACTTTTCTTCAACCTAAAGGTACAGTACAGCCTGAGAAAACCTACCTCTTGTTGTGTAACTGCACTTGTTCTCTGTTGGTGAGACTGGTGTGGTTGCCATGTAGAGTTGCTGACAGCTACGTTACTTCACAAGCCCAAACAGCTTGTGGCCGTGCTTTGAATTCTTTTCTACAAAGACTTCTAAAACATTGTACAAGACTTTTACTCACCTGTAAGAAGTGCTTCAGCTCACCTAGACTTTTGCCCAATTGGCTTTGACCAAGCCTGGCTCCCTGAATGTCTCTTCTTCCCTCTGACATTGTGTTTTGTCTTCCCTCCAGGAAGGAGTTAACTAACTTTGCATTTGGGGGGCAAAGTGGGTTACTTATCTGCTACAGAATATTTGTGTGCTCTTGTGCTGTTCTAATAATCTTTTTCCTTTGACAAACTCTTAAATCGGATACTAAATGCAAACAGTGGTAGATTAATGTCCACAGTATCCGAGTTACTAAAGTCACCTCAGGGTGTAGGACGTGTCTGTGTGCCATCCCAAAAGGATACTTACTTATTTAGAAAGAGTGTATTTTGAAGTGTACTCATGTAAACATTTGTATGTTACCCTCACGACTTTAAATGGCTGTGGCAGTGGTTTAATTTTCCTACCATTGTGCTTTTCTACCACAGGCTGGATTCTCAGCTGCATTACAACACCCATGAGTGACCATTTTGTCAAAATGGCCCGGTCTTCTTTTTTTGCCATTTTCTGTTTGTGAGATCTTTCTTGGGTTTCACTCTGCGCGCCAAACCAGGTTTGAGCCTTTTGTTCATTTTGCCTTTGGCAGGCTTCAGTACTAAAATCCGCCTCTGGCTCCAGTGTGTCTGGAAAGTCTCCTCCGTCATTTGTCTTTAGGAATGCCTGCATGCACCTAGTCCGATTGGCTGGCTGGCTGTCGTGACAGGACAGGACAGCTACCCTGCTGGTTGAGTGACAGCTAAGCTGTGCATGAATGGGAGAAACATGCTTAAAAGGTGAGAGTTTGGGAACTACAGCCAAAGTCTACCACTGGGAAGAACAACCCGACGAAGAAACCATGAACGAAGCTTGCTGCATCCTCCTGGACCTTTGAATTGCCTGGTGAAGCTCTGCTGCTGTGCTGAAACTCCTTTTTCTGATCGACAAGAGAAGCTCTGCAAGGAACGACTTCTTCCCTTGGGTTAGTGGGACCAACTAACCCCGAGTCGAACTCCACTGGACCATTCTCCCCGACTGGCTGTACTTTTCTGCTGCTGCAGGAAAAGAGTGCCAGGGGTCGAGAAATCCATAGTCGAGTGCAACGTCTGCAAGCTGGCCAGAAGTTCCAGGAGTCTTCCCAGGACCCTCCAGAAGCAGGACGACCAGAGCTCAAGTCTCCTCACCAGAGTGCTGACTCAAGGAGTGAAGGAATCCCAACCGTATTCAAGATGCACAGTGGTGCCGTTTACCGAGCGCTGAAACCGCAAAGTGCTGGTGATCCAAAAAGAGCCAGTAGCTGCCGACGACTTCCAAATTGCTGCCGCAGGAGTCCTCCAGACATCCTCCCTCTTGTCCCCATGACTGAGGCCCATTTATGTGTAGACAGGCTTCTGCCCACGATCACACCCCACTGGTTTGTAAATTGCCCAGATAGGCTCCCCAGCCAGTCAGTGAAGCGGTTTAGAGTGGAGTGGAGTGGATGTGGGTAGCTGGAAGTGTAAACCCTTTCGAAGATGAGTGTTTGGGCCACCATTCGAGGGCTTTGCGGAAATTTGGCCGAGATGCACTATGTCCTGCCACGATCCACTGCGTTCAGCCCATTGGTGGTCCAGCTCCTCCTGAAAGGGTCTCATCTTCAGTCTGCAATTTGGTATGAGGAAAATAAAGGAGGACATCATGCCCGGGAGGGACTTGTATTGTCTGACAGTGGAGCTTGTTCTCTCGTTGAACCATGCAATGAGGTTTCGCATTGTGGCCACTCTGTCCGGAGAGGGGCAAACCCTGGGAACTTGAGTGTCCAGATCTGCTCCTAGAAAGATTGCTGACTATGCGGGGAGTGGTGACGAGGTTTCCTCGTTGATTGAGAACCCTAGGTCTTGGAGTAGGGTGGTTGTTCTTCCCACTGCCTCTGATGCGGTTTCCAGGGAGCTTCCTTTCACTAGCCAGTCATCTAGGTATGGAAAAGCCTGTACCCCAGAGCGCCTAGGGTGAGCGGCCAATGAGGCCAGGCATTTCAGCCCGAATTGAAGTACTATGAACTGGAAATGTTGGTCGCTAGCAGTGAACCAAAGGTACTGTCTGTCTGTGGGATGGGTACATGGAAGTAGGCATCCTCCAAGTCTAGAGTAGCAAGGAAATAGCCTTTCCTGAGCCATGGAAGGACCAGCTGAATGGAGGTCATCTTTGATTTTAGACGACAAACTTGTTGAGGGCCCGTAGATCTAGTATTGGGCGCCACTGGCCGTTTTTCTTCTTTACTAGAAAAAAGTGGGAATAGAATACTTTCCGCCGTTGTAGAGGTGGTACCCGATCTATGGTGGCCTTTAGTAAAAGCTTGGCGGCCTCGACCCTTAGCTGTTGCAGCCAGGGGATGCTTTTCCTTGGTGTGGGAGAGGTAGTGGCTGCTGAAGAAAGTCTATGGTATGTCCCCCTTTTATAACTTGAAGCACCGATTTGTCCAATGTTATAGCATGTTATAGCGTACCAATGACTGCAGTGAGACACATCCTTCCACTGGGGTGTGATGTGGAAGGCACGCTCAGTGCTCAGTAGGAGTCTGTTCTTCTTGGTCTGGTTCCTGCACTGGCTTGAATCTCTTTTGCCACGTTGGTTCTGGTACCTGGTGGAACCATGTTGGTATCTACCCCCTGACTGGAAGGAGGTAGAATAGCACACTTGGCCCTGGAACGATCAGCAGTATGACCTGTAGTTGGAGCTGGCACCTTCAAAGGAGCGAAAAGGACAGTGGTCCTTCTCCTTTAAAGAGCTAATCGCCCTAGCAGTGTCAGCCTTGATACCTTTCAAGTGGTCATCTATTTTCTTCCCAAATAGGTCTTGTCCATCAAAGGGCATATCTAGGATCTGAGCCTGTACCTCCAGACTGAAACTTGTTGCTTTAATCGAGGCTTGGCATCTCAAGACTGTGCCATGTGCTATTTGCCTGAAGCTGCAGTGAGCGGTGTCCACAGATGTGTTGATCATGTGGTCCGAGACAGCTTTGCAGTCTGTGATAATGGCCTTGGCCTCTTCCTGAAACTCCTCTGGAAGGTGTTTAGTGAGACGGGACATATAGAGCCATAATTCTCTATCCAGCCTTGCCATCATGGCCATGGCGTTGCTGGCCCGCACCGTCAACGATGCTGCTGTTGATACCTTGCGCCCCATCGATTCTAGTTTACACGCCTCCTTTTCAGGCAGAGCTGTGAGGGGAGAGGCTGAGTTTTGCAGTATCTTCCTCACAGCCACTGTGATAACAGAGTCAGGTTTAGTATGGCCTCTGAGACACAATGGAGCAGAGTTCGGTGCTTTGTACTTCTTCTCCGGTCTCGCCACCAGCACCGGAGTGGACAGAGGAGTGGCCACGATATTTTCCTCTGCGTCCCAAATGGTTTCTAATATTGGTATCGTGGTGATGGTGCATAGTCTTTTGTCTCTGTGCTCGTGGAGGACTGATACTTTCTCCTCTGTGACGACTTGTATTTTGAAGATCTCTTCCAACTTAGCCATGATTGAATGAAAAGATACAACATCTGGAGGCGAGGATCCTGCTAGTGAGTCACGTTTCTTCTGCTTCTCGATGACAAAAGAATCCCAGTTACCGGTGTCTGGAGTGTCATGAGGCAGTTCACCCTCTTCCGGCTCGTCGTCAAGACTGTCGGGGTTGGAAAACTCCCTAAATGGGTCATCAAGCTCCCCGTCGTCATCTACAATGTTGTCTGGGCATTCTGAGGATATAACAATTGAAGGCGTATTGCGTGCTCTGAATTTTTGAGGCAGAGACCTTGGAGGAGATGGAGAGCGTCTTCTCTTTTGAGACCTGGGTGATCCGCCATAGTGCGAGCATTGTGTCAGCGGTGAATGAGACCTGGGTGATCCGCTATAGTGTGGTGATGTGCTATGAGAGGTCTGCTTACAGGGACTTTGGGAGTGACCAGGAGTCTTGCCCTTTGCCTCCTTTGGAACTCGTCAACAATTCTGCCCATGGGCTGCAGTAGATTAGGGTTGAAAGGATCTGCCACGTCTTCCATCACCGGTTGCCAGTGTGGACTGTGTTCTTTAGGTTGTACTGGAGTTGTTCCTCCCCCTCCGAGAACTCCTCCAGTAATATGGATAAAGACGCTATGTAAATAACATCATTAAAATGATGTCAGCTAGTTATTTCATCTCAGTTATAGGGGATAGACAGGTAACGGCTTCTAACCCATCTAGCTGTGGTGTATGGGTGCTTAAAGCTTCCTCTGGTTGTTGGAAGGGCTCGTCGATTACGTCTGGTGGTGTTGGGTCAATCGACTGTGTTTTGTCCTGTTCTTGGGGGCACGTTGACTGTTTTTCCATCGACGATGAATGTTTGGACGGCGACGGGTGCTTCGTCGATGAGGACGTCTTCCTTGATGCGTGCTTTTCGGCAGTGTCTTTCATGGACGGGTGCTTGTTCGACACTCTTTAGAGATGCTTCATACACTTCCTACACCCTGAGGTGACTTCAATTGCTAGGGCAGTATTGGCATTTATACATACATTCTGACACTTAGTAGAATTCTGAGGTTGTGGAAAAGGAAAAGGTTAGGGAAGGAAAAAGGTTAAACGGTTCTCAGAGCACGGGAGCACTTTTCAATCTCTCAATGAAGTCTAGATAGAATATTTCCCAGCAATATTAGTTAAACCAATGTAAACCAATGTATCACCTATGAGGGACAGTTAGAATCTAAGTCAATGGGTCAGAAAGTCTGCAGGGAGCCAGGCCAGCTAAAGTCAATTTGAACAATGTCTATGGAGCTGAGGCACTTCTCAGATAGCACAAAAGTCTTGCACAATGTTAGAGAGTTTGTAGAAAATCACTGTTTGGCCACACGCTGTTGGGCTTTTGAAGGTATAGCTGAGATCAACTCTGCAAAAACGCAGCTACTGCAAGTCTCAAGTGAGAACGCAAGCTAAAGCCACAAGAGACAAGTACCCCTTAGTCATCACAGTACCTTAGTTTGGAAGAAGAGGATCCAACTGGCTTCTGTTCTGGTTGCAGTCTTGCAGATCCTGGGTTCCTGGGCCTCAGTCATGGGGACAAGAGGGAGAATGTCTGGAGGACTCCTGCACTGCAGTTTGAAGGTCGACGGCAGCTACGGGCTCTTTTCAGTCCAGCAGCACTTCACAGTTTCAACTACCGGCAAACAGCACCACTGCAGAACTTGGACAATTGGATGGACTGTCTTCGCTCCTTGCGACCCAGGACTCTGGTGAGGTGACTCGAGCTTGGGTCGTCCTGCTTCAAGACAATGCACTCTACTACAGATTTCTCGAACCCTGGTACTCTATTCCAGCATCAGCAAAGAGGTACAGCCAGTTGGAAGGATCGTCCCGGGAGGATAGCTCAGCAGCAACGTGTTCGCCTTGGAAGCAAGACGACATGAAGCAACACAGGTTTGATCGCCGGGTCCACGCTTAGAAACCTCTGGGTGTTTAAGCGTGTTATAAATACGTAACTAAGACTAAAAAAATAAATAAAAAAAAACAATTACGCAACTTAAAAAAAACAATTCCTGTAACAGCGCCTCGATGCCCGCGGGCTGTGTGAGCGCTTTAAAAAATGCAAATAAATAAAAGTTGGGGAAGGTCTTCAAGCAAAGTTTGTCTTGGGGTTAGTTAGTCCTACTAACCCAAGGGAAGAAGTCCTCGTCGGAGCTTGTCTTGTCAATTCGGAAAAGCAGTCTCAGCACAGCAGCAGGGCTTCACCGGGCAGCAACGGTCCAGGAGGATATTACAAGCTTCTCTTCATGATTCCTTTGTCGGAAGTTTCATCCAGTGGTCGAATGTCTTCAGTCCAAGAAGCCTCGCCTTTTATGCAGGTTTCTCCCATTCATGCAAAGCCTTGCTGTCACACACACCGCAGGGTGGCTGTCCTGCAAGGAGAGCCAGCCAATCGGCACTGGGTGCATTCAAGTGACCAAGGAGACTAAGGACAGGGAGTTCTTTGGGCACTTCCCTCCCTTCCTGCCCTGCCAGACACACTGGAGCCAAAGGCGGGTTTCAGCACTGAAGCCCGCCAAAGGCAAAATGAACAAAAGGGTTAAACCTGGTTTGAGTAAAACCTAACAAAGACCTCACTAACAATAAATGACATAAAAAGAAGACTGGGGCCATTTTGACACAATGGTCACCCATGAGTGCTATACTGCAGCTGAGGGTTCAGCCTGTGGTAGAAACGCACAATGGTAGGAACATTTAACCACAACCACCAGCCATTTAAAGTGGTGAGGGTAACACATTCTTTTACACATGAGTAAGTAGCAAAAGGGGCTACTAAGTAACCACTCAGCACTCCACATACGTTGTGGTGTGTGCTGGGCCTACATAGGAAAAAGGTAAGTAAAGTCTATTTCACTTTACTACTCTTCGGAACAGTAGTTCACCCAAAGGAAGGTAGTTAAACCTTATGAGAAATCAAAGGACTTCTCTGTGACACTGCACTAAAGGTGCTGTGTGCCACCATACAAGAAGTAGATGCATATGAAGTTTATCAGACTCCAAAAACAAAGGAAACACAATCCAAATCAAATCAAAAATACATTAGGGAGTGAGAAAAAGGTCTCGCTCCAGAATAAAAATGTAAAAGTCCTAAAGTCCAGCAAAAGAGCTGGGGGTCTCTAATGTTGAAGGGAAGTAGCACAGAAATGATTGCTACTGCACGTCTCCAAAGGACCAGCATCTCAAACCCATACATTGCTCTAGATTCGGGATAGTTCAGAGGTCAAAGGTGCATCAACGTCAGCACTATACTTTCAAATTTAAATATCTGAGTTATCAGTATTGCTGCCTTTCCCATACACCCTTCTTACCTTCATCCCAATTTCCATATTGGACAAGTCAGCAAATGGAACCTCGCGGGTTACCAGTTCCCACAAAAGAACGGCAAAGCTCCACATGTCAGATGAACGACGGTTAATCTCCTCTGGCTTCTTCTGTAAAGCTGCAAAAACAACAGTTTCACGTTATAGTCTTGGAGAAAATCACATGTTTGAAGACAGAAGCTCTTCCAGTTAAAAGACAAGAACTTACAGCAGTGTCATTCAAACATGGCTAAGCCCCCCGCCCCCCCATCTTGAGTACAAATATTGTTGCTGAGCCTCCCAGATGCACTATCTGCTTATATTTTCTATTAAAAGCAGTCAGTGTACTCCTTTTTTGACGACTCTCGAGCCCCTCTGCCCCCGAACATCATTTGGGCCGCCTCAGGGGGCCAGCCCCAGAGTTTGAAGACCACTGTCTTACAGTGTTGAGAGTGATGGGTCCCTTTATCACAGTGCAAACACTGGTGCTGGTTAAAGAGCAGTGGTTATTAGGAGACCATCTATAAGCTGAGGGTCGGAGGGCTTCGCTCCACTGGGCTATTGAGACATCAATTTGCTATCAGTAGGTTACCCTCAATAGCAAATCTCTGGACTGAGCCCATTGCAGTAATACAGTAATCTGTGAACTGTGCTGGGTGCAGGTTGGGCAGCGTAGCGTAGGCAAACTCCCAACATTTCTGCCACTGAAAAATAGAGGGCTGTGAATGCAGCACATTCCGTCTCTCAAACAAATAGTGGGAACCCATAATCCAGCCCCAATCAAGTGCAGTTTAATTCACTCCATATATTCAGACTTGTTTAACCCATCACCCCAGTCAGTGCTGTACGCCAGTCACTATGCCAGTGAAAGGTGTCAGGCTACGGGGCCTACGAAGGGCCAACAATGCTGGGGAGTACATTTGCTAAGTAAGATTCTCATAGAAACTATAAATATTCCTGACCTGTGTCAACCCCAGAACCCTTTGCTGGACTGGTAGATTATTTTTCCTTATACCTCTGTGAGTGGGAACCTTTTTGCACACTGAAAGAATCTTACTCTTTTTGTGGGTGTCATTTTTAAGACTGTCCAGAGTGTCTTTTAAAAGTTATCCTCTGACAATGTTTTGCCAATAAGTGCCTATTGTTGCGGGGTGTTAGGGAGAATTCTCATACATGTGCTAATTCCCTTCACTTTAGAGACCCCCAGCAACCTTGCTGGATTTTGAGGACTTGATTTCTTTTACCTGGAAAGAGTGCAAGCCTTTTATTCCCCCACTCTCATATTTTGATGTGTGTTTTACTCTTGTGTTCTTCGATTATGGAGTTTTAGATAATTCCATAGGCATCATCTTTTCATGTGCGCTACACAGCACCCTCAGTGCAGTGACACCAGGATGTCTTTTAGACTTCCAAAAGGTTTAAATACCTTCTCTGGGATAAACTACTGTTTCCCAGAGAATGTAAAGTTAAATTGACTTTACTAGTCTTTTCAAATTCCTAGACCCAGCACACACCATCTTCCTATAGAGTGCTGGAGGGGTTACCTAGTATCCCCTGTGTCTAGAGACTCATGTACCAGTGAAATGCTACCCTTTCCTATCGAAATGGCTTATGGAAGTGGTTTTACAACGAACTACCATGATTTTGAACGACCGCAAACACTGGTAGCTAAAAATCGCAGGAGCCATGTTTTTCAAGAAGGCGCCTTAAACCCCTTTGTTTAAACGGGTCCCGGTCTTCTTTTTTCGCCATTTCTTTTTGGAAAGGTCCTTCTAAATTTTGTCTCTGCGCACCAAACCAGGTTTGGTCCCTTTGTTCGTACGCCTTTGGCGGGCTTCAGGACTGAAGACCGCCTCTGGCACCTGAGTGTCTGGGGTGGCCAGGAAGTGAGGGAGGTACCCGAAACTCCCTGTGCTTAGTCTCCTAGGAGACCCAAATGCACTCTGGCGTGATTGGCTGCCTGACTGTCCGGCAAGGACAGCCACCCTGCTGGGTGAGTGACAGCTAGGCTGGAATGAAAGGGAGAGAACGGTTTAAAAGGCGAGTCTCTTGGACTGGAAAGCAGAGTCGACCACTGGAACGAAAGAACTGAAGACGAGCTGGAAGAGGACAGCTGGTGCAATTCATGGACCGTTGGTTTGCCCGGTGAAGCCCTGCTGCAGGTCCGAATTGCCAAGTTCATCTCGACGGAGAAGCCCCTTCAAGGACAACTTCTTCCTTTGAGTTGGTGGGACCAATCAACTCGTAAGCCACCTGGATACCATTCTTGGAGATAGTTGGGATTAACCGGGGGGGGGGGGGACCAACTGTAACATTAGCCTTCTCTCTAATTCACCATGCACATGGTCGGATCACCATGTCATCACCTTTAACATTGAAGCAGCTCACATACCTGCGCCTTCCGTCGCACCTGCCTTGCCCACCAGAAACAAAAAGGACATGACTGGGAAGTTACTCCCCCTCATCCTTCCTACCTTGAACAATGTCATTGATTCTTGACTGGACCCCACCACCCTAGCTGACACCTATAATCAGGCCGTGCTTTCAGCCATTAACGCCATCGCCCCTCTTAAACTTAGGAAACCCACACAGCATGCGCACCTTAATTCGTGGTTCACACCACAGCTAAGAGTGCTTCGTAAAGAGAAACGTAGCGCGGAAACACTGGAAAAGTCATCATCTGATGCCCACAAGGGCGGACTCTTCTTAGCCACTCTTAACTGCAAAGAAGCCATAATCCAAGCCAAAAAGGAATCCTACAATAATCGCATCCTGTCAGCACAATCCAAAACCAAAGAATTATTCAAAATTCTTAAGGAACTTGAGTCTCCTGCAACATCCCCAGACTTATGCGTCAAAGACAGCAAATGGTGTACCAATATACAGACAGCACTTTTGGACAAAATTGCATCCCTCCAAACCAAAATTAGAGGTAAACAAAATTCACTGCAATCAGACAATCCCCTCTCCATTCCAACATCCGGTACATGCCAGGCCAACTCGAATCACAAACCATTTGCCTTCTTCCCTCTTACTATTTCAGAAGTAGAAGGTATTATAAAAAATCTTAAACCGTCCAACTGTCAAGGCAACCCATGTCCTGCCCCTATCATCAAGGAAGCCTTGCACGATCTAGCTCCCTTTATCACGGCCTTCATTAACGCCTCTTAAAACGGGCATAGTCCCTGACAACCTCAAGGACACCTGGGTGATCCCTCTACTTAAAAAAACCTTCCCTTGACCCTAACATTCTGACTAATTTCAGATCCATCTCCACGGTCCCTTTCCTGCTCAGGATTCTAGATCGTGCAGCCTACTTGCATATCCAAGAATATCTTGAATCCAACAATCTCCTTGGGCTAAGACAATCAGGCTTCTGTCCCAAACATGGAACCGAAACAGCGTTGACTGATTTGAAAACTCAAATGGAATTCCTAAAAGATAATGGGAAATTAGCGCTACTCCTACTTCTCGATCTCTCTGCGGCATTTGATTTGGTTGATCACCAAATACTTTGCCAACATCTTAAAACTGCGGCTCATTTCTCGGACTCAGCCAATGCGTGGATCCACTCTTTCTTAAGCAATAGATGCATGAGGGTGTTCTCTCCCATAGCTTCTGCTGAACCTTCCCCGATACACTGTGGTGTCCCACAAGGCTCTTGTGTGTCGCCGACCCTTTACAATGTGTTCACCAAACCGCTCTTTGGTGTGCTTGATTATCTGGGTGTTTCCTACACCAACTATGCGGATGACACCCAGATACTCATCCCCATTACTGGTGATCACACAGCCGATACTTAAGCTGTGAATGACGTCTACCTGGTTATTCAAGCTAGGATGGCACAACACAAACTTTGCCTCAATGATGACAAGACGGAGCTCCTACTACTAGGCTAAACTCAACATCTTAAACTTGACCAGGCCTTAAAGTCCTTCATCATCAATGGCAATGACATTAAGATCTCCAAGGACACTAAAACTCTTGGCGTCTATCTGGAGTCCGTTCTCTCTCTAAATAGACAAAATAATGCAGTAAGGTCAGCCGCGGCCCACACCCTCATCACTGCCTAAAGACCTTTCCTGAACTCCCACAATTGCATTACCGTGGCTAGAACACTTATGTCCACAATCGACTACTGCAGTGCACTGTATTTGGGGACCAGTCAATCTAACCTCAAGAAACTGCAAACAACCCAGAATAATGCCATCAGGTCGGCTCTCAATATCCCTAGGCATTCTCATATTTCTAACGTCAGATCAGATCTTCGCTGGCTCTCAGTAAAACAAAGAGTTGCCTTGAAAACCTTAGCCTTGACACACAAATGCCTGGACAACAAGGCCCCACATTACCTTCTCCCGTCTCACTCTTCATACCTCCACACGTCCCACTAGAACTCCACAAATCCACACCCTCATCTTGTCCAGATTCAAACTACAAAAAGCAGGTGGTGCGAGCTTCCCTGTCCTAGCCTCGAAACTCTGGAACTCCCTTCCTGTCCCCATCAGAACTGAGCCTTCCTTTCAAACCTTCAAGAATAAATCTAAACCCTGGCTCCTTACACAAAACACATAATGCACTTCTTATACGATCAGGCACTAAAACTCTAGGTTCACTCTGTTTCCATGCTATGTACCTGCTCATTTTAGTGATTATGTCTGTATTTTCCATATATTTACCTGCTTACGTCTGTATATTATTGTATTCATGACTTTGATATGTCGAAGAGACGTCTGCTCACTTGTATCTTGCTGTAAACCAGTGAGCTTGAATCTCATGTCATGAACCTTCAATGTAATGTACTTTATCTGTGTATGTAAGACTATGCGCCCGGTTGCCCACGGGCCTGGCTGCGCTTTACAAATAAACTAAATACAAATTGTGTACTTTACGAAAGCTACTTGAACCGAAGATCTTCCATTTTGCCAGCTTGTTTGCCCCGTCCCCGTGCAGGAGTCCCCCGACGTCCTCCCTCTTGTCCCCACGACTGAGGCTCAGGAACAGCGAAATCTGCAGGAAGTGCCAGGAACCAATGTCTTCAGCTGCATCTTTTCTTCATACTAAGGTACTGTGCCGACCTGATTGAGAGAACTGACCTGTGTTCGTGAAGCTTTCCCAACTTGCAGGCCTAATCAGCTTGTGGCCCAACATATGATTCTTTTTCGTACAAACTATTTCTGAGAACTTTGGCAAAGACTTTACCGTTTACTACAAGAACTGCTCTTTCCTATCCAAGACACTAGTCCATTGACTTTGGCCTAGGCCTATTGAACTGAATCGAGTCCTCCAGTGAACTGAAACTATTTGCACTGCCTAAGCAAGTATTTGTGATCTAGTTTATTAACTTGTGCCTTTTTACTCCCATTCAAAGTAACTGAAATGCCATTTTGATCCTATTTCAGGGGAGCCTAATTTATTCAGAAACTTATTGGTTTGGTATTGAAGTATATTTGTGTATGATATTAAGTTCATTGACATCCCACGCCATGCTGCGAACTTGCAGGGCTGCAATACCACCAATACCCTGGGAACTCGATCCATTGTGCGGTTGTGCGGTGCACGGTATTCCGAAATCAATTTTGCTGAAACTTCGTGGGCATTGTACTCTATCTCCAGAGGTACGATTCCAGTCCGAAAACTCCCCTCACCAGAGTGCTGGACCTTGCAAATAACGTAAATCTGAATGGTGTTATTCTGTCTACTTCTATGATGCTGAAAAGGGAGCCAAATCCAGAGCCGCATCCAGCCACGAGGAAAACCTTGCCTAGAGCCTTCCCTGTGATCCTTGATGCAAAAGTCCTTCCAGTGTCCTGTCTTCTTGATGAAGGAATTCAACGACTGGGTTTTTGGCGGCAGATCCTGAAGTCCTCCTGCTGCAAAAGCTTCTGTGCGGAGGTACTGTGCTGGCTTGGGCATTTACTTACCTTAAGTCTCTTGTGATTCCTGTGTAGTTTTGGGGTGTTTCGTATGATTGTGAGTCCTCTAGTCCAGTACACCAGAGGCCCCTGTTGGAATCCTCCTAGGGTCTCTTCTGCGAAGCACCTGGACCCTCAACTAACTCTAAAAGTAAAGCACTAACTTGTTCTAACAGTCTTCCTTAGGAACTCTGACTGCTGGGATAATAGACCCTAGTGACCCACCTTCTGCCACTGAGAACACTCAGGCTCCAAGAATAAGGGAAATACTTCTAAGGATTGGGTCTTCTGCCTAGAAAAGAGAATTCATGTTTAAAATGTACTTGCTTGCAAAATAAGTTGGCTGCTAACTGTAACTCAGAGTGAACAGTTACAAAAGTTATTACTAACTTTAGAAATGTTTCGCCATTCTGAGAAGCATATGTAAGGTTATTTTACTTGGCTTAGTAATGTTCTGCCATTCTGAAAAGTATATGCAACATCGTACTTTCCTTAGAAACTGTTTTGCTATTCTAATAGAAAGTAGAAGTAAGGTTATTTTACTTACCTATTAATTGGCTGTGCCTCTTTCCCAAAAGTAATGCTGTTGGCTTCACTAAATATTTCTTTCAGAGAATAGGTGTATAAGATTCCCAACTGGGTCGTGCTTCGCCTGACTTGCTGTTAGCCTGTCCAGAATAAGTCTGCACTGGGTTTTACCTACCTAGAATAACCTTAAGTCATTCATAAAGTGTAACACTGGGTTTGGCTTTCCCTGGTCTGTTTTAGACAGACACAAAAACAGTCTGGGGTTTAAGTTGCTGATAGCTCCTTTAAAAAGTGTATAGGTTTTACTTACCTTGAGTATAACTGTGGTATCCTAAAAGAAGTTAGTAATTGCTTCCCTTACTCTGTAAACTGTAAATATATTGATTTATGATATTGGCTCTGAATGTTCATTGTTGTTTTTGTCTTGTCACGCCCTCAAGCCCCAGAGTGCATGGCTACGCATAATAAATAAAGTAAAGTAAAAATCAACTGCAAATTACACCCAAAGGTCCAACTCCTCTCAAATAACTTATCCTGAATCAGAGGTATAGGTTTTTACTATTCCTAGAATAAGCGTTTCACTACATCAGAAAAGTATATTGTTCAGTTGATTTACTATGGGATTCCTTGCTGAGCGTCATGGTACAACTGACAGGGTCTACTACCCTTGAATTACTGTAAAGTAATTTGAAAGTGACTTATGGTTTTACTTCCCAAGAATAGGTGTGACCTATACTAAATGTGTTGGATAAGGTCTAACTTAACTAGAAATACTGTTAGTTTTCTAAATAAGGTCTATGCTTTGGTCTGTGTACTTTAATGCATAGTGTTATGTTTTAATGATTCTAGTTATATATAATGTGATAGTACCTATTTCCCCCCCCCCCAAGATTTATATGGGCCCACTTATTTAAATAAACCATTTATTTTTTTACAATACATAGTGTTTCAGTGTTTCTTTGGTGCTAAAGGAACCCAGATACTCTCGGGTCCGACGCGCCATACAAATAAACAAATATCTGTATTACAATTTCATTTGCACGGATTATACAGCCCTCTCACCAAAATGCCAGGGGTAGCGGAAGTGACATCACATGAACCTTGCCCTCTGACATCACAGAAAGTGATGTCATTTGACCCCACCCGCAAGTGATGTCACGGGAAGCGATGGTACACAACCTTTCACCCCTTGACAAAACAGGAAGTGACATCACACAACATTGTTCCTACGTACACTACGAAAAATATGGTTACAATATCACTATGTGACATACATTTCATACAAGAACTGATTGCCATATGTTTCATTAAGATCAGTGTGTATAGGCCCATATTACCAAATTACTGTGAACGCAAGCACATGACCATGGCCAAATGATAATGTGTTATTATATAGCACTCAATCATAAGCGTTTTATATAGAACAAATATACATACAATATCACCCAACCTGTGATGGTACTCATTTATCAAACTCAGAAGGATGAAAGGCTGAGTTGAGGTGTTTAAGAACAGACTAAATCAGTGACTCACTCCTAGAAGTGTGCTTGAAATAAACCTTTAATGAGTCTAGCAATTATTGTATTGAATTCCAGAAAGACAAATTATTTGGTATTCCTAATATCTTATTTACGGTCACTGCTGAAAGTGTTAGATTTGTTGAAATCCTGTTCTTTTTTATTTTTTAAGAGGCCTGAACAAGAAAGCCAGCCACTCTAGAAGCAAAGAGCCACATGGTGCTGGCCACAGCCCAGAAGCTTGCATTAAAAAGAGAAAAAAAGGAGAAAGAAAAAAAGACAATTTTTTTTTTGGGGTAGCAAGGGAGACCTCTGCAACCCCTAGTGCCCCCTAAATGACGTCCCTGCCTCTCTCCCTCCTAAGATAAGCCTGGCTGCTCTGTCTACGCTACCATGAACTCAGGTAGTAGAGCCTTATACTAAGAGTGGAGTCTTGTACTGCCTCAGTTGAATGGTTTTACTAAGCCCTTAGTTGGATTTTAGAAAATCTTTCCTAACAACATTCACCAGGCTTGCTCGTCCGCATCGGCCACTCGTACCAAGGAATAGGTGGGCCCTGTTAGCTCACCCTCAATAGACAGTCATGCAAAGGCTTTTTATTGGCCCACTATACAAGTCGTCACTGGATGTATGCCCTGCCATAAAAGGCCAATCAGATTTAGTTTAACTCCGACTACCCATGTCAATGCCTACATTCTCTCTCTACCCCCTCCCACCCTCCAGTGCAAACTATTAAGCAGCATACACTTATGGCGGTATTCTCACTCTCTGGCCACCTTTGTCACTGCATACATCCAAGTTTATTTATTCAAATGCAACCCTACACTGGGGTGAGGTGGTTTCCACCTCCGGATAGGTTTACTCATCCTCAGGGTAACATGTACTCCTTCACCTACATCCAACCTGATTTACTCACCCTCAGGAGCCACCCATGCTGGTGCATACATCCGGCCAGGGCACTGAAATGTCAGTTTCACATCTGCCATGCTGATGCGGGCGGTCATGTCCTCGTCGATCTGCAAGTGTGACAGAGGGCAAAAGTAGAGGACCAGTTAAACAAAAGACTAACCACACTGAGGTACAGCGACCGATACAGAAGCATGCTTGTTCGTTCATTCCATCACTCTCTCCACAAGTACCAAACAAAGGCGTCTTGCTTCACTCCGTCGGCTACCAAAAACGACTCACTTTCTTAATCATTGCAAACTCTGCCTCAACATTCAATTACAGAAAGGAATTTCAATGCTCGAAACTCTGCCCAGATATGAGCTAAAAATCCTTTTGACATTAATCCAAGCTTACAACCCCTTGCACAGTGCAAGAAGATCACAGTCCATGCAGTAGAACATTTCCAACACACAGTAGTCTCTGCCATATTGTCATTTCATGCCGTCCAGTATCCGCAAGGGAACCAAGACACCTTTATGTGGTCAGTGTTTAGATGGGAAGACATTGTCAAAACATACTCCTACCCTGAAAACAGAGACCCATGAACTAGAATCCAAAGGACTGCTCATCTGAAGCGTGGCCTGTCGGCAAAGAGTTACTAAATAGGACCAGCAGAGGATCAGGAGGCAGAGGGGAAAGAGGTGGCACCACAGTGGAAAAGAAACAACTTGAAACAATTCTGCTCCCATGCTGTCCCTTTATGGGCACACCCAGCCTCTACTCTGCTTCAAGACTAAAGCGCACCCTTCATGGCAGCTTAAATTCAGTCAAAGGCAAAACAACTCAAAGGTGATGGACGAATTTCCCAAAAAAAGAAAAATTCCCTCTGATATCCAATAAGGAAACGAGGAGCCCAATTACCTTTGATAATTTAACATGGTTTCTTTATATCGGATAACAAAGTGCTTGTATAACCCAACACAATAGCAGCATATTGACAGGCAAAGAGATGATCGGAAGGGAATACACCATGATGAGGTGGGGTATTGGCAAAGACCACCCTACACTTACCCTCAAAACAATAATTCTGCCAGAAGTACACAAAAGTGAAAGATTGAAGGAAAATGCAGTGTACAGGAATAGAAGCAGATGTGATGTGCGCATAAACCCTCAATGTACAAAGTGAAAGCCCACAGCATATATTGCCAAAGCATGAGGAAAATGGCCAAAGCTACACTTCAACACATTCCAAGATCAAAATATCATGTAAACCGCTGTCCCACCTACGTTCGGGTAGCAAACAGCCAAAAGAGCTCCAAGACTCTTGGCCCTGCACTGGATGATGGCATCAGTCCACATTAGGACAGCTTGCACTGGCTACCAGTCAATCAAGACTAAGTGCTGGCACTAGATCACCAAATTAGCCGAGATGCTGATTGCTGGCACTGGGGACCTCACCGGCCAAGCTTCTAATCACTAGTTCAGGTGCAATGTATGAGTTAAGATTCTAATGGCTGGAACTTGCTAATCGTATCAGGCAAACTTCTCATCACTGAACTGCCCAAAAGCTACTGCTAGGCTTGGTTTCAAACCTTGGCCAAGATTGATCTGCAGAAAGGGGCCATCTCCTTTCAATCTTAATTTGAAGGAACAGGATTTTCAGGTATCATACCAAGTGTGCATTCCAAGGGTCACCTGCATCTTCAAGTGTATGACAAATGAATGTTCAGGTATGGATGGGTTCCAGACACTTACAGGTCAATAAGCAAATAAACTGATACAAACTATGACTGCCTTGTGTAATTATTCATGTGCCCTCGGTCGGGCTATGCCATCAAGGAGCACGGCTTTGCTTGCATATTCCATGTAGAGAAGGTAAAGCTACAATGGCAATCTGAACACACTCCAAAGTCAAAGTCTTTCCCACAATCAACAACATTTTTAGAGTACGGTACATTGACTTTTTTAGAAGGAATTTCTCCAACACTCTTACTTTAAAGTTTTCATGTATATTTCAGATTGTTTGGGAACACAAACCTATCATAGGCTGTAAATTTGGGCCCTATACAGCACTAAAAAAAAAAGGAGAGATCTGGCCAAAAAACTCCACAAATCACCATTTGAATTTTCCTACTGAGATCACCTGAAGATATCCTCCATGGTCCAACAAGACCTCTTGACTACAATTATCGATCGTTAACAAGGCACCAGTGATGTACCGCTTTCCATTATTTTCGGAAGGCCATGGTCAATTAGCGAGTCTGTCCTCCTTTCACGTTCAGGCTCTACACCTTTTATTATTCTTCTGAAATGTCCAGGAAGATCTCACCCTTACACTATCGTATGGGCTCCAACAACGCCCACCTCATACCATTTTCCAAAGACCATCAAGACGCCATACCTTCACATCTTTCATAATGTTACCACTGCTTTTACCAGTCTGCACGCCTCAGTACAATTTCTTTCAATCATTCATCACAGTTGCTCTTTTTTGAAGCTCCATGGCAATGTCTAAAATGCCTTATTAGGATTTACCATAACACTTCGGCTGTTCAGGTAATGTCGGGGAATCGGGGGTTCCAGCGTGTGCAGGAATGCCATTCCACGGGCGATATCCAATGCAAACTTCACAGCCTGCATCTGATCCACAACAAAATCTAGGAGGCCAGAAAAGAGACATACGTCAGTTTCATGGAACTCGCAGAGCCCGGCCAAGTATAAAAAAAGCCTGCCGGTTATTGAGCCCACTCTCCATCACATCAGCCGCAACGGCACAGCCTCAAAGGCACTCACTTGTTCCTTCATGGAGTACATTGTAAAGGGACCCATAGGGCATCCAGTGGGTTATGATGATGGGGTGGGGAGCGGGTGGAGACTGACAGGCTCCCAACACGGGAAGAACATTGGGGTGAGAGAAGATCCTGCAAACACAAAAGCACATTAAGACAGTGTCTGAGATCTGCACCAGATGAAGAACGTCAGCATCTGCAACCTCCTCTCACGTTACTAACGCGGCCCCTTGATTCACTTACATTCTTGTATACCAACCATATTCTTTTACACAGAATCACACATGCATGCCTTCACAGACACACATTTCTATGTCCCAGATATAGCCTTTTCACAGTCCCTCTTTTGCATACCTCTACCTACACCCATTCTGCATACTCCCATTCCTATGCCCCCCTGTTAGGGAGAATTTTCAGTTTCTGTGCTAATTCCCTTTAACCATCGAGACCCTCGGCTCTTTTGCTAGAATCTGGGATGTTTTTGATTTTTAACCTCCTGAGTGAGTTGTACTTTTTCCCATTCACTCATGTGTTTTGCTCTGACTAGGCTTTTAACTGTTTAATGGAGAGTGGTAACCTCCCTAGGCATCTGCTTTTTGCATCGTGGCATTCAGCACCCTCCGTGCAGTGCCACTGAGAAGTCCCCTGGACTTCTGTTAATGCTTGAATACATTTTCTTGGGTGAACTACTGTTCCCAAATAAAAGTGAGATAGCTTTTATCTTACTTACATTTTCCTTTGTGGGTCCAGCACACACCATCCAATGTGGAGTGCTGGGTGGGTTACATATTAACTCCTTATCCCACATTTCATGTAACTTTTTGTTACCCTAACTGACTTGAATGGCTGGTGGAAGTGGTTACTTTTTATGACCTTTTGTGCAGGTTACTAGCAGGCCGATTTCGCAGCTGCAGTACCAAAGGGGGACCGTTTTACCAAAAAGGCCCTGTCAACTTTTCCCCCAATTTCTTGTTTGTTAGTTCCTTCTTGGCTTTTACTCTGTTTAGATCAGGTGTGAGTCCTTTTTGTGTTGTGCCTTCGGCGGGCTTCAGCCCTGAAGCCCGCCCTAGCTCTAGTGTGTCTGGAAATGCAGGAAATGAGGGAGGGTTCCCGAAACTTCGCTGTCCTTTGTCTCTAGGTGGGCCTGACTGAAACTAGTTCTGACTGGTTGGTCGGTGGTCCTGGAGCACAGCCACCCCCTAGGTGATTGACAGCCCCTTTGAATGAATGGGATTTTGCATAAAAGGTGAGGCTTTTGGGACTACAGGCAAAGTCGACCACTGGAACAAGACATCCGATGAAGAGGACGAGCAGAGGCACCAGCAGCACCTTCCAGGACCACAGCTGTGCTGACCCCATTTTCGTTCTGACAGGGACGATCCGTGCAGGACGACTTCCTCCCTTGGGCTGTTGGGACCAACTAGCCTTAAGACATGCTTAATTTTGGCTCATCCCCCGATTTGCTGCGACTTTCCTAGGCTGCAGAATCACAATGCCCAGGGACCCCCCCCGACCATCATAGGGTGCATCATCTTCCAAAGAACGTATCCAGCCAAAACTGTGGGCATCCTTGTGGTCCTACAGAAGCAGGTAATCGTCGTCTAGAGTCCCCTAACCAGAGTCCAGGACAGAAGAAAATCCAACTGGAGTTATTCGTGCTTTCTTTGCACTGAGAAAAGGGTGCCAAAACCACAAAGAGCCGCTGAATAACGTGGAATCCATTGCTGCCGAGGTGCTGTCCCGAGAGCTGCCGCAGAAGCCCACCAGACATCCTCCCTTTCGTCACCAGGACCAAGGACTAGGAACAGGGGTCTTCTGCACTGTATCAGGAAGGCATCCAGCTGGAAACTCTTACATTTTTTTCCTGGTGCTTCCTGGCTTGGGAAGTACTATTTTCACCCATCTAGAGATGACCTCAACTCACCTGTGCAGGCCTTCCAGCTTGTACTCCAACGTACTCCAACAGGTAGGCTCCTCTTGAGCTCCTGTGATTTTTCAAAGCATTCCTGACTGTTTGATTAACATTTTTCTAAGAAAAGTTGCATCAGACCTGGATCTGCTCCATTGACTTGTATGTCCTCGTTTCCTAAAGGCGCTTCTTCTGAAACCTATTGGCGTTGGCAGTGCTTGCTCCCTAACAGGTTTTTATTGTTGACACGGTTATTGCTGCGATAAAAGACTGCCTACATCCCTCTGGGAGAAACTATTGAACCAGTTGCTGAAGTGTGTTCTACTTTCACTCCAACCATTTTCCCTCCTCAACACAATTTTATAATGGTGAACACAAATAAGTGCTAATACTGACCTTGATTGATGTCACTCCGTGTGTGGGAACATGTTTAGCATAGAAAGAAATTACTCACCTGCATTATTGGTTCTTGTTAAAAATGAATTCCATCTTCCATTGAATGTTACTATTAGTTGCTACCTTTTTTTAAAGAATGCTTAATTTGCCTTGTGTTTACATAAATAATGTAATCTAACTGTGTGTGTGTAAGTGCTTACTTGGATACCTGTATTTACTGATTTCATTGTACTGCTACACAGCTCGCATTACCCTTCCTAAGGTAAGCCTGGCAGCTCAGCCACACTACTGACTTGTGTAGTATATGCGCATATTAAGAGTTGGGTCCCTAATACCAAGAGATAAGTCTTATGCAGTCCCACACCAGTTGGACTTTACAACATCTTACCCAACACCCCCCCCCCACATGCCCACTTCTGTACATCCCCACCCCCACACATCCTTTCTAGACCGTGTCATTTGAATGCTCCCACATATATCCATTCTACAGGCATTTCCATTACCCCCCGCCAACCCCCAACCCTCCCAGATTATCCACATGCATCCTCTGCACAGGTTCAACACACATCTGCCACATGCCGACACACAATCAATTCTCAACATAAACGGTGCATTCACACAAGTGAACTCATCAACCCTTATAGGCCTGTGTATCCCTTTACCACATCACACCCATCAAGGCTTAAGTCTCTGCACAATGTTTCAGAATTCATTTTCCTTTCTATTTTTTTCAATTATCCCACTGTTTTCCATCACTGCCATTAGAAACATTACTCGGTGTATAACACTAAAGCTTCCTCGCAGATGGGCAGGTTGCATTACACAACAGCGCTCCCAGGTACATTATAAATGCTTGAATTGAAATCATAAAATGGCAACAGTCTCCAACTTTACCCTGGTTTATTTGAAACTTAACTATTCTTGACCCATTTCTATTGCATGTCTTTAATGCTCTTCTCTACCTCTCTTGAAGGAGGCTGCTAAACACAGAAGTGGCAGATGCACTAAAAGTATTGGGAAAGCAACATGGGAACAGCAGTGCTCCTAACACTAGGAAGTGGTAGTGCTTGCATTGCACGCGTGGTCCTTTATTTATTTTTTATTTATTTAAATTTGTACAGCGGCCCTGAGGCATCGTGGCACTGTTACAGAGTATTTGCTTAGTACATACATAGGAGTCAAAACAATACAGCAAATGGACAAAAAATACATTATATACAAAGGAAGATGTGGGTGTTGCTTTTTACAGAGGAACAGCATTATGTGCCAATGAGATCATTGGCAGTTGCACAGGGATGACATGGTTAGTTGAACAGCTTGGTTTTTAGCAATTTGTGGAAGACATTATAGGATTCTTCATTTCTGAGTGCAGTGGGAGGGCATTCCATTTCTTGGGGGGCTAGGTGTTGGAAACTGGAGTCTCCTGCTTTTGCCCTTTTGAAGGAGGGGACATAGATCTGGTTAGAGATATGTGATCTGGTCGTCTGGATGAGGGGTTGCGGGTGATCCTTTCCGAAAGGTAAGGTGGGGCGTTAAGTGACAGCCACTTGTGTGTGACGTCCATTGTTTTAAAGAGGATGCATTCTCTGATAGGTAGCCAGTGCGCGTCTTTCCTGGCCTGGGAGATATGTTCCCTTTTGGGAATATTCAATGCTGCTCTAAGGGCATTGTTTTGTGTTACCTGGAGCTTACTGAGGTTTTTGGCCGATGTGCCAAGGAAGAGTGCATTGCAGTAGTCAAGCTTGGTGACTACTGTGTCTCTGGCAATTGATAGGCGGTTTTTGATTGACGGGAATGGCTTGACTGCAACCATGTTTAACTGGATCTTTGCCCATGATATTATTTGGTTGCATATGTGAAAAGGTCCAGATGTTCTATGGTCGTCAACAACTGAAGACCGGGTGGAGCATCAAGGATGAAAGCACGCGTTGCGTAAAAAGACATTTGCCAAGGTTCCCATTCCTCCATCAACCAATGATCTATTGAATTTGGATGTGATCAATTTGGTATACCCCACTTTGGACGAATGGCTTTTTCATTCGAATGCCTTTTCACCGACTTTCCCAACACATTTTTGTTTTTAACTGCAATCTTCCAGATGGTAAGCATGGGTAAGAGACATAGTAGAGGGGGGGGGGGGCGACATAGAGGGGGTGCGGGGGATCTGCCCCACTGTTTGTGGGGAAATAAGTGGACAAGTCGGCAAAAATGATTCGAGCAAAATGGCATTCGGCAAAAGAAAAAAAGGGCAAATAGTCAGACCCATCAAGTTATTTTATTTTGATATGTACTAGACAGAAGCCTCTCTTTTCGTCGTGCTTTTACCCAATAAAACGATAAACACACAGAGGAACAACTTTTCTTTTTCGCATTGACTGCGATTCATGAAGCGGCCCCCTGTTAATCCTGAAGACAAGGTCAGCCCACGTTTTGTAAAGAGAAAAGCGCACTTTCTGGGAAATCAAGCAGTCCTGGCCTGATCGGAGTGCAGCCACACAGTTCATGAAATACCTCAGTTTGGGGTACTCCTCGTTGAAATCTCGGCTTTTCCGCGTGCTCCAGTCTCGAATTTTCAGCACTTTAATCACAATGTCGTTCCCTTGCCACCTGCCCTTCCACAACTGTAGACACAGGGATGGGGAGCAAACAAGAAAGGAAAACACACATTAGTAAGATCAAGGACAAACAGCCAGTAAATAAGATATATGATATGATATGGCATTTGTAACGCGCCTATACACAAGTGTTTCAAGGGTTGCTGCTCATCTAAAACAACATGGACCCTGCACAACCGTCCTGGTCACTGCTCTCATGCCAATCAAACGCAGTAAGTAGAGGGCCTGTGGGATGGGAACCTAGCATACATTGACCGGTGTTGCGGTGGAACAGAATAAAAGGGCGCACATGTGCAGGTGGCAGAGTTCATGGCGGAGACATGCAAGTGAACGATGTCAAGTGTACAGCAGTGTGGGTGTAAAAAGCACAGGTATACCCAACATGTGCAAACAAACCTTCAACACGGAAGTGGAACAGCACAAGTATGTTTGTATGGAGTGTGGTAACATCAGAAGCAGGAGCCGGACAAGGTGGCACTGATTTAAATTTTCTGTATGGAAGCAGAGTAATGGCAACAACTAAAGTCTCCCAAGAAACCCGTCAACATCTCCGATTGACACTGGATCAAAAGAGGGGCGAGCCAATAGGTAGCAAATCTGTTCACCTGCTAGCAGGTATAGGATTCCCTCACAGGGGCCCTCTTGGCATTAGGGCATCAAAGATTGCATAGTTCAAGCTTTCACCTTCACCCGTGTGGCTGCCAGGAGCTTTAGCAAGAGATCCTTTTATTGCTTTTTCCTAACTGCTTCACTGACATCATTTATGCCTAATGCCTAGGGTGTCCTGATGGCGGGTCACGAGGAAGCCGTTGACTCTCCGGCCAAGCGTGAAAACAAATGTAAGTGGCGGACACTCCCGTCCCCTGCACACCGTTTTACTGTTCCTAGGTGCAGGCAGAGTTAAAAGTTCCAGGAGAAGAATATTCAATTCTTCAATTTTAATACAATACATTTTCTGAATAAAGTATAAACAGAAACTAAATAGCTCTACGCGTTTCGGGAGGGTCCCTTCTTCAGGAGCAAAATTATATAAGGGGAGAATTGAAAACAACAGATCCACTTAAGCAGACTTCACTAGGATATTGAATAGTGAATTTGAAGCAATACTTTATGTGAAGTTCAAATATATACGAATAGGTAAGCATAAGACTATTATTAAAATAGATACTTAGGAATCAATCCGGAATACTCATTAGTGGTTCTCCCACAATGTCTACCAGAGGATCCAGGGAAGTTACATATTGGAAGTGAATGAAGAAAGGCATCCTTTTGGAAATTGAAAACGAGCACGGCATGAGCTAGCCAGGTGATTGACATTTTCTGACACCATGTGATAAATTTATAAAAGGTTTTTGATACCTTTGAAAGAGTTAAACAGTAAAACTGATTAATTATTGTGCATTTGTTAGGCACTTATACAACAAGTAAATTGTGTTTCAAAGCGCCCACATGGCAACAGGGAGGGAAACATGGGATTGTATTGTCCAACTAATTCTTTAAAACATATTTGAAACTGGAGACATACCCAGAATATAATTTCGCTCCTGAAGGGAACTTCCTCAATGCGTAGAGCAATTTTGTTTTTGTTTATACTTTATTTGGAAAATGTATTGTACTAAAATTGGAGAATTAAACGTTCATCTCCTAGAATTTTATTTAAGATACTTTCTGATTTTGGAATTTAAACCCATTTAACTCCGACTGCACCTAGGAACAGTAAAAAAGGTGTGCAGGGGATGGGAGTGTCCACCAGGAAAGGACACCAATTTCTTTTTATGATTAAAGCAACTTTTTGTGCCAGAGTTGTATTTTCTCCTTAGCACCCTACATTACATTGAGACACACCTTTAACATCTTTGAGATAGCAGGTGTGCCCAATTGCATATACATAGAACTCTCGGGTTACGAGTGTCCAAAAGACACTATCCACGTTTCCGTGCACAGTTAGCATGGACTTCAAGGTTGGTGGAATACCTTAGGGATGCCGCAGAGGGCACACCTTGGTACTTCCTGTTATAATAGATTTTCTTTTTGCACCTTTACCCCCATAGATTTGTATGGGGCCCAGTCTTTTTGCTCATTATTTAACCCTGTTCTGATTTTTGGAGGTCAGTAACGCCTTCTGCTTTACTTCCCTTGCCTGATTTTCTCATTCTTGTGGGGAAACTGGCTAGTCCCCAAGACTGTCAGTGCTGAGATACTAGGTCTCTCTTTTGGAATTCTTGTATTTTTACAATTGTGCACACCCCTTTACAGTGAAATGCAGTTGGGATACTTGGTATCCGTCTAACCCTTTACCCAATGGCTTTGTAATTACTTTGCCCATGTGCCCACATCAAGCTGGTGGCAGCCGTGTTATTTGTACCATTTGTGTTATTTTTCTCAGCACTTTTGCATTTATGCACACTCTCCTCTACATTTGTGCCCCTCAGCACTTTTTGCTGGACGTATGGATTTTTGGTCTGTTCCCCCGAACGATTGCAAACCTTTTTCCACACTCATTCGTTTACCCTATCTTTAGGGATGCTTTGTATTTCTGTTTATACATTGTTCTTGGAGTTATACTTTCCTCCAAGTTTTAGGGCACCTGTTTTGACTTTTGCTTCACACAGTCCTCTGTGCAGTGTTCCTGGGAGCCGTTGGGCTTCCCTTTTTATTTTGTATTATAGGGGGGATATTTGTACCTTTCCTATCTTTTTATATTATGAATCAGCACACCCCACCCCACCTTATGTGGAGTGGTGGGGGTTAGACTGTATCCCCTTTCTCACTGCTCCTTTAATTTTTTTGGTGAAAGTAACAGGCTAACCTGAATGGCTGGTGGAAGTTGTTTTATCATACCTAAGTTTCTGCAATTATTAATTCCAGGCTGTTCTCACAGCTACAGCAGTGCCCAAAACGGTCACCACTGACCCACAATGGTGACTGCATTCTTTCTTAGCCATATATCGTTTGCTAGTCCCCTTCTTGGTCGTCCTTCTGCCGCGCTGGGTGAGGGAGGTCCTGCTTTTACTTTGGTATTCGGCAGGAATTTGTTGTGAAGCCTGCCAAGTGTGAGACAGGTATGGTATGGTCTCCTTCTCCCCCACCCTCCCCGTTAATCCCATGGGTACTGATCTTAGCTGCCTCCTCCTCGTCCAAGTATTTTTTGGAAATGGGGAAGGGGAGATGGGGTGAGATTGGAGATACCACCACAAAGGCTGAGGGAGAAGAGGTTAGGGTATTTTGGGGGCTGGGGAATACCATGTCTCGTCCTTGGGTATCCTCCTCCCAATTCCCTGTGACCCTCCACTCAGGTGATCCTCCCTCGCTAGCCCACCTGAGGGTTGGTATCCAAAAGCGATGGCCCTCCCCTGGCCACCTGAATGAAAGATCCAGAGGGAGTGGGTGGTAGAATACCTTCAGGTTTCTCACACAAGGCTCCAGTGTGTCTGAGGATAGGAAACTGGGTAGGACCCCGAAACTCTGCTGTTCTTTGTCTTCTGCATGGAACCAGTTCCAACTGGGGGGGCTGGCTATACTGAAAAGACAGCCACCACCCAGAGTTTGAAAGGTGCATTGGTGTAGATTGGCTGGGTTCCTGCATAAAAGACATGGATCCTGAGGATGAAGACAGCTGATCCCTGTAACCGAAGAACCGACGAGGAAGAAGAGGTTGAGATGTCCGCAGCCTCCTCCAGATGCCCAGAGAAGCCCCCTGAGTAACTGCTGCTGTCCTACCCCTTCTTCCAAGCATCAGCAACACTTCTAAGAGGACGACTCTCCCCTTTAAACAGGTGAGACCAATCAGTCCTCTGGAACTTTTGACAGCTTTGCCTTACCTGGTTTGCCCTCCAATCGGACTCTGAGACACTCATAACTAAATGGGGATGGACTTCTAAAGTGTTTGGCCTTTGTCAAAATATTGCAAAGTATTTACTTACCAAGCGTTGGTTTTGTTTCATTTATTTTACCCAAAACAGATATTCTGAAAAGTTATTTTAAAAGTTTTACTTACCATTGAACTGCATACTGCTATTCTAAAAGTATTACAAACGTGATTTGCTTACAGTGACTAATGCATTGGTTTTTCTAAAATTATTTATTGTGTGTACTATACTTACCTTAGTCTATATATAAAATAAACCATTATTTCTGTGTAACTTAAGTGTGTCAGTGCTTTGTTGGGCCTTTGTGTATCTTTGTACCACCTACAGCCATTCCTCCCTCCTTAAGCAATGTCTAGAAAATATTAAAACCAACCAAAGCAAGGAAGACTCATGCGAGTCCCTATTGACAAAACTTTTATGCCACCTTTGGAAATTGGCAGACCAGAAAGCAAAACCACAATCTAAAATAGTTAAATCCAACCCTAAAAGACAACAATGGTTCTCAGGAGAACTATTAGAACAAAAAAGGCAAAGAAAAAACGAATGGCAAAAAAACCACCCCGGAAAAAAAAGGCACTATGGAAGGATAGTGAGTAAAGCTACAAAAACATGATAGACGCAAAAAATAATGTCTATAATGAAAATATTACCACAGCAGCTAGTTCCACCAGCAAATTGTTCAACATCCTGAAATCGGTAGAGAAACCTAAGGAAATCACCCCTCTCTTCCTACCCCACTCAAGAAGAGTGCGACACAACTCAGACCGCCTTCTTTAACAAAATTGCCAAGGCTAGGGACCAAATAGCAAAATCCCAAACCACCAAAAAGATGCCAGTATCCTTGCCCTCCGAGGAAATAATCCAACACACAGACCCCCTTCAAGTTTGCACAAATCACCACCAGTGATATGATAAGTGCTTGCCACTATGAAACCCACAACCTGTGCAGAAAACATACTTCGTCTCAAAACAATACTGGACAACTCGGACATCTTTCCCCGGTACTGATGAAAATAATCAACACCTCTTTTAGTGACCAAATAGTGCCAGAAGCTATAAAAAGGGTCACAGTAACACCACTAGTAAAGAAACTCAACCTGGACTAGAGAGACCCAAATAACCTTAGACCCATTACAAACTGCAACTTCATTCTTAAGATCATGGACATGTTTGCCATCATGCAACTCCAAGCCCATGTAGAAGCATCAGAGTCCCTACACTACCAACAATCAGGATTTCATCCTGCCCATAGCACAGCGACCGCCATGTTAGACTTGCAGACCAAAATGCTCAGCATTATAGTGTCATGCGCTGGGCTCCCAGGCGTTTGTGGAATAGCTGGCGGCTGGGAAGCCATTGAGCATTTCGCGACGTTCGGGGGCCCAGCGCTCGTCTGCAGTCTAACGGTTGCGACGCATGGCCTCCGGAGGATTGAACTTCCTGTTTTTGCCGGCGGTCGTCGCGTTTCAACCGCCGATTCTACGCGTCCTGGTGACACGCTGCCTTTCCTCCCGGCTTTTTGGGCTCTTCCTGGCCGCTCCGTGCCCGGATCCTCTGTGCCGCTTCTGTTATTCCCTGTCTCCCCCTCGTCCCTTTCCCATTACAGTTCTCCTGTCTTTTCCCCCTTTTTCCCGTTCCTTCCCGGACCCTTCATCCTGCCCTTTTCCTCCGCTAGGTTCCCTCCTAGTTTCCTCTTCCATCCTTCCTTCCTGCAGTGTCCTGCCCATTACTTTCCTGCCGAGCCTTGCTGCCTAATTTAATACAGGCCGACTGAAGTGCTCTGGAGTCCTTCACCAGAGCAGCTAATAGCACTATCTTTGGTCTCCGGCTATCCACTACTGAACAGGATCCATACCCATCTAGAATCTCTAGTTTTTTTTTTAGCCTTTGCCTTTTTTCCCCTTCTGTGGGCAGGTCCCGAGAGAGCAGCCAGTGGTTTGCTGTAGAATATATGCTACCACGGTGGCTACTTCTTGGAGCAGGCCTTATCTCTACAAAAAAAAAAAAAGGATCCATCGGAAGGAAGAATGGAAAGAAGAATCAAGAGACACCTCAAGGCTCAGGTGAGGAGGAGGGGATAGAACTAGACTTGAAGGGTGTGGAGAGACCATCTGACAGATTGCAACGCCAAAATACTGCTATGGCTACCGCTGAACAGATTCAAGAGTTAGTTGCTGCTGTACAGGGCCTGACTCTGGAGGTCCAAAACATAAAGTCCGAATACACTGTACTCCGCCAGATGGTTAACGCTAGAGAACCAACTCCTATGGATTTGCCCCCAATGGCCCTCTCATCGGGCAAATACAATGGTTCTCCGAAAAAACTAAGTTTATTGAGGCATGTACGATCCGTTTTGCCTTTCTACCACACGCCTATGCTTCTGATGAACAGGCCCGGGTGGGCTATATGATCTCAAATATGACAGGTAACGCACTAGCCTGGGCCACTCCTTTGGTTACATCCAAAGATCCTGTACTTCATGACTATGACGGGTTCTTGAACCTATTTAAGCAAACATTTGAACGTCCGTAGATATCTTATGGGGCGTGTGAAGAACTATTAAACATCCATCAAGGAGCTATGGACTTACCTACTTACATCTTTACTTTTAAGAGGCTGGCGGACCAGGCTCAGTATGTGATCTTCCGGAGAGGTCTTAAAGAAGAGATAAAGGATGAACTGGCCCGAATCCCAAGACCAGCCACGTTATCTGATCTCCTGTTGACGGTGTTACAGATTGACTATCTGCTAGGGGAACGAAGATCGGAGAAACGGAAGAACCGAGGCCTGTCCGTGACTGGCCCATCACTATGTACCTCCTCCCACCATGAGCAGAACGTCTAAAGAAGAACCGATGCAGATAGGAGCTGCCAGGGGACCGTTGACTCAGGAAGAGCGGAGTCGTAGAAGAGATGCTGGGCTTTGTATGTATTGTGGCTCAGAAAAACATCTGCTCCGGAACTGCCGAGAGGGTCCTCCCCGGAGATCGGGAAACTAACGACCTCTGACCTAGTAGGGACGGGCTACCAAGGTTTTTCCAACAGTCCCTTTGTCACACTATCTGTGGTACCTCCAAATGACTGAGGACTCCCATCTGATGGTAGTCAAACTTCAACTACATACCCAGGAAAAGAAGATTGAGGCCCTCGCTTTGATAGACTGTGGGGCGGCTGGCAATTGTATTGATACCTTTTGTGCGGATCAGATGAACCTGCGTCGCCTTAGGCGCAATGAAGACCAAAAGGTAGAAGGCGTAGATGGCACACCCCTCACATCCGGCCCCATTACCCACACAACCAAATTGCTGCAAATCACAGTGGGACAACCTACTGAGAGCCTAACCTTCGACATCATCCGAGCAGCCCATTTTCCGGTTATCCTAGGGGTGACCTAGCTTAGAAAGCACAACCTGACTATCGATTGGAGCAAGAACTCTCTGGCTTTCCTTTCCTTGTACTGCCAATGGAACTGTTTTTCTGTCATACCTAAGGATACTGCACAAGGGTGGTCAACCTGTAAAGATCTCCCCAAGGGGATCTGCTGCATTCCATGATAATCAACTGTAAATTTATATGTAATGTAAGCTGTTGTAGTACTAATTTAGGTAAGAACTCACAAACGGCTCACCTTGGCAATCGATGACCCCAACTGGGAGAATCAACGCAGCTGTGAAGATTTCCCAGTGACAGCCCTGGCCACACAGCCCAGGGTAATGTGACCCAGGAGAGCAGGCAGGACTCCCAGGGAAACCCTCAATGGGAAGAAAACCCTGGACGAAATCCCAGCTTGTGCAGATCAGGCTAATGGTGGAAGGTTGGACGTCTCCGACAGGAACCCTCGGGAATCACACAAGACACCTTGTCCGAAAAGGACTGAGGGAAGGGGACGAGAGTTCGGATCTGGAACCTGGCTGAGTAGGAAAGCTTCGGGAGAGTCTGGAAGGATAACAGGAGATGAGGACCAGGTAAATATACTCAAGGGAATCCTAGAGGAAGGGAACTTACTCAGATGGGGAACTGGCCGGAACGGGAGATAAATAATTTTGATCTGCGAAGCAGACTAAGAACGAAACCAGCGTAAGCTGAGGGAATGATCCAAAGAGAAAGAAAGTAACACAGGGTAAGTCGGAACCGCAAACACAGAGGGAAATAAGAGCATGGAGAGAGAGGATTTAGAAGCGAACTCGCGGAGCGTCAAAGGTAGAAGCGGCGCGAAGCACTGGCCGCTTCGTTTCCGGATAAAGGATCACGTGATCGGTCGTCCGCACGTCAAGGGAGCGTGCAACTACTAGACCGCTGCCAGTCGGTCGGGGAGAATCACCAGCTTCCAACTTGGAGATGTTAGGAATCAAAGCGCCGCACAAGCGGGTCCGTGCCCATAAAGACCACTTGCGGCGATGTGTAACAGTATGCCCCCTCCTCCGGGAGGGCGCCCCTGGTTTACCCGGATGAAGCAGGAAAAAAAGCCGCACAAGACGGGGTGCGTGAACCCCAGAAGCTGGCTTCCAAGTTCTTTCAGCAGGAGAATACCCCTTCCAGTCAATCAGAAACTGCAATCGACCACGATGGAATCGTGAGTCACAGATAGCAGCTACTTCAAATTCAGGACCACTGTCAGTGAGAATCGGAGGCGGTAGAGAATCCCCATCGCGATGAAAACGATCCCGCACCACTGGCTTAATCTGAGACAGGTGGATAACTGGGTGAATCCGAGACCAGGAAGCAGGTAAGGCAAGTCCGACAGCGGCAGACCCAATCTTGGAGAGGACTAGAAAGGGACCAAAGTACTTGGGAGATAGCTTAGACGGGACCAAATGACGAGGAAGAAATCTGGAAGCCAACCAGACCGAATCCCCGATGGTCAGTTCCTTAAAGTCTCGACGACGAAGATCAGCGTACTTCTTCGCTCGATCCTGAGCTTTCTGTAACGACTGCTTAGCCAGTCTCTGTCCCTCATGGATATCTGCAATCAGAGAATCCACACCGGGACAGCCAGAATCGGAGGGTAACACATTCGGAGCAAAGGAAGGGTGATAACCATAGGTACAAAAGAAGGGAGTGGACTGGAGAGCAGAATGCAAAGAATTGTTGTACGCAAATTCTGCAAATGGGAGCAGTTCCACCCAATTGTCTTGAGCCGCAGAAATAAAGCACCGTAAGTATCCCTCAAGGGTTTGGTTCAATCGATCAGTTTGACCGTTCGTCTGGGGAAGGTATCCAGAAGAGAGGGCACGTTTAATACCCAGAATGCGACAAACCTGTTGCCAAAAGAGAGAGGTGTACTGGGGACCTCTGTCCGACACAATAGTGTCTGGTAGACCATGACGAGAAAACACCTCAGAGAGAAAAATTTTGGCCATGGAAGGAGCATTGGGTAATCTTCGCAAAGGAGTAAAGTGTGCTAACTTGGTGAAATAATCGATCGTTACCATGATTGTAGTCATATTCGCTGATGGCGGTAGATCAGATACGAAATCAGTGGAAATGATCTGCCAAGGACGGTCTGGTATGGGCATTCTTGCTAATAACCCTAACGGTGGTGAGCGAGGAGACTTTGCAAGAGCGCAGATCTTACAGGCGGCAACATAGTCCCGGACGTCAGATCTCATGGAAGGCCACCAGAAATGTCGTTGGATGAGTTCCAATGTGGGAAGTACACCCCTATGTCCAGCAGCTCGTGAGTCATGACAGATTTTTAACACCTCCAGTTGTAAAGAAGGAACGGGAATCAAAACTTGAGTACCATGAAAGTAGTATTCTGTTTCCTTGGAGAGATAAGTAGATGCCAGGTCTTCACAGAAAGAGTGGTGGCTGTTCGTACCTCTTGAAGGAAATCAGTAAGTACTGCAATGAACCGAGCATTGGGAAACATCTTTTCTGGGCAAAAAGAAGGAGTTGGAGGGTCCTTGCGGGATAAAGCATCTGCTCTTAAATCATGTCTGCCAGGCCAGTAAATAAATTCTATCCGAAAGGGTAAGAAGAAGTAAGCCCAACGTGCTTGCCTACTATTTGTGGTGTAAGCATTTTGAAGAACCTTGAGATTTTGGTGATCTGTACACACCAAGACAGGAAAGGGGGAACCCAAAAACAAATGTCTCCATTCCTCGAAGGCGCGTTTGATAGCCATCAGTTCCTTCTCGAGTACAGAATAATTTATCTCAGCAGAATTAAATGTCTTGGATAAGTATGCCACCGGTCTTTCTTCACCTTGTTCTGATGACTGTAACAACACAGCTCCTAACGCAGGAACCCTCGGGAATCACACAAGACACTTTGTCCGAAAAGGACTGAGGGACGGGGACGAGAGTTCGGATCTGGAACCTGGCTGAGTAGGAAAGCTTCGGGAGAGTCTGGAAGGATAACAGGAGATGAGGACCAGGTAAATATACTCAAGGGAATCCTAGAGGTAGGGAACTTACTCAGATGGGGAACTGGCCGGAATGGGAGACAAATAAGATTGATCCGCGAAGCAGACTAAGAACGAAACAAGCGAAAGCTGAGGGAATGATCTGAAGAGAGAGAAAGTAACGCTCATAAAGACCAATTGCGGCGATGTGTAACCTTCCACCCGAATAAAACTTTTCTCGACCTGCCACACCACCGTCCAGAGGACTGCGCCATAGATCTGGTCCCCAACGACTTGGTTCCTTTTGGGCAGATGTTCGACCTATCTTGGGTAGAGAAGGAAGCTCTCAAAGAATATTTGGATGGCCACCTCCAGAACGGTCTAATTCAGCCATCTCGATCGCCCGCTGGTGCTTCTCTATTCTTCATTCCTAAAAGGAATTCCTCCAAGCTCAGACCTTGTATAGATTACCGGGGCCTCAACAAGGTCACCATAAGGGATCGATATCCCATGCAGCTGATTTCCGACATATTGGTAGCCGTTCAGGGAGCGTCTGTGTTCTCCAAGCTGGATCTCAGAAGTGCATACCATGTGCTCCGGATCCGGAGCGGAGATGAATGGAAGACGGCTTTCCGCACTCCTTACGGCCTGTACGAATACAGAGTCATGCCCTTTGGCCTTGTGAATGCGCCGGCTATCTTCCAACGCTTCATGGACCGCCTGTTCTCAGATTTATTATACCTGAATGCCATAGTGTATTTGGATGACATCCTGGTTCTCACAAAGTCATCAAGAACACGACCTACATTGGAAAACAAATTGTTGGTCAAGCCAGAAAAATGTGTCTTCAAGGTTCCCACTGTTCCTTATTGGGGATACATTCTCTCTCAACAGGGGATTAAGATGGATCCTGCTAAGGTAACGGCCACTTTTGATTGGCCCAGTCCTACATCCATCATGGATATACAGAGATTCCTAGGTTTGGCCAACTTCTACCGGAAGTTCATCAGTAAATTTTCAGAAGTGCTGTTACCTATTACTGGACTCTTGAAGAGAGGCAGCCATCCCTTTCGATGGACCGAAGAAGTTGACCGGGCATTCCGGAAGCTCAAAGAACTCTTTTGTTCCGCTCCCATACTACGCCAACTGGACCAATCCAAAGAGTTCATTGTTGAGACGGATGCTTCAGCCGGGGCCTTAGGGGCAGTCCTCCTTCAAGAACGGAATGGGGTGGAACATCCTATAGCCTATTTGTTGAAGACCTTCTCGGCGAGCCAACGGAATTATTTGGTCATCGAAAAGGAACTATTGGCAATCAAGACAGCCTGCGAAGAGTGGAGACACCTCCTCCAAGGGGGTGTTTGCCCTTTTCTCATCCGCACCGACCATAAAAACCTTATGGCTCTGCAGAATATGGAGTGTGTCAACTCCAGGCAGGTCAGATGGGCACATTTTTTTAGTCACTATGGAGTTCTCCGTGACCTACATTCCTGGCAGTCAGAATGTGCTGACGGACACTCTCTCTCGCCGAGAGTCCTCCGACTGTCCCGCTGAACCACGTTCTAATCCCAGGTTTCCCTGAAACAAGATAGCCGTCTTGGTGTCCTCTTTTCTGCACGACCTGAAGACGGCGACAGCCACCACACAAATTGCACTACCTAGGGATTGTCACTAGATTGAACAAAGAGATGGTATTTTATTTGTTGACCGGAAGGTGTTTGTACCCACTTCTCTTCTACAACACAGAATAATGTCATGGTACCATGACAGCAAGACAGCTGGTCATCGAGGGGTTAAGAACACACTCGAGTTATTCTCTCGCTCCTTTTATTGGCCCAAGATGAGTGGTGATGTTGACAGTTTCTGTAAGGCTTGTGCAGTATGTGCTAGAAACAAGAACAATACGCAGATACCCTATGGTCTACTCCATCCAGCTCCAGTTCCCCCTAGGGCCTGGTCACAGATATCCACAGATTTCATTGTTGATCTCCCAGAATCCCAGGGGTGTATGTGCATAATGGTCACAGTAGATTCATACTCTAAGCTGGCCCATTTCTCCCCCTTGGCAGGGCTGCCTTCTGCTTCCAAGATGGCAGAGACTTTTATCCGTGACATTTTTTGTCTACACGGTCTACCCGAGATGATTATTTCTGACAGAGGTAGTCAGTACACCTCTCGTTTTTGGACAGCCCACTGCAATTCCTTGGGGATAGATAGGGCACTTTCTTCAGGTTTCCATCCCGAAACGAATGGGCAAACTGAACGCCTGAACGCCACGCCAGAACAATATCTTCGCTGTTATTCCAATCAGTTCCAAGACAATTGGGTGTCTCTCCTACCTACAGCCGAGTTCGTGTATAACAATTCAGTGCACTTGGCCTTGGGTATTAGCCCTTTTTATTGTACTTATGGTCTGCATCCTCAAGCGTTACCCTTCCACACCCCTGTCCATACCAACATTCCCTCTATAGAAGCCACCCTTGAAAACATTGCTGTTGCTCACCAGGTAGCTAGTAAAGCTCTAGCTCAGGCTCGCAATCGATACAAGGCCCAGGCGGATCGCTTCCGTAGAACATGCCCTGAATGGAAGGTTGGGTCTAGGATATGGCTGTCTACCAAGTACTTACACCGGTAAGCTTTACGTCCGTCTAAGCTTTCTCCCAGGTTTTTGGGACCTTTTGAAATAATTGCCAAGATTAACCCAGTTGCCTACCGCCTAAAAGTGCCCAAGGGTCTGTCTCGCATCCATCCAGTGTTTCACTCCTCTCTTTTGAAACCTGTAACCCCAGGTGCATCTCCACTGCCAGATCAGAGGGCTCTTGCCCCTGCACCTCCCTTGCTGGAGGAATATGAAGTCTCTCAGATTTGTGATTCACGGTACCGCAAGGGGTGCTTGGAATATCTCATACACTGGAACGGTTATCCGTCTTCAGAAGACTCATGGGAGCCCAAATCCTTTGTTCATGCCCCGAGGTTGGTTAGGAGGTTCCACCGAGCTCACCCGGGAAAGCCCGGAGGTGTGGACTTTAGACCGGGGCATACTGTCACGCGCTGGGCTCCCAGACGTTTGTGGAATAGCTGGCGGCTGGGAAGCCATTGAGCGTTCCGCGACATTCGTGGGCTCGTCTGCAGTCTAGCGGTTGCGATGCAGGGCCACCAGAGGATTTAACTTCCTGTTTTTGTTGGCGGCCGTTGCGTTGCAACCGCGGATTCTACGCGTCCTGGTGACACGCAGCCTTTCCTCCCAGCTTTTTGGGCTCTTCCTGGCCTCGCCATGCCTGGATCCTCTGTGCCGCTTCTGTTCATCCCTGTCTCCCCCTCGTCCCTTTCCCATTGCCGTTCTATCTTTTCCCCCCTTTTTCCCGTTCCTTCCCGGACCCTTCATCCTGCCCTTTTCCTTTGCTAGGTTCCCTCCTAGTTTCCTCTTCCATCCTTCCTTCCTGCAGTGTCCTGCCCATTACTTTCCTGCCGAGCCTTGCTGCCAAATTTAATACAGGCCATCTGAAGTGCTCTGGAATCCTTCACCAGAGCAGTTAATAGCACTATCTTTGGTCTCAGACTATCCACTACTGAACAGGATCCATACCCATCTAGGATCTCTAGTTTTTTTTTTTTTTAACCTTTTGCGTTTTTCCCCTTCTGCGGGCATGTCCCGTGAGAGCAGCCAGTGGTTTGCTGTAGAATATCAGCTACCACAGTGGCTACTTCTTGGAGCAGGCCTTCTCTCTGCAAAAAAAAAGGATCCATCGGAAGGAAGAAGGGAAAGAAGAATCAAGAGACACCTCAAGGCTCAGGTGAGGAAGAGGGGATAGAACTAGACTTGGAGGGTGTGAAGAGACCATCTGACATATAGACAAGGGGAAAGCCAACCTTCTCATCCTTCTTGACCTGAACGCAGCATTCGACATGCTTGATCATAACCTACTCAAAACAGCACTAAAGAAAACTGCTAACTGCTCAGAAGATGTTATTGGCTGGATAATGTAACTCTTCAAAAACAGGATGTCTAGAGTAAACTGGGGGGACAAGTTCTCGTTGGAAAAAGAAATCTGCGGTGTTCCACAGGGGGCCAGGATGTCACCACTTTTATTCAATCTGTACTTGATACCTCTGCTTGGTTATCGACCAGATCAACCCTTTTTTCACCAATTACGCTGATGACACTCAGCTGGTGATCAAACTAAGTGGGGGTTTTTAGAAAGACAGTGAACAGCTATCCATGGTCTACAACACGGTAGAACAATGGATGGATACAAATTGGATGTGCCTTAATGGCAAAAAAAACGAGTTTATGGTTTTTGGTTCTCAGTCGGCCAGAATGAAGCTACCCACAACATACAGCTCATTTGTGATAAGACACCCAAATACAAGTCCTAAGTAAGGTCAAAACCCTCGGAATGATGCTTGAAGCCTCCCTGAGGTCCGAAGCACAAGCCCAATATATAAAATTGATGTGTGCATACCATCTCAGACTGTTAAAAGCCATTAGGCCATAATATATCAGAAGATAACTGTGCTACCCATTGCAAGAGACTATTTTATCGCGCCTCGACTATGGTAATGCACTCATTTTAGGATCAAACAAACAATGTCTCCACAGAGCTACCAAGTTGTTCAGAACAATACAGTGAGGATCATTGAACAAAAAACCAGAACCCAGCACATCAGTGAAGCTAGAAAAGAGCTACACTGGTTAAAAATCGAAGACAGGGTCCACTTCAAGGCTTTGACGTTGGTGCACAGATGCATCTATGGAAAGGCTCCAGCCTACCTACAATCCAAATTATTCCTTTATGTGCGTAACAGAAATCTAAAATCTGTTGTCCAAGGCATGATCACAGTGGCCGCACACAAGCGTAAAAATGGAGTGGGAAAATCGTTCCTCATCATAGTCGCTGGCCTATGGAACAAAATTCCTGTGACATATAAGAATGGAAACAAACTATTTGCGTTTTCGCAAATTGATGAAAACCCACATCTTCAACTAATGTTGACCAGCGACTCTCTCATCAGTCTGTAGCCATCAAGAGTATTGTGCAATCTATGTCCCTCTTGTACGGCCAACTGTGTACATATATCTGTGCCCCGAAGCTTGCGAGCTACCGGCGCAATACAAATAAATAAATATGATAGGCCGGGCTGCTCAAACATTGCTATCAACATACTTGTGTGGTTCAGACCTATACTAAGAATTGGAGGCCTGTGCCCCAAGTGTGAGTCTTCTCAGGCTCTACCTTTGGTGAACTTTTGCATAACTAATTAACACAGTGGGGCTTTCTCGCACTGCTGTGGTGCATCGTCTCGCCAAACGCGGTTCCGCAGCAAACTCATGTCCATCTGTCGGGCCTACAGAGACTCCATCCTGATTGTAAATGTCGCCTCAGCTGAGTCGTCAGGGAGATTTCTCAGTTGTCTGATTAATTCACCCTCTTCCAGTGAGACCCCTAGCACTTTTTGCTGGACTTCTGGGCCTTTTTCTTGTTCTCCTGAATGAGGGGAGTCTTTTTCCTCTCATTCAGTCTTACACGCTCTAACCATGGGAACTCTGTTCTTTATGTTTTACATATTTTCAGGGAGTCTCGCTTTCCTCCCTATCTCTTAAAGGCATCTGTTACACTTTTGCAGCACACAGCACCTTTGTGCAGTGTTGCTGAGGGCCCGTTTAGGTTCTCATTTCCCCATTTGTTTATTTTCCCAAAGAATTACTGTTCTTTTTTTCCAATAAGTTTTTATTAACAGTTTTCAATGAAACAAGAAGCAATTAGTACTAACAAACTCCTTTGTCCCACGTCGACCTCCTCCTACCCTCCCTCCCCCCCAGATCTTACAGGTTTACCGACAGCTCAAATTCAAAAGATGAATTAAATACATTATTCTCATTAATACAGTCCAGTAGCCCAAGTAAAGTTTTAAGCCAGAGACACCAAGCGGGGTCCAAACATCAAAGAAAAAAAAACCTAGAAAAGCAACAGTATATAAGACCTCACAGGTCCGATTCGTCTTGAGGGCGAACAATGCCCAGTAGTCCATAGCCTCGGGGCACCAGGCGCGACGGGCTCCCGCCTTCAGAAATGACAACAGGTTGGCCCAGTCCAAAATGAACCTCATGTGAGACCCCTGGATCGAGTAGTAAGCCATTCCATTGCCACCAATGCCCACAATTTCGCGACCCACTTGTGTTCCTGTGGAGGGTCCTTTGACTTCCACTTCCTGGCCAGGACCAAAGCAGTCGACAACATCATCATCATCATCATATACAGTTTACGGTCCGCCCTGGTGGGCAACGTTATCAACATTGTATTAAGGCCTAGAAAATCCCGCCCCCTACCACGGCCCTGCTGGACACCCAACACCTGGGCGACCGCCCGCTGAACTAGAGACCAGAAGGGATCGAGTTTTGGGCACTCCCACCAAATGTGAGCCCAGGAGCCCACTGCACCGCACTCCCTCCAGCAATAAACTGACACCGTGGGATATATTTTATTTAACCTGAGAGGGGTTAGATGCCACCTCAATAGCAGCTTCAACCAAACCTCTCAGAGTTGAATAGATCTGGCACGTTTCGGGATTTGGGACCACAGCTTGACCCATTCCTGTTCCTCTATACCCAAGCCTAGATCTTGCGCCCATTTGTTCATGTAGGTCCTGGAATATATAGCTTCCTCCCATTGTAGAAGTTTATAAATGGACGAGACCACCCCCCCTGCCTCCCGTGTCCGTGTCGAGATACTTCTCGAACTGGGTAAGGGGACGAGAACCCGCCATCCTTACAGACGGATGGGAGATACAATGTCCGATCTGGAGATATGAAAACCTCTGGTTCTCCCCAACACTGAAATCCTTCTTACACTGCTCAAAGTTTTTCACTTCTCCCCCCCATTAGCATATCCCGTAGCATCCTGCAGCCCCCAAGGAACCATGGATCAAAATTTGGCTCGTTTATGACCGCTGGAGTGAATTGCGGGTTCCCATGCAGGGGCGAGAACGGAGAGGGGAAGGAAGTGATTTGAGATCTCTCGATGGCTTGGTCCCAGGCATCCCCTGTCATTGCTGTTATTGCACTACAATACATTCTGGTTGTCCTATCCTGCTTCTGCATCCACAGAACCCCTTCCAGGTCCTTTCCAACTACTGCCCTGTCCATTAGCCTCCACACCTTCTCCTGTCATTCCTTTGCCAATCCATAATCACCCTGATCTGTGCCGCTAAGTAATACACTCGAAAGTCTGGCTGCCCCACTCCCCCTCGATCTGGCACGGCTTTCATAATGGATGCCGCCACCCTCGGGAGCTTTCGGTTCCATACGAACCTGGTAATTATTCTTTGCAGGGCCCTGAAAAAAGATGTTGGGACACTGACCGGTAAGACTGAGAAGTGATAGAGGAGCAGAGGAAGGATTGCCATCTTTAAAGTGTTGATCCTACCCCAACCACGAGATCTCCAGGGGACCCCAGTCCACCAGCTTCGATTTCAACTTCTGAAGGAGCGGAGGGTAATTTGCTGCATATAGTTGCTACACAGATTTAGTCAGATAGATCCCCAGATACCTCAGGGAGGAGTCAACCCATCTGTAATTGTAAGCCTTCTTGAGGTCCCGGGTTGCACTGGGTGACAGAGAGAGGAAGAGCCTCAGACTTATGGGCATTAGTCTTTAAGCCAGCAACTTGGCCAAATCTAGTCCGTTCTCTTGCCACTGCCTGCAATGAGGTGATCGGGTGAGTCAATGACAGGATCATATCATCAGCAAAAGCTGCGATCTTGTGGACCTCGCCCCCAAACGGGATTCCCTTAATATCCTCAGCCGCACGCCCCATCTCCAAGAACGGTTCCAGGTGGAGGGCATAAAGGAGCGGTGACATCTGGCAACCCTGCTTGGTGCCCATTTCCACCTGTATCGGGGCGGAAACTTGGCCATTTATTGCCAGTCGTATAACTGGGTTTTGGTAGTATGCCCTTACCCGTGCGATAAAGCCCAGGCCAAATCCCATTCCCCCTACCGCAAACAGGAACCCCCACTCAACCCGATCAAAAGCCTTCTCTGCGTCAATCGCCAGAAGGAGGGCTGGGATATTCTTCTTCTGAGCCTTTTCGATCAGGTGAGCCAGTCTTCTGACGTCTGATGTTTGTCGACCTTTTATAAATCCCGATTGATCCCTATGGATAGGTTTAGGGAGGATGGTCTCGAGGCGGTTGGCCAACACTTTAGCATAGATATTGGCATCCACGTTCATTAACGCGATTGGGCGGTAGGATGCGCAATCAGTTGGATCCTTGCCCTGTTTGTGTATCAAGATGACTTTGGCTTCATTCATGGAATCAGGGAGGAGCCCCGAGGACCCCATACAGTTAAATAATTTGGTTAAAATGGGAATTAACACTTCGTTATGGGTTTTTATAAAATTCAGAGACAAACCCATCAGGGCCTGGGGCTTTATTAGGCGGAAGGTTATTAATAACTCTCCTCACTTCATCCACAGAGATCTCAACGCATCCCTATCGACCTGCGAAACACGTTGAACACCAATATCTCGTAAAAAAGAACTACTGTTCTTAAGGAAAGAGGGATACTTTGTATCCTTCCTAGAACTTAACTTGTGAGAGATTAGCACACACGATCTTACGTGGAGTGCTAAGGAGATACCTAGTATTCCCATTCTCTCTGCTCCTGTGACATTCTGGTCATAGTAACAACCCTATAGTATTGGCTGGTGGAAACGGATGTGTTCTACCAAATGTTTTGCCATTTTCTACCGCAGGCTACATCCTCAGCCCCAGTTATGCACAAAAGGGTCACCTAATTTCTAACATTGTGGCTTTTTTCTTTTTTCACCATTTCTTGTATGGTTGTCCTTTGTTAGCCCCTCTGCTACAATTCTGGGAGGGGTAGGTCTGAATGCGTGTTTTGCCTTTGGCATGAACCCTTTGTGTGACCCGCGGAGGCATCAGTGTGTCTGCAAGGACAGGAAGTATGGGAGGAGCCGGAGCCTCCCCGTCCTTTGTCTGCTGATGTGCCAGAATGGAACCAGTTTCCATTGGGGGGCTAGCGGTTCTGATTTGTATGGATAATCTCTTACTGAAAGTTAAATGGGTGGTACAGCAGATCGTAACCACTGCGTTTCCATCTTAAAGGTTACCCTTGATTGCTCAGCCAGGTCCACCTATAGCTGGGTCAATGGAAACCTTGCAGCCTCGCGCTCAGGTGGTTTCATACTGCTGACTCAGCAGCCAACCCAAACTCAAACAACTTAGCAGATGGATAGAGACTAGGACAGTGTCAGAGAAATGTCGGGTAGTTTCTGAATCCTGCCCTCGACAAGGAATCAGCGATCCAAATCCACCTCAATCACATGGGGGAAACAGACCCTCGCCAGTGGGCAGCAAAACATATGAGAAGGGAATCAAAGTGTCTGAGAGAGGCAGATAAACCATGCAGAAATATCCTTCACCCGTTTGCAATGATTAAGCCTGCCAATGCATGTAAGCGTTTAGATTGCACTACATCCACAATATGAGCTGCGGCACAAAAGTGCCATTCACAAGAGGTTGAATGTGCAAGTTCATGTGTGCGAAAAATCATATCCTAGTTCTGAGGGGGAGGGGCTTTGAAGCAAAAAGACCTGGCCAGCCTCCTTGTTTCTGACCCTGCAGATGGCCTAATGAGATGTATTAGTTTAACAGCATGGCTTGTGCCATCCGACTACAGCCATCTGTCACACACTGCTTAGCCCCTGCTTGCACCGGTTGTCAGTGCACCTCAAGACCATTGTCCTCTGAAAGAGCCAGAGAAATAGATTTTTAAATAGGGAGAGCACCTTCAGAAGCTCCAAAGGTGTTTTTACTTGGTCCTTTCCCCCACTTGATCATGCTAATGAAATTAGCTTGTGGTGGATACCTCTAAAAAAAAGTTGGATATACTGCTGTTGGGGATGTGCATGTATACGGGATGAAGGACCGTTTCAGAGAAGGTCTGCTTCCAAGGCACGAATTATCAGAAGGAAAGGCTGGTCTTAGGAAGATGTGGTCATCAGTAGCCCGCCTCCAAGATAATCATTACACCTGGGGAGCCTCCATACCAGCACACAATAGAGGATCAGTGGCTTGATCTGGGAAAATAAATGTTTTGTGTAGTTCAGAGTCTGTGATGGTTGACAACAGGTTAGCAAACACCATAGAAAACCTTAGAAGTAAGATTCTAACCTTAAGAGGAAGGTACTATCCTTAAAAGGTCCTAGCTATAAAAGATGGGGCATAGTGCCCTTAAAGTGACAGGTTGCAATAAATGTATTTCCAGGAGGCTATGAGTCTCTTTAGGAAGACTGAACCAGTATTACATTGAGCCAACTAGTAGTTGTATGCTTTCCAAAGTTTTGGAAATGTCTTAAACAGACCCTCTTCAGCCACTTTAGGGGAGAGCCAGGGGAGGATACAAGCCCAGAACACCACCGTTCAAGGCTAGGCTAGGTCTTTATGCCCGTACAACCCTATGGAGACAGGCAGCGGGATGTGGAAGCCAGGTGCGTTTACTCACCCTCCATACTCGTATTCACTCAGGGACCACCTTATGAGTTCCTGAAATCACTGGACATTCTGGAGTCATGGATTGGTTCGGATGGAGGAAGCCCAGATGTTGCTGTCTTGCTGGTGCAGAGTTCTGGTTTTTGGGTGTGGCTAATGTGCAGTTCTGTGCTCCAATGGACCTGATTCTGGACACCCAGGACACAGACTTTAGTGCCACCACTCTGGCGACAACCAAAAGGGGACTACCCTTGCAGTGAAAACAGAGAAACTACTCCTGCAAGGTCCCTCTTCGTGGTGGAGAGCTGCAACTTTAGGGAAATGCTTCTTGTTCCAAAGCCGAGGATCAGGCGTGTCCCAAGACTCAACTCGAGATGGCGACCGTTGCAACCAAGTCACCCTGGACTAGCCCACAGGATAGTTCTGGGACTGTTCGAAGTGCTTCTAGCTGCAGGATCTTTGAGCAGAGGTTGGGACTGGTTATTCCCACTAGTCCAGGGGTCGAACCACTGATTAAGGTCTTCAGGAGATCTGCAAGAGACTGGGCTGGGAAAGTGGAGAAAGGGCTGCTGGCGACCTTCCAACATTGAGTTTCAGGCCTTTGGTTGGTTGCTCTCCTTCACAGGCTCAAACGATCAGAAGAGTGACTCCAGGCTGGAGTTGCCCCCAATCCACCAATAATAAGGGTCTGCACCATTTAAACTATCTTGGGCTGTCCAATCCTGGACATGCTCAGGCCACTGCATCTGCCCAGCAACAGACACCAAGCTTGCATGTGGACTGGGTCCAGACAGACCCAGCCCCTAACATCCAGCCACACACACAGACCAACACTTTTCTGGAGCTTTCCCTGGAAAAGGGCGAACCGTATTTATGCAAAATCGGGCCATTCCAGGTCAGGAAGAGGGTCAAACTACAAGATTGTCAAAGGACAGGCGAAAATCTTGCAGCACAGCCATTTTAGAGGATATGGTACTCACATTGGCATTAAACGTTAAAATGCAATAGTGCACTTGATTATACAAAAGGAACACTACACTGTATCTGCTGCCACCAGCCCACCCTGGACAGCTCAATCAAAGTAACCAAAAAGTTATTTAAAAAAATGTTAGCGACACAAAGCATCCCCATACTGCATTTGAGGCCATATCGAAAGCTTTACCATGGAGAATAATAGAGTTCCTCCAACTGATAGCCATGAGGATGGATCAGGGTCTTTAAAACAGATTAGCTCAGTAAGACAAGTGGAGCAAAAAAGGCTCAACTAGTCTTCAAAAGTCAGGGAAGGGTCAAAAAAATAGCAAAAAGTAAGGTGTCTCCTTGGTCCATGGAGGAAAAGCAGCAAAAATAAAGATCTTTCCTTACACTGGGCATCTATGATATATTAAACATGAGTGTTATTAAGTGGGTAGATCGGCTTTTTGGTGCAGCCAGTCTAGCTATTTTTTTCTGTGGCGTGGCATTTTTATTCTGGGCATCTATGATACAATAAGCATAACTTTTATTTGTTGTCTAGACTGGATTTGGGTTGTTTTACCGAAGTAAAAACAATCATGGCGGTATTGACCATAGTTGATTACATTGCAAATCAGTTTGTACTTTTTTGAAAACACATTTGCCAGTTGACCAAACCCCCTCGCCCCCTCCAATTACCTTTTCACTGGCCGCCACCCCTTCTCCTGTACCCCTGCAGCATCAGTTCTGTCCCTCTAAAGTGGGTCGGAACTGATGCCCTAGGGTCCCCCGAAACCCATAATACTGAACATGGCAAGTGGAGGACACCCCCGCAGCCCCCGCTCCTCATGTTCAGTATTTTGGGCTTCGTCCTTTCAGTACTGGCCAAATTCTGAAAAATGGTCCATACAACCATTTCTTTCGATCTATTTGGGTGTTGCCTCTAGACTGGCCTTCATTGTGCATCCATCTTGGACATGTTCTCTTAAAGTGGCATGGCATTAAAGGCAAAGCCACCAGGAGTAGGTTTCTTACTTGGGGCCATGTATTGGCAGAGTCCGCATGGAAACTGTTTCTTATCGTATCATTGCTGGCATTATGCGCAAAGCAAACTAGAGTATGTTGTTACATGGGAACAGAGACATATCTGTGTAGCCAACATGGAAATGTATGGGCAGAGACAGCATGAAAATATTTTTTATACTGGCATATACTGTGGGCAAATAAAAGTGCAATGGAAAATGCTGCTGGGCACTGTTTGATTTTTAGATTGGAGTTACCCTATCAAACCAATTGCAAACCGTCTGGCTCTTTGCCCAATTTTTCCACAGAAAGTGTGCTGTATAAATGCACCCTTTTAACCCATTCAAAACAAGTCCACCACGGCAGGGTGTTGGTTCAGCGCGCTGCGGTCACTCTGGCATATTTGTGGGAAATATGTACACCCCTCCAATTATACAAATTCACCAGCCACCACTTAATGTTTCTTGATATCACAAGGGCTTAAGAACTGCAACCTCTGACCCCCCCTTCTCGTAGGTTCACTTGAGCTCCTCCACTTTCTTTGCTGCTCCAAGAAAGAATATGGGAGGAGTACCTGTCTATAATTTGTGTCTAGAATGTTTGTTCAGGCTTATCAGTGAAGAAATTGCCTTTAGGTTTCTGTTGCTGGGCAACTGCTGAGGTTCCAGGTTGTTACATAAGTGCCAGCTCATGGCGTTCGGTGGGCAGATGTGATGTTAGCACAGGTAGGCAGGTAATCAATGCACCATCCTTTTGGGCACCCACCTAACACCTATTGCACACATATGTAGCCTAGATCAGGCCTGGCCAGATACCCAAGGGTTCATGCCAAAGGCCAGAGACAGACACACACACACAAACGCCTCTCCCAGAATAGTAGACGAAGGGCTAGCAAAGAACAACCACAATAAAAGAAAGGAGCCACCATGTTAGTTCTTAGGTGACTATTGTACACACCTGGGACTGTGATTATAGTCTGCGGTAAAAAATTGCACAATAGTTGGTAAGACACGTCCACTACCACCAGCCATAACTAGAAGGTTGTCTATGTGACTTAAAGGTTACAGGAGCAGAGAGAAGTGGGATACTATGTATCCCCTTTGCACTCCACATAAGGTGGGGTGTGCTAATCCCCCAGAATATAAAGTGTTTAGGGGGAATACAAAGTATCCCTGTATCCTTAAGAACTGTAGTTAGTAAGGATAAGGAAATAATCTCAAAGGAGAACCCAAACAGTTCCCAGCAACACTGCACATAAGGAGCTGTGTGCTGCAAAAGTAAAATACAGAGGCCTTAAAAGAGATATGAGGACAGTAGACTCCATAGTACAGGTAAAACAAAGAACAGATTTCCAAAAGTCAGAGCAAATAAGAATTAATATGGGGGTGTGAGGTTGTGAAAGAGGCAACAGAATCAAGGGAGGATCCTATTCTAGTAATGAGACCCAGCCAACAAAAGGTTTACACAGCAAATCAAAAGAAAACTACATGTCCCAGAAACCACCACGAGAAACGAAACCAAGGAGGGGGCAGAGACAGAATTAAAAAGGGAAAACGGCATAGGTACAACCTAATCATACAGCATGGAAATAGGTGTACCAGAGATTGGCACTGGTATAATGCAGTCAGCCCGCATGTAGATCGGTGGCCCCAGAGACATACAGGGTGGGGTCAAACAGTGCATGAAACTGGGTGGACTGAGGAAAGAAAACGCCCTGCAGGTGTGGGGAATGGGAGGGAAAACTGGCTGGAGACTGAAGGGAGGGGAGGAGCAGAGAGGGGCTTAAATTCAGCAACAGAGAGCTCACCAGGTGTTTCTGATTACAGCTGCAAGCCGAGCCGGAGACCAGAGAGGAATGGAAAGGTGATTGTGACTGGGCGTACTAGAAGGCTCAGTGAGAGGCACAGGGGAGATCCCTCTCAGAGGCGGACTCGCTGAGGAGAAGCGCCAGCCGTCAACCATTAATCAAGGACTGTGCCTTCCATGTGGATTTTTGTCTTTTTGTTTTCTTAACCCAGTGAACTGAGGATGAGTCAGTCCGTGGAGAAAAAGAATTAAGTTGACTTTATTTCCCTTTTAAAGATGCGAGAAGCCAAGTGGAGCTTCTTTTGAACTCTGGACTGCATTAACCCTTTCACGGAAACCAAACCTCATGAAACTAATACTGATTGATGTGCACAAGGAGAGCTGTGTTTAAGTTAACACCGCAATAAATCTTAAAATTGCTAAACCTACATCCGACTACAGCCTACTATTTTACAGGGGGAAAAGAGTCTCCTCATTCAGGATAGAAAGAAAAAGGTCCAGAAGTCCAGCAAAAAGTGATGGGGGTCAGGTGGGCTCTCACTAGGAGGGGATGAAGCATACAAATAATAAATCTCCCTGGCATGGCTGCAAACAAGTATCCACAGGGAGGTAAGAGGCCAACAGAAGAGCTGGCATTACACAGGATCTGCCTGTAACATGCTGCTGGTTCCTTGAGTGCTTCAGCTGCGTTCGTTTGAGCACAGAGCATATCTCGGCAGTGAGATAGGGCTGTCCTTTAGGCGGCCCTCCATCCAGGCTGCTTGACATTGTAAGAGGCATCTTGGTAAATGCAGAGAACCTTCCAGGTTAGATTAGAATGAGCAGCATCTGCTGCACCACAGTGCCAGATTGATTTACAGAGATTTCTCATCGAATGACAGATAAGGAGCACATGCAGACCAGATCTATTCAATTCTAGGTTTAGTCTACAGCTACAGAGCCTTTACAGTTGGAGGTCAGATCTGGAAGCCCAACAGGTGATTTTTGCAAGCACAGGACCCTTAAATAGGGATCTACGTGATTTTTCAGCAGCTGATTTTGCAGCGATGGAAATGTTTGCATGGGAAATGCACGAATACGAAATGTTCGTACATTTCCATTTCAAACATGTGGGGCCTCATTACGACCCAGGCGGTAAGGGGTTTACGGCAGCGTTAACAGCGCCGACCCTTACCGCCTGAGTACGAGGTCCCTTAGCGCCATGGCGCTTTTAACACCTGCTTTTAGCAGGTGTTAAAATCCATGGCGCTAAGGGACCATGGAGTTAATTACGCCACCGTAATTTACGGTGGCGTAATTAACGCCTTCCCCACTCCCATTATGCCCTATGGGGCAAAAATGGGAATGGGGAAGGGTAAATGGGGATTGGGGACTTACCGCCCCGCCAAGGTCGGAATGGGGCGGTAAATCCGCCAACCACCATGGCGTAAACGTAGTTTACGCCATGGTGGTAAAGTCACGGCCCAGGCGGTAACTTACCGCCTGGGTCGTAATGAGGCCCGTGGTGTCCCCCGCAACATCCCGCTCACTATACTATGTAGTATAGTGAGCGGGATGTTGCGGGGGACACCCGCGCAGCCCACGTTTTAATTATTATTATTTTTTCATTTTTGTTCTTTCAGGATAGTTGCGGGGGACTGTAGAGAGTGGGGTGTTGCGGGGGACACCCTCCCAGCCCCCGCCAACCTTTTTAAAACA